>NC_086444.1:911854212-912454212 GCF_028390025.1 Pseudophryne corroboree | reverse complement strand
TTTCAGGGGTGCAGGTGCAGGGCCAGCCGTGTACACCATGCTGTGTAATGACACATGAAGGGTGTGTTCCCAGTGGCTGAGCAGATTTAGGAGACTTGGGAGACTGAATTATGAATGCACACAGGCCCTAAAAACCACACATTAAGGGACTGTCTCTATTTAAGAAGATGTAACAATTGCTTTGACAAGAAGTCACCAATAGGGGGCCCTAATGAGCTTATCTGACAACCTATATGATTTGTGAAATAATGATAATATAATAACTTTATATGTAAGTCAGACTAATGTAATTATGTACCAATGTAACAGAGCAGATATATTGGTCGGTATGACATTATAATGATGTCTTGGAGAGTAAAGATACAGTATAGCAATGGGGCTCACCTGGCTCAGGCATTGCTTCTGATACACCAGACAAGAGAGCCGCCATCTTGTAGTTTCAATAACAAAACAAACACAAGGATATAAAAATCTTCCAGAGACAAATCTGGCATTTGCAATGGATACTGCCAATCATAGGCCCTTTTTTACTGTATACAATTGCGAATGATAATCTTTTGCAAACAGCTTTAGAAAATTAATTAACTTTTATATTACTGGTTGTAATTTAGTTTAGAAATCTATTTGCCATAATGACTGATACCTACTGTATGTTGCACCAAGTTATTAAAAGATGAACTTTTTGAGCTGCGTAGCGGTAATGATTGCTATGTTTTTCCGGCATTTAAAAACAATATGCTAGTGACAGTCTTTATAAATAATGTTTTTGTCTCAATGTCTCAGCATTATTGCTCTGAGAGATTTACAATGATGATTAATGGTGGGCAGCACAATATCGCATAAGTCGTGCTGCTTGCCATGTATGAGCTCTGCCATTGTTATAGTTCAATGTCTGTGTAGAATGTATGCATTGATTTATTGATTGTTCCATAAGGTTACACACTCAGAGATAAAATCAGACTCCAATTAAGTTTTTATTGTAGGATGTATATACAAATGCAGTAGTTATAGATTCATTTTAATATATTCTGCAATTGCGTGTTATTAAAAGTGTGAGTTTACGTTTCAGAAAAACACAGCAGCATAACTATTAAGTACACTCTACACTAGAATGTCGGATGTTACGATGTCAACATGGTTAAAATGTTGACAATAGCGTAGGTATTAGGGTTAGTGTTGGTGTTAGAGTTATACTTTAGATGAAAAACTCTTGTCGACATTATCACCATGTCGACATTTCATTGGCCTCTACATTGTGTATGATGGCATGATGAATATGTTGATATGCTGTCAGTCGCCATGATAGTCATGTCAACAGTCTCATGTCGACATTACGAATGTCCGCATGGCAGGGCTGTAACTAGGGTTGTGCAGGTGGTGCCGCCACGTCGAGCCCTGGGAGTAGCATCCCCACTCACCCATGGTCCCTACATCTGGCTAGCAGGGTGCCAGAATCACTACTGCAGTGACAGCTAGAGCATATTTTGGCATCCTTAGTATGCTACGGGCAGTGCTGTAATTTCCAGCTTTGATAGCCCCACCCTCTCGGCATAATGCCATGCCATCATGGGCTATGGGGAAATGACCGGCACAGGGCATAGTACAGCTCTGTTACGGCGATGCAGCATTCTAAATGTTGACAAAATCTACAGAACCTCCATATGCTTATCATTAAAACTGCAAGCTGATTGACAGTGGCTGAAAAAAAAAAGTAAGCAGCCTGGCCCACATAAATACAGCATCAAAACGGTATGGTCAAGTGCTTAGATTATTTGACGTTATGGATATTATTATGCTGCTCAGGACAAAAAAGATTCAACAAGATTTGTCCGATATTTACCCTGTAAAATACATGGATCCAAAAGCTGTATTATTGCCTACTGCTAGCCACCTCCAGAGCCCCTGGGGCTGCTCCATGCAACAGATTTTTCCCATGGCCCCATAGTAAGCTCACAACACACCACAAACTTTAGACTGCCTCCATCACTGCTTTGGAAGTAAGGCAACATTAAGATGTTACTGTAAACTTAAATTATACAGATTTTTTACAGACTCTTCTTAAATTTATATGCGGGTAACTCAGCAAAGATTCTTGGCATTGGCAGGTTCTTCACTTTAACTAATTATGCTAAAAACAACATCAGTTGGAGGACATGTGTAGTAAGTGCTCTAATGGAAACTAGTGTAACGTTACAATCATAAACTTTACAATCATAAAGCTTTAACGTATTCATTATATCTGAAAACATTTTATTGGCTTAATTAAAACCAAATATCTGAAAAGTGAAACATAAATAAACATTCTGAATCAGCAAAGATGTATTTGTGTGCAGTAACCACACAAGCTACTTTGTGATTTAGTGGTGTAATAAAATTCTCAAAATAATTTGTTCACTATCCTGTTTTGCCAACATAAAATAAAGGTTACAGTATTAAAGGGACGTTACACTGAAACATTGCTTATTAAAAGAAAATTAAGAAAAAACCCACCTCTGCAACTTACAGAGCTCTACTTATGTAATGAGAGAGTGCTGCCAGATAGCTTTTGTTGCTCAGTGTAGCGTAGCCGGGATATAGTTATGTGACCGGCGAACAGGAGAACGCTGGTCACAGTACCTCCCCCTACATCCTCCACCCTCACAATCCCGATGGTCGGCGGATACCCATTGCATTATTTTGGCTGCGCAATAGTAACTAATATACAATGATGTTGTGTCGATTGTTCCAGTATACTTCATATTTATGTCCTCTGTTTAACTCATTCTTCTTGTGATTACTTTGATAATAAAATTCATTAATATGTAACAGTTTTGCTTAAAGTGCAAGCATCTGACACCATGAGACAAGCCTTTCTCTCAGCTACTATTATCTGCAAATATTCACAAAGATGGGAAAATCTACCTTCTGCTTCTGCTACTATAAGACCAAAAGATATTACTAACTCTTTGCAGAAGGAGGTCACATACTCTAATGGGTGGGATTAGCTCCTCCCTTACAGCACTTTGGTATATGTTGGTGCTTAAAAAAAATAATATCACTCACCAACACTTATTTTATTGTCAATCCTATTACAGTTATTGTGGAGTAACTTTGTGGGGCTCATTGCAAGTATAACATCAGTTTTGCTGGACTGGCTTAGATAAACAGAAGAGCAACCAGAAAACGGGAGGCATTCTATATGCCGGCTGTCGGGATCCTGGCGTTGGCATACAGATAACTATTCTCCCTCTTGGGGGGTCCACGACACCTCTGGAGGGAGAATAAATAGCGTGGCCGCAGCCTGGCAAGCACAGCAAGCCCGCAAGGGGCTCTTTTGCGCTCACCCCGCTGCCGGCATGCCGGCGGTCGGGATCCTGGTGCTGGTGTGCTGGGCGCCGGGATCCCGACAGCCGGCATAACATAGTAGACCCCCAGAAAACAACACTAGACAATGTGAACCGCCCAACTGTCAACAGACAGTGGCCGATCACTTATATATGGAGGGGGAATATTCTAGCATGATTGTGGAGTGTACATCTAGAATATTTGCAAGTCTCACCTTCTAGACTGTTCTTGTAGATTCCTATATGCATGCATTACAGCTAAATTCCCTATTAATTGTGGGTATCCATTATTTCAAGAACTAGAGTCAGTTTGTAAAAACAACTTTTGCTTTTGAATTCAGGAACCCCAAATACCCTAAATTCATTCAAATATCCTTGGCAACTAAACTATTTTTTATGTTGGGGTTTGTAAATGATATACACTGCCACACAAACAGATTTTCTCAATGCAATACTGAATGATAACCACAACTTCAAAGGCTGAAATAACATTCAAGCACTAGGCAGAATGTTGTTTGGTTCTTACAGATTGTGGACACATTTACCATAAGATTAATGGTAGCAGTGGTGAATTTTGCACGAGGCATTGATGTTTCTTTCATGGTTGCAGTGTGTGTGGTGCACATGGGCCCCTGGGTCCAAGGGGCCTCACACTGCACCCATGTTGTTCTAATATTTACCTTTCCGGAGTCCTGCGATGAGTGCTGCAACCGCATCAAAAATCCCACCAAAAATGGCCACCGCACATGTGCAGTACGAAATTTGTCTCCAGTCCATGGTGGACGCCATGTTTCTAGCAGACCTGCGCATGTACAGTAGACTACGGCCCATGCAGAGGAGGGGGCCCACCCAAAGTCTGCACACTGGCCCCCTCCTCTCTTAAAATGCCCCTGATGTGAGGCACATGTCTAGGAGCACCACTTGCTGGGGGCAGCACAGCTGATGTCAGAGGGAGAGGTGGAGCTGCTGCAGATCTTAGGCCAAAGTGACAGAACTACTCTGCTGCTCGTGAGGTAAGCATGTGTGTATGCGTGTGTGTGAGCAGTAGCGGGCAGTGTGTGGGAGGGGGAGAACGGTGAGGTATAATGGGGCAGTGAATTGTGATGGAAGCAATGTGGGCAGTGTGGGGCAGTGAGGGGTGGCAGAGCACCGAGGTGTGATATGGGCAGTGAGGTGTGATAGGGTAGTGAGCTGGGGGGGACCAGTAAGGTGTGAGAGGGGAAATGTGAGCTGTGGGGGGCAGTGAGGTGTGAGGAGAACAGTGCCAGCTTTGAAAGGGCAGTGAGATATGGAGGGAACTGGCAAGGAGAGAGCTATGAAAGGGGTAATTAGAAGGCAATGGAGGGGAACTAGGGGAGATATGGAGGGAGGTAACAGTAACAGACTTATAAAAAATATATTTATTTTTTTTGGAGGGGGAGGGGGGACGGCCAATAAAATTGTGCCTAGGGGTGGTCGGACTCTTAAATGCACCTCTGAATGGTAGTGATGATTTGAGGAATGAGATATCAGCAGGAAACACCTCTTTTAGTTTGTGTTCAACAAACATTTTTATTATTAATTGTTACTAATCTCTAATAGGCCCTACAGACTGGGCGAACCGCCGCCGAGTTGCCCGACCGTCGATATGACCCAGTGGTGGGGGGGAGGTGACGGGGGGAGTGAAGTTTCTTCACTCCCCCCGTCACCGGCTCCATAGCGGTGCATGCAAATATGGACGGGATCGTCCTTATTGGTCTGCATGTACAAGCGACGGGGCAGCAACGATGAACGAGCGTGGGGCCACGCATCGTTCATCGCTGCGGACTCCACACTGAAAGATATGAACGGTATCTCATTCATTAATGAACGAGATTGTTCATATATTTCACTGGTATCGATCAGTGTGTAGGCCCCTTTAGGATGCCTTGTAATGATTAATTAATTAATCAATCAAAATGAGGATGCAGCGTACATTTTTGGCTTTCAGCATATGGAGTCAATACCAAAAATATTGATATTGGTTCCTCATAGCAATGAATAAATCACTATTTTGAGTACTGTCCAAACATCATTCAACTTCCCACTGGATAATGCACAGGCGCTAGCGAATATACCTCCTGAGCCGGAGACTTGAAGACTTTTTGAAATAATAATTGAGGCAAAACTGACAGTGCATTCACTACCTGCATTAAAGATTTCAAGCGGGCTTATGACTAAGCTTGTAAAGTATTGCAAAGTACTCTAAATGTATTCATAAGTGAAATACTCATATGAATACAAGATTGTTTATACTAACCTACTGCAAAATGTACATTAAATTCACAAAACCAAAACTCAGCTGAGCGAGCACATAAAAATAACCTCATAGTTTAATGTTTTATTAGTTACACATTTCCCAAAAGCTGTCCTATACATTTCCATTTTCTACACTACATAGAGAATATTTAAACTATTACGTTTTTCTTAATTGATTCCAATATCTAAATAATAAATGTAAGAAGTCAAATATGATGCAGGCTACAAGGACCAAGCTATGCTGTACATACTAAAATCTACATTTTTTAAACATTAATGTTTCAATAAATATGTTTAATAAATGTTTCAGTGAATATATTTAATACATGTAATTCCTCACTCTTTTATATTTATAGCGGTTTTTCTTTTTAGTCATCTGATATTTGAAAAACACACATCAAGGAATTTTGGTCAGAGATATTAGACAGGACTGCTTCCTTACTAGCTGAAGGTTTCTCAATATTTGTGTTCTGCTCATGGGGGTGGCATGTACAGAGCCCGTGGAACATGTGCCAGGCGGGTTGGGTTCGGGTGACTGGCGGTCGAGAGACTGCCGGTCACCATACCGAAGCTGGTATCCCGAGTTTTAGATAGCCAACAGGGGGGAGTGTAACAAAGCTGCGCTTGCCACGTAGCGGGCTCGATGCGCTTGCCACAGGTTCTGTTGTTATTATTATTATTATTATCCTTTATTTATATGGTGCCACAAGGGTTCCACAGCGCCCAATTACAGAGTACATATGCACATAATCAAAATAAAGTGACTCACAGTTGAAGACAATATCGGACAAGTACAGGGCAACTAAGCATAAATACATCAGTAGACAACACTGAGATATGTATGGTGGCTGAGAACTGCAGGATTTGGGCAGTGGAGGATTATTAAAGTAAGAAGAGGATAATTACATGAGGGAAGAGGGCCCTACTCGGGAGAGCTTATATTCTAAAGGGGAGGGGCAGACAGACAGGGGTGACACAGATGGGGTTAGGATGAGATTTGGCTGGGTTTGGAAAAGAAGTGGGTCTAAAGAACCCGTTTGAAGTTCTGTAGGGAGGTGGAGAGTCTGAGGGGGAGAGGTAAAGAATTCCAGAGAAAGGGAGCAGCACGTGAAAAATTTTGGAGAGAGGAGTGGGAGAAAGTAATCAGAAGACAGGAGAGTTGGCGTGCATTAGCAGAGCGAAGAGGACGGGTGGGAGAGTAAAGGGAGATAAGGTCAGAGATGTAAATGGGAGAGGAGTGGGTGAGTGCTTTGTAAGTGAGTGTGAGAAGTTTGAACTGGATTCTGAAAGGGAAGGGGAGCCAGTGAAGGGCTTGTAGGAGAGGGGAGGTGGACGTAGTGCATATGGTGAGGAAAATGAGCCGGGCTGCAGCATTGAGGATAGATTGGAGTAGAGAGAGGTAATTGTCATGGAGGCCAGTTAGGAGGAGATTACAGTAGTCCAGTCTGGAAATAGTCAGTGAGTGAATAATGATCTTAGTGGCATCCTGGGTGAAAAAGGGTCTGATCCTGGAAATGTTTTTGAGATGAAAACGACAGGTTTGTGAGAGGTGCTGAATGTGTGATTTGAAGGAGCGGGAGGAGTCAAGGATTACGCCAAGACAGCGTACTTGCGGGCTAGAGGAGATAGTCGTGCCATCAATAGATAATGAGATTGTGGGAGGTGAGGTTGTGCGGGAGGGAGGGAAGATGATCAGCTCAGTCTTAGACATGTTGAGTTTAAGAAAGAGCTGGGACATCCAGAAAGAGATACTGTAGCAGAAAGACAGTTAGAGGTACGAGTGAGGAGAACCGGGGAGAGATCAGGGGAGGAGAGGTAGATTTGAGTGTCATCAGCATAGAGGTGATACTGGAAGTTAAAAGAACTAATGAGTTCACCTAAAGAGGACGTATAGAGAGAGAAAAGGAGAGGACTAAGAACAGAACCTTGGGGGACACCAACAGTTAGTGGAAGTGGGGGCGAGGTAGTGTCTATGGGTGTTGTGGACACCCAGGAGTGGGAATAGTCCCTGTTGGTCAGCATGCCGACTGGCAGGCTATTCAGCGTACAGGATCCTGGCATCGGTAATATGACTGACGGTCTCCCAACTGCCGGTCACATAACCGTATCCCATGACAGGCCCTTACTCTGTTATCATATTATAGATATTTATTTATATATAATATGCAGTTTAAGGCATTCTTACATTATAATTGCAGTTGCCAAGTATCTGTCCAGTAAAGGCAGATTGTGTGGAGGAGGGATGTGGCAGTGCCTTCTAATATGTAAACACACATTTACATCATTAATTTAAACAGTAAGTATATTTAAACTAAATGATTTAGGAAACATAAGTAAATAAAAATGTGCTCTAACTATTTATTAATCCTGTAATAGATCATTACATCAGAAAATAGCAATCTATATATATAAAAATGGATATGTGTGTGTGTGTATGTTCCAGCATAACAATTTACACCAAACTGGGTACACATATCACTAACAATATGAAAACAAATACTGTGGGGGTAAGACACCCCTAGCACCCCTAGGGGTGGGGGTAGGAAGGGGGTGACATGTAAAAATCCATAGTTTTCGGAATAACTCTGGAATGCCTGGAGCAATTTACACCAAACTTGGTACAAATATTGGGGTGAGAAGGGGATGACATGTAAAAATCCATAGTTTCCGGGGTCGCGGAGATGAATAGTGACACTCCAGATGCTGTTTAAATTTAAGTCCAGCCCCCATCAGCATGGATGAGAAGGGTTGAAAAATAAACTGTACATAATGACCGACATTAGTGTCAAATTATGCTGGCGCTATAAGAATCAAACTGACAAGTATATAGCCCAGAGGCCCATTACACAGTGACCCCTGGGAGAACAGCTCCCGCATACGCTACACCCGGCTCTGGTGAAAAAATAATGACAGCAGTCGGCAGTGTGTGCAGAGCCTGGGGGTGAGGGATGAGGCAGCCCTGCTGCTGCTGTTTCCACACTTACCCACGTCAACAGACACTCACACAGATCCTGATCTCAATCACTCATAACACTATTGATTGACACACAAAAAGAGGAACAATGTCACCTAGAGAAAGAGATTGATGATTTAAACACCAAACTGCAGCCATTTGAGAAAGATGACGAATTCAAGACACTAGTACATCTTACTTTGTCCAAACTAAAACAGGGTGAAGACAGAATCATAACCACTAAGAAAAACAAAATACTAAGGGACAAATACGGGATTAAGGATAAATCCCGCTCAAAGACAAACAAATCCATTACCATAAACACGAAACATACCAGCCCGACAAAGGACAGGTCATCAGGCAGACACAAGCCAATCACACAACGAAGTACTAAGAGTACCACCCCCAAACAGAACACACCCATTTACAAGAGACTGAAATTGACCTACCAACAATATATGACAAAACTTCACAGCACCACAAATATCGACACAAAAAGGGATACAGACACCATTGATCTTGACAATTTATCTACAATCAGTTCGACCACTGACATTTCTTTTTCTCTACATGACTTAGAGGATGATATAGAATTCGAGACAGCGCGACATTCACTAGAGCAAGGGTGGCGTGACATACAGTCATTGCTTGTACCCCAATCAGAAGAACCACAGATAATCAATACTGAGACCAGACCCAATCCAGTTAATTCCACAGACAAATCATGTGTCAATCAACATTTTTTAGATCAGGAGACGGGCCCACAACTGGAACCCGTCTCAGCACAGAGGAAACCACTCAAAAGGAAAAAAGAAGAGGCAGACGAGGATGTAGAGGGGGACAGAGTTGCAAAAAGACAAGGATCAACGTCACTCCAAGAAAGGGAAGCAATGCAACATTAAGTAAAAACCACATTAGTGCATTGGATAAAGGCCTTAAGTTTGCCCCAACAACTAACATGGACAAATTCAACACATATTTGGATATTCAGAAATTTACACGCAAACTCACCCTCAAAAAATTCTTCCAACAGACACCATTACCACAATACAAAACACCAAATACAGACATATACAAACATACTGACCGCCATCCACATTCTACCCTAGTTATGTAATGGGCAAATAGATAGAGACATTCACAAACATGATCCAGCATGACATATTGAAAATCTGTGACCAACCATCAAAACACAAGACTAACATGTCAAAAGCCGAACTGAAAGCACTCACGGACCTAAGCAAAGACGCGACCATAGTAGTGAAACCAGCTGACAAAGGAGGGGGAGTAGTCGTTTTGAACAGTGAGGATTATCTCAAGGAGGCACATAGAATACTCGATGACACCACCACTTACAATAAATTACCCGCAGACCCCACAGCCAAATTCCAAAAAGAACTCCGGGCACTCCTGAAGAGAGGTTTGGATACAGAGATCTTGACACCAAAGGAACATTCTTTTCTAGACAAATCACATCCAATAATCCCAGTTTTTTACTATCTCCCCAAAATACACAAAAATAAATCAAACCCACCAGGCAGACCGATTATATCTGGAATCAATTCACTCACCTCCAACCTTTCTCAGTATATAGACACCTTCCTACAACCGTACGTATCAGCACAACCATCACATCTAAAGGATACCACTGACATACTGAACAAACTACAGGAAATCACATGGCAGGAAGATTACTGGCTAGCCACATGTAACGTGACATCACTTTACACAATAATAGATCATGATCAGGGCACCTCCAGCATACACTACTTTCTAACCAAAGACGAAACAATGACACCCGCCCAGAGAGATTTCATCATTGAATGCATACAACACATACTCACCCACAACTACTTGTGGTTTGAAGATGATTTTTACCTACAGGTCACTGGCACGGCCATGGGGACGAGGTTCGTGCCTAGCTATGCCAATCTATTCATGAGCCATTGGGAGGATCACTTCATCTGGTCCAAGGCGGGGCTCGGCGCGAACCTCGTCCTGTGGTCGAGATTCATAGATGATATATTCTTTATATGGAAGGGTACTCAAGCATCATTAGAAAATTTCTTAAGGTACATCAATAGCAACGACCACAATTTACAGTTCACTACCAATTTCAGTAAAGAAAAAGTCGAATTTTTGGATCTCAACATTTTTAGAACAGACAATACTATCCACACGAACACGTTCCACAAACCAGTAGACGTGAATAGTCACATCCTTACATCCAGTGGTCATTATCATAATTGGTTAAAGAACATCCCCACAGGGCAGTTCAAACGCTTACGGAGAAACTGCTCACGCCTGACAGGTTATGACATACAGGGACAAAATCTAAAGAGCCAGTTTATAGAAAAGAAATATGACAGTACCACCATTCAAGAAACATTCAGTAAAGTACGAGAATTGGACAGAGGACCTTTGTTACAGTAAAACCAAAAACAGAAACAAGTTCAGGATGATAACATATACTTTATCACGCAATATTCTAAAGATTCCCATCAAGTTAGAAAGATCATTAACAAGTACTGGGCCATTTTGTTACAAGACGAGACACTGGCGAACCTTCTACCATCAGAACCCAGAATAATATTTAGAAAAGCGCCAGACATCAGGCAGAAAATTGTGAAGAATCATATTGCACCTAAAACACAGAAACAGACTACCATTGACAAAGTTGACACAAAAGGAGGCTTTTATTACTGTGGTACATGTAAAGCATGTACCACCACTAAAAGTAGAAGCACCAAACCTGTTCATACAGTCACATCCACTTCAAACAAGAAAACAATGAAAATCAAATCAACATTGACATGTCACAGCAAGGGGGTGATTTACATACTGGAATGTCCATGTCACAAGCAGTACGTAGGGAGGACAGTCAGACCACTTAAGACAAGATTAAGCGAACACATCCGGAATATAACAAAAGGAACAGAGGAACATCCATTATCCAAGCATTTTAAACAATTCCACAACAGTGATCCCACAGTGCTCACATTCATAGGACTAAAAGAGGTTAAACCCAGGTGGAGGGGGGGCAACTTCATTCACCAGATAAATAAAGAAGAACTACGAGTCATGATTGAGATGGACACATTAGTACCAAAAGGGCTCAATTTTGATAATGAAGTGAGATCCATCATTTATCAGTGAGAATTAATACTCACACAGCATATTTGATATCTCTTTTCTGTGATCAATCAAAGATCCAGAAATAATACAACAGATTCCAGCTTCTAATAGTTTATCTATTTAGACATTATCTTACTTTTGGCTTTATTTACGTTCATTCACTCCATCTGAATTTTATTAGCCGCACTTTACATTATATTATAGTAATTTACTTATCCTATTTTATTTTTATTTTTATTTTATTTCATTTTATATTTTATTTTCCATTCATAAATTGCATCAATTCGTTAATTCTTGGTCAGAATCATTGCCACAGCTAGCAATTAAATTATAGATCACAATAAACAGAACATCATAGGTAGAAACCCATTCATTATTAGACAAGGCACATGACTGACAGAATTAAAAGACAATCAAGGACAACACAGGATTGATCACATGTGAACACAGCAATATTATCCCCATTGGACGCACAATGTGATTGACAAGAACAACTACCTATCACCACATGAAAAACAACAACAAATCAGAGCGAAGGTGCCACAGATCAGGCTATTTATTTTTCACCATAGGAGAAATTCCCATACACTTTTTCTCCCAGAGGAAGGCCCCCAAGGGCATTTCACTAACACGACCCACAACAGCGGCACGATCAAGTAGAAGCAGCAGCACCAGAGACGGCACCCGGTCACGTGACTGAAGACCAGGAAGTGTCTGCGGGCTACGGACGGCAGAGAGACATCAAGGAGACAACCTGCCACTGGTACAGCCAGCAGCGGAGGAGGAGAATAAAGGTGAGTCTCCGTAGGTGGAGGGAGTGCAGCAACGAACCGCTCTGAGAGCGGTCGCAGTGCGTGCATCCCCCCCCCCCAAGACAGGCACCGAACCCAGGCTGACCGGCCTCCGGCGTGTGACCGAACACAGTCACAGTGACGGCGGCAGGAGCAGGGGGAGGTAAGACCAGTCCGGAGTCCCTTTTTTCTTTGATTTTAACCTCCACAACTGCTTGAGCATCAGTATCGGCATGTTATCCTAACCAGTGCACTACTTCTAATACAGACCAGCGGGACGCCGCGGCCTGCAGCCTAACAAACGGACTTTTTCTTTTTTCTTTTTCTTTTTTCTTTTTATTTCCCATTTCATTGATTTTTCTTTTTTTGCTTATGGACTCCATTTAAGTATACCAAGGAGCAAGTGTGCCCCTGCACAATCAGCATAGGGCTTATTAAAGCCAAGCAGAGCTCAATACGCATATATGCGAATTCTGGACAATCAGCTATTGCATTTAAAATAAATATTATTATTTTGAAACCCATTCAAACATTTCATTATTTATTGCATTAGTGCATATACATGCACAAATAGAAACCGGGGTTGAGCGCAGTGTAAAAATTTCCTACTCACACAGATCCACCCGGTACAGGCTCTCCACGTTTAACATCCTCCCTGCGCTCCGCTACTCGCTTTCTGCCAACTGATCTGATAAGTCGCATCAGGGTCGCTGCTCCCTGTGACCATCCCCCGGCACAGCCGCCGCCGCTATAATTACTACTGTCACTGTACAGGCCACTGACACTGGGGGGGGACAGCAGCACTGCTCCTGGGTAACGCAGATGTCTCCCCGCCGGTGTACCCAGCACTGGCTGCTGTGTCTGGCTTGGGGAGGGGGTGATCCCGGGAGGTTCCCAGCAGCGGGCGTCCCCTCAGTCTCTGGGCTGCTCCCTCCAGGTGCTGCTGGCTGCGGTCTTGCTGGGGTATGGTTGGTCTTAGTTTACTAGGAAGTCCTTCAAAATGAAAGTTATACGCACGGAAATACTTGAAATTCTGCAGCGAAGCACGGGTATTCAGCTAGTATCTCATTATAATTCCTGCCTCTAAAAATCCTCTTATAACAAAAAACTAAAAGTGATTTAACAAAAGGAGAACTATAAAGTAAATTGATTATTATAGAGCTGCTTTTCAACTGCCCCTGCTTGAGTTATACAAGAGGTGAGCATTCAGGTGTGGTAGAATATTTAGACATCTACTCAGTGGCGGAACTTGAGAGTGGTGGGCCTAGGTGCAAAAGGAAGCTTTGGGCCCCCCTCCACCCCAAGTTCATAATATGCACATAGAAAACGAGTTTTATGGTAAGAACTTACCTTTGTTAAAACTCTTTCTGCGAGGTACACTGGGCTCCACAAGTCTGGACAATGGGGTGTAGAGTAGGATCTTGATCCGAGGCACCAACAGACTTAGAGCTTTGACTGTTCCCAGAATGCACAGCGCCGCCTCCTATATCACCCCGCCTCCCAGCACAGGAGCTCAGTTTTAGTTAACCAGCCCAATGCAGTAGCAGGAAAAGAGACGACAACGGTTAGTAGCCACATACACCACACTCTCACGACAAGAGAAGTGTCAGCGGCTAATGCCATATCAACCCAAAGAAGCTAAGTGCGTCAGGGTGGGCGCCTTGTGGAGCCCAGTGTACCTCGCAGAAAGAGTTTTAACAAAGGTAAGTTCTTCCCATAAAACTCGTTTTCTGGTGCGGGGTACACTGGGCTCCACAAGTCTGGACAATGGGGATGTCCTAAAGCAGTTCCTTATGGGAGGGGATGCACTGTAGCGGGCACAAGAACCCGGCGTCCAAAGGAAGCATCCTGGAAAGCGGCAGTATCGAAGGCATAGAACCTTATAAACGTGTTCCCGGAGGACCACGTAGCCGCCTTGCACAATTGATCAAGGGTCGCACCACGTTGGGCCACCCAAGAAGGTCCAACAGACCGTGTAGAATGGGCCGTAATGTGAGCAGGAGCTGACAGACCAGCCTTCACATAAGCATGTGCAATCACCATTCTAATCCATCTGGCCAGGGTCTGCTTGTGAGCAGATTTTTGAATAGAAGCAGTTCTCTTCACATAGATACGGAGAGCCTGTACCACATCCAAAGACCGCTCTTTGGGAGACAAATCAGGAGAGACAAAGGCCGAAACCACAATCTCCTGATTAAGGTGGAACAAAGAAACCACCTTAGGTAAATATCCGGGACGAGTCCTAAGAACCGCCCGGTCACGGTGAAAAATCAGATATGGGGAAGTACAAGACAAGGCACCCAGATCCGACACTCTTCTAGCGGAGGCAATAGCCAGCAAGAACACCACCTTAAGGGAAAGCCACTTAAGCTCAGCTGAAACAAGAGGTTCAAATGGAGGCTCCTGCAACGCCTCCAAAACCACCGACAAGTCCCAAGGAGCCACAGGCAGGACATAGGGAGGTTGGATACGCAACACACCCTGAGTGAAAGTATGAACATCAGGTAAAGTCGCAATTTTTCTCTGAAACCACACCGACAAGGCAGAAATATGAACCTTGAGGGAGGCCAGAGGCAGGCCTAAATCTAGGCCCTGCTGCAGAAAAGCCAAAAGTTTGGCTGTACTAAACTTGGAAGCGTCATAATTGTTAGATGCGCACCAAAGTATGAATGCCAGACCCTATGATAAATCCAAGCAGAAGCCGGTTTCCGGGCCCGCAACATAGTTTTAATGACCTCTTCAGAAAAACCCTTAGGCCTCAAGACGGAAGCTTCAAGAGCCACGCCGTCAAAGATAGCCGGGCCCTGAACGAGGAGGTGTGGGCGTTGTGGAAGTAGAAGTGCATGCTCTGACGATAGACCTTGCAGGTCTGAGAACCAGTGCCGTCTGGGCCACGCCGGAGCTATGAGAAGCAGATTTCCTTTTTCTTGCTTGAACTTCCGAATTACCCTGGGCAGGAGTGACACCGGAGGGAACACGTACCGCAGCTGAAACCTCCTTGGCACCGCCAGCGCATCCACGAATGCTGCCTGAGGATCCCTTGTCCTTGCTCCGAAGACCGGAACCTTGTGATTGTGTCGAGACGCCATCAGATCCACATCTGGAAGACCCCACCTTTCCACGAGGAGTTGAAACACTTCTGGATGGAGGCCCCACTCGCCGGCATGTACGTCCTGTCGACTGAGAAAGTCCGCTTCCCAATTCAGGACTAACGCAATGAATATTGCCGATATTGCCGGTAGATGGCGTTCTGCCCAACGTAGAATCCGTGAGACTTCCTTCATTGCCAGACGGCTTCGAGTGCCGCCTTGATGATTTATGTGAGCCACTGTGGTGGCGTTGTCCGACTGTACTTGAACAGACCGGTCCTGAATCAAATGCTGGGCTAGATTCAACGCATTGAAGACCGCCCGCAATTCCAGAATGTTGATCGAGAGGAGAGATTCCTCCTTGGTCCACCGACCCTGCAAGGAGTGTTGCTCCAGCACCGCGCCCCAACCCCTTAGACTGGCATCTGTCGTCAACAGGACCCAGTTGAATATCCAGAAGGGACAGCCCCTGCACAATTGTTGGTCCTGGAGCCACCAGAGCAGTGACAGACGGACCTCCGGAGTCAAAGAGATCATATGAGACCTGATCCGGTGAGGCAGGCTGTCCCACTTGGCTAAGATCAGCCTCTGGAGGGGGCGAGAATGAAATTGAGCATACTCCACCATGTCGAATGCCGAGACCATGAGGCCCAGCACCTGCATTGCCGAATGTATCGACACTTGCGGACGAGAAAGGAAGCAACGAATCCTGTCCTGAAGCTTCAGGACTTTCTCCTGAGACAAGAACAACCCCTGGTTGTGAGTGTCCAACAGCGCTCCCAGGTGCACCATGCTCTGAGCAGGGACCAGGGAGGATTTCTTCCAGTTGATAAGCCACCCGTGGGCTTGTAGAAACTGGACCATCATGTCCAGATGACGCAGGAGAAGATCTGGGGAATTTGCCAGGATTAACAAGTCGTCCAGATACGGCAGTATCCTGACCCCTTGACGGCGGAGTACCACCGTCATCACCACCATAACTTTGGTGAAGACTCGCTGAGCCGTTGTTAGACCAAAAGGTAACGCCCAAAACTAGTAATGTAGGTTGCCAATAGCGAACCTCAGGTATTCTTGATGTGACACTGCTATAGGAATATGCAGGTAAGCATCCTGTATGTCCAAGGAGACCATGTAGTCCCCAGGTTCCAAGGCCAGAACTATGGAGCGAAGGGTTTCCATACGGAACTTGGGAATCTTCACAAACCTGTTCAATGCCTTGAGGTTGAGAATGGGCTGGGAGGACCTATTCGGTTTCGGGACTAGAAACAGCGGAGAATAGTACCCCAGGCCCCTCTGAGCAAGAGGCACCTGTACTACGACTCCTGTATCCAGGATGGTCTGTACCACCGAGTGTAGAGTTTTTGCCTTTGTCCGGTCCAAAGGGACGTCTGTCTGGCAAATCGATGAGGGGGTCGGTTTTTGAAGGCAATGGCGTAACCTCGAGTGACAACTTCCCATACCCAGGCATCTGAAATGGTCTTCAACCATTCCTGGGTATACCCTAGAAGCCGGCCTCCCACCCTGGGATCCCCCAGGGGGAGGCCCGCTTCATCATGCGGCAGGCTTATCGGTCTTGGCAGCTGGCTGACGGGCAGCCCAGGCTCTATTGGGCTTCGGCTTACCAGGTTTGGAAGTGCGGGCCTGCTTATGGTACGCCTGACCTTTCGCTTTACCTGAAGGACGAAAGGGGCGAAAGGACGTACCTTTAGCCTTCGACACAGAAGGAGCGGTATTAGGTAGACAGGCAGTTTTGGCAGTAGCCAAGTCAGCCACTATCTTATTTAAGTCCTCCCCAAACAGAGTCCAGATCCACAGACCAGGATCTCAGCCACAATATCCGGCGAGCCAGGACTGACGTAGTAGAGGCCTTGGCTGCTAGGATACCGGCATCAGAAGCCGCCTCTTTAATATAGCGAGAAGCTGTGACAATATATGACAAGCATTGTCTAGCATGGTCAGAGGAGATTTCAGCTTCTAACTCCAAGAACCATGCTTCAATAGCCTCAGCAGCCCATGAAGCTGCAATAGTAGGCCTTTGTGCAGCACCCGTGAGGGTGTAAATCGCTTTTAGACAACCCTCCACACGTTTATCCGTAGGCTCTTTCAGAGACGTGACGGTAGTGACAAGTAGAGCTGAGGAGACCACCATCCTAGCCACATGTGAGTCCACTGGAGGAGGTGTTTCCCAATTCTTAGACAGCTCTGGCGCGAGGGGATAGCGAGCCAGCATCTTCTTTTGAGGCACAAACTTTGTACCCGGGTTTTCCCAGGGTTCCTGACGTATATCCACTAGGTGATCAGAGTGAGGTAAAACCTGTTTAACCACCTTCTGACGCTTGAACCTATCTGGTTTCTTAGGAGGCACGGATGGCTCAGGATCATCCGTAATCTGCAGAATTAACTTAATAGCATCCAAAAGGTCAGGAACATCCACATGTGAACTACCCCCCCCCCATCAGCCGTATCTGAGTCAGAACCTGTGGGGTCAGTGTAAGTGCCGTCCTCATCAGACGAGGTGTCAGGTGACAGCAGTGGATTGTGAGGAGACGAGCGCTCGCTTAGAGGACCTCTTGGACGTAGGCGAGCGTTGGTCAGACTTTTTAGTAGTCAAGGACTGGTTCAACTTCTTTAATTGAGCAGATAAATTGTCTGCCCACGGCGGGTTAGCTGCAGGGCCCACATACGGTTGTCCCGGCATTGGGGGTCCCATAGGGGTGTTAGTTTATGAACTAGCGTATGCAGAAGCGTGGAAAAAGTAGAGAAGTATGTGCCTCCGTTGCCACAGTCCCACTGGGGGGCAAGGAGCCCCCAGAACCAGAGCCCACAGCTGCTATATTCTCCTCATATGTGCCTGTGGCTTCAGCAACACCAGCAGTGTGTTCCGTCCCAGAACCGTTACCCTCAGAAGCAGACATGATATAACTGGCAGTATGAGGTAACACAGTACAATTATCAGCAGCCCAATATCCCAAACCCAAACCCCTGTGCAGTGTAGTAAGCACTAGCAGAGATAAAGGAGAGATATGGTGACCAAATCACAGAGAAAAATACGTAATACAGTATATCTTTGTGAAAATCCTATATTAGATAACACCTGACGCACCAAGCCCCCTCAGGTTAAATAATATAGGGATAGCAAGTTGAGTGAAAGACACGAGATGGACAACACTCAGTTATCAAATGCACACACAGAAGGTCACAGTTTGTACAATGCAGAGGTTATTACAGAAAATAATACTGCACTGGACTAGCTTACACAGCTATATAATAGTAGATATAACAGTACACAGTAAGAACTGGGTGTATATCACAGGGTAATTGTACTATAAAACCCTGACTAAATGCACTCTTTCTTAACTATCACTGTCTAAAAAGGCAGGTAGAATACTTAAGTGTCATGTAAAGGCACAGCGCTGACAACCAGGCGGCTTTACACATGAGGATTTGCCCAAGCAGTCCCAGGAACAGTGAGCTGAGGGATAATGGCGCCCAGACACTGACTGGGAGTGAGGAAAAGACAAAAATGCAGCTCCAGGGTGGAATCATTTGCGGGAAATGGCGCCCTGGGGCTGGGGGAGGGGCTTCAGGTCTAAGCATTATCCCCCTTGCTGGCAAAACCACCGAGTACTGTGGGCGATATAAGAAGTGGTTTAGAGAGAAAACCCGACCTGTGCCCATGCCCTGGTGATCTAGTGGGATCACCTGTACTGCCACAGTGTCCACCACCACCAGTGCGCGCGGCCCACCTCCCACTGACCATGCCGGATCGCGATAAAGACCGGGTCCCGCGAGCGGGACCCACTTCCCACCTCCAGAAGCGTAGCCACGCGATCCTGGAGAGCCCCAGCCGTGTGTGTCTAACATGAAGAAAACCGGAGCCTCCGCTGTAGGTACCCGGCAACCAGGGCTCGGGAGTGTACAGCGCCACTGGCGAGAGCTGGAGCTGCAGCAGTGAATGTCACAAAACATTTACCACCGCTGCTGCCCTTGAAGTCTTCACTTGCTTACTGCAGCACCAACCTATAAACTCAGCTCCTGTGCTGGGAGGCGGGGTGATATAGGAGGCGGCACTGTGCATTCTGGGAACAGTCAAAGCTTTGAGTCTGTTGGTGCCACGGATCAAGATCCTACTCTACACCCCATTGTCCAGACTTGTGGAGCCCAGTGTACCCTGCAGCAGAAAGGCAGTTAGTGGGTGATGGGGAGAGGGTGATGCCAGGGAAAGGCAATGGTTGACAGGGAGAAGGGGACGAAGAGAGCTAGTTAGTGGGTGATGGGGAGAGGGTGATGCCAGGGAAAGGCAATGGTTGACAGGGAGAGGGTGCCAAAGAGAGGCAGACAGGAAAATGGTGTTAGGGAGAGGCAGAGGGTGAAAGGGAAACAGGGAGAGGCAGTCAATGGGTGACAGGGAGAGGGTGACGCCAGAAAGAGGTAGTGGGTGACAGGGACAGAGTGACAAGGAGAGGAAGAGGGTGACAGGGAAAGGCTGAAAAGGAGAGGCAGAAGGTGACGCCATGGGGAAGCAGTGGGTGACGGGGAGAGGGTGACAGTGAGAGGCAGTGAATGACAGGGAGAGGGTGATAGGGGGAATGTGACATGAGGGAGAAGCAGTGGGTGACAGGGAGAGGTTGACAGGGATACACAGTGGACAACAGGGAGATTTGACAGTGAGAGGCAGTGGGTGATTCAGAGAAGGTCCTGAGGAGAGGCACTGGGTGATAGGGAGAAGCTAAAAGGCAGTGAGAGACAGGGAGAAGGTGATAGGGGGAGGGTGACAGGGAGAGGCAGAGGGTGACAAGGAGAGGGTGATAGAGCGATGCAGTAGGTGACAGGGATAGGAAGACAGGGAGAAGTTCTGGGTGATGCTAGGGAGAGGCAGGTAAAAAGGAGAGGATGCCAGGCAGTAAGTGACTGAGAGGGTGATTGGGAGAGGTAGTTGGTGACAGGGAGAGGATGATATCAAGAGGCAGTGGGTGATGGAAAGAGGTAGTGGGTGACAGGGAGAAGGCAATGGAGAGAGGCAATGGGTTACACTAGGGAGATGCAGCGGGTGATGCTAGGGAGAGGGTGACAGGCAGTTGATAACAGGGAAAGGTTGACAGGTAACAGGTGATGGAGAGAGGCAATGAGTGATGCCAAGAAGAGGGTGACTTGGCAGTGGGTGAAAGGGAGAGGGTGACAGAGAAGCAAAGGATTACGCTAGGGAGAGAGAGTAGGTGACACTAGGGAGAGGGTGACAAGGAATCTGTGACAGATGCAGTGGGTGACATAGAGAGGGAGTGAGTGGGGTGAGACATAGTAGCTGATACTAGGGGTCTAGCTGAGGCCAGGGAAATGGTGGCAGGGAGAGAGAGCCAGTGGGTTATGCCAGGGAGATGGTGACAGAGAGCATGTGACACCAGGGAGAGGGTGACAGAGAGGCAGTGGGTGACACAAGAGCTCTGGGTGACACTAGAGAGAGGGTGGCAGGGAGAGTCAGTGAGTGATGCCAGGGAGAGGGTGACAGGGAGAGAGAAGCAGTGGGTGACACCAAGAAGAGGGTGACAGGCAGCGGATGACACCAGGGAGAGGATGATAGGGGCAGTGAGTGATGCTAGGGGTCTGGGTGACATCACGGAGAGGGAGGCAGTGAGAGAGAGGCAGTGGATGACACTAAGGGGATGGTGATGGAGTGAGGCAGCAGGTGACGCCAGGGAAAGAGTGACAGGCAGCGGGTGACAGAGTGAGGCAGTGGGTAACGCCAGGGAGAAAGTGACCGGCAGCGGGTTACACCAGGCAGAGGAAGACAGGCAGTGGGTGATGCTAGGGTTCTGGGTGACAACAGGTTGAAGGTTTCTGCGAGAGATGCAGTGGGAGACACTAGGGCACGATGATGGAGAGAGCCGGTGGGTGACGTCAGGGAGAGGGTGACAGGCAGCGGGTGATGGAGTGAGGCAGTGGGTGATGCCAAGGAGAGGGTGACAGGCAGCAGGTCAAGGAGTGAGCCAGTGGGTGACCGCAAGGAGAATGTGACAGGCAGCGGGTGATGGAGTGTGGCAGTGGGTGACGCTAGGGAAAAGGGTGACAGGCAGTGGATGATGGAGTGAGGCAGTGGGTAATGCCAGGGAGATGGTGAAAGGCAGCAAGTGACAGAGTGAGGCAGTGGGTGAAAACAGGGAAAGGGTTACTGGTCGTGGGTAATAGATTTTAATTAAAATACCTGGCCCAGAACTGCAGTGCACTCTTCTGTGGCATTTACGCTGGGGACTGTCACCAGATGTTGACGTCAGATCCCCGGCGCCGGCAGCAAGGTCAGCCTCAGGTGTAGGATTAATCCGGGGCGACGTCTTAACGGAGAGGAGAGGGGAGGAGCTGGGAGGAAAATGGATTGTGGCGCCTCCTCTCCCTCTGTTCGGACCTCCTGTCACTGCACAGCTCAGCCTCTGGCGACTCTGAGGTGCTCACTAAGTATGGAGGGGCTGGCGGCTTGGAGCAGGGACCCACGGCGGGTGGCAGCGGCATAAAATGAGTCAGTGTGACTCATTCTAATGCCTCGGGCCCCTTCACTGTGGTGGACCTCAGTGCAATGCACTGGCTGCACTGCCGCATGTTACGACACTGCATCTACTGTAGCTTCTAGAATGTCAGCACCAGAATGTGGATATGTTCTGATTGTCAACATGGACTGAAGGTCAACATGTCAAGTGTCAAAATGTCAACATTGACACAATTTCAAACCAATGGATGGGTGCTCAGGGGCAATCAGAGATCCTGTATTTGTTGTACCACAAAAAAACAATTGTCATGCGATAAACATGTGCTGTGCCAGTTGATGGGGTGCTGTAAATTGGAAAAGTACACTTACCCTTATGCCTTGGCAACTGCATATTGAGAGTGTGAGACCACCAACAACGGCATAACTTTGGCGCCCAGGGCAAGATGAAGAACAGTGCACCCTCCTCTTCCCCAAAGGGGCATAGTCGACTGGGGAGGGATGTGGTTTCACTGGTTTGGTGAGTAACTGTATGAGAGAGAGAGGCATGGGGAGGGGAAGCATGGGCAGAGAGAGAGAGAGAGAGAGAGGGAGAGGGAGAGGGAGAGGGAGAGGGAGAGATTGGAAAGAGAGGGGGAGGGGGCTGATACAATTTTCTGACACAGACTCATGAGGCCACACCCAATTTTTGGGCGCGTGCACACAGTACCACTAATAATTGTTTTTATACTTGCACAACTGCTGCTGTTATGTATGGTGTGCTGCTGGTGCAGGTGTGCAGTGCTGCTGGTGTGTGTCTGTGTGTATGTGAGGGGTGTCAGAGGTGCTCAGCTGGGATTTTGGGCGGGAAAAAAAATCATGACATTTTTTTAAATTGAATACAGAGGGTATTGGGAGCATTCATTTACAATTAGGCGTGAGGTCTGTAAACCAGTTGAATATGCCCCATAGACTAATTTCAGTCAATCACTAACCAATCTAATAAATATAAATATTAATAAATATAGGGGCCTACTATTTAGGCTCCCATTTATTCTATGTTTAGTATAAACTTCACACGTCCAGATGCATCCGCACATCATTCAAGACCACTTATATACATAAATAATGACACTGACAACCAAATGTGGCGTGAAAGGGGTCGGCTTTTATTCCACGTATGATGCTCACCAACTAATAGCATATCGGCTCACCCGGTGCGGTGATGTCCCATAATAAAAATATAAAAGTAACCAAAACTCAATTCCAAAACTTAAGAAAATTAAACCTAATAAATCAAATAACCGTTCTGAACCGGCCACCGAATATCTACAAATCATATTAAAACTTTAAAACATGACTCCCACAGGGCGGGAGGGTGGGCAACGATAAAACTGGAAAGAGGCAGAAACTTCTAGGCTGAATTCCTATATCCCTAGCAACACCACCCCTGACTCTATCACAACCAATCAGATCCAAACAGCACATACACAACGTTCCACCCCCAAAAGCCTAATCCCCTGACAGGCCACAGTGATACATTGACCATACCTCCCAACTTTGTCCTGGCTGGGAGAGGGACACACGCGCGCCGGAGCCGCGCTCTCGAAAAGAAAGCGTGACCTATGAAAAGTGGCGTGGCTTTGCGGAGGGCCCGCGATCGTGAGCCATGCCCCATTTCTCTTACGTCCTAGAGTATGCTGGGGACTCCGTAAGGACCATGGGGATAGACGGGCTCCGCAGGAGACATGGGCACTTTAAGAAAGACTTTAGGTCTGGGTGTGCACTGGCTCCTCCATCTATGCCCCTCCTCCAGACCTCAGTTTGATACTATGCCCAGAGGAGACTGGGTGCATTACAGGGAGCTCTCCTGAGTTTCCTGTCAGAAAGTATTTTGTTAGGTTTTTTATTTTCAGGGAGCCTGCTGGCAACAGACTCCCTGCATCGAGGGACTGAGGAGAGAGAAGCTGACCTACTTCTGTGAGTTTCAAGGCTCTGCTTCTTAGGCTACTGGACACCATTAGCTCCAGAGGGAGTCGGAACACAGGTCTCACCCTGGAGTTCGTCCCGGAGCCACGCCGCCGTCCTCCTCACAGAGCCGGAAGATAGAAGCCAGGTGAGTATGAGAAGAAAGAAGACTTCAGAGGCGGCAGAAGACTTCAGATCTTCACTGAGGTAACGCACAGCAGTAAAGCTGTGCGCCATTGCTCCCATACACCTCACACACGGCAGTCACTGTAAGGGTGCAGGGCACAGGGGGGGCGCCCTGGGCAGCATATGAACCTCTCTTTGGCAAAAGTATATATGTATACAGCTGGCCACTGTATATATATAAGAGCCCCCGCCAATTTTTAGTGTATTTGAGCGGGACAGAAACCCGCCACCGAGGGGGCGGGGCTTCTCCCTCAGCACTCACCAGTGCCATTTTCTCCACAGCACAGCTGAGAGGAAGCTCCCCGGACTCTCCCCTGCTTATACCACAGTGAAAGAGGGTTTTAAAGAAGAGGGGGGCACATAATTAGGCGCATATATACAGATATACACAGCGCTACTGGGTAAACATATATTTATTGTGCTTTTTCCTGGGTCATATAGCGCTGGGGTGTGTGCTGGCATACTCTCTCTCTCTGTCTCTCCAAAGGGCCTTGTGGGGGAACTGTCTTCAGATAAGAGGATTCCCTGAGTGTGTGGTGTGTCGGTACGCGTGTGTCGACATGTCTGAGGTACAAGGCTCTCCTAGAGAAGACGGGGAGCAAATGAATGTGGTGTCTCCGTCGACAACGCCGACACCTGACTGGATGGATATGTGGAATGTTTTAAGTGCTAATGTAAATTTATTGCACAAAAGATTAGAGCTGAAGCTAGGGTACAGCCAGGGAGCCAACCCATGTCTGTCCCTATGTCGCAGGGACCTTCGGGGTCTCAAAAGTGCCCACTATCCCAAATAATAGATACCGACATGGATTCTGACTCCAGTGTCGACTACGATGATGCAAAATTACAGCCAAAATTGGCTAAATGTATATGATTATTGTAATAAAAGATGTTTTGCATATCACAGAGGAACCCCCAGTACCTGACACGAGGGTACACATGTATAAGGGAAAGAAACCTGAGGTAACCTTTCCCCCCTCACATGAGTTGAACGAATTATGTGAAAAAGCTAGGGAATCTCCAGACAAAAAACTGCAGATTCCCAAAAGGATTCTTATGGCGTATCCTTTCCCGCCAACGGACAGGATACGGTGAGAATCCTCCCCTAGGGTGGAAAAAGCATTGACACGCTTATCCAAAAAGGTAGCGCGGCCATCCCAAGATACGGCTACCCTCAGGGATCCTGCTGACCGCAAGCAGGAGATTTGTCACGATCCGGGTATCTGGACGCCATTACTTACCCTTCAGATGCCTCCTAAGGCTGGCTCAGCGTTCCAGGACCGGATCCCATCTGTTATACTGATGTCCACATTCCTGCCTCCTCTCCTGTCACTCTGAGACGCGGTCACCGCAACGCCTGTTACATCCGGAATGGCGTCTCCCGCGGCCTCCGCCGCTGTTCCTGAGTTTCTACATGCAGAATGTCAGAGTGGTGATTGCGTCAGCCGCGGCCTCCGCTGTGCCCGCGTGGTTAAATGTGCACTTATCAGTCTGGCGTCTCCTGTCTCCTGTGGCCGGCGCCGCCATTACTGTTTTAATTCCCACATGGATTACAAACCAAACTTCCCTCCAAGTGTCTGCATGGGCGCAGCCATCTTGGATTCTGTCATCTGTTCATTTCCACCAATCTGTTGTTTGCAATGTTAATCTGCATAATTGCCTAGCCAATCCCTTCCTTGCTGCAGGTATAAGTAATCTGTGCCTGAGCAAGGAAGGCGTCAGTGCTTTGGTTGTCAAAACCTAGTTCCAGTTTGTCTCTCTCCTGTGGTTGTTTTCCAGGTTCCAGCTCCTATCTCCACACTTCCACTAAAGAGACCCGCACCAGCATTTCCACCTGCGGTGTAGCCTGACTCTCCTATCCATTTGGATTCATCTGCTTCCAGCTACAGATCCACCTGCTTACAGCAATCAGCTTCCAGCAGAGATCAGCTCTTCTTAAAGTGCCGGTACCCTTTTCTGCAGATTACCATTTATCACCGGTATTATTATTTCACCGCTCTCAAGCTCCATATATCATTTCATATTTCATTGCTCTCAAGCTACATTTATTATTTAACTGGTTCCAGCCAGTATCCACTCCGTGCCAACATCAGTCTGGTTCCAGCCAGTATCCACAGCAGCCGTTTTATCCACAGCAGCCCAGCTTTTCCTGGAACACCAGCTGGTACGATCCTGGGCTATTTCCATTGCTACAGTCGGGCCTGGTAAGGACTTTCCAACTAGAAGATTATAAGAACTATCTCACACTACCAGAGCCCTGTGGTCCTTGCCACCCTGTAGTACCCAGGAACTGTATTTATCTTCTGCTGATTTTATGTTTTCTTTTACTGCTGCTGTGTTACAGAGTATGTCATAATAAACATCATTGACTTTTACTTTGGTTGTCGTGGTCACGCCTTCGGGCAATTCTTCTACATGTAACTTACATGTCTAGGGGTCTGATACAACCTCTAAGGTTCCTTTACACCTCAGCCCCTACAACTGAGGCTGCCTCCCGTCAGCTCAGGCCCTCAGTTGTGACAGTAAGCACTGACCATATGAATCCAGCCGGAGACCAGGATCAAGCGGCCAGGCCGATGCAAGAACTGGCAGCCCGACTTGAACATCAGGAGGCTGCACAGGGCCACATCATCCGCTGTCTCCAGGATCTCTCTACTCAGCTGGATGGGATTCAGACAACCCTCCGTGGATCAGACGCGTCCGGTGCGTCAACCACAGTGACTCCAGCTATAACCCCACCCACCTTACCCATTTCTGCTCCCCGTCTTCATCTTCCAACGCCAGCAAAATTTGACGGATCTCCAAGATTCTGCAGGGGATTTCTCAACCAGTGTGAAATTCATTTTGAGCTACAACCTGGCAATTTTCCCAGTGACCGTACTAAAATTGCCTACATTATCTCTCTTCTCAGTGGCTCAGCTCTTGATTGGGCATCACCGTTATGGGAGAGGTCCGACACCCTGCTATCCTCCTACACTGCATTCGTGTCAACATTCAGGCGTATCTTCGACGAGCCAGGCCGGGTAACTTCAGCTTCATCTGAGATTCTCCGTTTACGCCAGGGATCACATACTGTAGGACAATATCTTATACAGTTCCAGATCCTGGCATCCGAACTGGCATGGAACGACGAGGCCCTGTATGCTGCATTTTGGCATGGCTTATCTGAGCGTATTAAAGATGAGTTAGCTACCAGAGACTTACCTTCCAAGTTAGATGAGCTAATCTCACTTTGCACGAAAGTTGATTTACGTTTCAGAGAAAGAGCAACTGAGCGTGGAAGATCATCTGCTCCAAAATCTTCTGCTCCTCCTCCTCGCCAACTGTCACCATCTAAAGATGAGCCCATGCAACTTGGCCGTTCTCGTCTAACTCCTGCTGAGCGCCGAAGACGTCTCTCTGAGTCTCTTTGTCTTTATTGTGCAGCTCCGTCTCACACCATCAATGCCTGTCCCAACCGTCCGGGAAAACTCCAAATCCTAGCTCGCCAAGGAGAGGGCCGGCTAGGAGTAATGATCTCCTCTCCATCTCCTCACGATTGTAATCTCCCAGTCTCGCTTCAAGTTGCTCAACGTTATCGGAACGTCATTGCCCTCCTTGATTCCGGAGCAGCTGGGAACTTTATTACCGAAGCCTATGTTAAACAGTGGTCCCTACCCACCGAGAGACTTCCTTCGTCCATCTCCTTAACTGCCGTGGATGGCAGCAAGATTTTTGATGCAGTTATTTCTCTAAGGACTCTACCAGTTCGTCTGAGAGTGGGAGTTCTTCATTCCGAATTTATTTCTTTTTTAGTGATTCCAAGAGCCACACATCCTGTGGTCCTGGGCCTTCCATGGCTCCGTCTTCACAATCCATCTATTGATTGGACGACTACGCAGATTCTGGCATGGGGTCCCTCCTGTGCTGAGACATGTTTGTTTAAAGTATTGCCTGTCTGTTCTTCCTCCCCCAGGTCGTCTGATGTTCCACCTCCTCCATATCAAGATTTCACGGATGTGTTCAGTAAGGCTTCTGCTGATATCCTTCCTCCTCATAGAGAATGGGACTGCCCGATTGATCTCGTTCCAGGGAAGGTTCCACCTCGAGGCCGAACTTACCCGTTGTCTCTGCCTGAGACGCATTCTATGGAGGAATACATTAAAGAGAACCTAGCAAAAGGGTTCATTCGACCTTCCTCTTCTCCAGCCGGCGCAGGCTTCTTTTTCGTAAAGAAAAAAGATGGTGGTCTGCGGCCGTGCATCGACTACAGAGGTCTGAACGACATTACCATCAAGAACCGCTATCCACTACCCCTGATTACTGAGCTCTTTGATAGAGTTAGCGGAGCTACCATCTTCACAAAGCTGGACTTGAGAGGTGCATACAATCTCATCCGGATCCGTGAGGGTGACGAGTGGAAGACCGCCTTTAACACCCGTGACGGACATTATGAGTACCTCGTCATGCCCTTCGGATTGAGCAATGCTCCAGCTGTCTTCCAGCATTTTGTCAATGAGATCTTCAGAGACATTTTATACCGTCATGTCGTGGTCTATCTAGATGATATCCTCATTTTTGCCAACAATTTAGAGGAACATCGTTTTTGGGTAAAAGAGGTTCTGTCCCGTCTCCGTGTCAATCATCTCTATTGCAAATTAGAGAAATGCGTCTTTGAAGTCAAGTCCATTCCGTTTCTAGGTTACATTGTGTCCGGTTCCGGACTAGAGATGGATCCTGAGAAACTACAAGCAATCCAGAATTGGCCGATACCCTTAACCCTCAAAGGGGTCCAGAGGTTCTTAGGGTTCGCCAATTATTACAGAAAGTTTCTACGAGACTTTTCCACCATTGTGGCGCCTATTACTGCTTTAACTAAGAAGGGTGCTAACCCGTCCAAGTGGTCTGATGAAGCTACGCAAGCTTTTCATCTCTTAAAACAACGGTTCATCTCTGCACCAGTTCTGAAACAGCCCGACATCGACTCTCCTTTCATCTTAGAGGTGGATGCCTCCTCCGTTGGAGTAGGAGCAGTGTTATCTCAGAGGGCTAAAGATGGCCATTTACATCCTTGCAGTTTCTTCTCCCGGAAGTTCTCCCCAGCGGAGCGCAACTATGCCATTGGCGACCAGGAGTTGCTAGCCATCAAGCTCGCTCTAGAGGAGTGGAGATATCTGTTGGAGGGAGCTTCTCATTCAATCACCATACTTACAGACCACAAGAACCTTTTATATCTGAAAGGCGCACAATGTCTCAACCCTCGTCAGGCCAGATGGGCACTTTTCTTTTCCAGGTTCGACTTTAAACTCCAGTTCTGTCCGGGCTCTCAGAATCGCAAGGCCGATGCCCTTTCCCGCTCATGGGAGCAAGAAAATGACAACAGACAATAGAAGAGAAATCTGCACTCTCAAAAACTTAAGCAGTAAATTGAGGATACCCCGATTCAAGTATTTGGAAAAATCCAATGATTTTTCGGGGGTGCTACCTATGACAACCATAAACAACATCTATTACACAAAAAAGAAATGGGGTTGTACTATAAGGTGCACACAAAAATGTATTAAAATTTAACTTTTATTGTTCTATTAAGAAACCCAAATTTGGGCTATATGCGAAATATAGAGTTAAAATGAAAAGTCTAAGAAATGTGCTCTAAGATAGAAAAGTGGAGAAAATTAATTTAAAAGATTTGTCCGCTCCAATGATTGCACTGGCACTTCTTATATTGTTTCAATTGTTGTATTTATACTTTATATGGATAGTGTGCAACTGTTTAAAAATTGCCAGCTAATTCCTAGAATAGTTGCTGGAGTCCTTAACTATGTCAGAGTCATCTTTTTTCTGCTAACAGCTAAATAAGAATTCCTTATGTTTATTATGATGACTCTCTGTACCTCTGCGTAAGTATATTGAATTGATTACACTTTATTACATTAAGTACATTTGTATGTTAAATAAAATTTCCTGATGACTCTCTATACCTCTGCGTAAGTATGTTAATTTGATTGTACTTTATAACATTGAGTACCTGTGTGTGTGGGATTACCCTGTGTCCGGTTACACGCCGGTATTTATTACTACACTCAGCACAAAAGCTCTCCTTTATCTTATGAGAGCCATCAGCCACCTACTGCCCACCTGACAGCTGGGAGGTGTTGAAATTACACTATATTTATCTCAGTCAATGTTATACATATGTGAACGATGTATTCGTGCCGAACTTCACGGACTAAATATAAGATGAACCGGAGACATCTATATGTAAACTGTGTAGCTATTTAGCCACTCTAATGTGCTGATTGTGCTCTTGAGTTCACTAAAACTGAGATTTTGCCTATATACTGAGTGCACCAATTGATTGCTAATTGCTTACACGGGTGTTCCACATTACTATAAGGGTATACAGCGTGTGTTCAATTCTCACATGCATCTAAGTATTTTACATTTCATATCCAGATAACCCTATCATACACTCTAAATTTGATTACTGCTTTAGAAATAAAGGGACCACACTGATATATGTTAATGATTATTAATTGAGGACAAGTGTTCACTCTATATACTTTGCAAGGAATGGTTGTCCTGTATAAAGCCTCAGGTGCCAGTGGGTATATTGGCTGAAATATCAATTTACTTTTTAGGGTATTCCCCAGTTATCCATATACTGTTTATGACACCCTAGCTAGAGTGTTATTCCGTGACATCTGTGACAGTATTGCAGCAGTGTTCAGACTTATCAATGTTAGTCTAGCGAGCGGGTATTCCCGTGCTCACTGCGCAATGCTAGTCAACCAGCCACCTGTCCTCGTCCACCAGGCAGCTAACAGAGGTGCTGACAGTTAGATTTTCTCCACTTTTATATCTTAGAGCACATTTCTTAGACTTTTCATTTTAACTCTATATTTCGCATATAGCCCAAATTTGGGTTTCTTAATAGAACAATAAAAGTTAAATTTTAATACATTTTTGTGTGCACCTTATAGTACAACCCCATTTCTTTTTTGTGTAATAGAGCAAGAAAATGAGTCAGAGTCTTCAGACAAGCATCCTATTATCAATCCGTTGGCATTCTCCATGGTAGGGATGGACTCTACGCCCCCACTAGGGAAAAGTTTTGTGAAGCCGGTACTGAGGAAGAAGCTCATGCATTGGGCCCATGCTTCCCGTTTTGCCGGACATACAGGTATCCAAAAAACCCTGGAGTTTATCTCTAGGTCCTATTGGTGGCCAACTCTGAGAAAGGACGTCATGGCGTTTATTGCATCTTGCCCAAAGTGTGCCCAACATAAAGTATCTCGCCAGTCGCCTGCGGGGCAACTGGTTCCACTATCCGTTCCCCGTCGACCATGGACCCATTTGTCGATGGATTTCATTACAGACTTACCCATGTGCAACAAGTTCAATACCATCTGGGTGGTAGTTGACCGGTTCACCAAGATGGCACACTTCATTCCTCTCACCGGTCTTCCGTCAGCTTCCAAGTTGGCTCAAGTGTTCATACAAGAGATCTTCCGACTCCACGGTCTGCCTGAAGAAATTATCTCAGATCGAGGAGTTCAATTCACAGCCAAATTCTGGCGAAGTTTATGTCGAGTCCTCCAAGTCAAACTAAAGTTTTCCACGGCTTACCATCCTCAGACCAATGGTCAAACTGAGAGGGTGAATCAGGACTTGGAGGCCTTCCTCCGCATCTATGTGTCTTCCTCTCAAGATGACTGGGTTCAATTACTTCCCTGGGCCGAGTTCTGTCATAACAATCAGTATCATTCCTCATCTTCTTCAACACCATTCTTTACCAACTTTGGATTCTACCCTAAAGTCCCTGAGTTCCAACCGCTCCCAGCAACTTCTGTTCCAGCAGTGGATATCACCTTGCATCAGTTTGCAAACAACTGGAAGAGTGTACGAGCAGCTCTGCTCAAGGCATCGTTCAGGTATAAGAAGTTTGCGGACAAGAAGCGTAGAGCGGTTCCTGCTCTCAAGGTGGGTGATCGGGTATGGTTATCCACGAAGAATTTGAGGTTAAGAGTTCCCAGTATGAAGTTTGCACCTCGCTACATTGGTCCTTTCAAAATTGAGCAAGTCATCAATCCTGTTGCTTACAGACTTCAGTTACCTCCCTTCTTAAAAATACCCAGGACATTCCATGTTTCCCTGTTGAAACCGCTGATCCTGAATCGGTTTCATTCCTTACTTCCTCCAACTCCGAAAGTCCAAACTCAATGAGGCGTTGAGTATGAAGTGGCCAAGATCCTGGACTCACGTCACCGTTACGGTCAACTACAGTATTACAGGGTTACGGCCCTGAGGAACGCTCATGGACCAATGCTTCTGATGTCCATGCTCCTGCCTTGGTCCGGAGATTCCATTCCAAGTTTCCTCAAAAGCCAAAGAAGTGTCCTGGGGCCACTCCTAAAGGGGGTGGGGGGGGGGGTGCTGTCACGATCCGGGTATCTGGACGCCATTACTTACCCTTCAGATGCCTCCTAAGGCTGGCTCAGCGTTCCAGGACCGGATCCCATCTGTTATACTGATGTCCACATTCCTGCCTCCTCTCCTGTCACTCTGAGACGCGGTCACCGCAACGCCTGTTACATCCGGAATGGCGTCTCCCGCGGCCTCCGCCGCTGTTCCTGAGTTTCTACATGCAGAATGTCAGAGTGGTGATTGCGTCAGCCGCGGCCTCCGCTGTGCCCGCGTGGTTAAATGTGCACTTATCAGTTTGGCGTCTCCTGTCTCCTGTGGCCGGCGCCGCCATTACTGTTTTAATTCCCACATGGATTACAAACCAAACTTCCCTCCAAGTGTCTGCATGGGCGCAGCCATCTTGGATTCTGTCATCTGTTCATTTCCACCAATCTGTTGTTTGCAATGTTAATCTGCATAATTGCCTAGCCAATCCCTTCCTTGCTGCAGGTATAAGTAATCTGTGCCTGAGCAAGGAAGGCGTCAGTGCTTTGGTTGTCAAAACCTAGTTCCAGTTTGTCTCTCTCCTGTGGTTGTTTTCCAGGTTCCAGCTCCTATCTCCACACTTCCACTAAAGAGACCCGCACCAGCATTTCCACCTGCGGTGTAGCCTGACTCTCCTATCCATTTGGATTCATCTGCTTCCAGCTACAGATCCACCTGCTTACAGCAATCAGCTTCCAGCAGAGATCAGCTCTTCTTAAAGTGCCGGTACCCTTTTCTGCAGATTACCATTTATCACCGGTATTATTATTTCACCGCTCTCAAGCTCCATATATCATTTCATATTTCATCGCTCTCAAGCTACATTTATTATTTAACTGGTTCCAGCCAGTATCCACTCCGTGCCAACATCAGTCTGGTTCCAGCCAGTATCCACAGCAGCCGTTTTATCCACAGCAGCCCAGCTTTTCCTGGAACACCAGCTGGTACGATCCTGGGCTATTTCCATTGCTACAGTCGGGCCTGGTAAGGACTTTCCAACTAGAAGATTATAAGAACTATCTCACACTACCAGAGCCCTGTGGTCCTTGCCACCCTGTAGTACCCAGGAACTGTATTTATCTTCTGCTGATTTTATGTTTTCTTTTACTGCTGCTGTGTTACGGAGTATGTCATAATAAACATCATTGACTTTTACTTTGGTTGTCGTGGTCACGCCTTCGGGCAATTCTTCTACATGTAACTTACATGTCTAGGGGTCTGATACAACCTCCCAGGTTCCTTTACACCTCAGCCCCTACAACTGAGGCTGCATCCCGTCAGCTCAGGCCCTAAGTTGTGACAAGATTACCTTGAAGTCCATTTGCACACATTCTGGTACCTTACTCAGACCGTCAATTGCGTCGGCCTGGGTTTGTAGCGCTGTAGCAGCATGGACAGATACCTTATCAGCGGAAATTGAGACCCTAGATAAGGATACCATTTTATTGACCCTAGGGCATATAAAAGATGCGGTCTTATATATGAGAGATGCTCAAAGACGCTATGTCGACTTCTGCTAGACGAGTCCGATGGACCCGGCAATGGACAGGTGATGCCGACTCAAAGAGGCATATGGAGGTTTTTCCTTACAGAGGTGAGGAATTGTTTGGGGAAGGTCTCTCGGACCTGGTCTCCACAGCTACAGCTGGTAAATCTAAATTTTTTGCCTTATATTCCCTCACAGCCTAAGAAAGCACCACATTTCCAAATGCAGTCCTTTCGATCACAAAGAAACAAGAAAGTACAAGGTGCATCCTTTCTTGCCAGAGGTAAGGGCAGAGGAAAAAAGCTGCACCACACAGCTAGTTCCCAGGAACAGAAGTCCTCCCCGGCCTCTGCAAAATCCACCGCATGACGCTGGGGCTCCGCTAAAGGAGTCCGCCCCAGTGGGGGCACGTCTTCGAATTTTCAGCCACATCTGGGTTCACTCGCAGGTGAATCCATGGGCAATAGAAATTGTTTCTCAGGGTTACAAGCTGGAATTCAAAGAGGTGCCTCCTCGACGGTTTTTCAAATCGTCCCTGCCAGCTTCTCCCCAGGAAGGGGAGATAGTGTTAAATGCAATTCACAAATTGTATCTTAAACTGGTGGTGGTCAAGGTTCCCCTGCTTTAACAAGGAAGAGGATATTACTCAATCCTGTTTGTAGTCCCGAAACCGGACGGTTCGGTCAGACCCATATTAAATGTAAAAATCCCTGAACCTATAATTGAAAAGGTTCAAGTTCAAGATGGAATCGCTAAGAGCGGTCATCGCCAGCCTGGAAGGGGGGGATTTTATGGTATCTCTGGACATAAAGGATGCATACCTTCATGTTCCCATTTATCCACCTCATCAGGCGTACCTGAGATTTGCGGTACAGGATTGTCATTACCAATTTCAGACGTTGCCGTTTGGGCTTTCCACGGCCCCGAGGATTTTCACCAGGGTAATATCGGAAATGATGGTGCTCCTGCGCAAGCAAGGTGTCACAATTATCCCGTACTTAGACGATCTCCTCATAAAAACGAGATCAAGAGAGCAGCTACTGAACAGCGTATCACTTTCACTGAAGGTGTTACAGAAACACGGCTGGATTCTCAATATCCCGAAGTCGCAGTTGGTTCCGACGACTCGTCTGACTTTCTTGGTCATGATTCTGGATACAGACCAGAAAAGAGTTTATCTTCCGATAGAAAAAGCTCAGGAACTCATGATTCTAGTCAGGAACCTATTGAAACCAAAACAGGTGTCAGTGCATCACTGCACTCGAGTCCTGGGAAAGATGGTGGCATCATACGAGGCCATTCCCTTCGGCAGACTCAATGCGAGGACTTTCCAGTGGGACCTGCTGGACAAGTGGTCCGGGTCACATCTACAGATTCATCAGTTGATCTCCCTGTTCCCCAGGGCCAGGGTATCTCTCCTGTGGTGGCTGCAGGGTGCTCACCTTCTAGAAGGCTGCAGGTTCGACATTCAGGACTGGATCCTGGTGACCACAGACGCGAGCCCCAGAGGTTGGGGAGCAGTCACACAGGGAAGAAACTTCCAAGGTCTTTGGTCAAGTCAAGAGACTTGTCTTCACATCAACATCCTGGAACTGAGCGCCCTACGTCAAGCGGCGACATTACTGCGCAACCAACCAATTCTGATCCAGTCAGACAACATCACCGCAGTGGCTCATGTAAACCGCCAAGGCGGCACATGGAGTAGAGTGGCAATGGCGGAAGCCACCAGAATTCTTCGCTGGGCGGAAATTAATGTAAGCGCACTGTCAGCAGTGTTCATTCTGGGAGTGGACAACTGGGAAGCAGACTTCCTCAGCAGACACGACCTGCATCCAGGAGAGTGCGGACTTCATCCGGAAGTCTTCACACAGATTGCAAGTCAGTGGGAATTACCCCAGATAGACATGAGAGCGTCCCGCCTCAACAAAAAGCTACAGAGGTATTGCACCAGATCAAAAGATCCTCAGGCGGTAGCTGTAGATGCCCTAAGGACCCCGTGGGTGTTCCAGTCGGTCTATGTATTTCCTCCTCTTCCTCTCATACCCAACGTTTTGAAAATAATAAGAAAGAGAGGAGTGAGAACAATTCTCATTGTTCCAGATTGGCCACGAAGGACCTGGTATCCGGATCTGCAGGAAATGCTCACAGAAGATCCGTGGCCTCTTCCTCTAGGACAGGACCTGTTGCAACAGGGGCCCTGTTTGTTCCAAGATAGACAGGCTGCATTTGACGGCATGGCGGTTGAACGCCGGATCCTAGCGGAGAAGGCATTTCGGATTAGGTCATTCCTACGCTGATAAAGGCTAGAAAGGACGTGACTTCTAAACATTATCACCGTATATGACGAAAATATGTTTCTTGGGAGGCCAGGAATGCTCCTACGGAAGAATTCCATCTGGGCCGTTTCCTTCACTTCCTACAAACTGGAGTGAATTTGGGCCTAAAATTAGGCTCCATTAAGGTTCAGATTTCGGCCTTATCCATTTTTCTTTAAAAAAGAATTGGCTTCTCTCCAAGAAGTACAGGCTTTTGTGAAGGGAGTGCTGCATATTCAGCCTCCTTTTGTACCTCCGGTGGCGCCTTGGGACCTTAACGTGGTGTTGAGTTTCCTTAAGTCGCATTGGTTTGAACCACTTAAAACGGTGGAGTTAAAATATCTCACTTGAAAGGTGGTCATGTTATTAGCCTTGGCTTCGGATAGGCGAGTGTCGGAATTGGCGGCTTTGTCTCATAAAAGCCCCTATCTAGTTTTCCATATGGATAGAGCCGAGTTGAGGACTCGTCCTCAATTCTTGCCTAAGGTGGGGTCATCTTTTCATATGAACCAACCTATTGTGGTGCCTGTGGCTACACGTGACTTGGAGGATTCCGAGTTCCTTGCTGTGGTCAGGGCTTTGAGGATGCTGGGCGCCCGTCCCAAGTGCGTACTAATTCTGCAAGACTTGTATATAGTTTTGCTTACATAAGGGTTATGTTATAGTTTTCATCGGTCTTGGACTGATGCTATGTTGTTTTCATACTGTTAACTGGTTAGTATATCACAAGTTATACGGTGTGATTGGTGTGGCTGGTACGAATCTTGCCCTTGGATTAACAAAAATCCTTTCCTCATACTGTCCGTCTCCTCTGGGCACAGTTTCTCTAACTGAGGTCTGGAGGAGGGGCATAGAGGGAGGAGCCAGTGCACACCCAGACCTAAAGTCTTTCTTAAAGTGCCCATGTCTCCTGCGGAGCCTGTCTATCCCCATGGTACTTACGGAGTCCCCAGCATCCTCTACGGACTACGAGAAAAAGATTTACCGGTAGGTTTAAAATCTTATTTTTCATCACTCTGTCAATTTGTATCTGACAGTATTTTCTTTTTCTAGATACATACAGTATATAGGGAATTATAAACCTTTTGATTAAACATTTAATCAACATACATGTGTACATATCTCTATTACCTTTCTGTTACCATTATTACCGTATATACTCGAGTATAAGTCGACCCGAATATAAGCCGAGGCACCTAATTTTACCACAAAAACCTGGGAAACTTATTGACTCGAGTATAAGCCTAGGGTGGGAAATGCAGCTCTAGCCGTACACAGCCCTCAGTGCCAGATATGCCCTCATGCTGCCAGATATGCCCCACAGTGCCAGATATGTCCTCATGCTGTCAGATATGCCCCACAGTGCCAGATGTGCCAGATATGCCCCACAGTGCCAGATGTGCCAGATATGCCCCACAGTGCCAGATATGCCCTCATGCTGCCAGATATGCCCCACAGTGCCAGATGTGCCAGATATGCCCCACAGTGCCAGATGTGCCAGATATGCCCCACAGTGCCAGATATGCCCTCATGCTGCCAGATATGCCCCACAGTGCCAGATGTGCCAGATATGCCCCACAGTGCCAGATGTACCAGATATGCCCCACAGTGCCAGATATGCCCTCATGCTGCCAGATATGCCCCACAGTGCCAGATGTGCCAGATATGCCCCACAGTGCCAGTTTGTTACTTACCCTCCGTAGTTCCCGCGCTGTCTTCTGAAGGAGGGACACGGAGGGCACAGCGCGCGGCTCTCCTGTGTCCCTCCTGCGTCTTCGGCAGCAGCGGCGTGTGTGTATTAAAGGAAGTGCCGGTTCGTGCACTTCCTTTAACACACACACGCCGCTGCCGTCGGAGACACAGGAGGGACACAGGAGAGCCGCGCGCTGTGCCCTCCGTGTCCCTCCTACAACTGACTCCAGTATAAGCCGAAGTGGCTTTTTCAGCACAAAAAAAGGTGCTGAAAAAGTCGGCTTATACTCGAGTATATACTGTACATTAACCCATTAACAATTATAAATAACTAGCAAAAGTACCAGATTCAGCTTCTACAAAGTAATATGCAAATAAAAACTATACTGCATAGTATAAGTCAATGAAGATGATATATGGCCAATACTGTGTATCAGTTTTTTCAAGTTACCCTAAAGTATATTGGACCTGGGTTATGAGTTCTGCCCAACTATAGTAAAGATATTCTAACAATTATATCAAGAGGCAGTAAACCATAGGTGCCGATTTATGTTTTTTGCTGGTGGGTGCTCGGCTGGTGGGTGCTCGGCGGGAGATGGCAGCGGGAATGAACGGGCAGCTGTGGAAGTGAGTAATGCCCATTACACATTATGCCACACAGTGTAATGCCCATGACACATTATTTCACACCGTAATGCCCATTACACATTATGCAACACACCGTAATGCCCATTACGCATTATGCAACACACCTACTACACATTATGCAACACACCATAATGCCTATTACACATTATGCCACACATCACCGTAATGCCCATTACACATTATTCCACACCGTAATGCCCATTACACATTATGCAACACACCGTAATGCCCATTACACATTATGCAACACACCGTAATGCCTATTACACATTATGCAACACACCGTAATGCCTTTTACACATTATGCCACACATCACCGTTATGCCCATTACACATTATACCACACACCGTAATGCCCATTACGCAATATGCCACACACCGTACTGCCTATTACACATTATGCCACACACTGTAATGTCTATTACACGTTACGCTACACACCATAACACCCATTATGTGTTATGCCACACACTGTAATGTCAATTGCATATTATGCTGCACACAGTTATTATTATTATCCTTTATTTATATGTCGCCACAGGGGTTCCGCAGCGCCCAATTACAGAGTACATAACAAATAAAACAGGAAAACAGTAACTTACAGTTGAAGACAATATAAGACAAGTACTGGGTAAATAAACATACAGTAGCTACATCAGCAGATGACACTGGAATAAGTATCAGGTGGCAGAAGACTGCTGGATTTGATGCAGTTGAAGATTATTAAAGTAAGAAAAAAGGATAAGCCCATGAGGGAAGAGGGCCCTACTTGTGAGAGCTTACATTCTAAAGGCCCTGACACCATTTTATGCCCCACACACAATAATGCCCCTTACAAATGATGCCACACAGTAAGGCTTCTAATTACTTTTATATGATCTGCCTGTTGTCAGGGGTCTCATGCTCATTGCCAAGGGTTTCATGCACATTGTCAGGGGTTACATGCTCTGGGTGCCTTGCTCGCAGGGCTCTCATGCGCATTGTCACGGGTCTTCTGCGTATTGCCAGGGGTTTCATGCGCATTGCCAGGGGTCTCCTGCGCATTTCCAGGGGTTTCCTGCGCATTGCCAGGGGTCTCCTGGCCACTGCCCCAGTAAAGTATGGGAGGGTGGGTGCGGGCATCAGTAACTATACCGCTAGCCACCGCAGCCCCTGCAGTGGAAGCGCTTCCATACATTGCAGTGTAAAAATACCCTTAAAATGTCCACTGCCAAGGAGACAGGCACTAGAGGTCAAATGTGACCTGTAGCGTCTGTCTCCTCCATGGCGGTGGCCATTTTTGGTGGGTTTGTTTTACACTGCAATGTACGGTAGCTCTTCCGCAGCCCCCAGCGAGTCTCAATCCACTGCGGGGGCTAACGGCAACATTACTGGGGCAGTGGTTGGTTTCATGGGTGCTCCTCATTGTCCGTGGTTAGAAGGGCACGGGAGCACCCACAGAATCCGCCCCTATGCAGTAAACTCAGAAAGTGAAAAGATGAGCTTAAATATGTGAGGATTTTTATCTTGAATCTATTGCTGCTGACTGGGTTTTTAGCTTGCTCCCTTACAGTAAAACTGATATCTGTCCTATAAGCCTCTGCTGAACAGGAGGGAATTACCTTTATTCCTCTGGAGCTTCTCTGAGTGAGCAGGAACAAATAGAGGCAAAGAGGATTAGGGCTGTGCTTTCGACAATGAGGATACTATAGGTTTTGTGTGGTTCAGAGGAAGACGTGCAAATCTCTGTGACTGGCTAAAGACTGGCATTGTGGCTGTAATTCTATCAGCTGCACACAGAATATTCCTGTCATATTTGTAAAACACCATCTGAATAGGTCACTAGTCAATGTTACCAGGGTGGTAGAACTATTAGTAGAAATAATCCTTACCAGGGATTGCCCTCTCCGTTCCTGGCTGTACAGGCCTTATCAAATAGCCAGATACAGGGGCAGAGCAGCTCCTCACTCCATCCCACTGACATTTCCTTCACTGACACTCCTTAAGACATCATCATCTGCTCTTATCTCTCCCCCCCCCCCCCAGCCTGTGACGCTGCTCTGAAGGAGTGTAGCCCAGCAGCCGCTACGGCCTCCCCTGTCACCACACCCCCAACTGATCATATTTCAATAAACTTTATTTTAAAATGATACTTGCTTCAACCATTTAAAAATGGCAATTGTGGGGTAACTAAAGTTATTTAAGTCCCTTGTAAAATGCACCAAATAATTTGACATATATATTTTCTACACCAGTGCAAAGATAATAAGTATATGTCCACAATGATTAATTTCCGTATTTTCATGGATGGAGCAGGGAGAGGATTAGTTGTTTACTATATCAGCATATCTCCCAACATTGCTGCTTTGAAAGTTGGGACATCTGAGCTGCGCCTGCGCCAAAAAGGGGGCGTGGCCTTGGGGACTGGGCATGGCTTCATGGGAATGCCGTGATTGCAAGCCAGGCCTCCTGATTTAATCACTGAGGGAACATGCTCAGCATTCTGTGAGCTGCTGGCATGCCCCGTCCCTCTGACTCCCGTGAATAGATGCTGTGCGCAGGGCAATTTTAAATCTGCTGCCAGTCAGTCTGCCAATCAGAGCGTGCGGTCCGCGGCAGCTGCTGCAGGAGCGTGAGCTTTAACTGGCTGACTGACCGGCGGCTGATTTCAGGCAGGGGTCCGCTGGAGACGGGACTGAGGGGCAGGAGAGGCACATGCTGCGCTCTCCTCCCCTCACACAGAAGCAGCGGTGGAGGCGGCAGCAGCAGGAGAGGCCCGCAGCGGGGTGCAGCACTACAGGGGACATGTGTATCTGGCACTGTAGGGGTATGTGTATCTGGCACTGTGGGGGCACGTGTATCTGGCACTGTGGGGGCATACTATGTGTATCTGACAATGTGGGGGCATATTATGTGTATCTGGCTTTGTGGGGACACATGTCTATCTGACAAAGTGGGGGCATATCATGTGTATCTGGCACTGTGGGGGCATATTATGTGTATCTGGCACTGCACTACTAGGCGCATATCATGTGTATCTGGCACTGCACTACTGGGGGCATATGTGTTTTTGGCACTGATGGGGGCATATAATGTGTATCTGGCACTGTGTGGGCATATAATGGGTATCTGGTTCTGTGTGGGCATATTATGTGTATTGCCTATTACTGTAGGGGCATATTTTGTGTATCTGGCACTGTGGGGGCATATTATGTGTATCTGGCACTGCTGGGGGCATACAATGTGTATCTGGCACTGTTGGGGCATTTTATGTGTATCTGGCACTCTGGGGGATTATTATGTGTATCTGGCACTCTGGAGACATATTATGTGTATCTGGCACTGTTGGGGCATATAATGTGTATCTGGCACTGTGTGGGAATATAATGTGTATCTGACAATGTGGGGGCATATTATGTGTATCTGGCACTGTGGGGGCATATTACGTGTATCTGTCACTCAGGGGGCATATTATGTGTATCTGGCACTGTGGGGGCATATAATCTGTATCTGGCACTGTGCGGGCATATAATGTGTATCTGACAATGTGGGGGCATATTATGTGTATCTGGCACTGTGGGGGCAAATTATGTGTATCTGGCACTATGGGGACATATCATGAGTTTATGGAACTGCACTGCTGGGGGGCATATGTGTATCTGGCACTGCAATACTGGGGACATATGTGTATCTGACACTGCTGGTGGCATATAATGTGTATCTGGCATTGAGTAAGCATATTTTATGTATCTAGCACTGTCGGGGCATATTATGTGTATCTGGCACTGCTAGGGGCATATAATGTGTATCTGGCACTGTGTAGGCATATTATGTGTATCTGGCACTGCACTGCTGGGGGCATATGTGTATCTGGCACTGCACTGCTGGGGGCATATGTGTATCTGGCACTGAAATACTGGGGACATAAGTGTATCTGACACTACTGGGGGCATATACTGTGTATCTGGCACTGTGTGGGCATATAATGTGTATCTAGCACTGTGTGTGCATATTTTGTGTATCTAGCACTGTGGGGGCATATTATGTGTATCTGACACTGTTGGGGCATATTATGTGTATCTGCCACTCTGGGGGGCATATTATCTGTATCTGGCACTGTTGGGGCATACAATGTGTATCTGGCACTGTTGGGGCATATAATGTGTATCTGGCCCTGCACTGTGGGGGCATACAGTATAATGTATATCTGGCACTGCACTGCTGGAGGCATATGTGTATCTTGCACTGCTGGGGGCATATAATGTATATCTGGCAATACTGGGGGTGTATGCGTATTTGGCACTACTGGGGGCATATGTGTATCTGGCACTGCACTACTGGGGTCATTATGTGTATCTAACACTATACTGGAGACATTATGTGTAAGGAACACTACTGTGGATGTTATGTGTAAGGCTGCGAATTGTGGGGGTAATTCTGAGTTGATCGCAGCAGGAATTTTGTTAGCAGTTGGGCAAAACCATGTGCAGTGCAGGTGAGGCAGCTATAACATGTGCAGAGAGAGTTAGATTTGGGTGAGGTGTGTTCAATCTGCAATCTAAATTGCAGTGTAAAAATAAAGCAGCCAGTATTTACCCTGCACAGAAACAAAATGTGTGTGTAGAGGGGGCGTGAAAATATATTTATTTATAGTTTGATAATATAAAGTTCCAATGCCACACCCACTTTTCCAGGAGCATCTTTTCATTGCTGCTCTGCAGAGCAGTAAGTGACGGGGAGCCTCCCAACTGGCACCCCCACCGCGGGACACCGCGGGACACAGTGGCCCACGGGTGAGACAGCGGGACAGGCCCCAAAAACAGGACTGTCCCGTGAAAATCGGGAGAGTTGGGAGGTATGTATCAGCACCTCTGCATTGTCTTTGCTATAGTGACTGTACAGTACTTCCATTTTTAAGGGCGTATTTAAATTGCTCATTGGATGGTCAGTAGGTGTTAAGTTAGAAGTGTGCTGCATGCAAGGTAATTTGTATTTGCAATAGCTATCAATTAAATTCTGATCTTTATTTTGTGTATTTCCGACTCAGGTTAAAAACATTTATTTACTTACATTGTTCACATCTGCATTAAAACCATAACAAGCAAGGGGGTCGATTCAATTCAACACAAACTGAATAGTGCCAGGAAGTACGTCCCAGAGCTACTGTTCAATTCAGTGCGCTGTTAAGGCCGACTAGTGGATTTCTGCTTATACACCTCCTGGGGCAGAGGCGTAACTAAGGCAGGGCGAGTGGGCACGTGCTCTGGGCGCCTTGGCAGGCCCAGCAGAGGGGGGTGCCGCCGGCGGCCAGGGCATCATGCCCACCTGCCCCCGTCACGCTGTAATGTGAGGGGAGGAGAGTGCAGCCATCTCTCCTTCCCCTCAATGTGCTCACTGCCGCTGCTGCGCTGCCAGCAGCACTGCGTGTATGTCCGGTCTCTGGCAGCGTTAGCCAATCAGAGCTTGCGGACCGGCTCCTGATTGGCTGCCAGTCCGCGAGCTCTGATTGGCAAAAGAACCGGAGCCACATTCAAGATAGCCGCCGCCGGAGACCTGGAGCATTGAGGGGCAGGAGAGGCGCTGCGCTCTCCTCCCCTCACATAGCAGAGGGCAGCGGTGACTGACGGCCCGACGACGGGATCCCGACTGAAGCAAGCGGGGGGGGGGGGGGGGGTGGAGTCTTGTAACTGGCACTGTGGAGCATGTATCTGTCACTGTGGGGTATTGTATCTGGCACTGTGGGGCATTGTATCTGGCACTGTGGGGCAATATGTATCTGGCACTGTGGGGCGTTGTATCTGTCACTGTGGATCTGACACTGTGGGGCACTGTGTATCTGGCACTGTGGGGCAATTGTGTAACTGGCACTGTAAAAACGGGACTCTGCATGCGTACTGTGCAAAAATTGAATGAAGGTGTGATGAGAGGGGTTGGTGATAGTGTGCTGAGAGGCGACACAGGGGGTAGGTGATAGTCATGTTGGCACGCCCCATATATCCAGTGACCACACCCCTTCTGGTGCGTGGCCATGCCCCTTCTGGTGCGTGGCCATGCCCCTTCTGGTGTGTGACCACGCCCATTTTTTCATACTTTTTTCTTTCCTGTTTTTTTTGGGGGGGGGGGGGGGGGGGGCGCCACTCTTCATCTTGCCCTGGGCTCCAAAAACCCTAGTTACACCTCTGTCCTGGGGCTGACAAAACTAAGCCCACAATGCTGTTTTGTGCCCTAGTGCGGCGCAAACAGTATTGAGGCAGGGCACTTAGATTGGAGAATGCCCGTTCTTGCAACTAACCACCCTGATTAAGGAACGAGTACCGTCATTCTCCAATATAGCAGCACGCTGAACTGAATAACTCCAGGACCTCTTTTCCAGCGCTGTTCAATTTGTGTTGAATTGAATCGACTCCAATGAGACATTTGCTTTTATTAGAGCTTATTTGATAACAATGCATTTTGGTAAAATTACTTAATGAAAAATTAACACTACTAAGCCTTAAAGAGAGATAAAGTGGAGAGAGATAAATTATCAGCCAATCAGTTCCTAGCCGCCATGTTATAGGCTGGCTTTGAACAATGACAGGAGCAGGTTGGTTGGTAGTTTATTTCACCCCACTTTAACACTCTCCAGTGCTTAGGGGGTAATTCCAAGTTGATCGCAGCAGGATTTTTGTTAGCAATTGGGCAAAACCATGGGGGTAATTCCAAGTTGATCGCAGCAGGAAATTTTTTAGCAGTTGGGCAAAACCATGTGCACTGCAGGGGGGGGTCAGATATAACATTTGCATAGAGAGTTAGATTCGGGTGGGTTATTTTGTTTCTGTGCAGGGTAAATACTGGCTGCTTTATTTTTACACTGCAATTTAGATTGCAGATTGAACTCACCACACCCAAATCTGCCCCCTCTGCAGTGCACATGGTTTTGCCCAACTGCTAAAAAATTTCCTGCTGCGATCAACTTGGAATTACCCCCTAAGTGTTATACAGCAATCCAAATGTTGCACCCAGTTGCAGTTTCAGCATATGAGCTCAGAGTAATACTTTTGTTATATGGAAAGGCATCTTGGTGTAAGATTGACACACCTGCATACCTCCAAACATCGGGAGATGCGGAAGCGGGACTCCAGTAGCAAACGCAGGATTTAGTGAGGGGGGGTTTCCGTGTGTGTGTGTGTGTGTATATGTATGTGTGCATATATATATATATATATATATATCAGGGCCGAAACTAGGATTTTTGGCACCCAGGGCAAGGAAGCCATTCGGCGTCCCCCCCCCCCCCTCACACACACATTTTTGTAATGCTTGTAGGCACCGCCCCCTTCCCGCCCCTACTAATCATGCTGCGTCTGTCGTGCACTGTAAACGCGATCACAGGACTCATTCCGCACAGGCGCAGATCACCCACTATCGGATCCTTATGTAATCCATCAGGTCTGTGTAAAATCCAAATCAGGGCCTGTGTGCGGCAGTAGTATATACACAGCTGTGACTGACACTATTTAAAAATGGTGAACATTGACTCATTACCATTTGATGGCGACAAACATCGGAAAGTTGCCATCAAGTGGTAAAACTACTACCAACAAAACAAAAACATCGATGGTGTGAGCCATCGTCATTCGATGTCCTTTCCTAGCTACAGTACTTAGCAACTGCACTAATGCATGTCACACTCACAGAAACTCAACAACTGTAGAGGTACAAACAAGAACAGCAACACATATTAGAAGCACATTATAAAAGTGTGACCGGTCTCACCTGAGGCTAGGGGGTATATTTCATACAGGTCGATTGAAAATTGATTTCAGATCATTTAAAAACCGGTCTTAATCGATGTTGGGCTTCAAAAGGGATGTTGGGCTTCCAGGGGTAAAACAAGCATTTACTAACAATTAAAAAATATAAACAATGGGGGTCATTCCGAGTTGTTCGCATTCAAGCTGCTTTTAGCAGCTTTACACACGCTAAGCCGCCGCCTACTGGGAGTGAATCTTAGCTTCTTAAAATTGCGAATGAAAGATTCTCTAAATTGCGACCACACACCTCTTAGCAGTTTCTGAGTAGCTCCAGACTTACTCGGCATCTGCGATCAGTTCAGTGCTTGTCGTTCCTGGTTTGACGTCACAAACACACCCAGCGTTCGCCCAGACACTCCTCCGTTTCTCCAGCCACTCCCGCGTTTTTCCCAGAAACGGTAGCGTTTTTTCGCACACACCCATAAAACGGCCTGTTTCCGCCCAGAAACACCCACTTCCTGTCAATCACACTCCGATCACCAGAACGAAGAAAAAACCTTGTAATGCCGTGAGTAAAATTCCTAACTGCATAACAAATTTACTTGGCGCAGTCGCACTGCGGACATTGCGCATGCGCATTAGCGACTAATTGCTCCGTTGCGAGAAAAAAATACCGAGCGAACAACTCGGAATGACCCCCTATAAATGTGTGTTTAAACACTGTAAACCCAACATCGATTCAAATCGATCTAAAATCGATTTAAAAAATTGACTTTTAAATATACCCCCAGCTGTCATTACACGCATCAGCTACGTGTCAGCAGTGTACAATATGTGACCGGGATAGTACTTGATGCTGCTGCCACTGAGAGAGAGTGAAGTGGACCGGGGGTACATAGTGTGAGCAGAGGGGGAGCTGACGGGGATGCTGCCTGATGCCGCTGCCACTGAGAGAGAGTGAAGCAGGGTCCACTTCACTCTCTCTCAGTGGCAGCGGCATCAGGCACCATCCCCGTCAGCTCCCGCTCTGCTCACACTACGTACCCCCGGTCCACTTCACTCTCTCTCAGTGGCAGCGGCATCAGGCACCATCCCCGTCAGCTCCCGCTCTGCTCACACTACGTACCCCCGGTCCACTTCACTCTCTCTCAGTGGCAGCAGCATCAGGCACCATCCCCGTCAGCTCCCGCTCTGCTCACACTACGTACCCTCGGTCCACTTCACTCTCTCTCAGTGGCAGCGGCATCAGGCACCATCCCCGTCAGCTCCCGCTCTGCTCACACTACGTACCCCCGGTCCACTTCACTCTCTCTCAGTGGCAGCGGCATCAGGCACTATCCCGGTCAGCTCCCGCTCTGCTCACACCACGTCCCCCCATCCACGCACGACGCAGATCACTAAAGTCAGATTAGCCATCTCCCTTCCGCACAAAGCAGGCTGTGAGGGGGGAGGGGGGAGCGTTACCTTGCAAGGCGGCTGGTGGACGCAGCTACCGGTGCCCAGTGCCAGGCAGTGTTCTCGGCGCCCCCTCAACTCCGGCGCCCGGGGCACATGACCCCTTAGCCCCCCCTAGTTACGGCCCTGTATATATGTACAAATATCTTCACAGTTAGGGTGGCACTCACAGGACTATTCATTTGTGCAAAAAAAATTACAGGAAAGTCTCCCCACTGATCAGTGGGGAGACTCTGCTGTCAGTTTTTTTGTATGGATGAATAGTCCCGTGAGTGTCACCCTAACTGTGAAGATATTGTGAGGGTCATTGAGGACAATTGGAGGGCACCTGGGCAGTGTATAGAGGAAGAAGGAGTGCTGGTTTCGCTACATGTATATATACACTGCTCAAAAAAATAAAGGGAACACTAAAATAACACATCCTAGATCTGAATTAATGAAATATTATTATTAAATACTTTGTTCTTTACATAGTTGAATGTGCTGACAACAAAATCACACAAAAATTATCAATGGAAATCAAATTTATTAACCCATGGAGGTCTGGATTTAGAGTCACACTCAAAATTAAAGTGGAAAAACACACTACAGGCTGATCCAACTTTGATGTAATGTCCTTAAAACAAGTCAAAATGAGGCTCAGTAGTGTGTGTGGCCTCCACATGCCTGTATGACCTCCCTACAACGCCTGGGCATGCTCCTGATGAGGTGGCGGATGGTCTCCTGAGGGATCTCCTCCGAGACCTGGACTAAAGCATCCGCCAACTCCTGGACAGTCTGTGGTGCATGGAGCGAGACATGATGTCCCAGATGTGCTCAATTGGATTCAGGTCTGGGGAACAGGCGGGCCAGTCCATAGCTTGAAAAGAAATATTTCTGTATATCGCGCCAACTGTGAACAGCAGCTTTAGTGCACCAAAAAGGACTCCTCACAGGTCCCTAGATAATAAGCAGAACAAGATATATATATGGGCACCAATGCGCTAATCATAAATGTTCTCATCAAAGTCCAAATATCTTACATCAAACGATGTGTCAGAAGTATTCAATCTCTATTCCAATGTTCCTCCCAGAACCGTCAGTGTACCGTGTGGAAAAGGACCTTAATTAGGAATATATCCTCTTGTCCTCACATGTGTAGCTCCACCACAGGGATAGATGTTACCTTTAAATTTTCCAAAGATAAACGGAAAATAGTGCAAGTACAGTCGAATGCAAAGTTAAAAATGATGTTTTAATAAATTTGCACTCACAATAAACAGAATGATAAAAAGCATGTAACCACTATTGTGGGTTAAGACATTTGCCGGGCATTCGTGCAGTTACCCTCCCAGATCTCAAATGGGATGATGCGGCTCAGCGGTCCGGATACACTGAACCCCACTCTCAGGAAACTGTCACCGCCAGGAATTGTCCTCAGAACACCAGTCACCACGCCTGAAGCTTTTCGGACCTCAGTCCTTCATCAGAGGCATGGTGGCTGGTTAAACATGTCCCTCTTAAATACCCTCACTTAATCAGCTCATAGATGTCAGCTGCGGCGTACATTCCCGCCAAGGCGATTCCCGCTCTCATTTCCGGCGGAAATGACGTTCACGGCACTTCCGACCGGAACCGGAAGTCACTAGCATGCGTTCCACAATGCGTTCCACTCATTCTTTCACCGGAAGTTGGGCTCTTGCGCTCCACAGAGCGCTCCAAATAGCGGAATTGATGCAATAATATAGGTCCATCCTCTATAGCTCCATAAAATATTCATTCAAACGTCCATTAACAAGAATAAAAGTGTCCAAGTCCTTAAATAGAGTCCATAAAGTGCATGACGACAAGTACCCAAAAGACAAAAATTATTAAAACAAATTAAAACAATCTCATAAATTTATAAAAACCATTTAAGCTCAAAATCTGAATTAAGACCATTAGGGATTAGAGAATTTAACTTAAAAATCCATTTCATCTCGGATTTCGCTAAATTGCTCTCCACATCACGATTTCTCCAATTTGGGGTAATAGACTGAATACCAATAAACATTTTCAGATGTTTGGGGTTGCACTGATGCATTGTCTTAAAGTGCATGGATACTGTATGTGTTTCCAACCCCTTTCTAATATTGTACGTATGTTCGGCAAGACGAGTCTTAAGGTTTCTACTCGTCTTGCCGACATAGAAAAGATCACATGTACAGGATAAAATGTAAACCACGTTTTTAGTGTTACACGTTATAAAATTAGAGATGGTGAATTTTTCCCCATTGGCTTCAAAGTCCTTTTGTTTACTCGGACCTTTAACCAGACGACACATAGTGCACATCCCGCATCTATGGAATCCATGGCTCCTGGTACTCGTGCGTTTGGTCACATTAAGCGCACTATGTACCAGTTTATCTTTTAGACTCTTGGCCCTACGATAAGTAAAACAGGGCCTGTCAGGTATTTCTTTCCCCAGAACCGGGTCCTCTTTTAATATTTTCCAGTGTTTCCTGAAAATGGATTCAATTTCTTTATATTGGACACCATAATTACTAATAAAATTCCACTTCTGTAGTTGACTCTCAGTACCCATGTCCTTTCTATTATTCCCTTTTAGCAACTGTTTTCTATCAATGGATTCAACACGTACTTTAGAGGCTATAATGTCCTCCTTCTTATATCCTTTATCAAGAAACCTCTCACTCATCTCAGTAATTTGCTGGTCACATACTGTTGTTTCAGTGCAGTTACGTTTCACCCTTAAAAATTGTCCATACGGTATTCCGTCTAACCAGTTTTTATGGTGTAGGCTACTCCTCTCTATGAAACTATTTGAGTCTGTATCTTTTCTATATAGTTTAGTGAGAAGAGTATTATCCTTCACATAGATACATAAATCTAAAAATGTAATGGTCGTTTTACTGATTGAGAACGTAAGATTAACATTAAAATCATTTGTATTAAGATTATGACAGAATTCTTCTTGTTCCTCAGCAGTTCCGTTCCATATAAATAAAATGTCATCTATAAAACGGCGCCAGGACACCATACCCGCCCCCAGCTGACCGTGATGCCATACCATAATGGTTTCCCAATACGCCATAAATAAATTGGCATAACTGGGGGCGAATCTGGTGCCCATGGCGGTGCCGACCATTTGTATATAATAAAAACCATCAAAATAAAAATAATTATTCGTTAAAATGAATCTTATACTTTTTAAAACAAATGTCTTTATTGACACTGAGAGTTCAGATTTATCAAGAAAGTAAGAGACTGCTTCCAAACCCTTATTCATTTCTATTATCGTGTATAATGTAGAAACGTCTGCACTTATCAAGATAAAATTCTCTCCCCATTGTATTTCCTCTAGCACCTGCAGAACATCATTAGTATCTTTAAGGAAAGAATTTGTCAGTCTCACCAAAGGTTGAAGAAAGGAGTCAACAATCACCAACAGGTTAGAGGTAATGCTGTTTGTCCCTGCCACTATAGGCCGTCCCGGTGGATTTTGGGGATCCTTATGGATTTTCGGCAGGGTATAGAAAGTTGGTACTGTTGGGGATAAGATGTTAATAAATTCTACCTCTGATTTGGTCAAGACCCCACTTTTCAGTGCCTCCTCTGTTAGAGTATTCAGTTCTTTTATTATCCTTGCTGTTGGATCTAATTTTAACTTTCGATATGTCTTACCATCCTCCAATTGTTTCATGATCCCTTCAACATAATATTCCTTATCCATTAGGACCACCCCTCCCCCTTTATCTGCTGGTTTAATTATCAAACTCTCATCATCCCTCAGTGATTTTAGTGCTAAAAACTCACTTTTTGTCAAATTACATTTAAATTTCTTTTTCTTTTTCATGAGTGCCTGTACTTCGTTATTTACTAATTTTCCAAAACACTCTATATAACAACCTTTCTGGTGGGACGGATAAAAAGTCGACTTGGGTTTAAATTTAGTGGTATTTATTCCCCCGTCAAATTCACATTCTTTTCCATCTTTACTTAAAAAGAACCTTTTCACTGTGAGCTTTCTGATATACTTGTTGATATCAACAAAGAAATCAAAGGGGTCGACCCGGCTTGTCGGAGAGAATTTCAAGCCCTTTTTCAAAACATTTTCCTCGTCTTTACTCAAATGTCTTTTGCTAAGGTTAAAGATCTTTGTAGTAGAATTATTTACAGGCAAGGTCACTTTCTTAACCCTCCTTTTCTTCTTCCCTATACCTCTATTACCCCTCCTTGTTTTTTTACACTTTTTCACCTCTTTTACCACCTCCTTCCCCTCCTCTGGTCCTGATCTAAAAAACGAGGTACCTGCTCTCTGTTACTGTTCATATGCTCAAACCGATTCCTCACAACAGGTATACCAAATTCCTGTTGAGATGAATAATCATTATTTTGATATCTGTTATTTGACCAACCATCATTTGAGCTTCTCTTCTCATGATGATAGAATCTCCCAAAATCACTTTGTTGCCTAGGTTGTCTTCCCCCTCTATAATTCCTAAAACCATTGTTTCGTCGTTCCACTTGTCGCCATTCTGTCTCTATATTTCTATTTTTAAAGGGCCTCCTTGATTTTGGTATTATTTCCTCCGATCTCTCAGTTTGATTTGTTATCGCCTGCTTTTCAGACGTTATACACTCTTTGTTTTTCTTATCATTAACATTATCTAGATCTCTAAAGAATTTTTCTGTTTTCGTTCCTTGAGATCCCTAGTTTCCTTATTTAATTTCCTCATTATTTCAATCTCGGCTTCTTTGAAATCCTGAAGATTTTTAAATGGCTCTATCAAGGTTTGTAAATTATCAATCTCTTTTGTTAAAGCTGATAGATGTTTTTTTCGCTCCTTCAATATCAATTCTATAAGACGAAAGGAACATTGATCCAGGATTTTATCCCATTCCTCCTTGAAATCACCATTCTCTTGCCCCAAGGATGGTGGTTTCAAGATCTTTAAACCTTTCGGGATGAGTTTACTAGATTCATACTTTTCTAAGGTAATGATTTCCCACCAAATGCGATTTTCTTTAAGTACCGCATTTTCTAACTTTTTCAAAACCGTACCTAAATCCTCATCAGAAACAGTAACATCTCTTTCGTTACAAAAAAGTGTCGGCAATAATTCCCTTCTACTGTCTCTAAAAGTGAACATATCGGCAGCAATTAACAGATAATGTGAAGATATAATTAACTTGAAAAGAAATATTTCTGTATATCGCGCCAACTATGAACAGCAGCTTTAGTGCACCAAAAAGGACTCCTCACAGGTCCCTAGATAATAAGCAGAACAAGATATATATATGGGAACCAATGCGCTAATCATAAATGTTCTCATCAAAGTCCAAATATCTTACATCAAACGATGTGTCAGAAGTATTCAATCTCTATTCCAATGTTCCTCCCAGAACCGTCAGCGTACCGTGTGGAAAAGGACCTTAATTAGGAATATATCCTCTTGTCCTCACATGTGTAGCTCCACCACAGGGATAGATGTTACCTTTAAATTTTTCAAAGATAAACGGAAAATAGTGCAAGTACAGTCGAATGCAAAGTTAAAAATGATGTTTTAATAAATTTGCACTCACAATAAACAGAATGATAAAAAGCATGTAACCACTATTGTGGGTTAAGACATTTGCCAGGCATTCGTGCAGTTACCCTCCCAGATCTCAAATGGGATGATGCGGCTCAGCGGTCCGGATACACTGAACCCCACTCTCAGGAAACTGTCACCGCCAGGAATTGTCCTCAGAACACCAGTCACCACGCCTGAAGGTTTTCGGACCTCAGTCCTTCATCAGAGGCATGGTGGCTGGTTAAACATGTCCCTCTTAAATACCCTCACTTAACCAGTCCATAGCATCAATGCCTTCATCTTGCAGGAACTGCTGACACACTCCAGCCACATGAGGTCTAGCATTGTCTTGCATTAGGAGGAACCCAGGGCCAACCGCACCAGCATATGGTCTCACAAGGGGTTGAGGATCTCATCTCGGTACCTAATAGCAGTCAGGCTACCTCTGGTGAGCACATGGAGGGCTGTGCGGCCCCCCAAAGAAATGCCACCCCACACCATTACTGACCCACTGCCAAACCGGTCATGCTGGAGGATGTTGCAGGCAGCAGAACGTTCTCCTTGGCGTCTCCAGACTGTCACGTCTGTCACATGTGCTCAGTGAGAACCTGCTTTCATCTGTAAAGAGCACAGGGCGCCAGTGGCGAATTTGCCAATCTTGGTATTCTCTGGCAAATGCCAAATGTCCTGCACGGTGTTGGGCTGTAAGCACAACCCCCACCTGTGGATGTGGGACCCTCATACCACCCTCATGGAGTCTGTTTCTGATCGTTTGAGTAGACACATGCACATTTGTGGCTTGCTGGAGGTCATTTTGCAGGGCTCTGGCAGTGCTCCTCCTGTTCCTCCTTGCACAAAGGCGGAGGTAGCGGTCCTGCTGCTGGGTTGTTGCCCTCCTACGGCCTCCTCCACATCTCCTGATGTACTGGCCTGTCTCCTGGTAGCGCCTCCATGCTCTGGACACTACGCTGACAGACACAGAAAACCTTCTTGCCACATCTCGCATTGATGTGCCATCCTGGATGAGCTGCACTACCTGAGCCACTTGTGTGGGTTGTAGACTCCGTCTCATGCTACCACTAGAGTGAAAGCACTGCCAGCTTTCAAAAGTGACCAAAACATCAGCCAGAAAGCATAGGAGCTGAGAAGTGGTCTGTGGTCACAACCTGCAGAACAACTTCTTTATTGGGGGTGTCTTGCTAATTGCCTATAATTTCCACCTGTTGTCTACTCCATTTGCACAACAGCATGTGAAATTGATTGTCAATCAGTGTTGCTTCCTAAGTGGACAGTTTGATTTCACAGAAGTGTGATTGACCTGGAGTTACATTGTGTTGTTTAAGTGTTCCCTTTTTGTTTTTTGAGCAGTGTATATATATGTGTGTATATATATATATATATATATATGTATATATATATATATATATATATATATAGAGAGAGAGAGAGAGAGAGAGAGAGAGAAATGGAAACTGGAGGGCGCTAGAGATGTCAAATGCAATTGTCCAGAGTGAAGTTCATAAATGATTAGAAAGGGTAAGTATCCAATTGTTCAATGACGTATTCTCTTATAGGTCTTGATTGAGACCCCAGCCCGGGATGAAAGATGAATTATGCTCAGCCGAATATTTCTCCTGAAACTATACCCTCGCACCAAAGAATATAGACACCCAAAATATGGCCAAAGGCCTCTGATTAATAAAACATTTGATGTTTATTTGAACAGCCAGAATAAAATATACAATGTCAACAATCTTCACATTCTAAACAAGGTGTTTTACAGGAACCAAGGTTACACCAGGACAGATGTACAAGCTAGTGCCACCAACCACCCCAGGATGTGAGCTCAGTAGTAGGGACTCCCGAATGCAATCAGGGTATCCTAATCACCTTAAAAACCCTATGGGTTTTGTCCTTTAGCAGGGGTAAAATCAAACTGTACGTTGAGGTAGGTACATATGGTTCCCACCAAAAAAGATTATAGTATGGCAGAGTGAATATTTGCCAGAATGAAGCAAAACAGGGTTGATTAGCTGCAGTGGCTGGGAGAGTATTATTGAGGAGTGCACAATCCCAATATTTTGGTTTAATACACAAGGATGATGATTCCTATTTTGTAACCACTGACCAAACACTTCTCAGGGGATTAGGAGACACATAGAAGTGTGTGTGCCTGCAGTGATCCTATTTCTCCAGTGTCAGCAGTGGGAATGCATTCCCTGATAAAGGTTTTTCTACTTAAAGGCCACCTACTTAAATATATGCAAACAGAAAATTCAGCACTCACCATAGCACCCCACAACATCCATAAATAAATGATGATCGGTTTGCAGGCTTCCGTGCATTGGCCAATTCACTAACTAAACCCCCATCATTTATTTATTGAAATTGTGAGGGTAAGTGAGCTTGCTATGGTGAGTGCTGAATTTTCTGTTTGTATATATTTAAATAGGTGGCCATGGGCTACATGCACCCCACCCTATGAGTGGTGAGTGCAGACATTGCACCCCACTTCTGGGGTGATGAGTGCTGTGGTTTTATATTTGTTTGTATATTGCAGGGTTTATCTTTGGTTAACTCTTATTAACTGGGGCCACAAGCTTTTTCATGCACCCCTATGTAAACTCAATTGTCCTAAACCTGTATCAGCTGTTCCTTAGTAATTTATCAGCCAGTGTCAGGTGACTAGTGTACCTTTAAAATCCATAAGGTATGTGGCAGGTGCACATTAAACCTAGTGGGCATATTTGCAGCTATATTATGTGTGACACAGTTGCCAGGTTTTACATTTTAAGACTCTGGGATAGTGTAGGAGGCTCTCGTGACCAAACCCGATCAGGTGAAACGTACGTCGAGAACGTCCTTAGTGACGTCATCGCGGCAACGCCCAGTCCGGAAGCGGGCGGCCGCGCTCATCACTACAGCGGGATATCGTGAGAGGATACCAGGACAGCACTGGCCGCACACCTTGCGGCAGCGGTAACGGACACTAGACCACCAGGGTTTAATTGTATTTGTATCCCTCTCTCAGTAATTCGTGAATTCCTGCAGTAAGAATTCCCACCTGCAGGATTAACATGTACAGTACCGTCCCATAGGACCACAAAGTACTTATACTGTACCATTTTCCCGCACATGCCCAAATGATTATGTACTAGGTTAAGGTATTTCACCTTGATATCGATACTTGATCAATCAACATACCTCATCAATGTGGTGTGTTTATGGTAAAATCTGATTCCAATGTTTATCTGACACCAACACTAGATTAACCAGCACATCAGTGTGTTGTATTTATGATAACTTTTGACTTCAATATCATTGCTCTATGTCTATCTTTATTCATGTATATATATACAATTTTTTTTGTCTCTCTAAGAGGATGTTATAAGATCATGTACATCTTATGTGAGCCAGCCTTGAGCTCAAAACCAACACACGATTATTTATCTATTTTTGTTTCCTTTTTAAGGAACTAGAAACGGAGCATTGTTGTGTTATTTAATCCTTTGTGAGCCAGCCTTGAGCTCTAAATTCAACAGTCAATTGGTCCAGCTCCATATGTACAGTATACAAGTTTTTCATTACTTTCCTGTACGCACTTACTTGCAATACTTCACACATTCAGTGCTAGTACATTATAGTGCTTTACAGAAATACTTGCATATTTCTTCAGAACCCTGCTCTGTTCATTTTCTATCAGAAGACACACATCCTGTGCACATACACATATATATATATTTTTCAATTTTCTTCAATTTCTTCCTTTGTGTCTTTTCTTCTCTATCTCCAAACTGTCCATATATACTCCTATCTGGAAATATCATTTCAGACCATTTTTTTCATTAGATGTGAAGTACAGTAAGCAGAGTGTGGTTTTCCCATTCAATTACACTTCCTTCACACTGGCCCACGGCCATACTACCCTGAATACGCCCGATCTTGTCCGATCTCGGAAGCTAAGCAGGCATGGCCTGGTCAGTATCAGGAAGGGAAACCTCCTGAGAATACCAGGTGCAGTGGGCCTTTTATCCTAAAGGAAACCTTGAACACATCCAAATTATTGTTCTTCTCACCTCTTTTATACTCTAATTTTGAGATTAACATTGCAACCACGTTACCAGTCATACCTACATTCTGGGCATGCTCAGTGATTTTTCTGGATGCCTTTAATACCAATTGGACCGCATGGCATCCACATTTTCTCATATATATACATATATATAGAGATATCTAATACACCATTATTTCATTTTGATATTTTCACCTTTTTCAACTATCTTGTACCTCATATGCTAAAAAGGTCAACAAGTTTTTTTATTAGCAAACATTAGACATCAGTCTCAAATTTATTTTCCATTAGCTCCTTTATTTCAAGAAACAATTAAAGGTTAAGTTTTATTCCAATTCTTTTTTTCTATACATACCACATTGATCATTACAAATGAGTGCTCCCAAACAAGGGTTTTTTGTCTTTTCTCTCCTTTCTAATTATAGTGTAGGACCTGCATGAAGGTGGGGTACCTTGGCGATCGGTTTGCAGGCTTCCGTGCATTGGCCAATTCACTAACTAAACCCCCATCATTTATTTATTGATGTTGTGAGGATAAGTGAGCTTGCTATGGTGAGTGCTGAATTTTCTGTTTGTATATTTTTAAGTAGGTGGCCATGGGCTACATGCACCCCACCCTATGAGTGGTGAGTGCAGACATTGCATCCCGCTTCTGGGGTGGCGAGTGGTGTGGTGTTATATTTGTTTGTATATATATATATATATATGTACATACATTAATACATACACAAACACACACATACACAAGCATAAGCACAAGCACATACACACAGACACACATACCTCCAAACATTTGATTACCAGAAAGAGGGACATCTTTGCTTGCACCCAAAAAGGGGGCATGGCCTATGGAAATGGAGGCGTGACTTCATGGTAGCCATGCCCCCATTTTCTTCACTGAGGAGGGATGCCCAGCGCTCTGTGAGCTGCTGGCATGCCCCCTCTTCCTCTGTCTTCACTGAATAGACGCTGTGAGCGTGCGCACAGCGTCTATTCTCCACTGCTCTGCTAAGTAGAGCAGTGAGTGCAGGAGCCTCACAACTGCCCTTCCCGAACCGTGGGACACTGTGGCCTATGGGTGGGACTGTCCCACAAAAATCGGGACAGTTGGGAGGTATGCATACATAGATAACTACAAATATATAAATACACATAGTTTGTATACTGTATTCCCCACCAGGGGCTGGGAGCAGAAGGGCAGCAGAATAAGGATGGAGGGAGCTGCTGTGGCTGAAAATGCGCAGCCAGCAGCTCCCCCCAGATATTCTGGAAGAAGAGAGCTACTGTACATACAGTAGCTCTCTTGCTGCAGCAGTACAGCAGCTTTGCGGTCGCGATCACGTGTGCGATCTCAGTCACTGCTTTTAGCTGAGACAGCTGAGACAGCTGTGTCTCCATCTCAAAAATAGAAAATTTGGCTAATAAGGGTGTGGCTTTGCAGGGGTGTTTCAATTGCAAGCCACACCCCCATTTATCATCACTATGGGGGCATGCCCAGTGCTCTGTGAGCTGCCAGCCATGTCCCCAGACCTTCTCTCTCCCGTGAATAGATAGATGTTGTACGCATGCGCACAGCGTCCGGGTGCCAGGAGCTCGATAGTCCCAAAAAAAAGGGGCTGGCCCATGAAAATCGGGACAGTTGGGAGGTATGCACTTGCACTTGTGACTCTGCACACTTAGGGGTATATGCAATTGCGGTCGAATTCCGGCTGGAATTCGACCATTTTTAAATTCGACACAATTCGACAGTCAGACACCCTCCCGCCAGGACCCGAATTCGACATATTCAATAAAAAACGGATTAGACAGTCCCGCTGTCGAAAAATGGACCAATTGACGATAGTGTGCGTCCTGGATTCAACTTCATGGACGGCACAAAAGTGTTTACAAAATCCTGAAAAAAATGCGCGGGGTCCCCCCTCCTAAGCATAACCAGCCTCGGGCTCTTTGAGCCGGTCCTGGTTGTAAAAATACGGGGAAAAAATTGACAGGGGATCCCCCGTATTTTAACAACCAGCTCCGGGCTCTGCGTCCGGTTCTGGTGCAAAAAATACGGGGGACAAAAGACGTAGAGGTCCCCCGTATTTTTCACACCAGCACCGGGCTCCACTAGCTGGAAAGATAATGCCACAGCCGGGGGTCACTTTTATACCGGTCCCTGCGGCCGTGGCATTTAAATCCCCAACTAGTCACCCCTGGCCGGGGTACCCTGGAGGAGTGGGGACCCCTTAAATCAAGGGGTCCCCCTCCTCCAGCCACCCATGGGCCATGGGTGAAGCCCGAGGCTGTCCCCCCCTCCAAGGGCGGCGGATGGGAGGCTGATAGCCAAGTGACAAAATAAAGAATATTGTTTTTTGTAGCAGAACTACAAGTCCCATGCTGGTACCTGTAGTTCTACTGCAAAAAAAAATACCCAAATAAAAACAGTAAACGCACACCGTGATAGTAAAACTTTATTACATACATGCACACCGACACACACATACCTATGTTGACACGAAGCAGCCGGTCCTCTTCACCAGTAGAATCCACGGGTTACCTGTAAATAAAATGATACTCACAAAAATCCTGTGTTGATCTGTCTTCTTAGTTTGTAATCCACGTACTTGGCAAAATAATAAAACACAAAACCCGATCCACGCACTGAAAGGGGTCCCATGTTTACACATGGGACCCCTTTCCGCGACTGCTGAGACCCCCCGTGACTCCTGTCAAAGAGGGTCCCTTGAGCCAATCAGGGAGCGCCATGTCGTGGCACTCTCCTGATTGGCTGTGCGTGTCTGAGCTGTCAAGCGGCGCACTCGAGATACAATGTAGCACATAGGCGCTCCATTGCATCCAATGGTGGGAACTTTGCATCAGCGATAGAGGTTACTCGCGGTCAACCGCTGACCGCAAAGTTCCCACCATTGAATATAATGGAGCGGCATAGTGCTATGCGCCGCCTGACAGCTCAGACGCGAACAGCCAATCAGGAAAGTGCCATGGCGTGGCGCTCCCTGATTGGCTGAAGGAACCCTCTTTGACAGGAGTCACGGGGGGTCCCGGCATTCGGGGAAAGGGGTCCCATGTGTAAACATGGGACCCCTTTCAGTGCGTGGATCGGGTTTTGCGTTTATTATTTTGCCAAGTACGTGGATTACAAACAAGAAGAGGACAGATCTACACAGGATTTTTGTGAGTATAATTTTATTTACAGGTACCCCGTGGATTCTACGTGGAGAAGGGGACCGACTCTTTGTGTCAACATAGGTAAGTATGTGTGTGTCGGTGTGCATGTATGTAATAAAGTTTTACTATCACGGTGTGTGTGTACTGTTTTTATTTGGGTATTTTTTGCAGTAGAACTACAGGTACCAGCGGGCCCGTTTCCCCATGCATGCTGGTACTTGTGGTTCTCCAAGTATCAGCTTGCGGGGAGGCTTGCTGGGACTTGTAGTTCTGCTACAAAAAAACAATATTCTTTATTTTGTCACTTGGCTATCAGCCTCCCATCCGCCGCCCTTGGATGGGGGGGACAGCCTCGGGCTTCACCCCTGGCCCTTGGGTGGCTGGAGGGGGGGACCCCTTGATTTAAGGGGTCCCCACTCCTCCAGAGTACCCCAGCCAGGGGTGACTAGTTGGGGATTTAATGCCACGGCCGCAGGGCCCGGTATAAAAGTGTCCCCCGGCTGTGGCATTATCTCTCCAGCTAGTGGAGCCCGGTGCTGGTGTGAAAAAAATGGGGGACCCCTACGTCTTTTGTCCCCCATATTTTTTGCACCAGGACCGGACGCAGAGCCCGGTGCTGGTTGTTAAAATATGGGGGATCCCCTGTCAATTTCCCCCCCGTATTTTTACAACCAGGACCAGCTCAAAGAGCCCGAGGCTGGTTATACTTAGGAGGGGGGACACCACGCATTTTTTTCAGGATTTTTAACCCATTCCCACCCCTTCCCACTGAAAAACATGCTCTGTTCTCTCCATATTATTTTAGTCAGTAAAAAAAATATATATTCTTTTAAAAAATATATTAAATAATACTTGTGGCTCCTAATAGACAAACCAAGTAGATAATCCCTTCTAATATAAATAGATATGCTATTAGCAATAAAAAAAACACACAAAAAAACTTGTTTTTAAAAAAATTTATTAGATCCCGCCAGCAAAATGAGGCGGACTGAAATTGACGAAATGACTGTCGAAAAGCACTGTTGTCGAATCGACATTCTTCAATTGAATATACTTTTGTCGAAAAGCCGCATTTTTACCATTGCAGACATGTCGAATTTGACAACGGTCGAATTGCAAAAAGTCGAATCTGAAACAATCGTTTTTCTGTCGAAAAGTACTGTATTGCATTGTTGAATCATTTTTTTGTGTTGAAAATGCCCCGTTTTTCGACATTTGCACCAATTTGACCGCAATTGCATATGGCGACAGAGATAATGCTTAATCTCTATCTCATTATGACTTGCCTGACCTGTATTTACATTTGCATGTTCTTCTTATCTAGGGAGTTCCCAGGTGGTGCATGGTATGGGATCTGGCACCACACGTTCAGATGTGATGATGGATTTCCAGGGTGGTGTCCTTTGCTTCCCTTTGCATTGCTTTACTGAGTGGGCAACACGCAGGTTGTGGAAGGGTGGGAGGCAGCACTGTATTCAGGCTGTATTTTGCCCACCACTTTGTCTTTATTTAATTTATTATTACTATTATCTGTTATTTTTAAAGTACTAGTGTAACTTGACATTTTTATAATTACAATACCATGTGTAATGGCATATCTAGGAACAACATACAGCAATACATTAAGTGGCAAACTAGGTACTGTAGGACAAGGTTTAAGCAGGTAGGGCAGGCAGTTTGGCATATACAGTATCATAACAGGGTCAATGAACAGACCTGGAAATACAAGACAAAGATACAGATTGCATGAACAGTGCTATGGAGAGAACAAGAGTATATTGCCCATGAGAACATACTGTACATACTAAATGGCTGCTGCACCTACATACCCTCCAACATTTGACACATAAAGGGGGTAATTCCAATCCAATCACACGCTGTGCTTCATCGCAGCCGTGCGATCAGGTTGGAACTGCATATGCGCTGCGGCCGCATTGCGCAGGCACGTCGTTGCCCGGTGACGACTGTCGCCAAGTAGCAACGCCACTAGTGAAGGAGGCGGTCGCAGCGGCAACCACAAGAAGATTGACAGGAGGAAGGCATTCTAGGGCGTCAACTGAAGTGCGGCGAACGCAGGCATGTCCAGGCGTTTGGAGGGCAGATGTCTGACGTCAATTCCGGGACCATCAATGCTGGATTCATCGCACAGGGTAAGTAACTCATACCCTGGTCTTGTACTGCACAAAACTTTTTTTAGCATAGCAGGGCTGCACAAGCGTTCGCAGCCTTAGGCGGCGTCTAGTTGATCGCATGGGCAGCAAAAAGTTGCTACGTGCGATCAACTCGGAATGACCCCACAAAACTGGTACAAATGCAAAAGGGGTGTGTGGCCACAGGTAAAGGTGTGTGTGGCCACACCCCTTTTCCTATACTTTCAATGGAAGCTTGGAGAGCCAAAAATCGGTACAGACCATTAAAAAAAGGTACTGTACCTGCCAAAAAGGTACACTTGGAGGGTATGCACCTGGTACCTTGTGAGGGTGGAATCAAGGCCGGTTATAGACCTTGTGGCACCCAGGGCGAAAGTTTCCCCCCTCCGGACAGGTAAAATAGAGTTGATATTCCTCAAAAATAGAGGCGTGGCTTCATAGGGAAGGGGCATGTCCACAGTTATGGCCCCTGTAGTTGTGCCCCCTGTAGGTGTGCCCCCACTAGATTTGCCCCCACTAGATTTGCCCCCAATAGCTGTGTCCCCTGTAGCTGTGCCCATTGTAGCTTTGCCCCCAGTAGTTGTGCACCCTGTAGCTGTGTCCCCTTTAGCTGTGCCCCCTGTAGCTGTGCCCCCAGTAGATGTGCCCTTAGTAGCTGTTCCCCCAATAGATTTGCCCCCTGTAGCTGTGCCCCCAGTAGCGCTGCTTACAAACACAAAAAAAACCCACAATATTTACCAGCCCCGCTCCTGCTCCTGACCGCTGCTGCGCTGCCATCCGTCTCTGGCCGTCTGCTTCTCTCTATGGGCGGGATGTACTATAAGACATCGCCACCCCTCGCCGCCTACCGCAGCGATACTAATCGCATTTGTACTAACATATGCGATTAGTATCGCAATGCGGTATAGGAGGCCCCCAGCGATGATGTCTGCGGGGGTCGGCGGGGGTCAGTGGGGGTCTCCGTCACCTCCCAGACTCGGGAGGTGACGTGTGCAGGGAGTCCCCGGGCTCCTCCTCCTCCCCCCTGCAGCCGGAAGGAGACAAGGCTGTGATACGGGGGAGAAGGAGGAGGGGGGACGCACCAGCAGCGGCTCAGGTATGCCGGGGGGAAGGGGGGGTCGTCATGAGCAGTGCGGGGCAGCGGCGGGATGTGGCGGGTCCCGGCGGCGGCGGTAAGAATCCCATAGACTTCTATAGGGTATCGCCATAAAAAGATGGCGATACCCTATGGTGCGAAAACGCGGCGATCGGGAGTTAGTACATATGAAAATGCGGTAAAACAGGGGTTTTACCGCATTTTCCCTTTAGTAAATCCCGTCATGACGTCTCTCCCATAGCAGCACCGCACAGACACTAGAGGTCAATTATGACCTCTAGCGTCTGACAGTGGCACCGGCTGCAGCGGGCGCTCACACAGCCCACGGCGCCTGCTGCAGCCCTGCCTGGAACTGTTCTCGGGAGGAATACACAACCCAAAATGCCTACACCAATCACGCATTATGCTTTCTGTGTGCTCAAGGTTTTCTTTTATGTCTCTGTGGCTTACCTATTGCTGTAGTACTTAAATCTTCTGTATTATGGGCCTAATTCAGAGTTCGATTGCAGCAGCAAATTTGTTAGCATTTGGGCAAAACCATGTACACTGCAAGGGGAGGGGGGGGGGGTGCAGATATAACATGTGCAGAGAGAGTTAGATTTGGGTGGTGTGTGTTCAAACTGAAATTTAAATTGCAGTGTAAAAATACAGCAGCCGGTATTATTTACCCTGCACAGAAACAAAATAACCCACCCAAATCTAACTCTTTCTGCAAATGTTATATCTGCTTTACTTGCAGTGCACATGGTTTTGCCCAACTGCTAAAAATATTCCTGCTGCGATCAATTTGGGATTACCCCCTTGGTTTTGCCCACCTGCTAACAAATTTGCTGCTGTGATCAACTCTGAATTAGCCTCTATGTCAGTGGTTCCCAAACTGGGTGCCTCAGGACACTAGCAGGGGTGCCTTGGATTGGTGGTCCATGACCAATTCAAACTATTTTTGGTCAATAGACAAAATCAGTGCTTGTGGCTGCAAATTATAAAAGGAGGACAAACAGAAGCAAATATTGTCCCGCAACACACTAAAGAAACGAAGGATGACACAAACATAATTTACTTATTGTTTTCTACAATTCTCAAAAAAACTTTTGGCCTAGGGGTGCCGTGAAAAAATTCTGATACTCTAGGGCGCCATGATTAAAAAGAGTTTGGAAACCATTGCTCTATGTGCATTGTTTTTGCCTTGAGTCCTGTTAGAGAAAGAGCGCTATAGAAATAAAATTATTATTATTATTATTATTATTAAATGGAAGAGGGGAAGAACAGTTGGATAGTGACCCTGGATGTACAGCAGATCAGGGATGCAGAGGTAATTGGAGATTTAAGAGGAGGGCTCGTGGGATTGAATCACTGGCAGATCAAGGGAACATGGCACATGAGTTTCTGGCTTTTTTTATTTTAAAGGCCAGCAGCAGCAGCATTGCTCTGTCTCCATCAGATCTTATAGAACAGCATTAGGACCCACTGCCAGTCTGGCTTCAAGAGTCCCGGAGCCGGGGAGAGAGCAGCTGCACCGGGCAGTAAGCATGACAGGGTGGCGGGGGACAGCAGTCAGTCGGGCAACTCGAGCATTGCCAGTTGTGGCTTCATGGTGTGTCAGGGGAGGGGGGGGGGGGGCATTGACACTTCTGGTGAGGTCGGGCTTCATGGTGTCCTGTGGGGAGGAGGGGGTGGGTACGACGACACTGACATGAGTGGAGAGGCTGAGGTCCAGGGACATGGAGGGAAAGGGACAGGAGCTGAGAGATGTCAACATCTAATACAGAGGAATTGCAGCTTGAGGCTGCTGTGGAACTACAAGTCTCTGCATACCGTGTAACCCCTAGCACTTGGTTGCCTTTTTGTGGTCCCTAGGAAGGTAAAGAACATTTGAAAACCACAGAGAGCACATTACATCTAATTTTCTGAGGAGGCTATGAGGAGATAAAAGGTGTCTGCAGCACCTGTGCTGGGCATGCTTTGAAGCCCATGTGATCCATAGGTTGCCTAAGCCTGGTCTCATTGTGGTCACCCCTATAAAGATCAATTGCAAACCAAACTCTCTCACCCTGTCACCCGCCACACAAGTCCCCTCAAACTCTCTTGCCCTGCCACCCACCATGCCTGCTCCACAGGCTTTCTCACTTGTCACCCACTACACCCATTCCTGTAGACTCTAACCCAGTTAACCACCACACCTGTCCTGGCAAACCTTCTCACCCTGCAAAAACCACACCTGTCTCCGCAGACTCTCTCACCCTGTCACCCACCACACCTGTCCCCATAGACTCCATGCCCCCAGCGTGATGAAAACGAGGGAGTGACTTGTGGATACGGCATTCCCTTTGAGGCCATGCCCCTTGTTGTTATGTAAGCCACGCCCCCCGCTGTGTAATGCCACGATTACAGGTATTGTCCAGCAGGGGGCGTGGCTATGATGACGCAATTCAACAAGAATCGCGTCATCGCCTGCCCGGACCGCCCACTTTACTCTCTAAGTGGGCGGCTGGGCAGTGGGAGACCCCAAAATCGGGAGACTTGCCTGCTCTTCCGGGGGGCCGGGAGGGTCACCCGATTTTCGGGAGCCTCCAGGCCATTCCGGGAGAGTAGGCAAGAATGAACCACCCTCTCTACATCCTGGGTCCATCCACCCCTTTTTCCTTTTTTATTTTATTTTGTTTGTCGTCTTGTGTTTTCTCTTCACTCGATATAACAGGTAGCTGACAGTGTTATTGCATGTTGTTTAGTTAGTTCATTTATTTGCAAATAATACTAAATGTACATTCCTAGCTTGCCAGTGATGATACTGTATATTGCAAACTGACTGCTTTAATAGCTATTCAGATGCATTGTGTTAATCTATAGTACACATGGGTGCACAAGCTGAAATAATTATGTGAAAACAAAAGTACAAACGTTATTGATGGCTTTATTGTGGTAACAGTTCAGCCTGAAGCTGGTAACAGCTGAAAAAAAACCTTCTTAGCTAATGGCCTTGATCTTTATCTCTTTCACTGCAGCAAGGCTGTGGTAGCAAATTACAGGTCACTGTTGTTTTAGGGTTTCCTTGTCTTCAAAGTCTTGGCTACAGCAGCAGTCAGTGCTGCCATCAGAAATTGTGGGGCCCTGGACTGACAAAACAAGCAGGGCCTCCCACCCTCACCCCTATAGATCACCAGACATGATTAGACACAGAGGGGGAAATGTATCAAATCTTGGAGAGAGATAAAGTGGAGAAATATAAACCACCAACAAATCAGCTCCTGTCATTTTTCACAGCACAGCCAGTAACATTGCAGTTAGGAGCTGATAGCTTGGTACTTTGGGGGTCATTCCGAGTTGATCGTAGCCCTGCAAAATTTTGCAGGGCTACGATCATGTCTATAGACATGCGGGGGGACGCCCATGTTGCTGCTATTAAGGGGGAGGGAAGAGGCCAGGCAGAGGTTAATGTGAGCCGGAACGCAGATCTGCCTTCTCTGGCTCACCTAACCCAGGGACATGCCGGGCGCCCGTTGAGAATGTGTTACAAAACCACCTGGGGGCATATCTACTAGAGATGAGCGCCGGAAATTTTTCGGGTTTTGTGTTTTGGTTTTGGGTTCGGTTCCGCAGCCGTGTTTTGGGTTCGACCGCGTTTTGGCAAAACCTCACCGAATTTTTTTTGTCGGATTCGGGTGTGTTTTGGATTCGGGTGTTTTTTTCAAAAAACACAAAAAAACAGCTTAAATCATAGAATTTGGGGGTCATTTTGATCCCAAAGTATTATTAACCTCAAAAACCATAATTTACACTCATTTTCAGTCTATTCTGAATACCTCACACCTCACAATATTATTTTTAGTCCTAAAATTTGCACCGAGGTCGCTGGATGACTAAGCTAAGCGACCCTAGTGGCCGACACAAACACCGGGCCCATCTAGGAGTGTCACTGCAGTGTCACGCAGGATGTCCCTTCCAAAAAACCATCCCCAAACAGCACATGACGCAAAGAAAAAAAGAGGCGCAATGAGGTAGCTGTGTGAGTAAGATAAGCGACCCTAGTGGCCGACACAAACACCGGGCCCATCTAGGAGTGTCACTGCAGTGTCACGCAGGATGTCCCTTCCAAAAAACCCTCCCCAAACAGCACATGACGCAAAGAAAAAAAGAGGCGCAATGAGGTAGCTGTGTGAGTAAGATAAGCGACCCTAGTGGCCGACACAAACACCGGGCCCATCTAGGAGTGTCACTGCAGTGTCACGCAGGATGTCCCTTCCAAAAAACCCTCCCCAAACAGCACATGACGCAAAGAAAAAAAGAGGCGCAATGAGGTAGCTGTGTGAGTAAGATAAGCGACCCTAGTGGCCGACACAAACACCGGGCCCATCTAGGAGTGTCACTGCAGTGTCACGCAGGATGTCCCTTCCAAAAAACCCTCCCCAAACAGCACATGACGCAAAGAAAAAAAGAGGCGCAATGAGGTAGCTGTGTGAGTAAGATAAGCGACCCTAGTGGCCGACACAAACACCGGGCCCATCTAGGAGTGTCACTGCAGTGTCACGCAGGATGTCCCTTCCAAAAAACCCTCCCCAAACAGCACATGACGCAAAGAAAAAAAGAGGCGCAATGAGGTAGCTGTGTGAGTAAGATAAGCGACCCTAGTGGCCGACACAAACACCGGGCCCATCTAGGAGTGTCACTGCAGTGTCACGCAGGATGTCCCTTCCAAAAAACCCTCCCCAAACAGCACATGACGCAAAGAAAAAAAGAGGCGCAATGAGGTAGCTGTGTGAGTAAGATAAGCGACCCTAGTGGCCGACACAAACACCGGGCCCATCTAGGAGTGGCACTGCAGTGTCACGCAGGATGTCCCTTCCAAAAAACCCTCCCCAAACAGCACATGACGCAAAGAAAAAAAGAGGCGCAATGAGGTAGCTGTGTGAGTAAGATAAGCGACCCTAGTGGCCGACACAAACACCGGGCCCATCTAGGAGTGTCACTGCAGTGTCACGCAGGATGTCCCTTCCAAAAAACCCTCCCCAAACAGCACATGACGCAAAGAAAAAAAGAGGCGCAATGAGGTAGCTGTGTGAGTAAGATAAGCGACCCTAGTGGCCGACACAAACACCGGGCCCATCTAGGAGTGTCACTGCAGTGTCACGCAGGATGTCCCTTCCAAAAAACCCTCCCCAAACAGCACATGACGCAAAGAAAAAAAGAGGTGCAATGAGGTAGCTGTGTGAGTAAGATAAGCGACCCTAGTGGCCGACACAAACACCAGGCCCATCTAGGAGTGTCACTGCAGTGTCACGCAGGATGTCCCTTCCAAAAAACCCTCCCCAAACAGCACATGACGCAAAGAAAAAAAGAGGCGCAATGAGGTAGCTGTGTGAGTAAGATAAGCGACCCTAGTGGCCGACACAAACACCGGGCCCATCTAGGAGTGGCACTGCAGTGTCACGCAGGATGTCCCTTCCAAAAAACCCTCCCCAAACAGCACATGACGCAAAGAAAAATTAAAGAAAAAAGAGGTGCAAGATGGAATTGTCCTTGGGCCCTCCCACCCACCCTTATGTTGTATAAACAGGACATGCACACTTTAACCAACCCATCATTTCAGTGACAGGGTCTGCCACACGACTGTGACTGAAATGACGGGTTGGTTTGGACCCCCACCAAAAAAGAAGCAATTAATCTCTCCTTGCACAAACTGGCTCTACAGAGGCAAGATGTCCACCTCATCATCATCCTCCGATATATCACCGTGTACATCCCCCTCCTCACAGATTATCAATTCGTCCCCACTGGAATCCACCATCTCAGCTCCCTGTGTACTTTGTGGAGGCAATTGCTGCTGGTCAATGTCTCCACGGAGGAATTGATTATAATTCATTTTAATGAACATCATCTTCTCCACATTTTCTGGATGTAACCTCGTACGCCGATTGCTGACAAGGTGAGCGGCGGCACTAAGCACTCTTTCGGAGTACACACTTGTGGGAGGGCAACTTAGGTAGAATAAAGCCAGTTTGTGCAAGGGCCTCCAAATTGCCTCTTTTTCCTGCCAGTATAAGTACGGACTGTGTGACGTGCCTACTTGGATGCGGTCACTCATATAATCCTCCACCATTCTTTCAATGGTGAGAGAATCATATGCAGTGACAGTAGACGACATGTCCGTAATCGTTGTCAGGTCCTTCAGTCCGGACCAGATGTCAGCATCAGCAGTCGCTCCAGACTGCCCTGCATCACCGCCAGCGGGTGGGCTCGGAATTCTGAGCCTTTTCCTCGCACCCCCAGTTGCGGGAGAATGTGAAGGAGGAGATGTTGACAGGTCGCGTTCCGCTTGACTTGACAATTTTGTCACCAGCAGGTCTTTCAACCCCAGCAGACTTGTGTCTGCCGGAAAGAGAGATCCAAGGTAGGCTTTAAATCTAGGATCGAGCACGGTGGCCAAAATGTAGTGCTCTGATTTCAACAGATTGACCACCCGTGAATCCTTGTTAAGCGAATTAAGGGCTCCATCCACAAGTCCCACATGCCTAGCGGAATCGCTCCGTGTTAGCTCCTCCTTCAATGTCTCCAGCTTCTTCTGCAAAAGCCTGATGAGGGGAATGACCTGACTCATGCTGGCAGTGTCTGAACTGACTTCACGTGTGGCAAGTTCAAAGGGCATCAGAACCTTGCACAACGTTGAAATCATTCTCCACTGCGCTTGAGACAGGTGCATTCCACCTCCTATATCGTGCTCAATTGTATAGGCTTGAATGGCCTTTTGCTGCTCCTCCAACCTCTGAAGCATATAGAGGGTTGAATTCCACCTCGTTACCACTTCTTGCTTCAGATGATGGCAGGGCAGGTTCAGTAGTTTTTGGTGGTGCTCCAGTCTTCTGTACGTGGTGCCTGTACGCCGAAAGTGTCCCGCAATTCTTCTGGCCACCGACAGCATCTCTTGCACGCCCCTGTCGTTTTTTAAAAAATTCTGCACCACCAAATTCAAGGTATGTGCAAAACATGGGACGTGCTGGAATTTGCCCATATTTAATGCACACACAATATTGCTGGCGTTGTCCGATGCCACAAATCCACAGGAGAGTCCAATTGGGGTAAGCCATTCCGCGATGATCTCCCTCAGTTGCCGTAAGAGGTTTTCAGCTGTGTGCGTATTCTGGAAAGCGGTGATACAAAGCGTAGCCTGCCTAGGAAAGAGTTGGCGTTTGCGAGATGCTGCTACTGGTGCCGCCGCTGCTGTTCTTGCGGCGGGAGTCCATACATCTACCCAGTGGGCTGTCACAGTCATATAGTCCTGACCCTGCCCTGCTCCACTTGTCCACATGTCCGTGGTTAAGTGGACATTGGGTACAACTGCATTTCTTAGGACACTGGTGAGTCTTTTTCTGACGTCCGTGTACATTCTCGGTATCGCCTGCCTAGAGAAGTGGAACCTAGATGGTATTTGGTAACGGGGGCACACTGCCTCAATAAATTGTCTAGTTCCCTGTGAACTAACGGCGGATACCGGACGCACGTCTAACACCAACATAGTTGTCAAGGCCTCAGTTATCCGCTTTGCAGCAGGATGACTGCTGTGATATTTCATCTTCCTCGCAAAGGACTGTTGGACAGTCAATTGCTTACTGGAAGTAGTACAAGTGGGCTTACGACTTCCCCTCTGGGATGACCATCGACTCCCAGCAGCAACAACAGCAGCGCCAGCAGCAGTAGGCGTTACACGCAAGGATGCATCGGAGGAATCCCAGGCAGGAGAGGACTCGTCAGAATTGCCAGTGACATGGCCTGCAGGACTATTGGCATTCCTGGGGAAGGAGGAAATTGACACTGAGGGAGTTGGTGGGGTGGTTTGCGTGAGCTTGGTTACAAGAGGAAGGGATTTACTGGTCAGTGGACTGCTTCCGCTGTCGCCCAAAGTTTTTGAACTTGTCACTGACTTATTATGAATGCGCTGCAGGTGACGTATAAGGGAGGATGTTCCGAGGTGGTTAACGTCCTTACCCCTACTTATTACAGCTTGACAAAGGCAACACACGGCTTGACACCTGTTGTCCGCTTTTCTGGTGAAATACCTCCACACTGAAGAGCTGATTTTTTTGGTATTTTCACCAGGCATGTCAACGGCCATATTCCTCCCACGGACAACAGGTGTCTCCCCGGGTGCCTGACTTAAACAAACCACCTCACCATCAGAATCCTCCTGGTCAATTTCCTCCCCAGCGCCAGCAACACCCATATCCTCCTCATCCTGGTGTACTTCAACACTGACATCTTCAATCTGACTATCAGGAACTGGACTGCGGGTGCTCCTTCCAGCACTTGCAGGGGGCGTGCAAATGGTGGAAGGCGCATGCTCTTCACGTCCAGTGTTGGGAAGGTCAGGCATCGCAACCGACACAATTGGACTCTCCTTGTGGATTTGGGATTTCGAAGAACGCACAGTTCTTTGCGGTGCTTTTGCCAGCTTGAGTCTTTTCAGTTTTCTAGCGAGAGGCTGAGTGCTTCCATCCTCATGTGAAGCTGAACCACTAGCCATGAACATAGGCCAGGGCCTCAGCCGTTCCTTGCCACTCCGTGTGGTAAATGGCATATTGGCAAGTTTACGCTTCTCCTCCGACAATTTTATTTTAGGTTTTGGAGTCCTTTTTTTACTGATATTTGGTGTTTTGGATTTGACATGCTCTGTACTATGACATTGGGCATCGGCCTTGGCAGACGACGTTGCTGGCATTTCATCGTCTCGGCCATGACTAGTGGCAGCAGCTTCAGCACGAGGTGGAAGTGGATCTTGATCTTTCCCTAATTTTGGAACCTCAACATTTTTGTTCTCCATATTTTAATAGGCACAACTAAAAGGCACCTCAGGTAAACAATGGAGATGGATGGATACTAGTATACTTATGGATGGACTGCCGAGTACCGACACAGAGGTAGCTACAGCCGTGGACTAACGTACTGTGTCTGCTGCTAATATAGACTGGATGATTGATAATGAGATGAAATCAATATATATATGTATGTATATATAATATCACTAGTACTGCAGCCGGACAGGTAGATAATATATTTATTAGGTAATGATGACTGATGACGGACCTGCTGGACACTGTCAGCTCAGCAGCACCGCAGACTGCTACAGTAAGCTACTATACTATAGTAGTATGTACAAAGAAGAAAGAAAAAAAAAACCACGGGTAGGTGGTATACAATTATGGATGGACTGCCGAGTGCCGACACAGAGGTAGCTACAGCCGTGGACTAACGTACTGTGTCTGCTGCTAATATAGACTGGATGATTGATAATGAGATGAAATCAATATATATATGTATGTATATATAATATCACTAGTACTGCAGCCGGACAGGTAGATAATATATTTATTAGGTAATGATGACTGATGACGGACCTGCTGGACACTGTCAGCTCAGCAGCACCGCAGACTGCTACAGTAAGCTACTATACTCTATAGTAGTATGTACAAAGAAGAAAGAAAAAAAAAAAACCACGGGTAGGTGGTATACAATTATGGATGGACTGCTGAGTGCCGACACAGAGGTAGCTACAGCCGTGGACTAACGCACTGTGTCTGCTGCTAATATAGACTGGATGATTGATAATGAGATGAAATCAATATATATATGTATGTATATATAATATCACTAGTACTGCAGCCGGACAGGTAGATAATATATTTATTAGGTAATGATGACTGATGACGGACCTGCTGGACACTGTCAGCTCAGCAGCACCGCAGACTGCTACAGTAAGCTACTATACTATAGTAGTATGTACAAAGAAGAAAGAAAAAAAAAAACCACGGGTAGGTGGTATACAATTATGGATGGACTGCTGAGTGCCGACACAGAGGTAGCTACAGCCGTGGACTAACGTACTGTGTCTGCTGCTAATATAGACTGGATGATTGATAATGAGATGAAATCAATATATATATGTATGTATATATAATATCACTAGTACTGCAGCCGGACAGGAAGATAATATATTTATTAGGTAATGATGACTGATGACGGACCTGCTGGACACTGTCAGCTCAGCAGCACCGCAGACTGCTACAGTAAGCTACTATACTCTATAGTAGTATGTACAAAGAAGAAAGAAAAAAAAAAACCACGGGTAGGTGGTATACAATTATGGATGGACTGCCGAGTGCCGACACAGAGGTAGCTACAGCCGTGGACTAACGTACTGTGTCTGCTGCTAATATAGAGTCTAGACTGGATGATAAATTATTGATAATGAGATGAAATCAATATAATATCACTAGTACTGCAGCCGGACAGGTACTATATATATTTATTATGTAATGACTGATGACGGACCTGCTGGACACTGTCAGGTCAGCACAGCACCGCAGACTGCTACAGTAAGCTACTATAGTAGTATGTATAAAGAAGAATAAAAAAAAAAAACCACGGGTAGGTGGTATACAATATTATATATATATATATTATATACAATTATATATATATATATATATATATATTAAACTGGTGGTAATTGATTATTAAACTGGTGGTCACTTCAGGACAGGTCACGTTGCAACTTGCAACTAGTACTCCGAGGCCTAAGCAGACAATCACAAAATATATTATTATACTGGTGGTCAGTGTGGTCACAACAATGGCAGTGTGGCACTGACTCTGGCAGCAAAAGTGTGCACTGTACGTTATATGTACTCCTGAGTCCTGCTCTCAGACTCTTACTGCTCCCCACTGTCAGTGTCTCCCCCACAAGTCAGATAATACACTTACAGTCACACTATCTAATCTATAAATATCACTTCAGCAAGTAGTATAGTAGTATACAGTAGTACTCCTCCTAATAATGCTCCCCGAAAATACTGTGTCTCTCTCTTCTCTAAACGGAGAGGACGCCAGCCACGTCCTCTCCCTATGACTCTCAATGCACGTGTGAAAATGGCGGCGACGCGCGGCTCCTTATATAAAATCCGAGTCTCGCGATAGAATCCGAGCCTCGCGAGAATCCGACAGCGTGATGATGACGTTCGGGCACGCTCGGGTTAGCCGAGCAAGGCGGGAAGATCCGAGCCAGCTCGGACCCGTGTAAAAAACCTGAAGTTCGGGCGGGTTCGGATTCAGAGGAACCGAACCCGCTCATCTCTAATATCTACTGGGGTACAAAACTACTGGGGGCATATTTACTGGGCGCAAACCAACTGGGGGCATATCTACTGGGGGCAAATCACCTGGGGGCATATCTACTGGGGTGCAAAACTATTGGGGGCATATCAACTGTGGTGCAAAACTACTGAGGGATTATCTACTGGGGCAAAACTACTGGAGGCAAACCAACTGGGGGCTTATCTACTGGGGGCAAACCAACTGGGGGCAACCCACCTGGGGGCATATCTACTGGGGTGCAAAACTACTGGGGGCAAACCAACTGGGGGCATATCTACTGGAGGCAAACCACCTGGGAGCATATCTACTAGGGGCTAACCAACTGGGGGCATATCTTCTGGGATGCAAAACTACTGGGGGCCAAACTACTGGGGGCATATCAACTGGGTGCAAAACTACTGGGGGCATATCAACTGGGGGCAAACCAACTGGGGGCATATCAACTGGGGGCAAACCAACTGGGGTGCAAAACTACTGGGGGCCAAACTACTGGGGGCATATCAACTGGGTGCAAAACTACTGGGGGCATATCAACTGGGGGCAAACCAACTGGGGTGCAAAACTACTGGGGGCATATATGCTGGGTTAAAAACCACTGGGGGCATATGAACTGGAGTGCAAAACTACTGGGGGCATATCAACTGGGGGCAAACAAACTGGGGGCATATATACTGGGGGCATATCACCTGGGAGTAAACCAACCGGGGGCATATCTACTGGGTGCAAACCAACTGGGGGCATATATACTGGGGGAAAACTACTGGGTGCATATCTACTGGGGACATATAGGGGGTATAACTACAGCAGGCATATCTACTGGGACATAACTATGGGGGGCATTACTACTGGGGGCATTACTACACGGGGGTATTGCATAGGGGGCACTTAATAAGGGGCCTCACTCTTGGGGACATAATGGGCACTACTACTGGGAGCACTGTATAAGGGGCATCAATACTATGGGCTCTACATAAGGGGCACTACAACTATGGGCACTACCACTACAGTGGGTATTGCATAAGGGGCACTACTACTGAGGGCATTGTATAAGGGGCACTACTGCTGTGGGCAATACGTATATTTGGTGTGCTACTACTGTGGGCTTTGTGTATAAGGGGCACTAATGTGTGTCATACCATGAATAAGGGACACTACTATGTGGTGTAATGTGAATAAGATTGTGCTACTGTGCTGCGTAATTTGAATTGGGGATACTATTGGGTGATCACGCCCCTTTTTTGAGACCATGCGCGTAATCCCTTATTACAGAAGGAGGGGGGTGAGTCCCACCACCTCTCTAGGACCACTTTAACCACTGAGGCCAGGGATCCCCATAATAGGACTGAGATCTCCTGGCCTCTGCGACAGGCGGCTTGTGCGGCACCATGGGTGCCACAAGCCACACGTTTGTGGGTGCTTTGATACGATGCTGCATCCCAGGATGCAGATCAGATCATTACTGCAGCAAGAAGCGTCTGCTTGTAAAAGACACCTCCTGCTGCATCACCATACAGCGCTATCACTGCATAAACTCCAACCACATCTAAATAACCCCCCTGGCTCCTCTCTCTTTTTTCCCTTTCTGCACTTGTCTGTCCCTATAATATGCACAGCTATCTTCTCCTTTGCTCCTTTCTCTATTATGTACACAGCCATATTTCACTGTGCACCTGTCTATATAAGCTGCTATATCAAACTCTTTTCCCCTCCCTCTACAACTCCACTCTCACTCTACAGCCCCAGCCAGGCAGTCCCCACTCCCCACATACACCTGCAAGTCTGCATGACTTAGTACCTCCACTGACCGCTTCCTTCTTCTCCCAGTCCTGTGTTCTGGGCTGGCTTCCTGGTGCTGCTCCTCATGTGCAGCGGCTTCTTTCTCTTTGAGTGGTGCTGCATGACATCATCGTGTCATCTCAACATAAAAAGCTAACTTTATTCGAATGGCCAGTATGCACAGGCCCTTCTTTCACTTTTTATGCAAAGGGCCTGTAATAGGTCCGGTCGGGCGGTAGCGGTAGGCGCAGGCGGACATTAGCGTTAGGCATGAGTGGTAGCCATAGGCAATGCCGTAACTAGACATTTTCGCGCTGTGTGCAAGAAACAGCATCGGCACTCCCCACCCCTATTATACAAATCAGGGACAGCGCGCGACGTAGGCTCACGCCAAAAATATAGGGGCGTGGCTTAATGGGGAAGGGGAGTGGCCACAAACCTCCCTTTTATACATTTACGGCAGATCCGAGCTCCCTTTTACACATTACGGCATGCAAAGTCCCCCTTTTTGCACATTACGGCAGGCAGATTCACCCTTTTTACACATTACAGCAGGCAGAGTCACAGTTTTTTACACATTAGGCAGGCATAGTCCCCCTTTTTTACACATTAGGCAGGCATAGTCCCCTTTTGTACACATTATGGCAGGCAGTTCCCCTTTTTTTAAACATTATGGTAAGTAGTCCCCCTTTTTTACACAGTATGGCAGGCAGTCCCCCTTTTTACACAGTATGGCAAGCAGTCCCCCTTTTTTACAAATTATGACAGGCAGTCCCCCTTTTTTACACATTATTTATTTATTTATTTACTAACAGTTTCCTTTATAGCGCAGCAAATTCCGTTGAGCTTTACAATTAGAGCAACAGTAATAGAACAAAACTGGGTAAAAACAGACAGACATAGAGGTAGGAAGGCCCTGCTCGCAAGCTTTCAATCTATAGGCTGGCAGTTCCCCTTTTTTTAAACATTATGGTAAGTAGTCCCCCTTTTTTACACAGTATGGCAGGCAGTCCTCCTTTTTTACACATTATGGCAAGCAGTCCCCTTTTTTTAACACATTATGGCAAGCAGTCCCATTTTTTTTAACACATTATGGCAAGCAGTCCCTCTTTTTTTTTTAAACATTACGAAATGCAATCCCCCTTTTTTTACACATTAAGGCAGACAGTCTCGCTTTTTTACACAGTATGACAGGCAGTCCCCCTTATTTCACATTAAGGCAAACGGGGGGGGGGGGGGGGGAGAGAGGAGAGAAAGACTTACCTGTGAGGAGCCGGCATGGTAGATGTGCCTTCCCTCTCCTCTTCGTTCCCTGCGCTGTGCTCTTCGCAGCGCAGGGCATTGTGGGTGGACTGGGGGCAGGCTGGGAGAGACATCATCTCTCCCAGCACAAAAGAAGGGAGGGAGCGATGGGGAAGGTGGAGTGCTGCCCGGCTACCTATGTGAGAAGTAGCCGGGTGGCGCGGCGGCCAGTGACGGTGGGTGGGCGGCAGGGGAGGGCGCGGGAGGCGGAGCAGTCAGGTGTTGCCAGTGGTCCTGCGCCTCCAGTGCATCTGCTCTGTGTGCCAGGCACCACGAGCACACACCTAGTTACGGCTGTGGCCATAGGTGAGGGTGCTAGTAGAAGGTGCAGGCAGGGCATTCCCATTCTGCCAAGTGGCTGGGCCCAGGGTGCCAGTACCAGCAGACCCCCCTGATGGCGGCCCTGGCGGCAGTACACATGGTTCACTTCTTTCAATCCTTCATTGTTCAAAATACCATGTGTAAGCACATAGGAAAACCTATTGGATGTTGAAGATTTTAGACTGCTCTGCAAATGTAGAGGTCAAGGTGATAGCTAAACTGATTATGGGAATGTGAACTATTATACATCCAGTGAAGTAGTGGAACAACATCCATACAAGAGATAATAGAATTACAAGAAACCTAGTAGACATCGTTAATTTTAATTAATATGCATGTTTTATTATTATTATTATCCTTTATTTATATGGCGCCACGAGGGATCCGCAGCACCCATTACACAGTACATAATCAAATGAGCAAACAAGAAAACAGCACTTATAGTACAAGACAATATAGGACAGGTATAGAAAACCCGGGGTTAGGTGCCATCAAACGAGTATGGAGTATAAGATAGTGTAAGTAAGAAAAGGAAAGGCACATGAGGAAAGAAGTCCCTGCTCTTGCGAGCTTACAATCTAAAAGGTGAGAGGCTAACAGACCGGAGTGACATAGAAGGGGTAGACAGTCAGTATAGACAAGAGGGTCAGGAGGAGAGTTGGCTGGGTTTGGTGAAGAAGTGGATCTTGAGAGCCCGTTTGAAGTTTTGTAGAGAGGTGAAGAGTCGGATGGGGAGAGGTAGAGCATTCCAGAGATATGGAGCAGCACCTGCAAAATCTTGTAGGTAGGAGTGGGAGGAGGTAATCAGTTGTCAGGAGAGATGGTGTGCATTAGCAGAGCGAAGAGGACGGGTGGGAATGTAAAGAGAGATAAGGTCAGAGATGTAAGAGGCAGAAGAGTGGGTGAGGGCTTTGTAGGTGAGTGTGAGAAGCTTCAATTTGATTCTGAATGGGAAGGGTAGCCAGTGAAGGTCCTGCAAGAGAGGGGATGTTGATGTAGTACATTTGGTGAGGAAGATGAGACGGGCAGCAGCATTGAGGGTAGATTGAAGTGGAGAGAGGCATTTTTGAGGGAGGTCAGATAGGAGGAGATTGCAGTAGTCCAATCTGGAGATGACAAGTGAGTGGATAAGGGTCTTAGTAGCATCCTGGGTGAGAAAGGGTCTGATCCTGGATATGTTTTTGAGTTGGAAATGGCAGGTACTGAATGTGTGGTTTGAAGGAGAGGGAGGAGTCAAGGATTACTCCAAGACATCGCACTTGGGGGCCAGAGGAGATAGTTGTGCCATCAATGGATAATGAAATTGTGGGAGGTGAGGTTATGCGGGAGGGAGGGAAGATGATCTGCTCAGTCTTAGACATGTTAAGTTTAAGAAAGCGCTGGGACATCCAGGAGGAGGTAGCAGAGAGACAGTTGGAGATACGAGTGAGGAGAGCAGGGCAGAGGTCAGGGGAGGAAAGGTAGATTTGAGTATCGTCAGCGTAGAGATGATATTTTAAGTCAAAAGAGCTAATGAGCTCACCTAATGAGGATGTGTAGAGAGAGAAAAGGAGAGGCATAAGAACAGAACCTTGAGGGACACCTACTGGTAGAGGAAGTGTGGGGGGGGGGGTGGAGTCATGAGAGGAGACAGAGAAGGAACGGTCAGAAAGGTAGGAGGACAGCCAGGAGAGAGCAGTATCATGCAAATCAAGGGAGTAAAGGATTTGCAGGAGGAGAGGATGGTCTACAGTGTCAGAAGCAGCAGAGAGGTCAAGGAGAATAAGCAGAGAGTAGTGGCCCCTGGATTTAGCAGCAAGGAGGTCATTGCAGACTTTCATGAGGGCAGTTTCAGTGGAGTGCTGAGGATGGAAACCAGACTGGAAAGGGTCAAGCAGTGAGTGGGAAGAAAGAAAGACAGTGAGGCGGTTGTAGACAATACGCTCAAGGAGTTTATAGGCAAAAGGAAGAGGAGAGATGGGTCAGTAGTTGGAGAGATTGGTTGGATCAAGGGTAAGTTTTTTAAGAATAGGGGTGACAAGTGCATGCTTGAAGGCAGAAGGGACAGTGCCTGATGAGAGTGAGAGAATGAATAGATGGGCAAGATGGGAACAGCAGAAGAAGAGAGGAAGCGGAGAAGGCGGGAGGGAATAGGGTCAAGTGAGGAGGTGGAGGGGTGTGAGGACCGGATGAGGATCATGACTTCCTCTCCAGATACAGGAAAGAAAGATGTCAGAGTTAGTAGGAGGGAAGGAGAGGGGGGGTTGAGAAATGGAGGAGGGGGGTTGTTCAGGTTCTGGTGGGATGTTATGTCCTGATGAATGAAGTCAATTTTGGATGTGAAGTAGGTGGCAAAGTCAAAAGCAGAAAGTGAAGAGGGGAGTTGAGGCAGGGGTGGGCAGAGGAGCAAATTGACAGTGGCAAAGAGGCGCCTGGGGTTTGAGGATTGGGAGGAGATGAGGTATTTGAAGTAAGATTGTTTAGAGAGTGTAAGGGCAACAAAGTCGGATGAGAGCATAACTTTGTAGCGGAGGAAATCGGCCTTATTGCGTGATATCCTCCACTGTCGCTCAGCTGTACGTGAGCATTTTTGCAGATATTTGGTGCATTTGGTGTGCCAGGTTTGAGGTGTCGATCTGCGAGGGTAAATAGTGGTTGGTGGGGCGACAGAGTCAAGAGCAGAGGTAAGGGATGCCTTGTAAAAGGAAGTAGCTTGTTCAGGGCAGAAAAGAGAGAGAATAGGAGAGAGCAGTGGGTCAAACAGGGAAGATAGGGAAGTGGTGTCAATAGCCTCAATGTTACGGTTAGTGATGGTAGTTTTAGGTGGTAAAGATGGAAAAGCAGATAGAGATAGGTTAAAAGTGAGCAGGTGATGGTAGAGAGGGGGAACAGGGAGTTAGAGAAATCAGAAAGATCACAGCGGTGAGTGAAAACCAGATCCAGTGAGCTCCCACTCACATGAGAGGGGGAGGAGGTCCACTCGGAGAGACCAAGAGAAGAGATGAGGTTAAGGAGTTTAGAGGCAGGTGAATGATCTGTAAAATATACAGGCATAACTTTTTTGGTATATCACATCTTTGTTAGTATTGATCGGCATCGCTATATTGCTTTCTCTACTGTTTTAAAATAAAATTATGTCTTTAGACTTCAAATGAAAATTGACATCTACACTTACACAACCCCACAGTAACTTTTTTTTTTTGCTTCAGTAAAATTCAAAGGGAAATTTATGCTGGTTATATCAGTGTTCGAAGTGGGACAATGTATGGCAGTATGACATACCCCCCCTTTCCCTGGATCCCCCCACCATACACCTTTGCCAGTACTGCTGCGGTGATGTTCTGTAGGGGGATGGACCTAAAGAAATACTAGAGGGCTGAAGAGACAGAAGGGAGCTGGAGCTGGAGATACACTGGGAATTGGAGAGATAGAAGGGGGCTGGAGCTGGAGATACACTGGGAATTGGAGAGATAATAGGGGGCTGGAGCCAGGGCCGGATTAACAATGGGGCGGATGGAGCTGCAGCTCCAGGCCCCCCATCAAAATAGGCCCATCAGATCTGTGCTGTGGTGCTGTAAACAGGATTTATTTTTCTTTCCTGTTACAGTGGCCAGCCAGTGCAGACAGCAAACCCCCTTTCCCACTTTCCTGTCCTGGGTTGAAAAACCGGGCATAATATTGCTAAAGGCGGCTCAGCAGAAGGTTTTACAAGCCCTGCGTGTGCCGCAGTATCTACCTCTCCAGCGCGGCTGCGCAGTGACGGGAAATCCAGCTGTTACCTATGTAACACAAGTGCCACCCCAACTGCTGCATGCAGCGGGGCTCAGCTCCGTGAAGGCGGCCCTGCTTCTTGCTGCTGCTACTGATGATCGGGGACAAGATAAGCTGTTGCTGCTGATCGGGGACAAGCTGCGGCTGATCAGAAGGGTAAGGGGGATCAGTGTCCTGCAGTGCCGCTGACTGAATTTTTGAGTCATTATATTTTGCTACTAAACTCGGTCTCTGCACCCTCTCTGGCTGACCCTGTCCCCTCTACTATTATACCACCCTCACCTCCTGGCACGTCTCTGATCCCCCACCCCTTACAGCTCCTTTCCGATGCCCCCCCCCCCCCTCAACAGCTAGGTTCCGCACATCTATTGCAGCGGACCTTCTTGACCCCTCCACCTTCACAGTTCCTTCCCGAAACCCTTGCTCCCATACTGAACCCTATGGCTGTCCCACATTTGGGGCTCCCAGATTGGGGAGACAAGAGAGCCTTACAAAATTATATATGTATATATATATATATATATATATATATATATATAATGGGTTGGGACTAAAATGCCAGTGGGGAAGGATGCCAGCGGTCAGAATACTAACTGCAGCATCCCGCTGTTTAGAATCCCGACAGGGGTTGGGATGCATGTTACCCCTCACCCCCTTATCACCTAACCCTAACCCTCCCTTGCTGTAGCCTAAACCTAAACCTCCCCCCCCCCCGCAGCCTAACCGTAACCCCCATCCCCGCAGCCTAAACCTAATCCTTCCCCCTGCAGCCTTACCCTAACCCCCCCATCCCCGCAGCCTAAACCTAACCCTCCCCACTGCAGCCTTACCTTAACGCTCCATGGGGTTGCCTAATCCTAACCCCCCCTCCCCACATCCTAAACCTAACCCCCCCCTTCTCGCAGCCTTACTCTAACCCTCCCCCCGCATCCAAAACCTAACCTCTCCCCCCCCATCTTAACCCTCAATGGGGTTGCCTAATCCTAACCCCCCCCCCCATCTCCACCTCATCCTCGCCCCCTTCCACGGCTTACCTCTCCGATGTCCTGGCAGTTACTCGATCGTGATCCCATCTGTCAGAAACCAGCATCAGGATCCAAGCTGATCAGTGGGGCTACGCTGGGTCCTGCAGTTGTGGAGCAGATATGCAAACACCTCTACCTGATTGACAGGCAGAGGCTTTCACAGGCGAGGGATGGAGGTGGGGTCGGCCAGCGTTCGGGAAAACAGGGGGGCGGGGCGCCCCCGTTTTCCTGGAGTTGCGAGGCCAAGGACTTGGCCTGTGAGACGCAGTTTCCTTGGCCCCGCAAGCTGCACTGCAAAGGCAAGGCTCAGTAAGCTGAAGCTTACTCAGCCTGCCATCGCAGATGAACATTGCGACCAATGGTCACGATGTTCATCTGATATGCAATCGCATCGCAAGTGCAGGGAGGAGGTGGTATGCACCTCCTCCTGTATTTGCACTGCTAAGGACTGCAAATGCACAGCTTTGCATTTGCAATCCTTATTGAATCAGGCCCAGTGTCACGATTCTGGCAGCCGGGATCCCAACTGCTGGGACCCTGACCGGATCACAATTATTATGTCATTGTGATTAAGCAGAGAGCACCCTGCATATCTTGTACACGGAAACATGTGCCATGCCTTTTTAGGGAGTGTCATGCTGACTGAAAATCAGCTCTGATGTGGACACTCTCTGATGCTGGACACGGCTATCACCTGCCCATGCAATCCTGGACCACAAAGCAGTAACAGCACACTGCAGAGAGCCACACTTCTGTAGGAAGGAGGGGCTGCAGCCACACAAAGAGCTGCGGAGTGGGGGCAGGTGGAATATTGGTGTGAGCAAGTAGAGTACGCCTTTGCCTGATGGACTTTGTGCCGGGCAGCACCCGAGGTGAAGTCACTGGCAGCGGTGAGGTTAGTGACAGGCGAAAAGGAGTCTGGAATCAGTAGAAATACTCTTGTGTGGCTGGCAGGAGGAAGCGGGAACTGGAGTGATTGCAGTAAAGAACCAGTGCCTCTGCATAAACCCGCTGATCCCACTGCTTCTTCCATGTTCCGCCAGTCTGCATAGCCACTCTCTGGGGGCCAGTTCTTTTTCTCCCTCTCTGTTCGAACACTGCACAGGGGTCTGTCCAGTGAAATTGTGAGGCATTACAGGGTCATGAATTGTGTTCTGATGGTGTGCAGGGAAAGCTATACCTGCTGAAGGGGCATGTCTGATGGGCAGTGAAGGAGCATGTGGGGTGGTCTGATGGCACTTTGTGAGGACTGAGGGGCATTGAAAGGATTTGGGGGATGAATGGGAAAGATGTAAAAAAAATCTTACAAATATGGGTTTGGTATGTTATGTCGACATTTATCATGTTGACACTGATGAAATGTTGATATGATTAGAATGTCAACATAGCATTCCCGGTGGTGCAGGAACGTGGTCTGGCAGCTCCAGCAGTGTCGCTGCTGTCTTCAGAATGTCAGCCGATGCAGAATTTTGGCGGTGAATCACTTGCTCTGATCCTCCCCCTGCAAGCTAACCCTAATGTTGGCATTTTTAAGAATGTTGACTTTTTATATGCCTTCACTGAGAACATGTTGCCATTTTGCATGTTCCATGCCAACATTCAACAATGTTGACATCATAACTGTTGACATTGGAATTGTTAACATCGTGACTGCATCCGATAAATACTACACCACACTGTATACTCCAAAATGTATAATCCGCCACAGTTGTAGCAATGCGTTGCAACCAAAATGTTGCCCTTCAAAATTAAAACGTGCCCTCTACAGTAATCAGCACCCTGTTCAAAAAAATCCTAGCGCAAACATTAATATTGTGTTTAGATCTAATATATTCTTACTATGGTGCCTATTTATTAACCAATTCTGCCCTTATGCGGATACTGCTATATCCAAATGTTTAAAGGCAGAATTTGTGTGCAGCCAAAATATGACCTGTTTTAATGTAGTCCAGAACCATTGCAGTGTAATATGCAGGGGATCAGGTCTCTAGGTCGACACTATCTAGGTTGACCACTATTGGTTGACAGGGTTTCTAGGTCGACAGGGTTTTTAGGTCAACAGGTCAAAAGGTTGACATGAGTTTTTCACAGTTTTTTTCTTTTTTTGAACCTTTTCATACTTAACAATCTATGATTGGGAACAGTAACCTGTGCCGAGCGCAGCGGTAGCGGAGTAAGGCACCTTGCCCGAATCATGGCGGTGCACTAATTGGGGTTCCAGGTCACTCTACGAAGAAAACGACATAAAAAAACATTTAAAAACTCATGTCGACCTTTTGACCTGTTGACCTAGAACATGTCAACCTAGAGGCCCTGTTAACGTAATATCCCTGTCGACTTAGTTACTGTCGACCAATAGTGGTCGACCTAGACACTGTCGACCTAGTTACTATCTACCTTCCATACCACAACCAATATGCAGTGATAAATGAACGTACATTTGTTTCCTGGTAAAAAGAAAACTTCACACCCACAAGAAAATGCGCTAACCAAGCTGCAGGTCAATGGACTTCCAAAATAGGGCGTTACCCACACCCAAAGGAAGACACTCTAAAACAGAAAAGTTTTTTTCGGAAGTCCTCTTTCCTGCGCTAGACTCTTACAATTATAAAGGCAATAAAGTCTTTACTTATCTTAGACTCGATGTTCCTTTCAATTTTTCATGATCCTCATGCTCATATGTATGAGTTTTTTAACGGTGGTACATGAAAAAGAGAGACCAAGGATACAATCTAGTGTAGTATGTTCATAATTCTCAGAGGAAAAAACTTTCAATATGAATCATATAATGCAGAAACATGTATCATAAAATACAGTGATATTTATTGATTAAAGAAATGGTCCAATAAAAATTCTTCATCACATGAAGAAACGGTAAAAATTCATTTTACATCCAAGACATATGAGGGTGGCTTCCTACCAGATTTTGGATTTTAGAAGTGCGTCAAAGCAAAAGTGCTGTATAGATGTTTAATGTCCCCGGGGACGAATCAGCTCCAAGCCGTGGGCACCTCGTCTTCTCCTCGTCTGGTCAATCAGCCACCGGTTATCACAATCAGCCAACGCGTTTCGATCAATCCATTGATCTTTTTCAAGGCATATGCTGTCAGTCCCTCTTCCCAGCTATTTATACCAGTGTGTGTTGGTGATCCTAAATACTGGGAGGAGCCACTCTCATTTACAATTAAAACTGTATACATACATTATATTGGTCCATTGTCTAGTCTAACATCCATGTTCTATTCTAACCAATGTAATATACCCATCATGTTAAAATCATAGCACAAAATCCCTTATTTTGTATAAAAATCACCTAAAACAACTAATTGCGGCGACCGGAAGTGCCCTGTGCACTCCGGTTTGTCCCCTTATTCCCCGTCTTATTCCCGGGGAACCCGTTCTCTTTCAGAATATGGAACCTTTAGAGACAGGGAATAAGGGGACAAACCGGAGTGCACAGGGCACTTCCGGTCGCTGCAATTAGTTGTTTTAGGTGATTTTTATACAAAATAATGGATTTTGTGCTATGATTTTAACATGATGGGTATATTACATTGGTTAGAATAGAACATGGATGTTAGACTAGACAATGGACCAATATAATGTATGTATACAGTTTTAATTGTAAATGAGAGTGGCTCCTCCCAGTATTTAGGATCACCAACACACACTGGTATAAATAGCTGGGAAGAGGGACTGACAGCATATGCCTTGAAAAAGATCAATGGATTGATCGAAACGCGTTGGCTGATTGTGATAACCGGTGGCTGATTGACCAGATGAGAAGAAGACGAGGTGCCCACGGCTTGGAGCTGATTCGTCCCCGGGGACATTAAACATCTATACAGCACTTTTGCTTTGACGCACTTCTAAAATCCAAAATCTGGTAGGAAGCCACCCTCATATGTCTTGGATGTAAAATGAATTTTTACCGTTTCTTCATGTGATGAAGAATTTTTATTGGACCATTTCTTTAATCAATAAATATCACTGTATTTTATGATACATGTTTCTGCATTATATGATTCATATTGAAAGTTTTTTCCTCTGAGAATTATGAACACACTACACTAGATTGTATCCTTGGTCTCTCTTTTTCATGTACCACCGTTAAAAAACTCATACATATGAGCATGAGGATCATGAAAAATTGAAAGGAACATCGAGTCTAAGATAAGTAAAGACTTTATTGCCTTTATAATTGTAAGAGTCTAGCGCAGGAAAGAGGACTTCCGAAAAAAACTTTTCTGTTTTAATTTGTTTCCTGGTGTCATAATGCCTGAACATAGAATTATACGTATATGACCAGTTAATTGTATATGTATATGTATATGATCAGTTAATTGTACCACAATAATCTATTAAATTCAGCATATCACCAAGGGAATAAGTATCTTGGTATCCACCGTTCTGTCTCCACTTTTGCTTGCACCATTCACTTGGCACTCACACTTGCCAACCCACATCGTCATGTTTTACACCAAGTGATGTGGTATGCTGCCTTCATGAAATTTTAAGGGGGAGATTCAAATGTTTGAAAAGTCGGTTGGGTGTCTGTTTTTCCTGTCTATTAGATAGGAAAAAACAGACTCCCACCTGACTTTTCAAACATTTGAATCTCCCCCTAAGTGTTTGACATACAGGGGCAGATGTATTAACCTGGAGAAGGCATAAGGAAATGATAAACCAGTGATATGTGCGAGGTGATAAAGGCACCAGCCAATCAGATCCTAACTGTTAATTTACATATTGGAGCTGATTGGCTGGTGTGGTTACCACCTTGCACATATCACTGGTTTATCACTTCCTAATGCCTTCTCCAGGTTAATAAATCTGCCCCACAGCATCTGTATGAGACTACATGTAGGAAATTATGGCAAGGGCAATCTTTTGTGCTATACAGATCGTGGCAGACACAACGGGATAGGCTGAAATTAGAATTGATGGACTTAAGCAAGCTCTCTTACAAGATAGCAACAGTCCTTTTTTAAGCCAGTATTTTGCAGATGAGGTTTGGAAAAACAAATTTTTCCTGTTTTAAAAAGCTTTATTCTGTATGGGAGATTTATCATCTGCAATGATTATACTGATTACATTAACCAACAAATGTTGCCTCTGAATATTTGCATGTTAGGACCTGTAGCCAGCGCTAATATTCTTGTTCCTTCTCTTTTGCAAGGGCCACTGACTGTGATCACACACCACCAAAACACAATTGGGGGCCGTTACATAAAAATTGGTGTAACACCTAGAATCCAGACTGTAGCGCATTCTCTAGTGTAGTTTAAAAAAAAGAATGCAACCGCCTTAGTGCTATAGCAAGTGCATTTGTTTGTTTGCACCATTTGTTATTAATGTCCCACACAGGTATGTTACTGGCACATCTTCTAAGATTGTTATTGCCTGCTGGTTTTTATTGGTGATCATCTATTGTTGGAGCACGTATAGTTTATAAGATGTACTGATTCTTCATACTTAGAGTAGTAAATGTACTATATTTTGTTTATTTTTAACTGGGGTTTTTTTTCAGTCTGTTACTACAAGTACTACAAGAATTCCAAATTAAACAATTTGGTTACATCATTTATACAGAAGTCTTTAACAGGTTAAACTCGATGGACAAGTTATTTTTTTTCAACCTCAGAAACTATTATGGGGGTCATTCCGAGTTGTTCGCTCGGTAAAAATCTTCGCATCGCAGCGATTTTCCGCTTAATGCGCAAGCGCAATGTCCGCACTGCGACTGCGCCAAGTAAATTTGCTATGCACTTAGGAATTTTACTCACGGCATTTTCATCGTTCTGGCAATCGTAATGTGATTGACAGGAAATGGGTGTAACTGGGCGGAAACAGGCCGTTTTATGGGCGTGTGGGAAAAAACGCTACCGTTTCCGGAAAAAACGCAGGAGTGGCTGGAGAAACGGGGGAGTGTCTGGGCGAACGCTGGGTGTGTTTGTGACGTCAAACCAGGAACGACAAGCAGTGAAATGATCGCAGATGCCGAGTAAGTCTGAAGCTACTCAGAAACTGCTACGAGGTGTGTAATCGCAATATTGCGAATACATCGTTCGCAATTTTAAGATGCTAAGATTCACTCCCAGTAGGCGGCGGCTTAGCATGAGCAAATCTGCTAAAATTCACTTGCGAGCGAACAACTCGGAATGACCCCCTATGTTACTATGTATCCTTCAGCTGTACTAAAGAGAAAAGTAGGCTTCTGCAGCAACTGTCCCCATAGCTTGCTGCATGGGCTAGTGCCGTGTTAGCCCAGCATCGCTTTGGGGCTGCCCTGCCAGAGAGGATCTTGCGATCCCTCTCTGGTGGGCTGCAGGGCGTCACAAAGAGATTTGTTACTTTTGATGTATTTGCACAGCAGTAAAGGTGCGTGTGCACAGTAGTCACAAGGGGGTCTGTAAATAAAAGTAAAGTGAACGCAGATGCGATCGCTTATTTCTTTTTCATCTCTGGGACAGGCTCTCATGTAGCCCTTATCCTGGTGATTAAGATTGATAAACTTGAGCGGAAGAAGAATCCTTATTGCCTTAATATACAGCGATAAGGATTGTTAATTTTCTACAGCAGACTGCATATTTTAATACATTTACTCCTATAGATATAAATAAAGTAGATATAAACATATATATATAGAGAGAGAGATTTCTGATTCATGACAACACTAAATTACGGTCATTAATAGAAGGGTTTCACATTTGCATCATCATTAAGTGCCATTTTACAGTCACGTTAGCATTTCATTTGTTTGCTTGTAGACTCTCACATTACACTATTGATATAAGTGAAGAGGGTGGGTGGTTTGAGGTTTTTGAAGGTAGGTGCTAGTCACGTCCTACGACACAGGCCACACCCCCTGTGCAGACCACATCTCCACAACATTGATCACAACCCCCATATAACTAGTAACACCCATGCAGCGCTGGTCACACCCTTTTCTGCAGCGCATAATAGGCCCTTCATAAATTTCAGCTCCAGGCCCATGTAGACCTTAATCTGGCACTGGCTGGAGCTGGAGATACATCTGGGAGCTGAGAGATAGAAGGGTCTGGACTCTGGAGCTATAGAGAAAAAAAGGTGCTGGAGATACACTGGGGGTGGGGTGAGTGACTGGAGAGATAGACAGGTGCTGAAGAAACAATGGGGGGCATGAGAGGCAGAAGGATTCAGGAACTTAAGAGACACTTGGTGGATGGAGAGGCAGAATGGTGCTGAAGAGACAGAAGGAGGCTGGAGCTGGAGAGACACTGGGTAGATGGAGATGCAGAATGTTGCTGAAACTGGAGAGGCAGAAGCGGTCAGGAGCTGGAGAGGCACTGGGGTGCTGGAGAGATACTGTACAAGGAGATGAATTGGAAGCTGCAGCCCCACAGACAGGAGCTGTGAGTGGGAATAGTGTTTAGGGGAGAGGAAGAAAATTGCCATTTACACTTACACAACCTCGCAGTAACTTTTTATCAAAATGTCTCTTTTTTTGAAGCTCACAAAAAATCCCTGAAGTTTTTAAGACATCTACTTCCACTGAACAGAACAGCACAAAGATACCTACAAATTTTATTGAAACTTTTACTACAAATCTGTGTAACATTTTAGTAGTTGCTTGCAGCAGTTAGCCCACTGAATTCAATGGGACTGGAGCCAGAGACAAAAACCTCAAGATATGAAAGCGGGATCCAAAGGTTTTGCCTCGATTTGGGATCTGGGGTAGGCAGGGAGATCTGAGCGGTGGCTCGGATCGCCCCGGATCTCCTCATCTCTACTTATACCTATCTCAAGCATGTTTAATTTGCTTTGCTGTTGTAGCCTCTACCATCTCTGCAGGGAGTCTATTCCACTTATCCATTACCCTTTTTGTGAGCGTGTAGAGCGTCACACTGTGGAGGACGCCACTGCTGCCTTCTCCATTTGGCTGCCCAGATTCTGGAAGCAGTGCCTGGCACCTGAAACGCAGGAGAGACACCAACACAGCAGAGTTGGCAATTAGACTGCACAAAGATCGCAACACAGATTCAGAAGATGCTTCTGGAACTGACCCATTAGCCATTACATCTGATGCCCCTCCTGGTTTGCACCTTAGCCTCCCCTCCTGGGGTCGGCACCTTGGACTCCCCTCCTGTGGTTGGCATCTCGGACTCCCCTCCTGGGGTCGGCACGTCGGACTCCCCTCCTCAGGTCGGCACGTCGGACTCCCCTCCTGGGGTCGGAACTAGAGATGAGCGGGTTCGGTTTCTCTGAATCCGAACCCGCCAGAACTTCATGTTTTTTTTCACGGGTCCGAGCGACTCGGATCTTCCCGCCTTGCTCGGTTAACCCGAGCGCGCCCGAACGTCATCATGACACTGTCGGATTCTCGCGAGGCTCGGATTCTATCGCGAGACTCGGATTCTATATAAGGAGCCGCGCGTCGCCGCCATTTTCACACGTGCATTGAGATTGATAGGGAGAGGACGTGGCTGGCGTCCTCTCCATTTAGATTATAAGAGACTGAGAGAGATTTACTGGAGCTGACTAGGAGGAGTACTGTTACTGTAGAAGTGTAGAGACTGAGTGGAGAGAGTTTACTTATAGTGAGGACAGTGCAGTTTACTTTATAATCCGTTCTCTGCCTGAAAAAAGCGATACACAGCACACAGTGACTCAGTCACATACCATATCTGTGTGCACTGCTCAGGCTCAGGCCAGTGTGCTGCATCATCTATTATCTATATATAATATTATATATATCTGTCTGACTGCTCAGCTCACACAGCTTATAATTGTGGGGGAGACTGGGGAGCACTACTGCAGTGCCAGTTATAGGTTATAGCAGGAGCCAGGTACTAGTACATAATATATTATATAGTGAGTGACCACCAGACACACAGTGCAGTTTATTTAATATATCCGTTCTCTGCCTGAAAAAAGCGATACACACAGTGACTCAGTCAGTCACATACCATATCTGTGTGCACTGCTCAGGCTCAGGCCAGTGTGCTGCATCATCTATATATATTATATATCTGTCTGACTGCTCAGCTCACACAGCTTATAATTGTGGGGGAGACTGGGGAGCACTACTGCAGTGCCAGTTATAGGTTATAGCAGGAGCCAGGAGTACATAATATTATATTAAAATTAAACAGTGCACACTTTTGCTGCAGGAGTGCCACTGCCAGTGTGACTAGTGACCAGTGACCTGACCACCAGTATATATAATATTAGTAGTATACTATCTCTTTATCAACCAGTCTATATTAGCAGCAGACACAGTACAGTGCGGTAGTTCACGGCTGTGGCTACCTCTGTGTCGGCACTCGGCAGCCCGTCCATAATTGTATATACCACCTAACCGTGGTTTTTTTTTCTTTCTTTATACATACATACTAGTTACGAGTATACTATCTCTTTATCAACCAGTCTATATTAGCAGCAGACACAGTACAGTGCGGTAGTTCACGGCTGTGGCTACCTCTGTGTCGGCACTCGGCAGCCCATCCATAATTGTATATACCACCTAACCGTGGTTTTTTTTTCTTTCTTTATACATACATACTAGTTACGAGTATACTATCTCTTTATCAACCAGTCTATATATTAGCAGCAGACACAGTACAGTGCGGTAGTTCACGGCTGTGGCTACCTCTGTGTCGGCACTCGGCAGCCCGTCCATAATTGTATATACCACCTAACCGTGGTTTTTTTTTCTTTCTTTATACATACATACTAGTTACGAGTATACTATCTCTTTATCAACCAGTCTATATTAGCAGCAGACACAGTACAGTGCGGTAGTTCACGGCTGTGGCTACCTCTGTGTCGGCACTCGGCAGCCCGTCCATAATTGTATATACCACCTAACCGTGGTTTTTTTTTCTTTCTTTATACATACATACTAGTTACGAGTATACTATCTCTTTATCAACCAGTCTATATATTAGCAGCAGACACAGTACAGTGCGGTAGTTCACGGCTGTGGCTACCTCTGTGTCGGCACTCGGCAGCCCGTCCATAATTGTATATACCATATAACCGTGGTTTTTTTTTCTTTCTTTATACATACATACTAGTTACGAGTATACTATCTCTTTATCAACCAGTCTATATATTAGCAGCAGACACAGTACAGTGCGGTAGTTCACGGCTGTGGCTACCTCTGTGTCGGCACTCGGCAGCCCGTCCATAATTGTATATACCACCTAACCGTGGTTTTTTTTTCTTTCTTTATACATACATACTAGTTACGAGTATACTATCTCTTTATCAACCAGTCTATATATTAGCAGCAGACACAGTACAGTGCGGTAGTTCACGGCTGTGGCTACCTCTGTGTCGGCACTCGGCAGCCCGTCCATAATTGTATATACCACCTAACCGTGGTTTTTTTTCTTTCTTTATACATACATACTAGTTACGAGTATACTATCTCTTTATCAACCAGTCTATATATTAGCAGCAGACACAGTACAGTGCGGTAGTTCACGGCTGTGGCTACCTCTGTGTCGGCACTCGGCAGCCCGTCCATAATTGTATACTAGTATCCAATCCATCCATCTCCATTGTTTACCTGAGGTGCCTTTTAGTTGTGCCTATTAAAATATGGAGAACAAAAATGTTGAGGTTCCAAAATTAGGGAAAGATCAAGATCCACTTCCACCTCGTGCTGAAGCTGCTGCCACTAGTCATGGCCGAGACGATGAAATGCCAGCAACGTCGTCTGCCAAGGCCGATGCCCAATGTCATAGTACAGAGCATGTCAAATCCAAAACACCAAATATCAGTAAAAAAAGGACTCCAAAACCTAAAATAAAATTGTCGGAGGAGAAGCGTAAACTTGCCAATATGCCATTTACCACACGGAGTGGCAAGGAACGGCTGAGGCCCTGGCCTATGTTCATGGCTAGTGGATCAGCTTCACATGAGGATGGAAGCACTCAGCCTCTCGCTAGAAAAATGAAAAGACTCAAGCTGGCAAAAGCAGCACAGCAAAGAACTGTGCATTCTTCGAAATCCCAAATCCACAAGGAGAGTCCAATTGTGTCGGTTGCGATGCCTGACCTTCCCAACACTGGACGTGAAGAGCATGCGCCTTCCACCATTTGCACGCCCCCTGCAAGTGCTGGAAGGAGCACCCGCAGTCCAGTTCCTGATAATCAGATTGAAGATGTCAGTGTTGAAGTACACCAGGATGAGGAGGATATGGGTGTTGCTGGCGCTGGGGAGGAAATTGACCAGGAGGATTCTGATGGTGAGGTGGTTTGTTTAAGTCAGGCACCCGGGGAGACACCTGTTGTCCGTGGGAGGAATATGGCCGTTGACATGCCAGGTGAAAATACCAAAAAAATCAGCTCTTCGGTGTGGAGGTATTTCACCAGAAATGCGGACAACAGGTGTCAAGCCGTGTGTTCCCTTTGTCAAGCTGTAATAAGTAGGGGTAAGGACGTTAACCACCTCGGAACATCCTCCCTTATACGTCACCTGCAGCGCATTCATAATAAGTCAGTGACAAGTTCAAAAACTTTGGGTGACAGCGGAAGCAGTCCACTGACCAGTAAATCCCTTCCTCTTGTAACCAAGCTCACGCAAACCACCCCACCAACTCCCTCAGTGTCAATTTCCTCCTTCCCCAGGAATGCCAATAGTCCTGCAGGCCATGTCACTGGCAATTCTGACGAGTCCTCTCCTGCCTGGGATTCCTCCGATGCATCCTTGCGTGTAACGCCTACTGCTGCTGGCGCTGCTGTTGTTGCCGCTGGGAGTCGATGGTCATCCCAGAGGGGAAGTCGTAAGCCCACTTGTACTACTTCCAGTAAGCAATTGACTGTTCAACAGTCCTTTGCGGGGAAGATGAAATATCACAGCAGTCATCCTACTGCAAAGCGGATAACTGAGTCCTTGACAACTATGTTGGTGTTAGACGTGCGTCCGGTATCCGCCGTTAGTTCACAGGGAACTAGACAATTTATTGAGGCAGTGTGCCCCCGTTACCAAATACCATCTAGGTTCCACTTCTCTAGGCAGGCGATACCGAGAATGTACACGGACGTCAGAAAAAGACTCACCAGTGTCCTAAAAAATGCAGTTGTACCCAATGTCCACTTAACCACGGACATGTGGACAAGTGGAGCAGGGCAGGGTCAGGACTATATGACTGTGACAGCCCACTGGGTAGATGTATGGACTCCCGCCGCAAGAACAGCAGCGGCGGCACCAGTAGCAGCATCTCGCAAACGCCAACTCTTTCCTAGGCAGGCTACGCTTTGTATCACCGCTTTCCAGAATACGCACACAGCTGAAAACCTCTTACGGCAACTGAGGAAGATCATCGCGGAATGGCTTACCCCAATTGGACTCTCCTGTGGATTTGTGGCATCGGACAACGCCAGCAATATTGTGTGTGCATTAAATATGGGCAAATTCCAGCACGTCCCATGTTTTGCACATACCTTGAATTTGGTGGTGCAGAATTTTTAAAAAAACGACAGGGGCGTGCAAGAGATGCTGTCGGTGGCCAGAAAAATTGCGGGACACTTTCGGCGTACAGGCACCACGTACAGAAGACTGGAGCACCACCAAAAACTACTGAACCTGCCCTGCCATCATCTGAAGCAAGAAGTGGTAACGAGGTGGAATTCAACCCTCTATATGCTTCAGAGGTTGGAGGAGCAGCAAAAGGCCATTCAAGCCTATACAATTGAGCACGATATAGGAGGTGGAATGCACCTGTCTCAAGTGCAGTGGAGAATGATTTCAACGTTGTGCAAGGTTCTGATGCCCTTTGAACTTGCCACACGTGAAGTCAGTTCAGACACTGCCAGCCTGAGTCAGGTCATTCCCCTCATCAGGCTTTTGCAGAAGAAGCTGGAGGCATTGAAGAAGGAGCTAAAAGGGAGCGATTCCGCTAGGCATGTGGGACTTGTGGATGCAGCCCTTAATTCGCTTAACAAGGATTCACGGGTGGTCAATCTGTTGAAATCAGAGCACTACATTTTGGCCACCGTGCTCGATCCTAGATTTAAAGCCTACCTTGGATCTCTCTTTCCGGCAGACACAGGTCTGCTGGGGTTGAAAGACCTGCTGGTGACAAAATTGTCAAGTCAAGCGGAACGCGACCTGTCAACATCTCCTCCTTCACATTCTCCCGCAACTGGGGGTGCGAGGAAAAGGCTCAGAATTCCGAGCCCACCCGCTGGCGGTGATGCAGGGCAGTCTGGAGCGACTGCTGATGCTGACATCTGGTCCGGACTGAAGGACCTGACAACGATTATGGACATGTCGTCTACTGTCACTGCATATGATTCTCTCAACATTGATAGAATGGTGGAGGATTATATGAGTGACCGCATCCAAGTAGGCACGTCACACAGTCCGTACTTATACTGGCAGGAAAAAGAGGCAATTTGGAGGCCCTTGCACAAACTGGCTTTATTCTACCTAAGTTGCCCTCCCACAAGTGTGTGCTCCGAAAGAGTGTTTAGTGCCGCCGCTCACCTTGTCAGCAATCGGCGTACGAGGTTACATCCAGAAAATGTGGAGAAGATGATGTTCATTAAAATGAATTATAATCAATTCCTCCGCGGAGACATTGACCAGCAGCAATTGCCTCCACAAAGTACACAGGGAGCTGAGATGGTGGATTCCAGTGGGGACGAATTGATAATCTGTGAGGAGGGGGATGTACACGGTGATATATCGGAGGGTGAAGATGAGGTGGACATCTTGCCTCTGTAGAGCCAGTTTGTGCAAGGAGAGATTAATTGCTTCTTTTTTGGGGGGGGTCCAAACCTACCCGTCATATCAGTCACAGTCGTGTGGCAGACCCTGTCACTGAAATGATGGGTTGGTTAAAGTGTGCATGTCCTGTTTTGTTTATACAACATAAGGGTGGGTGGGAGGGCCCAAGGACAATTCCATCTTGCACCTCTTTTTTCTTTTCTTTTTCTTTGCATCATGTGCTGATTGGGGAGGGTTTTTTGGAAGGGACATCCTGCGTGACACTGCAGTGACACTCCTAGATGGGCCCGGTGTTTGTGTCGGCCACTAGGGTCGCTAATCTTACTCACACAGCTACCTCATTGCGCCTCTTTTTTTCTTTGCGTCATGTGCTGTTTGGGGAGGGTTTTTTGGAAGGGACATCCTGCGTGACACTGCAGTGCCACTCCTAGATGGGCCCGGTGTTTGTGTCGGCCACTAGGGTCGCTAATCTTACTCACACAGCTACCTCATTGCGCCTCTTTTTTTCTTTGCGTCATGTGCTGTTTGGGGAGGGTTTTTTGGAAGGGCCATCCTGCGTGACACTGCAGTGCCACTCCTAGATGGGCCCGGTGTTTGTGTCGGCCACTAGGGTCGCTAATCTTACTCACACAGCTACCTCATTGCGCCTCTTTTTTTCTTTGCGTCATGTGCTGTTTGGGGAGGGTTTTTTGGAAGGGACATCCTGCGTGACACTGCAGTGCCACTCCTAGATGGGCCCGGAGTTTGTGTCGGCCACTAGGGTCGCTTATCTTACTCACACAGCGACCTCGGTGCAAATTTTAGGACTAAAAATAATATTGTGAGGTGTGAGGTATTCAGAATAGACTGAAAATGAGTGTAAATTATGGTTTTTGAGGTTAATAATACTTTGGGATCAAAATGACCCCCAAATTCTATGATTTAAGCTGTTTTTTAGTGTTTTTTGAAAAAAACACCCGAATCCAAAACACACCCGAATCCGACAAAAAAAATTCGGTGAGGTTTTGCCAAAACGCGTTCGAACCCAAAACACGGCCGCGGAACCGAACCCAAAACCAAAACACAAAACCCGAAAAATTTCAGGCGCTCATCTCTAGTCGGAACGTCGGACTCTCTTGCTGAGACCGGAACATCGGACTCCCTTGCTGAGATCGGAATGTTGGACTCCCTTGCTGAGACTGGATCATCGGACCCCTTGCTGAGACCAGATCGTCGGACTCTCTGGGCCCGGATCATCAGACTCTCTCTCTGGGACTGGATCATCGGACTCTCTGTCTTGGACTATGGCTATTGAGATTCCTTGTGGAGTTATGACCTTCGAGACCCCTTCTGGGGTTATAGCCTTGGGGACCCCTCGTGGGGTTATGGCCTTAGGGACCCCTCCTGGGGTTATGGCCTTCGGTACCCCTCCTGAGTTTATGGCCTTCAGGACACCTCCTGTGGTTATGGCCTCCGGGACCTTTGCTGAAGCTGTGACCTTCGGAACCTCCACTGAAGCTGTAGCCTTCAGAACCTCCGGTGAGGCTATGCTTCTTGAGTCCCTTCCTGGGGAAGCGACTTCTGGGCCCCCTCCAAGGTTATGCCTCTCAAGTCCCCTCTCGAGGTACCAGCTTCTATAACCCTTCCTGGAATTATGCCTCTTGAGTGTCCTCCTGGAGATGCAGGTTCAAAGACCTCTCCTGGGGCAGTGCCTCTTGAGTCCCCTCCTGGGAATTTGGCATTAGCGACCCATCCTTGGCTTGGCAGCTCAGACACCCCTCCTGGGGTTTTGCCACTCGAGATCTCTCATGGGGTTTTGCCACTCGAGACCCTCCTGGGGTTTTGCCACTCGAGACCCCTCCTGGGTCTTTAGCTATGGCGACCTCTCCGGAATCTATGACATCAGACTCCCCATCTGGGGAAGGCATCAGAGACCTCCCCCCCTGGGGTTAGCATATTGGACATCCCTGCTGAGGTCAGTATATTGGATGTGGCTCCTGGACTCTGAACATTGGACGCGGCTCCTGGACTCTGAACATTGGGCACTGCTCCCAGACTCTGAACATCGAGCACCACTCCCGGACTCTGAACATCTAGCACCGCTCCCGGACTCTGAACATCGGGCACTGCTCCCGGATCCTGAACATCAGGCACCGCTACCGGACCCTGAACATCGGATTCGGCTTTTGGAATCAAAACATCAAATACCCCTCCTGTGACTTGAACATCTAATGTTTTTTCAGAGGGAGAAACAACGGATTCTGCATTTGGAATAAAAACATTGAATACGCCTGCTGGGACATCAACATCGAATGTTTTTTCTGAGACAGAAACATCGGATTCTATTTCGTCTGCATTAAGAGAAATAAACTTCCTTTTCTGATTCCCAAACCTAGAATATGGCCTGACAGGACACCAATTCTGCCACAGTGGAGTCTGGAACAAAACTAGACACTTGATTAGAAATGACATGATACATGGCAGGAGGCAGAGACTTGTCACCTCTTCTAGGCTTACGCAAACCACAGTCCTGGCTAAAGTGGCCGGAGTCCCCACAATATAGGCATAAATTTAAGTTTCTGCGACGCTTATGCTCCTCTTCAGAGAGCTTGGGCCATGAGAAACTTCTAAACCTTTTCTCACCCACCAAATAAGAGGATTCTCTGGTCACAACATTATAAGCAACAATCTCTTTAGAGATAGATGAAGTCTCAATGAATACAGGCAGGATGAGAAAAAATTTGGTCAGGAGGCTTTGCAGCTATTTTAATGATTGCTGCAAAACTTCCAGCCATTCTAGTTTCAAAGCACTGAAAGCAGAGTTCAGGGCTGACAGAGATTTTTGCAGGGCTTGCATGATTAGGCAAAGAAAGATATCAGACTAGACAGATTAAAGGCAGAGGTAGTCAGACTGAACTGGGCTGAAAATGCTGGATATTGCGAGGCTGAATACTTCCAAATGACTACTCCATCTTAGTTTTGTTTTATTGTTATGGCCGGTTATAATGTTGTGTGGACTACAATGTGCTATGGGCTATCTGATGGTTCTTGGTGACGCTCATGCAATTACCCTTGCCCAGCAGTCTTTTAGCCTCCTGCAGCCAAAGACTTCGCCTATAGCAGCCCCCTTTCCAGGGCAGATTAGGTCCACCCCGTACTCAGATGCCCCAGGTTTTATGTATAGACAAGGTGACTATTGGAGGCTTGGCAACTGTAGGTTGCAGTAAGGTGAAGCGTACACTGAACCCTATCTAGATACCACTACACTACACACAGGCAGAGAGAAATATCCGAATGCACATGAGTGCAACAATGCACAGGTTGGAATGTAATCTTAAATAATTTAGCAGTGAGTTCCTAAACGAGCTTGGCAGAACAAGGCAAGGTACAGATAACAAAATACTTAGCTGCAGGAGACCTCTGGATTCCAGGCAAGGCAGGACAAAGCAAAACAAGGCAAGGTAAGTCAGGAGCTGTCTGAAAGTACTTCCAGGCTAGGTCTCACATGCGCAATCAGAAACTCAGGTGACAGGTAATGAACTCAGGATTCTGGCAGGACTGAGTATACAGGATTCTAACTGAACTGGGTATCACCAGTGATCTAATAGCACGACTGCACAGATTCTAGATTCACCAAGGACCAGGGACCGGACACAGGTACTATCAGGAATCAAGCTATAACCGGCATCAGATTCAGGGCAGTGTGGGTAATATTAGGAGCAATTGCCAATCAGAGCAGCCAGGAAGACTAGACCCTCTGATGAGGAGACTCAATGCATCTGTTCAGCTACACACACACAGACAAAACTCCTAATTATACTGCAGCTGAAGCTGAACACGCAGGGAACCTGCAGGAATATGAAATGCACTGAGAATGCAGGAAAACATGGCCTAATTATCTGACAGGTGAAACTGCACAGACCACACATAAAGGAGACAGGCTGCAGTTACACTTAACACAAACAAGTACATAAGAAAACCTGGAATGCTAACAGAAATACAACAGACTCACAACATAAAAACATAAACAGGAATGAGCCACAACAGTGGCTCATGACAAAAATCTCACTGGCTCTGTACAAAGTTGCAGTCTCGGTCACAGAACACTCAAGCCCTATGGTCACACAGCACGGCTGCAGGAAGTAAGACGCTGGAGCTATTGCAACTGCATACAGGATCTCAGTCGCAGCCTCAAACATCCTCCCAAAACGATTGCCTGCATTTTTATCACCACTCCCCATTTTTCACCCCAAATGGTCCCTGACTGTCAATAACTTCGTGAATGAATCCTCTCTAGAACTGCTGGCGTAGGACCATAAAAGCATATGTGCAGTTTGACTTAGATGCATGTGCAGACTGCCGATAATCGCTCAACTATGAAAAGTCAGGTGCGTACATCTTTGTATGAGGCCACGCTATTAAGTTGCATTCTATGATATCTTTGGGAGTTAATCAGATGTGGATGGAGCTGTGTCTTGATGCACAAAGTAACGATTATCGGTACTTTGCGCATGCACATGACCCATTGTGCGCATACATGAATGAGTCCTGTGACATCAGTGATTGACAGTCTGCTGCTGTGTTGGAGGTGGAGAGGGGCAACAACAGCCTGTGTTTCCCTAAATCGAGGTGTGTTCGCGCCATTTAGAGGTCAGGGATCTCCATCTTTAGACAGAGATTTCTTGGCATCTGCGATGGGCAGCTTGTGCGACTCAAGGAGTTCTGCAAACTGCCCGATGGTGTCTCAGTGATCCAATGCTGCATCTTAGGATGCAGCTCGGATCACTACTGCAGCAGGAGACGTCTGCTTGCAAGAGGCACCTCCTGATTCATCACCATACAGCGCTATCCAAGGAAGCAGCAGTGATAGTACCTCATTATTTGCATGCCTGTAAATAATGTTGTGTTTTCAATTGGATTCAGGGGCGTCGGAACTGGGGGGGCAAGGAGGCAGTTCGCCCCCCCCCAAAACATAGAGAGGCGCCGACAATGCTCCTGCAGGCGCCTACATTCACTGCACGGAGCGGAGGTGCGGTCTTTCTCCTGACTGCACATTGCTCCTCCGTTCCTCCTCCTGTACATTATGTACAGGAGGAGCGGAGGAGCAATGTGCGGTCAGGAGAAAGACCGCACCTCCGCTCCGTGCAGTGAATGTAGCCGCCCATAGGAGTCCATAATGCATTGGTCAGCTAAGTCAGGGGCGGATTGGGACGCCGGACCAGATCCTGGTTGGCTGGTCCGGTTGTCCCCTCAGCGGCGTCTCATCACCCCTGCAACAGGCCGCTGCCGCGATCGGAGCTCAGCTCCGAACCGGCAGCGCTCGGTGAGAACTTCTGCGCATGCGCAGAAACACCGTAAAGACCAACACGACATGGCCGCCGGGGGGAGCTGCTGCGCATGCGCAGCCTCAGCAGCTCCCAGGGTAGGCTAGTCACTGCTTGCAGAGCCCGGCCCGCGGTTTCTGCCGGCGCCGTATTTGATTGCCGGCCTGTCACTCAATACTGTGCTGCCCCACATCATAGCACAGGAGGAGGGAGAAGGGAGGCTGCTGAGAGGCACAGAATGAGGGGCACAGAGTGATGGGGTAACAGAGTGAAGGAGTGGCCAAACACACACATATTTTATATATATATATATGTATATATGTATATAAATATATATGTAAAACACACACACACACACACACACACACACACACACACAGCCTCCGCCGACCACAGCCTCCTCTGCACCGAAGCTGCTGATCACAGCTTCCTCCGCCGACCACAGCCTCCTCTGCACAGCTGCTGCTGATCACAGCCTTCTCTGCGCCGCTGAAGCCGATCACAGCCTCCTCCGCCGACCACAGTCTTCTCTGCACTGCTGCTGCCGACCACAGCCTCCTCTGCACCGCTGCTGCTGATCACAGCCTCCTCCGCCGACCACAGCCTTCTCTGCACCGCTGAAGCAGATCACAGCCTCCTCCGCCGACCACAGTCTTTTCTGCACTGCCGCTGCCGACCACAGCCTCCTCCGCACCGCTGCTGCCGACCACAGCCTCCTCCTCCTCACCGATGCTCATTAGGTAATCTAACCCTGCTGCCTTTCTCTCTCTCTACTGTATGTCCTTGCTGTCTTTCTGTCACTCTCCCTGTCCCCGCTGTCACTCTCCCTGTCCCTATGTCCCCGCTGTCACTCTCCCTGTCCCTATGTCCCCGCTGTCACTGTCCCTGAATTTTGGCTCATACTGTGTGGCATAATGTAAATTTCGGCTCATACTGTGTGGCATAATGTAAATTTCGGCTCATACTGTGTGAGGTAATGTGAATTTCGGCTCATACTGTGTGGGGTAATGGGAATTTCGGCTCATACTGTGTGGGGTAATATGAATCTCGTCTCATACTGTGTGGTGTAATGTGAATTTCGGCTCATACTGTGTGGTGTAATGTGAATTTCAGCTCATACTGTCTGGCGTAATGTAAATTTCGGCTCATACTGTGTGGTGTAATATGAATTTCGGCTCATACTGTGTGGCGTAATGTGAATTTCGGCTCATACTGTGTGGCGTAATATGAATTTTGGCTCATACTGTGTGGCGTAATGTGAATTTCGGCTCATACCGTATGGTGTAATATGAATTTCGGCTCATACTGTGTGGTATAATGTGAATTTTCACTTCGATCTACAGTATGGTGTCCAATCATGTTAGTTATTATTATTATTATTATATTATTATCCCCTTTGGCTATTGTGCCTATATATAGGTATATACAGATAGATATAGTGTTTGGGACATATATTTGGGTTGGGGCCACATTACCGGCGGCCGGGATCACATAGCTACATTCCATATATTTTCCGTACAGTATGCTGCAGCATGTGTGGTGAGATGGTCACTATAATGTCACGCCAGCTGCTGACTACTAACAAGTCATTGCCAGCCAGAATATTTAATTTCTGTGTTTTTTTTGTTTTGTTTTGGTAAATGCCATTTTCTATTTATTACACCTCTGAATGTTTTTATAATGAGAGAGATCCGCAGATAGAAGGGGAGTGACATTATGTAAATATGCATGACCCGTTTGTAGTTATTGTATACAGCAAGCACCACTATGGCATAGTATACAGCATTACAGGCCTGATCAGAGTCTGACCAGTGGTGATGTTGGACGCAGTGGAGTGATGATTTTCATCTGAGTTGCGCTGCACATACATCCTGATGGTGTTTGTACAGATGAGCAGTACAGATACAGACATACGCACAATGTAGTGTATTAGAAATGTGTTGGGCGTTACTAGGCGGTTACAGGGGGGTGGCCAATCAGATGCAGATGTAACATAGTATGGGAGTGTTGCTTATAGAGATGCTGATTTGCTCACATTGGAGGCCATACTCATAGGGATGATCTGCCCCTAGCATAGTGTTGGTGAAAGTTACGATGGTGCGACCAAAGGTGGCATCTAAAAATGCACAACGCACAATTGTACTGAAAGTGGGTATCTCTGTCCTTGCTTATTTGGATGTATGGATGGACATGGATGCAGGGAAGGGCATTGTAGTTCACTAGCACAAAGTCACAGGCAACTGCAGCAAAAGATGCAAGGAAGGCTTCAACTGCATCCAACTCAGAATCAGACCATATGAGTAGGGATCCCGGCCCATCGACAGATCTCACCTCTTCAACAGACCCCGCCCCCTTTAGGGCTGCTACCAGAAATTTCCCAGGCTGCTTTTCCATCCCAATCCGCCCCTGGTCAGCTTAGCCCATCGTGGTCCCGACCGGCGACTAGCGGCAGCCTCATCAACGTGACAGGTCCCAAGCTCCTCCTCTGGCCACAGCAGCGCCTCCATCCCTGGAAGTCCCGGGATCTTTTCACAGGGCATCCTTCTACGCCTCCCCGTCCTCGGTGGCTCCGCCCTCAGGTCTGTGGTCTTCTCACAAGGCAGTGGCACTGCTCTGGATGCAGCAAGAGCACCACAGAAAGAAGATATTTTGTCCCATTCTGCCCCAAGTTAAAACAGGAGTATTGAAATGGTGTGTAAAGAACTTATAATAAACATTTATAAATATAAGGTTAATAAATATATGGGGGTTATTATTATTATTATTATTATTATTATGATGGGGGGGTAGTCATTATGGGGGGTGAAAGGGTTAAGATCAAGAGCTGTTGCTTTAATTCGAGTTAAAGAAGATGAAATACTTATTTTGATTGTAGTGAGGGAGGTAATGAGGGGGTTAACCATTAGCCCTCCCTAATCCGTTAATTGAATGAATATATTAACCCCCTCATTACCTCCCTCACTACAATCAAAATAAGTATTTAATCTTCATCTAGTTAATATCCCGGCTGTCGGGATCCCAGCGTTCAGGATTTCGACAGCCAGGAATGCCGACAGCACTCGCCAAGGCTATTCCCACTTGTGGGTGTCCTTGACACCCATAGAGTGTGAATAAAACCTGGCGCATGGCGAGAACAGCAAAAACGCAAAGGGACTCTTTGCGCTCACCCCGCTGATGGTATTCTGGCAGTCGGGATGCCGCTGTCAGTATATTGACAGCCGGCATCCTGTTCGCTGGGATATCATTACTATCCCATATGGATATACAGATGTAGCCACGCTCATTGTTGCCGCAATGCGTACGCACGGCATATGCATCGCGGCAGTGCGCATATGCACTGCACTGTGACCAAGTGCAGTCAGCGATGACACCATAGTAGTCAATGGCATGTGCGTGTGTACGCTACATGCGCCATAAACGTGGGCACACTAGTCGCACCACGCATCATGGCAACAATGAGCTTGGCTACATGTGTAGGGTAATGAGTGCCAAGGTACTTTAAAAAAAATGTAGTGTAAAATATATGTTCATGTATATGCTGTGAAGGTACCTGCAGGAAAGGAAAAAAGTGCCGCAACTTAGTTGTTTAGTGCCGCTCGTTTTCCCCACCAGTCATACCAGCAGAAGCAGGCTCTAGCTGACCCTACCTCATGTGGCAGTTTGAGATAATTAGCCCCCATCTAAGGTGACCGGTAGCCAATTCAAGTGTTTCCCTGCTAAGTGGGGCACATGGTGGGAAAATTTAAATTGCACGAGCGTTCGCAAGCTGATTGACAGGAAGAGGGCATTTGCGGGTGGTAACTAGAGATGTGCACTTGAAATTTTTCGGGTTTTGTGTTTTGGTTTTGGGTTCGGTTCCGCGGCCGTGTTTTGGGTTCGACCGCGTTTTGGCAAAACCTCACCGAATTTTTTTTGTCGGATTCGGGTGTTTTTTTCAAAAAACACTAAAAAACAGCTTAAATCATAGAATTTGGGGGTCATTTTGATCCCAAAGTATTATTAACCTCAAAAACCATAATTTCCACTCATTTTCAGTCTATTCTGAACACCTCACACCTCACAATATTATTTTTAGTCCTAAAATTTGCACCGAGGTCGCTGGATGACTAAGCTAAGCGACCCTAGTGGCCGACACAAGCACCTGGCCCATCTAGGAGTGGCACTGCAGTGTCACGCAGGATGGCCCTTCCAAAAAACACTCCCCAAACAGCACATGACGCAAAGAAGAAAAAAAGAGGCGCAATGAGGTAGCTGTGTGAGTAAGATAAGCGACCCTAGTGGCCGACACAAACACCTGGCCCATCTAGGAGTGGCACTGCAGTGTCACGCAGGATGGCCCTTCCAAAAAACACTCCCCAAACAGCACATGACGCAAAGAAGAAAAAAATAGGCGCAATGAGGTAGCTGTGTGAGTAAGATAAGCGACCCTAGTGGCCGACACAAACACCTGGCCCATCTAGGAGTGGCACTGCAGTGTCACGCAGGATGGCCCTTCCAAAAAACACTCCCCAAACAGCACATGACGCAAAGAAGAAAAAAAGAGGCGCAATGAGGTAGCTGTGTGAGTAAGATAAGCGACCCTAGTGGCCGACACAAACACCTGGCCCATCTAGGAGTGGCACTGCAGTGGCACGCAGGATGGCCCTTCCAAAAAACACTCCCCAAACAGCACATGACGCAAAGAAAAAAAGAGGCGCAATGAGGTAGCTGTGTGAGTAAGATAAGCGACCCTAGTGGCCGACACAAACACCTGGCCCATCTAGGAGTGGCACTGCAGTGTCACGCAGGATGGCCCTTCCAAAAAACACTCCCCAAACAGCACATGACGCAAAGAAGAAAAAAAGAGGCGCAATGAGGTAGCTGTGTGAGTAAGATAAGCGACCCTAGTGGCCGACACAAACACCTGGCCCATCTAGGAGTGGCACTGCAGTGGCACGCAGGATGGCCCTTCCAAAAAACACTCCCCAAACAGCACATGACGCAAAGAAGAAAAAAAGAGGCGCAATGAGGTAGCTGTGTGAGTAAGATAAGCGACCCTAGTGGCCGACACAAACACCTGGCCCATCTAGGAGTGGCACTGCAGTGGCACGCAGGATGGCCCTTCCAAAAAACACTCCCCAAACAGCACATGACGCAAAGAAAAATGAAAGAAAAAAGAGGTGCAAGATGGAATTGTCCTTGGGCCCTCCCACCCACCCTTATGTTGTATAAACAGGACATGCACACTTTAACCAACCCATCATTTCAGTGACAGGGTCTGCCACATGACTGTGACTGAAATGACGGGTTGGTTTGGACCCCCACCGAAAAAGAAGCAATTAATCTCTCCTTGCACAAACTGGCTCTACAGAGGCAAGATGTCCACCTCATCATCATCCTCCGATATATCACCGTGTACATCCCGCTCCTCACAGATTATCAATTCGTCCCCACTGGAATCCACCATCTCAGCTCCCTGTGTACTACTTTGTGGAGGCAATTGCTGCTGGTCAATGTCTCCACGGAGGAATTGATTATAATTCATTTTAATGAACATCATCTTCTCCACATTTTCTGGAAGTAACCTCGTACGCCGATTGCTGACAAGGTGAGCGGCGGCACTAAACACTCTTTCGGAGTACACACTTGTGGGAGGGCAACTTAGGTAGAATAAAGCCAGTTTGTGCAAGGGCCTCCAAATTGCCTCTTTTTCCTGCCAGTATAAGTACGCACTGTCTGACGTGCCTACTTGGATGCGGTCACTCATATAATCCTCCACCATTCTTTCAATGGGGAGAGAATCATATGCAGTGACAGTAGACGACATGTCCGTAATCGTTGTCAGGTCCTTCAGTCCGGACCAGATGTCAGCATCAGCAGTCGCTCCAGACTGCCCTGCATCACCGCCAGCGGGTGGGCTCGGAATTCTGAGCCTTTTCCTCGCACCCCCAGTTGCGGGAGAATGTGAAGGAGGAGATGTTGACAGGTCGCGTTCCGCTTGACTTGACAATTTTGTCACCAGCAGGTCTTTGAACCCCAGCAGACTTGTGTCTGCCGGAAAGAGAGATCCAAGGTAGGTTTTAAATCTAGGATCGAGCACGGTGGCCAAAATGTAGTGCTCTGATTTCAACAGATTGACCACCCGTGAATCCTTGTTAAGCGAATTAAGGGCTCCATCCACAAGTCTCACATGCCTAGCGGAATCGCTCCCTTTTAGCTCCTCCTTCAATGCCTCCAGCTTCTTCTGCAAAAGCCTGATGAGGGGAATGACCTGACTCAGGCTGGCAGTGTCTGAACTGACTTCACGTGTGGCAAGTTCAAAAGGTTGCAGAACCTTGCACAACGTTGAAATCATTCTCCACTGCGCTTGAGACAGGTACATTCCACCTCCTATATCGTGCTCAATTGTATAGGCTTGAATGGCCTTTTGCTGCTCCTCCAACCTCTGAAGCATATATAGGGTTGAATTCCACCTCGTTACCACTTCTTGCTTCAGATGATGGCAGGGCAGGTTCAGGCGTTTTTGGTGGTGCTCCAGTCTACTGTACGTGGTGCCTGTCCTCCGAAAGTGTCCCGCAATTCTTCTGGCCACCGACAGCATCTCTTGCACGCCCCTGTCGTTTTTTTAAAAATTCTGCACCACCAAATTCAAGGTATGTGCAAAACATGGGACGTGCTGGAATTTGCCCATATTTAATGCACACACAATATTGCTGGCGTTGTCCGATGCCACAAATCCACAGGAGAGTCCAATTGGGGTAAGCCATTCCGCGATGATCTTCCTCAGTTGCCGTAAGAGGTTTTCAGCTGTGTGCGAATTCTGGAAACCGGTGATACAAAGCGTAGCCTGCCTAGGAAAGAGTTGGCGTTTGCGAGATGCTGCTACTGGTGCCGCCGCTGCTGTTCTTGCGGCGGACGTCCATACATCTACCCAGTGGGCTGTCACAGTCATATAGTCCTGACCCTGCCCTGCTCCACTTGTCCACATGTCCGTGGTTAAGTGGACATTGGGTACAACTGCATTTTTTAGGACACTGGTGAGTCTTTTTCTGACGTCCGTGTACATTCTCGGTATCGCCTGCCTAGAGAAGTGGAACCTAGATGGTATTTGGTAACGGGGGCACACTACCTCAATAAATTGTCTAGTTCCCTGTGAACTAACGGCGGATACCGGACGCACGTCTAACACCAACATAGTTGTCAAGGCCTCAGTTATCCGCTTTGCAACAGGATGACTGCTGTGATATTTCATCTTCCTCGCAAAGGACTGTTGGACAGTCAATTGCTTGGTGGAAGTAGTAAAAGTGGGCTTACGACTTCCCCTCTGGGATGACCATCGACTCCCAGCAGCAACAACAGCAGCGCCAGCAGCAGTAGGCGTTACACGCAAGGATGCATCGGAGGAATCCCAGGCAGGAGAGGACTCGTCAGAATTGCCAGTGACATGGCCTGCAGGACTATTGGCATTCCTGGGGAAGGAGGAAATTGACACTGAGGGAGTTGGTGGGGTGGTTTGCGTGAGCTTGGTTACAAGAGGAAGGGATTTACTGGTCAGTGGACTGCTTCCGCTGTCGCCCAAAGTTTTTGAACTTGTCACTGACTTATGATGAATGCGCTGCAGGTGACGTATAAGGGAGGATGTTCCGAGGTGGTTAACGTCCTTACCCCTACTTATTACAGCTTGACAAAGGCAACACACGGCTTGACAAATGTTGTCCGCATTTCTGGTGAAATACTTCCACACCGAAGAGCTGATTTTTTTTGTATTTTGACCAGGCATGTCAATGGCCATATTCCTCCCATGGACAACAGGTGTCTCCCCGGGTGCCTGACTTAAACAAACCACCTCACCATCAGAATCCTCCTGGTCAATTTCCTCCCCAGCGCCAGCAACACCCATATCCTCCTCATCCTGGTGTACTTCAACACTGACATCTTCAATCTGACTATCAGGAACTGGACTGCGGGTGCTCCTTCCAGCACTTGCAGGGGGCGTGCAAATGGTGGAAGGCGCATGCTCTTCACGTCCAGTGTTGGGAAGGTCAGGCATCGCAACCGACACAATTGGACTCTCCTTGTGGATTTGGGATTTCGAAGAACGCACAGTTCTTTGCGGTGCTTTTGCCAGCTTGAGTCTTTTCAGTTTTCTAGCGAGAGGCTGAGTGCTTCCATCCTCATGTGAAGCTGAACCACTAGCCATGAACATAGGCCAGGGCCTCAGCCGTTCCTTGCCACTCCGTGTGGTAAATGGCATATTGGCAAGTTTACGCTTCTCCTCCGACAATTTTATTTTAGATTTTGGAGTCCTTTTTTTACTGATATTTGGTGTTTTGGATTTTACATGCTCTGTACTATGACATTGGGCATCGGCCTTGGCAGACGACGTTGCTGGCATTTCATCGTCTCGGCCATGACTAGTGGCAGCAGCTTCAGCACGAGGTGGAAGTGAATCTTGATCTTTCCCTAATTTTGGAACCTCAACATTTTTGTTCTCCATATTTTAATAGGCACAACTAAAAGGCACCTCAGGTAAACAATGGAGATGGATGGATACTAGTATACTTATGGATGGACCAGCGACTGCCGACACAGAGGTAGCTACAGCCGTGGACTACCGTACTGTGTCTGCTGCTAATATAGACTGGATGATAATGAGATGAAATTAATATATATATATATATAATATCACTAGTACTGCAGCCGGACAGGTATATATATTTATTATGTAATGACTGATGACGGACCTGCTGGACACTGTCAGCTCAGCAGCACCGCAGACTGCTACAGTAAGCTACTATAGTAGTATGTATAAAGAAGGAGAAAGAAAAAAGAAAAAAAACACGGGTAGGTGGTATACAATTATGGATGGACCAGCGACTGCCGACACAGAGGTAGCTACAGCCGTGGACTACCGTACTGTGTCTGCTGCTAATATAGACTGGATGATAATGAGATGAAATTAATATATATATATATATATATATATAATATCACTAGTGCTGCAGCCGGACAGGTATATATATTTATTATGTAATGACTGATGACAGACCTGCTGGACACTGTCAGCTCAGCAGCACCGCAGACTGCTACAGTAAGCTACTATAGTAGTATGTATAAAGAAGAAGAAAGAAAAAAAAAAAAACACGGGTAGGTGGTATACAATTATGGATGGACCAGCGACTGCCGACACAGAGGTAGCTACAGCCGTGGACTACCGTACTGTGTCTGCTGCTAATATAGACTGGATGATAATGAGATGAAATTAATATATATATATATATATAATATCACTAGTACTGCAGCCGGACAGGTATATATATTTATTATGTAATGACTGATGACGGACCTGCTGGACACTGTCAGCTCAGCAGCACCGCAGACTGCTACAGTAAGCTACTATAGTAGTATGTATAAAGAAGAAGAAAGAAAAAAAAAACGGGTAGGTGGTATACAATATTATATATATATATTATATACAATTATATATATATATATATATATATATATTAAACTGGTGGTGATTATTAAACTGGTGGTCAGGTCACTGGTCACACTATCAGCAACTTGCAAGTAGTACTCCTAAGCAGACAATCACAATATATATTATACTGGTGGTCAGTGTGGTCACAATGGCAGTGTGGCACTCTGGCAGCAAAAGTGTGCACTGTACGTTATATGTAGTACTCCTGAGTCCTGCTCTCAGACTCTAACTGCTCCCCACTGTCAGTGTCTCCCCCACAAGTCAGATATACATTATACAGTCACACTATCTATCTATCACTTCAGCAAGTAGTAGTACTCCTCCTAATGCTCCCAAAAATTACTACTGTGTCTCTCTCTACTCTAGTCTCACTCTCTTCTTCTCTTCTCTATAAACGGAGAGGACGCCAGCCACGTCCTCTCCCTATGAATCTCAATGCACGTGTGAAAATGGCGGCGACGCGCGGCTCCTTATATAGAATCCGAGTCTCGCGATAGAATCCGAGCCTCGCGAGAATCCGACAGCGGGATGATGACGTTCGGGCGCGCTCGGGTTAACCGAGCAAGGCGGGAAGAACCGAGTCGCTCGGACCCGTGTAAAAAAACATTAAGTTCGGGCGGGTTCGGTTTCCGAGGAACCGAACCCGCTCATCTCTAGTGGTAACTGACCGTTTTCTGGGAATGTCAGGGAAAACGCTCCAGACCCGATCGCCCTGATTCCTTCGCACTGGAGGAGTAAGTATTGAGCTACGCACAGACTGCACACACTGCACAGAATGGGAAAAACATTCGATGGTGAGTGTGATGTGAACGGATTTGCAGCTGTCCGCTGCCTGAGGGGAATTTTCGCACAGCGTACACATGCAATCGCACACTTGCACGTGATGAATTTTCACTCCCCTTGGGCGGAGACAATCTGATCGCAGGACAGTGTAATTTGCAGCACGGCAATCAGGTCTGAATCAGGTCCTGTATTCGTCTTTTCTGGGTGTGGGAATTCAGTGTGGATTCAGCCTATTCAATGCATTTCATAAGCGATTCAGCCGAAATGAGATTATATCTTGCCCCCCCCAACCTAAAAACGTTCTGATGCCCCTGATTGGATTACACTGAGATATAAACAAAAGAATGCAATTTAAATAAAATGTAAATGTGTCCACCAAATACATCTTTGCTATATCCCGCCATGTATGGCACAGTTTTGCATGCCATAAACTCAGAGACTTAGCCATGCCTTGTGATTTTTCTTAATTTGCTTCTTTAATATTTTACTTTATACATATTCTATTATGGCAAACAAAAATTTTAAAATCCATCCACTCGCTACTCGTGAAGAACAGCTCAGCCTTGTGTTGCATGTTGTACCAAATTGAGCACAATAGCAAAGATGTAAGTGGACACATCTGTACATGCGGAGTGGAAAACGCGTAAATCTCTAAATAAAGCCCATAACTGTTTGTTTCAAAGTAAAGTGAAATAAGTAATTTACAGGGAGGCATTATGATAGGGTGTCTCTTCTGGAGCCAGGAACTATGGGGTACAAGTAGGAATTAAAAAATAAAATAATCTTCAAGTATGAGGTTTGAGGGCATATGTAATAGGGTATGAGTTTGCCGGATATGCGGGATGCTGGCAAATCTGGGACATTTTTTTAAAGCGGCAATCATATATAAGGCGTGGTTTTGCCTTGTAAATGATTGCCCCTTTAAAAAACATCCAAGATCATCCGGCATTCTGCACCTTCGGTAAACTGGGACCCTATTACAGTATACATTCAATAAGATGGTATGAATGTAAGCTCTCAAAAATGTTGTCTACTGATGTAGAAATGTTTATATTCCCTGTACTTGTCCTATATTATCTTGAACTCTAAGGGCAGGATGTAATGCCGCCGAGTTCGGCGGCTGTGCAGGATGTCAGCTGAACTTGGACTTTTTTTTAAAGGGGCAATCACAAGGCATGGTTTTTCTTGTTTTGCTCACCTGTTTATGTACTCTGTAATTCGGCGTTGCGGATCCCTTGTGGCACCACATAAATAAAGGATAATAATAATAACAATATGAAGGGCTTGCTCTGGATGTGGTATGTAGATCCCTGGCAAAATGTTAAGCAGAGTTTATAATAATACTAGAAACAAAATGCATATATACTGTAAGAATAGATTTGACAGACTATACAAATAAAAATGTAAATTCCCCTGAATAACTTCTAAATAAAATAAAAAACACTATGCATTATAAAATATAAAAAGCTTTGTAATAAAGCTGCGTGACCAAATGCAATGTTTTCATTTGCCTGTAGTAACATTTCAAACTAAATGTTTTCAAAACATTCAATTTTAAGTTACAAATTAGAGCTGCTCCACTAAGTTTAGATTGAATGAATATTGTCTTTGAAAATGTTATCTTTTTTTTTGTATCGGAAGGATGTACACCCTTTTTATTTATAAAGCATAACCCTTCAATGACCCTACTGTGACTACTTGATTTAATCTAATCCAAGCCTACTGGCTTTAAAACAAGAAGCCATAAAGCTTCCAATCAGATATGCCTTGTCTAGCATCAAAAGAAGGGAAAAGGGGGACATGCTTTATCTCTACCCAATCAATACATGTGTGCCTCACATTTTATCTCTGTAATTAAATAACATACTGTTTTAGTTTCTAGTTTAATGTGACATGAGAAACATTCTTCTTATAGATATAATATATTCATTCATTTCCTTATTATATTTAATAATATTTATTCTGCACTCTCAAAATTGCAATTAAGCAATAATTGATGTACAGAATCATAATTACAATAAATAAGGGGATTTATTAATGTAGTGCAAATTTCACAGCTCCAAACATATACTGTATTAACCTTGACTATTTCAGTGAGACATGAGTAATAGGCCCTACACACTGGGCGATAATACTGGAAGATATGAACGATCTCGTTCCTTAATGAACGAGATACCGTTCATATCTTTCAGTGTGGAGGCACCAACGCTGAACGATGCGCGGCCCCGCGCTCGTTCATCGCTGGTGCCCCGTCGCTTGTGCATGCAGGCCAATATGGGCGATCTCGTCCATATTTGCCTGCACTTCTATGGAGCCGGGTGACGGGGGGAGTGAAGAAACTTCACTCCCCCCGTCACTGCCCCCCCCCCCCCCCCGCCGCCGGGTCGCCCGTATCCGCCGTCGGGCAGCTTGGCAGCGGATTTTTATATGTGTAGGGCCCGTAAGAGGGGAGGCAGTCAATTTACCGGCTGTTGGGATCCCGGCTGTCAGGATACCGACGCCGGAATCCTGACACCAGGTGAATACCGGTGGTCGGGCATCCCCACTTGGGTGGTGCTCCACACTATAACCCTGGGGCAACCAAAGGTCGTCACCAGAGCCGAATCGTGGCAAACGCAGTGACCCCGCAACAGCCAGGATACCGACGGCGAGCGCAGCATGTCCCCTCGCGGGCTCACTGCGCTCTCCGTGGGATCCCGACAGCTGGGATATAATACTGATCCCAAGTAAGACTAAGGGGGACATTGTCACAAACTGAGGGCTGGTGCTGACCAGGGGGAAGCCTCAGTTGTAGGGGCTGAGGTATATGTGTACCTGGGAGGCAGTACAGGGTTCTTGGACATGCAGGGAACCTTTAGAACAAATTCCCGAAGGCGTGACCACGACAACAAGGGAAAGTTCAAAGGTTTTATTAAACACAGTTCAGAGGAATACTGATGACTTGGTACTGGTAATAGGAAACACAGTTCAGAGAAATACTTGGGATCGATGACGGAACACCGATGGTGACTTGGAATCGATGACGGAACACCGATGGTGACTGGAGATCGATGGTGGAACACCGATGGTTACTGGCAGGGCAGAGCACTGCTGGAAGCTGGTGTCGGTAACTGCCAGTCACAGGATGCAATGATGAGACACTGCAGAGTCAGGCTGTACTGCAGAGAAAGTCCATGGGAGGGCTGCACACTGGAATCACTGAAGACAATTGAAGCACTGACATCTTTCCACCCAAGGAACAGGATATTTATACCTGCTGGGAAGCAGGGATTGGCTGGCTAATTAACCAGAGACCAGAGTGCAGCTGCTGTGTAATCAGGCTGAGAGCAGAGTGCAGCTGATAGGCTGAAAGGTAACATGTGATTAGGAAAACATGGCTGCGCCCAAGGTAGCTTTTGGAGGGAAAGCTTGTTTGTAACTTGAATATGAGCTTTAACCATGAAGCTGCCAGAATCACAGTAAAGAGATTTGAGACAATGAGATGCAGCGTGCTGCACACAGACAGTGCAGATGGAATCCAGGCTTGGAACGCTGGGACAGTCTCAGGAGGTATTTGGAAGGTAAATACTGATAAGGAATTACCTGGATCGTGACAGCACCCCCTCCTTTAGGAGTGGCCCCAGGACACTTCTTATAAATTTTTTACCTGAACAAACGGAAGGATCTAGATTGAATCCTGATGAACTTGAACTGGCTGGAACCAGAGGAGGCTGTACCGGACATATGGATGAGACCAGATTAAGTCCAGACAAACTTGAACCGGTTGAGACCGGCGGAGACTTTAGACCGACGGATAGGACCGGATTAGATCCGAAGGTATTGGAATCGGCTGGAACCGAAGGAGGCTGATCCGGACAGACGGATGGGACCGGATTGGGTCCAGAAAAGCTTGACCTGGCTGGGACCGGAGGAGTCTTCGGATTGACGGTTGAATCAGCTGGAACTGAAGGAGTCTTTGGACCTACGGATGGAACCGGATTGGGTCCAGAGATATCGGAATCGGCTGGAACCGAAGGAATCTTCAGACAGACGGATGGAACCGGATTGAGTCTAAAGACAGTTGAATCAGCTGGAACTGAAGGAGTCAGAATCCGGTTAGAACCGGAATGAGTGGTATCCGAGTGTTCAGTTAGACCATCCTGGACCTGGTCCATGCTGGATGCCAACAGGGTGGTGCTCTCTGAAGACGGCAAACAGGAGTTCATAACTGCATCTGTAGCACAAAAATTTCCATCTGGGAACTTGGCTCTGGATACTTCCCTTGGGACTGAAACTTTGGTGACCCCTCCTGGGGTTGATGAATCAGACACCTCTCTCAGGGTTGTTTTCTCCAGCACCCCTCCTGGGGTTGACAGATCAGAAACTCCTTTTTGAGAAGACTCATATGCCCCTACTAGAGCTTGAACATTGGATACCCCTCCTTGGGCTGTAGACACAGACGCCCCTCCTTGGGCTGTAGACACAGACACCCCTCCTTGGGCTGTAGACACAGACGCCCCTCCTTGGGCTGAGTAAAGAGCATCATCATTCCAGGAAAGTTCGGACGCTAGGATCTGGTACTGTACCAGATATTTACCGACTGTTCGTGTCCCCTGACATAGCCGGAGGATATCAGAGGAGGCAGAGGTCACACGACCTGGTTTATCAAAGATGCGCCTGAAGGTTGCCACGAAATCTGCATATGAAGAGAGCAGGGCATCAGACTTCTCCCATAGAGGTGATACCCAAACGAGGGTAGAGCCACTGAGGAGGGAGATGATGTAAGCAACCTTGGTGCAGTCAGTTGGGAAACTGCCAGGCTGTAACTCGAAATATATCTCACACTGATTTAGGAAACCCCGACAGGCTTTTGGGGAACCATCAAACTTGGCAGGTGTCGGTAAATGGAGACAAGGAGCAGAAACGGGAATGGTGGGTGGGGATACCACCAAAGGTACTGCAGTCGGCACACTGGACGCCCCTGAACCACGGAGGGTTACTTGTATTCCATCCAGCCGAGAGGAGAGGTCCTGGAGACAGCGGATCACATGGCCCTGTGCAGTCTCCTGACGTTCAAGGCAGGCTGCAAGTTCTTGCATCGGCCTGGTCGCTTGGACCTGGTCTCCGGCCGGATCCATTAGGTCAGTGCTTACTGTCACAAACTGAGGGCTGGTGCTGACCAGGGGGAAGCCTCAGTTGTAGGGGCTGAGGTATATGTGTACCTGGGAGGCAGTACAGGGTTCTTGGACATGCAGGGAACCTTTAGAACAAATTCCCGAAGGCGTGACCACGACAACAAGGGAAAGTTCAAAGGTTTTATTAAACACAGTTCAGAGGAATACTGATGACTTGGTACTGGTAATAGGAAACACAGTTCAGAGAAATACTTGGGATCGATGACGGAACACCGATGGTGACTTGGAATCGATGACGTAACACCGATGGTGACTGGAGATCGATGGTGGAACACCGATGGTTACTGGCAGGGCAGAGCACTGCTGGAAGCTGGTGTCGGTAACTGCCTGTCACAGGATGCAATGATGAGACACTGCAGAGTCAGGCTGTACTGCAGAGAAAGTCCATGGGAGGACTGCACACTGGAATCACTGAAGACAATTGAAGCACTGACATCTTTCCACCCCAGCAACAGGATATTTATACCTGCTGGGAAGCAGGGATTGGCTGGCTGATTAACCAGAGACCAGAGTGCAGCTGCTGTGTAATCAGGCTGAGAGCAGAGTGCAGCTGATAGGCTGAAAGGTAACATGTGATTAGGAAAACATGGCTGCGCCCATGGTAGCTTTTGGAGGGAAAGATTGTTTGTAACTTGAATGTGAGCTTTAACCATGAAGCTGCCAGAATCACAGTAAAGAGATTTGAGACAATGAGATGCAGCGTGCTGCACACAGACAGTGCAGATGGAATCCAGGCTTGGAACGCTGGGACAGTCTCAGGAGGTATTTGGAAGTTAAATACTGATAAGGAATTACCTGGATCGTGACAGACATTTGTTAAGCAGTGATAAGAGCGGAGAAATGAGCCAGTGGAGAAGTTGCCCCATCAACCAATCAGCAGCTCTGTATAATTTTATAGTATGCAGATTACACACGTTACTTTAGTGCTGATTGGTTGCCATGGGCAACTTCTCCACTGGCTCACTTCTCTGCTCTTATCATGGCTTAGTAAATGTCCCCCTATATCAAATACAGTATTTCAGGGGTTTTCAACGTCAGCCCTAATGTGCCCCAATAGGTGATATTTTCAGGATTTCTGTGTGTGGATAAGTGGGTTAATTACTAACAAAATAAAATAGATTAACTCACCTGTGCATTATTAATGAGAGCCTGAAAACATGACCTGTTGGGGGTACTTGAGAACTGGAATTTAAAAACACCACTGTATGTTTTCTATAACTGAGTATCCTATTGGTGAGCAGTGGAAGGATTACCCGTATATACTCGAGTATAAGTCGACCCGAATATAAGCCGAGGCACCTAATTTTACCACAAAAACCTGGGAAAACTTATTGACTCGAGTATAAGCCTAGGGTGGGAAATGCAGCTCTAGCCATACACAGCCCTCACACTGCCAGATATGCCCTCACACTGCCAGATATGCCCCCCAGTGCCAGATATGCCCCCACAGTGCCAGATATGCCCCCTCATAGTGCTAGATATGCCCCCTCAGTGCCAGATATGCCCTCATAGTGCCAGATATGCCCCCTCATAGTGCCAGATATGCCCCTCAGTGCCAAATATGCCCTCATAGTGCCAGATATGCCCCCTCATAGTGCCAGATATGCCCCCTCAGTGCCAGATATGCCCCCTCACAGTGCCAGATATGCCCTCATAGTGCCAGATATGCCCCCTCATAGTGCCAGATATGCCCCCTCATAGTGCCAGATATGCCCCTCAGTGCCAGATATGCCCTCATAGTGCCAGATATGCCCTCATAGTGCTAGATATGCCCCCACAGTGCCAGATATGCCCCCTCATAGTGCCAGATATGCCCCTCAGTGCCAGATATGCCCTCATAGTGCCAGGTATGCCCCCTCAGTGCCAGATATGCCCTCATAGTGCCAGATATGCCCTCATAGTGCCAGATATGCGCCCCCCCAAGTGCCAAATATGCTCCCCCAGTGCCAGTTACTTACCTTCCGCCGCTCCTGCGCTGTCTTGTGAAGGAGGGACACGGAAGGCACAGCGCGCGCCTCTCCTGTGTCCCTCCGGCATCTCCGGCGGCCGCGGCTGGTCTGTTAAATTAAGTGCCGGTTCGTGAGCCAATCTGAGCTCACGAACGGGTACTTCCTTTAATAGACCCGCCGCTGCCGCCGGAGACGCAGGAGGGACACAGGAAAGGCGCGCGCTGTGCCCTCCGTGTCCCTCCTTCACACTGCACTGCTCTCCGTGTCCCCACTCCTTCCCTGCACTGACTCGAGTATAAGCCGAGGGGGCTTTTTCAGCACAAAAAAAAGTGCTGAAAAAGTCGGCTTATACTCGAGTATATACGGTAATCAGTTACAATATTTTATGTAAATATCTTGCACTAGCTGCAATGTTCAGCAAGCTTATTTTCTATTCTTCTAAATTATTTTTGGCTTTCTTAAAGTCCTGTGACAATGTAAGTGTTTCTCTGGTGTATAGGGTTCAGTATGATATTTCGGCGTTCGGGATGCAGGAGGTCACATGACCGACCACGGCATTCCGAAACCGAGAATCCCGTCACCTCTGGGGGGTATGTAGATTAAACCTTCCCTCACTCTAAGCCTAACCATCCTCGGGTGGCGGCTAGGGCTAACTAGGGGGTTGGCGGCTAGGGCTAAATCTCGGGGGTGGCGACTACAGCTAACCACCCCCATAGTGCATAACCCTCCCCTCCTCGGACCCTTACACACACCCCAATTACCTTCGGGATGATGGCTGTCGGTGTTCTGGCACGTGACCGCCGGCATCCCAACTGCTGTGATGCTAAATGCATCCTGTCTATAGAGTAGCTGGAACAGAGAAGTCCAGTGATAAAAGTTTGGGGATGGTGTTTTTCAGTGGCACATGGGTTCCTCTATGTTAAAATCCTCCTTTGCGTAAATGTGAAATAAATAGACCTCTAAATGCGTAAACACTGGGATCAGTTACTGCACAAAATAGTTATGTATATAAAACATAGTTTACCAAAAGGAAATAGGGAACAATACAGGCATTTTAGTCATTCAGTATATATTTGAGATATTAATATATATAAATGTTTGATACAGTATGTACTGTATATATTTGTGTAGTTTAATATGTATATATTGTGTGTGTAGTTGGATAACTGTAAGTAGAGATGAGCGCCGGAAATTTTTCGGGTTTTGTGTTTTGGTTTTGGGTTCGGTTCCGCGGCCGTGTTTTGGGTTCGACCGCGTTTTGGCAAAACCTCACCGAATTTTTTTTGTCGGATTCGGGTGTGTTTTGGATTCGGGTGTTTTTTTCAAAAAACCCTAAAAAACAGCTTAAATCATAGAATTTGGGGGTCATTTTGATCCCAAAGTATTATTAACCTCAAAAACCATAATTTACACTCATTTTCAGTCTATTCTGAATACCTCACACCTCACAATATTATTTTTAGTCCTAAAATTTGCACCGAGGTCGCTGTGTGAGTAAGATAAGCGACCCTAGTGGCCGACACAAACACCGGGCCCATCTAGGAGTGGCACTGCAGTGTCACGCAGGATGTCCCTTCCAAAAAACCCTCCCCAAACAGCACATGACGCAAAGAAAAAAAGAGGCGCAATGAGGTAGCTGACTGTGTGAGTAAGATAAGCGACCCTAGTGGCCGACACAAACACCGGGCCCATCTAGGAGTGGCACTGCAGTGTCACGCAGGATGTCCCTTCCAAAAAACCCTCCCCAAACAGCACATGACGCAAAGAAAAAAAGAGGCGCAATGAGGTAGCTGACTGTGTGAGTAAGATAAGCGACCCTAGTGGCCGACACAAACACCGGGCCCATCTAGGAGTGGCACTGCAGTGTCACGCAGGATGTCCCTTCCAAAAAACCCTCCCCAAACAGCACATGACGCAAAGAAAAAAAGAGGCGCAATGAGGTAGCTGACTGTGTGAGTAAGATAAGCGACCCTAGTGGCCGACACAAACACCGGGCCCATCTAGGAGTGGCACTGCAGTGTCACGCAGGATGGCCCTTCCAAAAAACCCTCCCCAAACAGCACATGACGCAAAGAAAAAAAGAGGCGCAATGAGGTAGCTGACTGTGTGAGTAAGATAAGCGACCCTAGTGGCCGACACAAACACCGGGCCCATCTAGGAGTGGCACTGCAGTGTCACGCAGGATGGCCCTTCCAAAAAACCCTCCCCAAACAGCACATGACGCAAAGAAAAAAAGAGGCGCAATGAGGTAGCTGACTGTGTAAGATAAGCGACCCTAGTGGCCGACACAAACACCGGGCCCATCTAGGAGTGGCACTGCAGTGTCACGCAGGATGGCCCTTCCAAAAAACCCTCCCCAAACAGCACATGACGCAAAGAAAAAAAGAGGCGCAATGAGGTAGCTGACTGTGTGAGTAAGATAAGCGACCCTAGTGGCCGACACAAACACCGGGCCCATCTAGGAGTGGCACTGCAGTGTCACGCAGGATGTCCCTTCCAAAAAACCCTCCCCAAACAGCACATGACGCAAAGAAAAAAAGAGGCGCAATGAGGTAGCTGACTGTGTGAGTAAGATAAGCGACCCTAGTGGCCGACACAAACACCGGGCCCATCTAGGAGTGGCACTGCAGTGTCACGCAGGATGTCCCTTCCAAAAAACCCTCCCCAAACAGCACATGACGCAAAGAAAAAAAGAGGCGCAATGAGGTAGCTGACTGTGTGAGTAAGATAAGCGACCCTAGTGGCCGACACAAACACCGGGCCCATCTAGGAGTGGCACTGCAGTGTCACGCAGGATGGCCCTTCCAAAAAACCCTCCCCAAACAGCACATGACGCAAAGAAAAATAAAAGAAAAAAGAGGTGCAAGATGGAATTGTCCTTGGGCCCTCCCACCCACCCTTATGTTGTATAAACAGGACATGCACACTTTAACCAACCCATCATTTCAGTGACAGGGTCTGCCACACGACTGTGACTGATATGACGGGTTGGTTTGGACCCCCCCCAAAAAAAGAAGCAATTAATCTCTCCTTGCACAAACTGGCTCTACAGAGGCAAGATGTCCACCTCATCATCATCCTCCGATATATCACCGTGTACATCCCCCTCCTCACAGATTATCAATTCGTCCCCACTGGAATCCACCATCTCAGCTCCATGTGTACTTTGTGGAGGCAATTGCTGCTGGTCAATGTCTCCGCGGAGGAATTGATTATAATTCATTTTAATGAACATCATCTTCTCCACATTTTCTGGATGTAACCTCGTACGCCGATTGCTGACAAGGTGAGCGGCAGGACTAAACACTCTTTCGGAGTACACACTTGTGGGAGGGCAACTTAGGTAGAATAAAGCCAGTTTGTGCAAAGGCCTCCAAATTGCCTCTTTTTCCTGCCAGTATAAGTACGGACTGTGTGACGTGCCTACTTGGATGCGGTCACTCATATAATCCTCCACCATTCTTTCAATGTTGAGAGAATCATATGCAGTGACAGTAGACGACATGTCCGTAATCGTTGTCAGGTCCTTCTGTCCGGACCAGATGTCAGCATCAGCAGTCGCTCCAGACTGCCCTGCATCACCGCCAGCGGGTGGGCTCGGAATTCTGAGCCTTTTCCTCGCACCCCCAGTTGCGGGAGAATGTGAAGGAGGAGATGTTGACAGGTCGCGTTCCGCTTGACTTGACAATTTTGTCACCAGCAGGTCTTTGAACCCCAGCAGACTTGTGTCTGCCGGAAAGAGAGATCCAAGGTAGGCTTTAAATCTAGGATCGAGCACGGTGGCCAAAATGTAGTGCTCTGATTTCAACAGATTGACCACCCGTGAATCCTTGTTAAGCGAATTAAGGGCTCCATCCACAAGTCCCACATGCCTAGCGGAATCGCTCCGTGTTAGCTCCTCCTTCAATGTCTCCAGCTTCTTCTGCAAAAGCCTGATGAGGGGAATGACCTGACTCAGGCTGGCAGTGTCTGAACTGACTTCACGTGTGGCAAGTTCAAAGGGCATCAGAACCTTGCACAACGTTGAAATCATTCTCCACTGCACTTGAGACAGGTGCATTCCACCTCCTATATCGTGCTCAATTGTATAGGCTTGAATGGCCTTTTGCTGCTCCTCCAACCTCTGAAGCATATAGAGGGTTGAATTCCACCTCGTTACCACTTCTTGCTTCAGATGATGGCAGGGCAGGTTCAGTAGTTTTTGGTGGTGCTCCAGTCTTCTGTACGTGGTGCCTGTACGCCGAAAGTGTCCCGCAATTCTTCTGGCCACCGACAGCATCTCTTGCACGCCCCTGTCGTTTTTTAAAAAATTCTGCACCACCAAATTCAAGGTATGTGCAAAACATGGGACGTGCTGGAATTTGCCCATATTTAATGCACACACAATATTGCTGGCGTTGTCCGATGCCACAAATCCACAGGAGAGTCCAATTGGGGTAAGCCATTCCGCGATGATCTTCCTCAGTTGCCGTAAGAGGTTTTCAGCTGTGTGCGTATTCTGGAAAGCGGTGATACAAAGCGTAGCCTGCCTAGGAAAGAGTTGGCGTTTGCGAGATGCTGCTACTGGTGCCGCCGCTGCTGTTCTTGCGGCGGGAGTCCATACATCTACCCAGTGGGCTGTCACAGTCATATAGTCCTGACCCTGCCCTGCTCCACTTGTCCACATGTCCGTGGTTAAGTGGACATTGGGTACAACTGCATTTTTTAAGACACTGGTGAGTCTTTTTCTGACGTCCGTGTACATTCTCGGTATCGCCTGCCTAGAGAAGTGGAACCTAGATGGTATTTGGTAACGGGGGCACACTGCCTCAATAAATTGTCTAGTTCCCTGTGAACTAACGGCGGATACCGGACGCACGTCTAACACCAACATAGTTGTCAAGGCCTCAGTTATCCGCTTTGCAGCAGGATGACTGCTGTGATATTTCATCTTCCTCGCAAAGGACTGTTGGACAGTCAATTGCTTACTGGAAGTAGTACAAGTGGGCTTACGACTTCCCCTCTGGGATGACCATCGACTCCCAGCAGCAACAACAGCAGCGCCAGCAGCAGTAGGCGTTACACACAAGGATGCATCGGAGGAATCCCAGGCAGGAGAGGACTCGTCAGAATTGCCAGTGACATGGCCTGCAGGACTATTGGCATTCCTGGGGAAGGAGGAAATTGACTCTGAGGGAGTTGGTGGGGTGGTTTGCGTGAGCTTGGTTACAAGAGGAAGGGATTTACTGGTCAGTGGACTGCTTCCGCTGTCGGCCAAAGTTTTTGAACTTGTCACTGACTTATTATGAATGCGCTGCAGGTGACGTATAAGGGAGGATGTTCCGAGGTGGTTAACGTCCTTACCCCTACTTATTACAGCTTGACAAAGGGAACACACGGCTTGACAAATGTTGTCCGCATTTCTGGTGAAATACTTCCACACCGAAGAGCTGATTTTTTTGGTATTTTCACCAGGCATGTCAACGGCCATATTCCTCCCATGGACAACAGGTGTCTCCCCGGTTGCCTGACTTAAACAAACCACCTCACCATCAGAATCCTCCTGGTCAATTTCCTCCCCAGCGCCAGCAACACCCATATCCTCCTCATCCTGGTGTACTTCAACACTGACATCTTCAATCTGACTATCAGGAACTGGACTGCGGGTGCTCCTTCCAGCACTTGCAGGGGGCGTGCAAATGGTGGAAGGCGCATGCTCTTCACGTCCAGTGTTGGGAAGGTCAGGCATCGCAACCGACACAATTGGACTCTCCTTGTGGATTTGGGATTTCGAAGAACGCACAGTTCTTTGCGGTGCTTTTGCCAGCTTGAGTCTTTTCAGTTTTCTAGCGAGAGGCTGAGTGCTTCCATCCTCATGTGAAGCTGAACCACTAGCCATGAACATAGGCCAGGGCCTCAGCCGTTCCTTGCCACTCCGTGTGGTAAATGGCATATTGGCAAGTTTACGCTTCTCCTCCGACAATTTTATTTTAGGTTTTGGAGTCCTTTTTTTACTGATATTTGGTGTTTTGGATTTGACATGCTCTGTACTATGCCATTGGGCATCGGCCTTGGCAGACGACGTTGCTGGCATTTCATCGTCTCGGCCATGACTAGTGGCAGCAGCTTCAGCACGAGGTGGAAGTGGATCTTGATCTTTCCCTAATTTTGGAACCTCAACATTTTTGTTCTCCATATTTTAATAGGCACAACTAAAAGGCACCTCAGGTAAACAATGGAGATGGATGGATACTAGTATACAATTATGGATGGACTGCCGAGTGCCGACACAGAGGTAGCTACAGCCGTGGACTATTGTACTGTACTGTGTCTGCTGCTAATATAGACTGGATGATAATGAGATGTAGTATGTATGTATAAAGAAGAAAGAAAAAAAAACCACGGGTAGGTGGTATACAATTATGGACGGACTGCCGAGTGCCGACACAGAGGTAGCTACAGCCGTGGACTACCGTACTGTGTCTGCTGCTAATATAGACTGGTTGATAAAGAGATGTAGTATGTATGTATAAAGAAGAAAGAAAAAAAAAACACGGGTAGGTGGTATACAATTATGGACGGACTGCCGAGTGCCGACACAGAGGTAGCTACAGCCGTGGACTACCGTACTGTGTCTGCTGCTAATATAGACTGGTTGATAAAGAGATGTAGTATGTATGTATAAAGAAGAAAGAAAAAAAAACCACGGGTAGGTGGTATACACTTATGGATGGACTGCCGAGTGCCGACACAGAGGTAGCTACAGCCGTGGACTACCGTACTGTACTGTGTCTGCTGCTAATATAGACTGGATGATAATGAGATGTAGTATGTATAAAGAAGAAAGAAAAAAAAACCACGGGTAGGTGGTATACAATTATGGATGGACTGCCGAGTGCCGACACAGAGGTAGCTACAGCCGTGGACTACCGTACTGTACTGTGTCTGCTGCTAATATAGACTGGATGATAATGAGATGTAGTATGTATAAAGAAGAAAGAAAAAAAAACCACGGGTAGGTGGTATACAATTATGGATGGACTGCCGAGTGCCGACACAGAGGTAGCTACAGCCGTGGACTACCGTACTGTGTCTGCTGCTAATATAGACTGGTTGATAATGAGATGTAGTATGTATAAAGAAGAAAGAAAAAAAAAACCACGGGTAGGTGGTATACAATTATGGACGGACTGCCGAGTGCCGACACAGAGGTAGCTACAGCCGTGGACTACCGTACTGTACTGTGTCTGCTGCTAATATAGACTGGATGATAATGAGATGTAGTATGTATAAAGAAAAAAAAAACCACGGGTAGGTGGTATACAATTATGGATGGACTGCCGAGTGCCGACACAGAGGTAGCTACAGCCGTGAACTACCGTACTGTGTCTGCTGCGACTGGATGATAAATAATGATATAAAAAATATATATATATCACTACTGCAGCCGGACAGGTATATATTATATAATGACGGACCTGCTGGACACTGTCTGTCAGCAGAATGAGTTTTTTATTTTATAGAATAAAAAAACACCACACAAGTCACACGACGTGTGTTTAACTTTTACAGGCAGACATTCACAATACAATATAGTATACTATATACTGGTGGTCAGGTCACTGGTCAGTCACACTGGCAGTGGCACTCCTGCAGAAAAAAAGTGTGCACTGTTTAATTTTAATATGTACTCCTGGCTCCTGCTATAACCTAACTGCTCCCCAGTCTCCCCCACAATTAAGCTGTGTGAGCACAGTCAGATATTATACATAGATGATGCAGCAGCACACTGGGCTGAGCACAGATATGGTATGTGACTGAGTCACTGTGTATCGTTTTTTCAGGCAGAGAACGGATTATATTAAATAATATAAAACTGCACTGGTGGTCACTGGTCAGTCACTAGTATAACTAACTAATACTATCAGCAAAATTCTGCACTCTCTGTCTGAGTACTCCTCCTAAGCTCCAGTAAATGAAGTGTCACTGCCTCACTCTGTCACTAGTATAACTAACTAATACTATCAGCAAAATTCTGCACTCTCTGTCTGAGTACTCCTCCTAAGCTCCAGTAAATGAAGTGTCACTGTCTCACTCTCACTCTCCTATCTATTTCTTCTCTAAACGGAGAGGACGCCAGCCACGTCCTCTCACTATCAATCTCAATGCACGTGTAAAATGGCGGCGACGCGCGGCTCCTTATATAGAATCCGAGTCTCGCGATAGAATCCGAGCCTCGCGAGAATCCGACAGCGTCATGATGACGTTCGGGCGCGCTCGGGTTAACCGAGCAAGGCGGGAAGATCCGAGTCGCTCGGATCCGTGTAAAAAAAGCTGAAGTTCGGGCGGGTTCGGATTCCGAGGAACCGAACCCGCTCATCTCTAACTGTAAGAACCTGTTTTTTCACATTTCTGTGTGAAATTTTAGAAGTCTGGAATGTTTTTTTATTGTATTTATGTCAATGTGGAGACTCATATCATCTAATACTCATTTCATGCAAGTGTAGATTTTTGTTGCAGATTTTGCTCCAACTCAAAAGGAAGCTTTGTTCAAACTCTCCTGACCAGTATCAAATGTGTAGTTTGGGTAGTTTATAACTGGTTCAGATAGTAGCAAAGTGTATGAATTGGAGTCCAACAAGACTTTTAAGCCAGGAAAGAAAAAGAACTTAGGGCATTTGGAGCAAGATGTTTCCACCTTAAAAATGCGGTCAATGACACATCCCCATGCATACAGCCAGGAGTGAGCCTCTGTGTGCAGGTTCCGTGTGCCCCCCTCTGTGACAGTGCAGAAGACTTTGGCTTTGTGCCAGGTCTCCAGGAAAATGGACGCTAACCGGTGATTTCTGTCTTCAGAGCTAGCCAACGATTGACTCCTGAGAAATAAGTTTAATTATATAGGTGCAGGTGTGCAGTATGCCCCACCCCCCACCCCTCCAGGACCAGGGGCCCTGAACCAATTATAGATACGCCATGGCATACAGCATTAAATAATGCTGCTATGCATGTAGTACATGGCGGGATTTATCACAATACTTGATGCCTTTGGTGTTTGAACTACACATTTATGGCTCCTAAGGATTCAATGGATCAGATAGGGCTTCAGGTTTATTTATTCAAAGAGGGTAAGATGATACAGTGTATTTGGTGTTTAATCTAGTCAGATATGGAACCTATACTGGTATAAAACAAATTAGGCAATAATGGTTCATCATTTTTATTAATACCGTTGACATGATCACTCCAGGCTAAATGTTAAATGATGTGTCACAGTAATGTTTTCTTCTATCCACAAGAGAAACCAGCCTATATCAAGCCAACACCAATCTGTTACACATTACTTTTTTCTCTCACTTCTCTCTAGCTACTCATCTGCCATTTCTCCTCAGGCAGTTTTATCCTATAAATTTACATTGAGCATCCAATTCATCAGTAGCAAACTGCCGAGCAGCAAGCTTTTTAATTATTTTTCTAAGATGATATACTATGTCCATTGACGTTTAAACGTTTCAACAGCATGAAAATTGCACTTTAAGGAATACAATCTGTAGCATGTTCAGCAAGATCTTTAATTAAATAATGATATGACTTTTATTTGATTTTTATGATGTAGTCTTTAGGTGCATGAAATCTTTACACTAATAATAAGAATATACTATACTACATTAATGACGATGTATAGAGAGAGAGAGAGCCTGAAAAAGACAGGCACTCCTTACTTAATATATGGGTATATATATATATATATATATATATATATATATATATATATACCCATATATTAACTAAACCCCCATCATTTATTTATTGAATTGTTGAGGATAAGTGAGCTTACTTTGGTGAGTGCTGGGTTTTTTGTTTGTATTTATTTGAGCGATATGGTCATGGGCTACATGCACCCCGCCCTGTGAGTGGTAAGTACAGCTGTGTACCCTGCTTTTGTGGTGGAGAGTGCTGTGTTACATGCACCCCACCCTGTGAATGGTAAGTGCATAGCTGTACCCCGTTTCTGGGGTGGCGAGTGCTGTGGTTTTCTCTCTGTATATATATATATATATATATATAAAAGCTGGATAAGTGGCACTCAGGAGTCGATATGCAATGGTGAATTAGACTTTATTTGCTTACATATCCGACGTATGTTTCGGGACAGCGCCCGTTGTCAGGTCCGTGACGATGGGCGCTGTCCGGAAACGTACGTCGGACAGCGCCTGTTACCCTCATCAGATTCGGAGACCACAAAATCACTATCAGTACTCGATCTTATTTCAGTGTTACGTTGATTGGATCTATTCCTCTGCCATGGTCTACGTTTAGACAAGGAAATAGAATTACCTTGATTGCCACCCCCGGCAAGCCAATTGTATACACGATTCTCATCGTAGTCGGCATCCACTGCAAACCTTTTGCTCCTCTTAAACTTCAGGAGCTCCCTACGATATTGGTCACACTGGAATTCCAGTCTCTGCAGCCAATTGCAACTGGTGTCCTCCTTCAGTGTATTCTTATGCTCCCTCTCATAGGTGGCAATTTTCTGTCTTGTGATATGTAATTCTCTGTTTGCCTCTTCAACCACTAAGATAATGAGGTCGAAGGCACACTTATTGAGTATGGCAACCCATTTACGGACAAAGTCCGGGTTGTTACGTCCTATTGTGGGGACATTTCTCACCCTAAACCCCCGAGGGATTTTCCGGTCTCTGTAATAATCGGATAGAGAAATGCTATGCAGTAAGAAATCAATTTCACGGCGTTTTAATCTCAATAACTGGCGATATACATCATTTGCATTAAACGCCACATCATCCACTGATAGCACTTCTTTAGACAAAATTCTTTCCACTTCAGTACTGCTAAAACTGAAAGTCTCTCCCAAAGGAGTCGCGGTGGCTCCAATGCCACCAGAATGGTCTGCAAGAGCTGGGCTGGCTATATCCGGCTCCATCATCACAGCAAATCCACCAAAAAACAGAATAAACACGTCCAACACAGTGTAGGTATAGGAATACAGTCTCTAGAGGGTAACAGTGGTACAAACGGAACAGGTGCCCTGCAACATGTGCTATGCAGCACAATCACATAAATCCATATATTGCCGGCACTCACTTGACCTGAACAGCATGCCATGGTGCAGCATAATCCAATTCACAGCTCCATATAAGAAATGGCACTCAGAGTCGACGTTATCAGCAAAGAACAAAACTGTATTGAAGTTGAGTACTTTCGGGGACAGCACCCCGTCCTCAGAACCTTACAGCAGATGAGACAGATACAAAATGACACACGTACCCACAATTTAAACCCCCTGGCACTATTCCACGACACTCTCCTATTCCTAGATTTGGGGTGCAACACGGTATGTGACCACATTGTTGAAGTAGAAATCACAGGGGCTCTGCACTCACTATATTAACTAACAATAATAATCAGTGGACATTTAGTACATGTACTAATCAATGCATTTAAGCCTGCAGCCCCCGGCAAGGGTCCCCACTATACTGCAGGTCCTACTGTCAGGGCCGGTGCAAGGTTCCTCAGCACCCTAGGCAAATCTTCATCGCCCCCCCAATGCCCAGCCTCTCAGGTGAAACAGTGCATAGGTAGCGTCTTCTAAGCTATACAATATACTCCTGTACTTGTGCGCAGCACTTGCGCAGAAATAGCTTAACAACATTTCGGATGCTTTGATATTGAATCTTTAATATTGGATGTGTTGTCAAAAGATGCAACATTAAAGCATCTGAAAAGTTGATAAGCTACAGTTGTATTTCCGCGTATGTGCATACTGTACTTCTTTGAAACATGTGGAGTGCCACCCATAAATACAGGAGAATATATATATATATATATATATATATATATACATATACAGTATATATATACATATTAATTTTGACACATCCTCCAACACCGCTACACCACTTCCCCAGTCCCCCGTCCCCCCAAGCCCTAGATGCTTGTACAAAGTAAAAAAAAAAAAACCTCTGCAGGGTGGTGTGTTTATTAAATGTGACGTTTCAGGGACCGTATCTCCTTCCCCTATCTTGAATAAGGGGAACGGTCCCCAAATGTCACATTTAATAAACAACACACCCTGCACAGGTTTTTTTTTGCCACTTTGTACAAGCCTCTGAGTGCTGCCAGCTATTTGGATACCATATACATGTGAGCATGTACCCTTATGGAATGATGGAGGAAACACGTTACTATATATATATATATATATATATATATATAAAGATCTATCAAGATAGATGTACTGTGTTTATATATAGATGGATATACTGTGTTGTGTATTAGTGATGAGCGGGTTCGGTTCCTTGGAATCCGAACCCCCCCGAACTTCAGCCTTTTTACACGGATCCGAGGCAGACTCGGATCTTCCCGCCTTGCTCGGCTAACCCGAGCGCGCCCGAACGTCATCATCCCGCTGTCGGATTCTCGCGAGGCTCGTATTCTATCGCGAGACTCGGATTCTATATAAGGAGCCGCGCGTCGCCGCCATTTTCACACGTGCATTGAGATTCATAGGGAGAGGACGTGGCTGGCGTCCTCTCCATTTAGATTAGAAGAGAGAGAGTGAGAGTGAGACACTTGATTTACTGGAGCTTAGGAGTACTCAGAGAGTGCAGAGTTTACTAGTGACTGACCAGTGACCACCAGTGCAGTTTTTTTATTATATTATTATTTAATATAATCCGTTCTCTGCCTGAAAAAAAACGATACACAGTGACACAGTAACAGTATACCATATCTGTGCTCAGCCTCAGTGTGCTGCATCATCTATGTATATCAGACTGTGCTGAGTGCTCAGTGCTCACACAGCTTAATTGTGGGGGAGACTGGGGAGCAGTAGCAGGAGTACATATTATTTAACAGTGCACACTTTTGCTGCCAGAGTGCCACTGCCAGTGTGACTGACCAGTGACCACTGTCTGACCACCAGTATATTGTGATTGTCTGACTGAAAAAGTTAAACACTCGTCGTGTGGTGTTTTTATTCTATAAACGCATTCTGCTGACAGTGTCCAGCAGGTCCGTCATTAATTATATAATATATACCTGTCCGGCTGCAGTAGTGATATATATATATATATTTTATATCATTATCATCCAGTCTATATTAGCAGCAGACGCAGTACGGTAGTCCACGGCTGTAGCTACCTCTGTGTCGGCAGTCGCTCGTCCATCCATAATTGTATACCACCTACCTGTGGTGTTTTTTTTTTTTCTATCTTCTTGATACTACTAGTAGCTTACTTTAGGAGTCTGCAGTGCTGCTGACAGTGTCCAGCAGGTCCGTCATTATATAATATATACCTGTCCGGCTGCAGTAGTGATATATATATTTTTTTTATATCATTATCATCCAGTCTATATTAGCAGCAGACGCAGTACGGTAGTCCACGGCTGTAGCTACCTCTGTGTCGGCAGTCGCTCGTCCATCCATAATTGTATACCACCTACCTGTGGTGTTTTTTTTTTCTATCTTCTTGATACTACTAGTAGCTTACTTTAGGAGTCTGCAGTGCTGCTGACAGTGTCCAGCAGGTCCGTCATTACATAATATATACCTGTCCGGCTGCAGTAGTGATATATATATATTTTTTATATCATTATCATCCAGTCTATATTAGCAGCAGACGCAGTACGGTAGTCCATGGCTGTAGCTACCTCTGTGTCGGCAGTCGCTCGTCCATCCATAATTGTATACCACCTACCTGTGGTGTTTTTTTTTTTCTATCTTCTTGATACTACTAGTAGCTTACTTTAGGAGTCTGCAGTGCTGCTGACAGTGTCCAGCAGGTCCGTCATTATATAATATATACCTGTCCGGCTGCAGTAGTGATATATATATATATTTTTTATATCATTATCATCCAGTCTATATTAGCAGCAGACGCAGTACGGTAGTCCACGGCTGTAGCTACCTCTGTGTCGGCAGTCGCTCGTCCATCCATAATTGTATACCACCTACCTGTGGTGTTTTTTTTTTTTTTCTATCTTCTTGATACTACTAGTAGCTTACTTTAGGAGTCTGCAGTGCTGCTGACAGTCTCCAGCAGGTCCGTCATTATATAATATATACCTGTCCGGCTGCAGTAGTGATATATATATATATTTTTTATATCATTATCATCCAGTCTATATTAGCAGCAGACGCAGTACGGTAGTCCACGGCTGTAGCTACCTCTGTGTCGGCAGTCGCTCGTCCATCCATAATTGTATACCACCTACCTGTGGTGTTTTTTTTTCTATCATCTTGATACTACTAGTAGCTTACCTTAGGAGTCTGCAGTGCTGCTGACAGTGTCCAGCAGGTCCGTCATTATATAATATATACCTGTCCTGCTGCAGTAGTGATATATATATATATATTTTTTATATAATTATCATCCAGTCTATATTAGCAGCAGATGCAGTACGGTAGTCCACGGCTGTAGCTACCTCTGTGTCGGCAGTCGCTCGTCCATCCATAATTGTATACCACCTACCTGTGATGTTTTTTTTTTTCTATCTTCTTGATACTACTAGTAGCTTACTTTAGGAGTCTGCAGTGCTGCTGACAGTGTCCAGCAGGTCCGTCATTATATAATATATACCTGTCCGGCTGCAGTAGTGATATATATATATATATTTTTTATATCATTATCATCCAGTCTATATTAGCAGCAGACGCAGTATGGTAGTCCACGGCTGTAGCTACCTCTGTGTCGGCAGTCGCTCGTCCATCCATAATTGTATACCACCTACCTGTGGTGTTTTTTTTTTTCTATCTTCTTGATACTACTAGTAGCTTACTTTAGGAGTCTGCAGTGCTGCTGACAGTGTCCAGCAGGTCCGTCATTATATAATATATACCTGTCCAGCTGCAGTAGTGATATATATATATATTTTTTATATCATTATCATCCAGTCTATATTAGCAGCAGACGCAGTACGGTAGTCCACGGCTGTAGCTACCTCTGTGTCGGCAGTCGCTCGTCGATCCATAATTGTATACCACCTACCTGTGGTGTTTTTTTTTTTTTCTATCTTCTTGATACTACTAGTAGCTTACTTTAGGAGTCTGCAGTGCTGCTGACAGTGTCCAGCAGGTCCGTCATTATATAATATATACCTGTCCGGCTGCAGTAGTGATATATATATATATATTTTTTATATCATTATCATCCAGTCTATATTAGCAGCAGACGCAGTACGGTAGTCCACGGCTGTAGCTACCTCTGTGTCGGCAGTCGCTCGTCCATCCATAATTGTATACCACCTACCTGTGGTGTTTTTTTTTTTTCTATCTTCTTGATACTACTAGTAGCTTACTTTAGGAGTCTGCAGTGCTGCTGACAGTGTCCAGCAGGTCCGTCATTATATAATATATACCTGTCCGGCTGCAGTAGTGATATATATATATATATTTTTTATATCATTATCATCCAGTCTATATTAGCAGCAGACGCAGTACGGTAGTCCACGGCTGTAGCTACCTCTGTGTCGGCAGTCGCTCGTCCATCCATAATTGTATACCACCTACCTGTGGTGTTTTTTTTTTCTATCTTCTTGATACTACTAGTAGCTTACTTTAGGAGTCTGCAGTGCTGCTGACAGTGTCCATCAGGTCCGTCATTATATAATATATACCTGTCTGGCTGCAGTAGTGATATATATATATATTTTTTATATCATTATCATCCAGTCTATATTAGCAGCAGACGCAGTACGGTAGTCCACGGCTGTAGCTACCTCTGTGTCAGCAGTCGCTCGTCCATCCATAAGTATACTAGTATCCATCCATCTCCATTGTTTACCTGAGGTGCCTTTTAGTTGTGCCTATTAAAATATGGAGAACAAAAATGTTGAGGTTCCAAAAATAGGGAAAGATCAAGATCAACTTCCACCTCGTGCTGAAGCTGCTGCCACTAGTCATGGCCGAGACGATGAAATGCCAGCAACGTCGTCTGCCAAGGCCGATGCCCAATGTCATAGTACAGAGCATGTAAAATCCAAAACACCAAATATCAGTAAAAAAAGGACTCAAAAATCTAAAATAAAATTGTCAGAGGAGAAGCGTAAACTTGCCAATATGCCATTTACCACACGGAGTGGCAAGGAACGGCTGAGGCCCTGGCCTATGTTCATGGCTAGTGGTTCAGCTTCACATGAGGATGGAAGCACTCAGCCTCTCGCTAGAAAAATGAAAAGACTCAAGCTGGCAAAAGCACAGCAAAGAACTGTGCGTTCTTCGAAATCACAAATCCACAAGGAGAGTCCAATTGTGTCGTTTGCGATGCCTGACCTTCCCAACACTGGACGTGAAGAGCATGCGCCTTCCACCATTTGCACGCCCCCTGCAAGTGCTGGAAGGAGCACCCGCAGTCCAGTTCCTGATAGTCAGATTGAAGATGTCAGTGTTGAAGTACACCAGGATGAGGAGGATATGGGTGTTGCTGGCGCTGGGGAGGAAATTGACCAGGAGGATTCTGATGGTGAGGTGGTTTGTTTAAGTCAGGCACCCGGGGAGACACCTGTTGTCCGTTGGAGGAATAGGGCCATTGACATGCCTGGTGAAAATACCAAAAAAATCAGCTCTTCGGTGTGGAAGTATTTCAACAGAAATGCGGACAACATTTGTCAAGCCGTGTGTTGCCTTTGTCAAGCTGTAATAAGTAGGGGTAAGGACGTTAACCACCTCGGAACATCCTCCCTTATACGTCACCTGCAGCGCATTCATCATAAGTCAGTGACAAGTTCAAAAACTTTGGGCGACAGCGGAAGCAGTCCACTGACCAGTAAATCCCTTCCTCTTGTAACCAAGCTCACGCAAACCACCCCACCAACTCCATCAGTGTCAATTTCCTCCTTCCCCAGGAATGCCAATAGTCCTGCAGGCCATGTCACTGGCAATTCTGACGAGTCCTCTCCTGCCTGGGATTCCTCCGATGCATCCTTGCGTGTAACGCCTACTGCTGCTGGCGCTGCTGTTGTTGCTGCTGGGAGTCGATGGTCATCCCAGAGGGGAAGTCGTACTCGTAAGACCACTTTTACTACTTCCACCAAGCAATTGACTGTCCAACAGTCCTTTGCGAGGAAGATGAAATATCACAGCAGTCATCCTGCTGCAAAGCGGATAACTGAGGCCTTGGCATCCTGGGCGGTGAGAAACGTGGTTCCGGTATCCATCATTACTGCAGAGGCAACTAGAGACTTGTTGGAGGTACTGTGTCCCCGGTACCAAATACCATCTAGGTTCCATTTCTCTAGGCAGGCGATACCGAAAATGTACACAGACCTCAGAAAAAGACTCACCAGTGTCCTAAAAAATGCAGTTGTACCCAATGTCCACTTAACCACGGACATGTGGACAAGTGGAGCAGGGCAGGCTCAGGACTATATGACTGTGACAGCCCACTGGGTAGATGTATGGACTCCAGCCGCAAGAACAGCAGCGGCGGCACCAGTAGCAGCATCTCGCAAACGCCAACTCTTTCCTAGGCAGGCTACGCTTTGTATCACCGCTTTCCAGAATACGCACACAGCTAAAAACCTCTTACGGCAACTGAGGAAGATCATCGCAGAATGGCTTACCCCAATTGGACTCTCCTGTGGATTTGTGGCATCGGACAACGCCAGCAATATTGTGTGTGCATTAAATATGGGCAAATTCCAGCACGTCCCATGTTTTGCACATACCTTGAATTTGGTGGTGCAGAATTATTTAAAAAACGAGAGGGGCGTGCAAGAGATACTGTCGGTGGCCAGAAGAATTGCGGGACACTTTCGGCGTACAGGCACCACGTACAGAAGACTGGAGCACCACCAAAAACGCCTGAACCTGCCCTGCCATCATCTGAAGCAAGAAGTGGTAACGAGGTGGAATTCAACCCTCTATATGCTTCAGAGGTTGGAGGAGCAGCAAAAGGCCATTCAAGCCTATACAACTGAGCACGATATAGGAGGTGGAATGCACCTGTCTCAAGCGCAGTGGAGAATGATTTCAACGTTGTGCAAGGTTCTGCAACCTTTTGAACTTGCCACACGTGAAGTCAGTTCAGACACTGCCAGCCTGAGTCAGGTCATTCCCCTCATCAGGCTTTTGCAGAAGAAGCTGGAGACATTGAAGGAGGAGCTAACACAGAGCGATTCCGCTAGGCATGTGGGACTTGTGGATGGAGCCCTTAATTCGCTTAACAAGGATTCACGGGTGGTCAATCTGTTGAAATCAGAGCACTACATTTTGGCCACCGTGCTCGATCCTAGATTTAAAACCTACCTTGGATCTCTCTTTCCGGCAGACACAAGTCTGCTGGGGTTCAAAGAACTGCTGGTGACAAAATTGTCAAGTCAAGCGGAACGCGACCTGTCAACATCTCCTCCTTCACATTCTCCCGCAACTGTGGGTGCGAGGAAAAGGCTCAGAATTCTGAGCCCACCCTCTGGCGGTGATGCAGGGCAGTCTGGAGCGACTGCTGATGCTGACATCTGGTCCGGACTGAAGGACCTGACAACGATTACGGACATGTCGTCTACTGTCACTGCATATGATTCTCTCCCCATTGAAAGAATGGTGGAGGATTATATGAGTGACCGCATCCAAGTAGGCACGTCAGACAGTCCGTACTTATACTGGCAGGAAAAAGAGGCAATTTGGAGGCCCTTGCACAAACTGGCTTTATTCTACCTAAGTTGCCCTCCCACAAGTGTGTACTCCGAAAGAGTGTTTAGTGCCGCCGCTCACCTTGTCAGCAATCGGCGTACGAGGTTACATCCAGAAAATGTGGAGAAGATGATGTTCATTAAAATGAATTATAATCAATTCCTCCGTGGAGACATTGACCAGCAGCAATTGCCTCCACAAAGTACACAGGGAGCTGAGATGGTGGATTCCAGTGGGGACGAATTAATAATCTGTGAGGAGGGGGATGTACACGGTGATATATCGGAGGATGATGATGAGGTGGACATCTTGCCTCTGTAGAGCCAGTTTGTGCAAGGAGAGATTAATTGCTTCTTTTTTGGTGGGGGTCCAAACCAACCCGTCATATCAGTCACAGTCGTGTGGCAGACCCTGTCACTGAAATGATGGGTTGGTTAAAGTGTGCATGTCCTGTTTATACAACATAAGGGTGGGTGGGAGGGCCCAAGGACAATTCCATCTTGCACCTCTTTTTTCTTTCATTTTTCTTTGCGTCATGTGCTGTTTGGGGAGTGTTTTTTGGAAGGGCCATCCTGCGTGACACTGCAGTGCCACTCCTAGATGGGCCAGGTGTTTGTGTCGGCCACTAGGGTCGCTTAGCTTACTCACACAGCTACCTCATTGCGCCTCTTTTTTTTCTTCTTTGCGTCATGTGCTGCTGTTTGGGGAGTGTTTTTTGGAAGGGCCATCCTGCGTGACACTGCAGTGCCACTCCTAGATGGGCCAGGTGTTTGTGTCGGCCACTAGGGTCGCTTAGCTTACTCACACAGCTACCTCATTGCGCCTCTTTTTTTCTTTGCGTCATGTGCTGTTTGGGGAGTGTTTTTTGGAAGGGCCATCCTGCGTGACACTGCAGTGCCACTCCTAGATGGGCCAGGTGTTTGTGTCGGCCACTAGGGTCACTTAGCTTACTCACACAGCTACCTCATTGCGCCTCTTTTTTTCTTTGCGTCATGTGCTGTTTGGGGAGTGTTTTTTGGAAGGGCCATCCTGCGTGACACTGCAGTGCCACTCCTAGATGGGCCAGGTGTTTGTGTCGGCCACTAGGGTCGCTTAGCTTACTCACACAGCTACCTCATTGCGCCTCTTTTTTTCTTTGCGTCATGTGCTGTTTGGGGAGTGTTTTTTGGAAGGGCCATCCTGCGTGACACTGCAGTGCCACTCCTAGATGGGCCAGGTGTTTGTGTCGGCCACTTGGGTCGCTTAGCTTAGCCATCCAGCGACCTCGGTGCAAATTTTAGGACTAAAAATAATATTGTGAGGTGTGAGGTGTTCAGAATAGACTGAAAATGAGTGGAAATTATGGTTATTGAGGTTAATAATACTATGGGATCAAAATGACCCCCAAATTCTATGATTTAAGCTGTTTTTTAGGGTTTTTTGAAAAAAACACCCGAATCCAAAACACACCCGAATCCGACAAAAAAAATTCGGTGAGGTTTTGCCAAAACGCGTTCGCACCCAAAACACGGCCGCGGAACCGAACCCAAAACCAAAACACAAAACCCGAAAAAATTTCCGGTGCTCATCACTATTGTGTATACATATATATATATATATATATATATACATACACACATGTGTATATTACTGTGGCAGGTAATTGTGGCCACCTACAGACAGCTGCCACCTCTCAGGCACTAGAGAGGCACAGCTGCTGCAGAACCTATTGCCTTTCACATAAATTAAAGCCAGCGAGGAACTGACCTGGCTTATGCTGTGGCTCTGTATGAGGGAGGACAGCCGGCGAATGCTGCCCCTGAAGAACCGTGCATGATGTAGAGGCTGCCGGGCATGCACTCCATGTTACCGCCAACTGTGAGGGGGAGTAGATCAGCTTGTGATTGAGGACCGCCCCGTGTGAAGGTGTCACCCCCGTTTGTGGCCTCCAGGCTCCTCCTTGGACTCCAGCTACTCCCCGCACAGCTAACGATCGCGGCGGTGAGAGCAGATCTTGTCTTCATTCATCAGGTCGGGGAAGGGAGCAAGTGATGTAGGAGGGGAGGCTGGGGGAGACCCGACATGGGTGAGCATGGAGCGGGCGTCTCGCGGGGAGTGCAGCGCACATAGCCTTCCTTTATTGATTTCACTCAGCACCGCCCTTCAAATGCCTACGCCCATAGGCAGCTGCCTAAAGCTGCCTAGTGGTGGCGCCAGCCCTGCCTACTGTAATGCTCACAATAATTATCACAAAAATAGCTATAACATTAGTGTTAAACTTTAGGTATGTTACCTGGTCTAAAGCTCACAGCAACTGTGCTTATATAGGTGAGACCGTTGTAAAGCATCTAGGAGAACAGCTGACACAAGCTATAATTAAGTTAAAACAGGGTGCATGAGAAAATCTGATCACAAAAGTTTGATTATTCCATGGTATTCACCTATTCCTAGATTTGGGGTGCAACATGGTATGTAACCACATTGTTTAAATATAAATCACAGGGTCTTTGCATTCACTCTATTAATTAACAATAATAAACAGTGGAGTTTTAGTTCATGTATTGCTTAAAATAATTATCATAAAAATAGCTATCACTAATGTGATGTCTATTTTTATGATAATTATTTTGAGCAAGACCTGTAGTATAGTGGGGTCCCTTGCGGGACTGCAGGCTTAAATGCATTGATCAATACATGTTTGATCAATCCACTGTTTATTATTGTTAGTTAATAGAGTGAGCGCAGAGCCCCTGTGATTTATATATACTCTGCACTATACTCTGCTGTATTGTGCTGTGTCAAAGTCTCATTAGTGGCTGTGCAGTATAGTGACTGTGTACTTAGGGGGCACATTGCATGCTGCTTTGTTTTGTGCTATACTCTGTTGTATAGGACTATGGGCCTAATTCCAAGTTGATCGCAGCAGAAAACTTGTTAGCAGCAGTGCCAGATTAAGGACCGCATGGGCCTGGAGCTTAAATTTATGAAGTGCCTATAATATACTGTTGCAGAGGGTGTGACCAGCAACAGCAGGGTTGTGACTATGGGTAGAGCCCCTTATACACAATACGCCATGTAGAGCCCCTTTTATTCACGTTATGCCAGGTAGAGACCCTTTCTTTTATTGACGTTATGCCAGGTGGAGCCCCTTTTATACATGTATCGCCAGGAGGTAGAGCCTGTTATACAAACTGCACCAGGTAGCACCTTATTTACATAGCAACAGGTAGCCCATTATACAAGTTGCACTAGCTAGCCGTCACTCACCATTCGGCGCCTGTGGTCCCCCGGCTCTATGTACTTGTCATACTCCCGCGATGGGGTGCAGGCAGCGTGAAGTGGCCAGGATGGGGGGCGGCCGGACAGAGCAGGAAGTGGTGGGGAGCACTGTGGTGCAGGCAGCAGACGGGTGCTGATGGCATTGGCGGGGGCCTCAGGCCGCAGTGACCCGGGTGCCCGCCCTGCTAGCCCGCACCTAAAACCGCCACTGCCAGGATCCCCTGAGCTGGACGAGCAGCGACCCTCCCAACACTCCAACGCTGCTCCACCCAGTGCACATAGTGCATCCGAATGCACATGGACTGAGCGGGCATAGACGTGCAGATCACCCGCCTGAGCATAGCCTCCAATGTGAGCAACCCAGAGTCTGTGCACGCAACCACCCCCACCAACATGCCCATGTCACCACACACACACACACACACACACACACACACACACACACACACACACACACAGTCTGTTCCCCCACCCACTCCCTACACACACAATCTGTTTACCCAGTCCCTACATACACACACACACACACACACACACACACACACACACAAAGCCTGTTCCCCAGTCCCTACACACATGTCACACACACACACACACACACACACACACACACGCAAAGCCTGTTCCCCAGTCCCTACATATACACACTAACACACACACACACACACACACACACACACACACACACACACACACACACACACAGCCTGTTCCCCAGTCCCTACACACACATACATACACACACACACACACACACACACACACACACAAGCCTGTTCCCCAGTCCCTACATACATACACACACACACACACACACACACACACACAAAGCCTGTTCCCCAGTCCCTACATATACACACACACACACACACACACACACACACACACACACACTGTTTCCCCAGTCCCTACACAGTATACCGGCGCCAAAATCCCGACAGCCGGCATACCAACACTTTTTCTCCCTCGTGGGGGTCCACGACCCCGCTGGAGGGAGAATACAATTGCGTGGCGCGCGTAGCCGCCGGCGGTCGGGCCGCCGGCATACCATACTACACCCCATACAAATATATACACACAAAAAGCCTGTTTCCCCCAGACCCCCCCCCTACACACACACACAGCCTGTCCCCTCCAGTCACCATACACACACACTCAGCCACCCTGTTCACTCCATTCCCTACACACCTCCAGCCTGTCCCTTCCAACACACATACCCTGTTCCCAACAGCCCTCTCACTCTCCCCCGTTTCCCCCAGTCACTGAGCTATGCAGACAGAGCAGGAGCATAGAGACCAACCAGGAGAAGTCGGGGGCGTGGCCTAATCACGGACCCGTGATCACGCCCTCTTGGGGGGGGACCCTACCATTTAGCAAGCACCACTAGTCGGGACCAGAACCGTCTTTTCGTATGGGCTCAATGGGCTCTTGCCCAAGGGCCCCAGGAGTATAAGGGCCCTAGGCTGATAGCTGAGGGTCCCCTCTTTCCAGGGGTACCAGATTTTTGAAAATCGGCCATGGGGAACCAGAGATATCCGACTTGAAAGCAGTGGTCCCCATCCTAGCCTGTTGATTGCTCTTCCCAGCCAGATATCTCGGGTTTTGTTTGACTTAGAGTTTTTCTGATGATATACTCCAAAAGCTGTGACTCTCCAATTGTGGTGGACACTGGTAGCTTGTCTCTAATATGCCCAGAGCCAGAGATATCAGCCTTCCAGCAGCTGGTCCCTGCTCCAGCTCCAAACGGCTGGTATGCAGTTTTATATTTTCGTTGGTGAATTGCTCTGGCTCCTGAACTCTGATCCCCAAGTCCCTAGCACCTCCTGAAAGGTGGGACTCTCTAGTTTTGTATCCCATTCAAAGCTAAGAAATATATTTTCAGGAACTTGAGATATCTGCAGTCAAGTAAGCTGCCCACCCCCCACTGGAAAATTATGAATATTAAGCCCACTCCACTATCCTCCCCTCCCCTACGTATTAAACACCCCCTACCACCCTGGAAGTCATGTACCAGGGCTTCTTCATTCAACCCAATGCCCCTTCTACAGTTTAGCCCCATCTGTGCAGTAAAGGAGTAATTAGCAGAAATTACTGCTCCAGGTCCTACAAGCTGAGCGGGAAATAGAACACCCACTACCGCTCGCAGGACATCAAAGCTGCGCTGATAGCACCCCCCACCCCTACCGCTGGAGGATGGGTAGGGGGCCCAGTGCATTGCTGTGCCCAGGGGCCTACACTGCTGTTAAGATGGGCCTGGCCGGGACGGTAGAGGGGTCACAGGACTGGACCAGCGGCTAAGTCACTGTGTTACCCTGCGTCCCGGCAGGCAAGTACACCGATGGCTGCTGCTGTTGTACCCAGTGGAGGGGAGGCACGGTGCCTGTGTGAGATCATGGTGCAGGGGAGGAGCAGAGAAATCTTTCAACGCAGGGAGGACTTCTGAGGCTGTTTAGTGCTGCTGACGTGCTGTAATAGGAAAAACATTTTTTCCTGTTACCAGCAGCAGGGATCCTGTGGGCCTATTTTGATGGGGAGGCCTGGAGCTGCAGATCCATCCGCCCCATTGTTAATCCGGCCCTGGTTAGTAGTTGGGCAAAACCATGTGCACTGCAGGGGGGGGGGGGGGGGGGGGAGATATAACATGTGTAGAGAGAGTTAGATTTGGGTGGGGTGTGTTCAAACTGAAATCTAAATTGCAATATAAAAATAAAGCAGCCAGTATTTACCCTGCACAGAAACAAAATAACCCTCCCAAATCTAACTCTCTCTGCAAATGATATATCTGCCCCCCCTGCACTGCACATGGTTTTGCCCAACTGCTAAAAAGTTTTCTGCTGCGATCAACTTGGAATTACCCCCTATGTTCAGACTGTGTTAGCCACTGCGGGCGCGGTGAGATGTGCCAGCTCCCAGCCGTTGCTAGGTAACGGGACCGGCGCGTCACTTCTGCCGCCGGGCATCCTGGCCGGGCCGGTTGCCTGCCAGGCAGCCGCTCTCAATCCCAGCTGTTACTAAGCAGCCGGGACGCTCTGATCAGCGAGCCAGATCACAGCTGACGCAATAAGGGACCAGGGGTTGGGCTGCCTGGGTCTCCCATGATTGGTCCTCTGGGCCTTTTTATGGAAGCCAGGACAGTGCAGACCCGCCGGTGATAGCTTCCTGCAAGCCAGTCTATGGTAGTTCCTGGTTCCTGTCTTTAATTCCTGGTGTTCCACTTCCCTGCATCAGTTCGGATCGTATCCAGCTTGAATCCAGATCTGCTTCCAGTGGAATCAGCTTGAATTTGGAACTCTTCAGTATCCCCGTTGTCACTGTATTCATCCCTCATGGCACCGCGAGTTTGCGGCTCTGCGGTGGTTTATGCACAGCTCTTTTGCTTATTCGCGACGAGGTCGCATTACGCGGCTAGGCCGGGATACTTTGGTTGTTCTTCTTAAGTAGAGACAGTGTCGTATTCTGTGGGTCGACCGATTGCCTTTGTTTTCATGTTTGAGTTCAGGCGGCAGCTCCACACATAATTTGTTTATTGTATTCTCTTTACTTTCTCTCATTTTGTTGTCTCGTTAGCCTTAGCTAGTTTCTCCCCTTATTCTCTCACAGTCTCGGTTGGTGCCTTGTACCTCGTAAGACCTGGGGGCATCGGAGTCTGGGCAGACCTAATTCGCCCATTCAAACGCGGCTGCTAAAGGTGAAGACTAGCTCTGCAGGCGCCAATTGACTACTGGGAGAAATAACGAAGTAAGGGGGTAGTGTTGGTGTTGCTCCTGTAATCCATCCCTAGTTTACACGACAGTACCTGGAACTCCCCAGTTACCACCCGATCTCCAGAGTTCCAGGTACTCAGTTCATAACAGACTCATTAAGGGCTGTGCAGTATAGTGACTGTGTACTGTGCTATACTCTGCTGTATTGCGTTGTGTCCAGACTCACAAGTGGCTGTGTATAGGGGCACACTGCTGTATGTTCACTCGCATCAATAATAAACCCTGTGATCCATGCAGTTTAAAAGGAGCTGCAGGTTAAAAAATAAACAAACAAAATATATCTATTGCTTGTACTTGTAGTTTTTGGTGCACTTTGTTCACGTGGTTTAATAATAGGTCCTATGATCCACACAGTTTTTTATTGGAGCTGCAAGATTAAAAAAAAATCAAAATATACAGTATCTATTGTTTGGGGTACTGATTGTGATCCACGCAGTTTTAATGGAGCTGCAGATTGAAAAAATATAATGTTTGTACTTGTACTGTTTGGTGCGATTTATTCACGTGCATTAATAATAAGCCATGCAGTATATATATATATATATATATTAGTGTTCACCAGGGCCGTAACTACGTGTGTGCCAAGTGGGCTTGGCACACAGCCCAGTTGCCCTGAGGGCGCACGGCCAGCGGCATGTAATGAGTCAAATTGACTCATTACATGCCGCCTCTGCTGTGTGCGCCGTGCGCCGCGCTGTGGAGGGAGAAGAGACCAGCGCCGGGCAGCGGAGAAGGAGGAGGAGGGAGGGGGAGCAGGGAGCTGCAGCAGCGCTATTTCATTGGTAGTAAGCGCCGCTGCAGCATCCCCCTCTCCTTCTGTATTGGCTGCCCGGCGCTGCTGTGGATGCTGGGATGCGGTTCCTCCATCCCAGCATCCACAGCAGCGCCGGGCAGCCAATACGGAAGGAGAGGGGGATGCTGCAGCGGCGCTTACTACCAATGACATAGCGCTGCTGCGGCTCCCTGCTCCCCCTCCCTCCTCCTCCTTCTCACCTCACTGCCTGCACCGAGGGAGCTGCATGAGGAGCCTGACTGCCAGCAGGGAGATGGTAAGTATATCTCTCTTTCTCTCTCTCTCTCTCTCTCTCAGGGGGACACCGTCTGCCGCAATGTGTAAAAAGGGGGACTGGGGGGCCTGGCTGCCGCAATGTGTAAAAAGGGGGACTGGCTGCCGCAATGTGTAAAAAGGGGGACTGGCTGCCGCAATGTTTAAAAAGGGGGACTGGCTGCCGCAATGTGCAAAAAGGGGGCCTGGCTGCCGCAATGTGTAAAAAGGGGGACTGGCTGCCGCAATGTGTAAAAAGGGGGACTGGCTGCTGCAATGTGTAAAAAGGGGGACTGGCTGCTGCAATGTGTAAAGAGGGGGCCTGGCTGCCGCAATGTGTAAAAAGTAGTGATGAGCGAGGTTCGGTTTTACTCGGTTTTACTCGGTTTTACTCGGTTCTCAAAACGGCATCTTATTGGCTATCCAAAACACGTGACATCCGTGAGCCAATAAGATGCCGTTTTGAGAACCGAGTAAAACCGAGTAAAACCGAACCCGCTCATCACTAGTAAAAAGGGGGACTGTCTGCCGCAATGTGTAAAAAGGGGGCCTGGCTGCCGCAATGTGTAAAAAGGGGGACTGGCTGCCGCAATGTGTAAAAAGGGGGACTGTCTGCTGTAATGTGTAAAAAGGGGGACGCTGTCTGCTGTAATGTATAAAAGGGGCTCTACCTGGTGTAGTGGCGCTACTGTGCAGCGTAATTTGAATAATGTAGACTACTGTGCACCGTAGTATGAATTGCTATTATTTTGTGGCCACGCCCCTTCCCCGTGAAGCCACGCCCCTATACATTTTTTGCGCGCACTGCCCCTATCTTACATGGGGGGGCGCCACTGTCATTTCTTGCACACAGCACTAAAATGCCTAGTTACGGCACTGGTGTTCACTCTAGGAATCGGGCAGGGCGGCAGACTGCATATGTGCCTATGTGCGCACCCGTGCGCCCAAAATGGGGGCGTGGTATGCAAAATAGGGGGAGTGGTCATTTAACGTCATTGAAGTGGGCAGTGTGGCCCACAGACGTTATTACAGGGGGCGTGGGTGGCTGGTGGCATCACTGTTGGGGCGTGCCCAGCACCTGCGGAGGTGCTGGGCTTCTCTTAAGCTCTCTCCCACAGCATATTTACACACTGGGAGGGCACGAAGCGGGCGGCTGTTTTAGCAGGGCACCGCAGTAAGGGCAGGGCGGATTTTGCCCTTAAAAAATCAGGCAGGGCTCAGTGCCCTGCTAAAACAGCCTAGCGTGAACACTATATATACACAAATGTCCCAACCCGGCACTCACTCAGGGTAGCGTGATCCCTTATGAACAACTTACTGGTGTGCCTTCCCGGGGACTAGCAAACTCCATGTATACGCAAAGAACAAAGAGGCGGCACACCTAGCTTAGTAAAAGTGAACAACCTTTAGTGGTACATCAACGTTTTGGGGGGTCTCACCCCATCATCAGGATATCAGGTTATCCTGATGATGGGGTGAGACCCCCGAAACGTTGATGTACCACTAAAGGTTGTCCACTTTTACTAAGCTGGGACTGCAGCCTCTTTGTTCTATATATATATATATATATATATATATACATTTATATATCTTTTGTTTGTACTGTTTGGTGCGCTTTACCCTAGTGCACTTTGTTCACGTGCATCTACTGTATAAACCCTGTGATCTACACAGTGTGTGGCAATGTTTCATAGATGTGCTATAAATGGCCCTGTGCCGCTGCTCTGTTGCTTAGTAACCAGCCAGCTTGCTATAGCCTTTGGCCAATATTGGTGAAAACAATATTGTGAACTGTGAAATGGTCAAAATTGACTGGAAATGACTGGAAATTAATGTTATTGAGGTTAATAATAATCTAGGAACAAAAAAAAGCCTCTCTCTCTCACCATTTCTCCCTTGTGGGGCAGCGTAGTGTTACTGAGCGGTACTTTATTTATGTGTTTATTTACTATTCACTTATTTATTTTTATTTTACTGTATTTTTTATTTCTAATTTTTTTAATATTTTTTTTATGGGGGGGGGTGGGGGGGGTGCCAAATTACTGCCTTGCCCTAGGTGCCGAAGATCCCAGTTTCGGCCCTGCCACTGAGCTCCTAACTGTCATTTTTCAAATACAGCCTGTAAACTGACAAGTACAAACTGACTGGTTGGTTCTCTTTCCCTCTCTCTCTCTCCACTTTATCTCTCCAAAAGCTATTTTATATATATGCTGTGGATTTTAACATTTAAAGTCCTGGTATTGGAGATTTGTGGTGGATGACCATGAAATATACCTTGTTTTTACTATCAGACTGTGGGTTATGATTAATTGAATATAATTGCTATCAATCTGCTGCTACTATTTGTAACAGTGCAGTAATTGTTTGGAATAAATCGGTATAGTGCAATTTTGTACTCTCACAGGGGTATATTTACTAAGGTCCCGATTTTGACCGAGATGCCGTTTTTTCTTCAAAGTGTCATTTCGTTAATTTACTAAGCCAAAATCTCGGCAGTGATGAGGGCATTCGTAATATTTTGGAAGTCCTAGGAAAAAATCACGAATCAATACACCATCGGTCAAATACGCCTGCAATTTGGTAGAAATCGGTAATTTACTAAAAAGTGCAAATCACAAACACTGCCGACAATAGCCAAACACTGCCGTGCAGAAATACAATTCGTGAAAAAGTGCTAAAAAAAAAACAGACCTGCTTTTTTATCCCGTGTTTGGATAGGCATGCAGGGATCCATGAGATCCGTGCATGTTTATCAGTGGGAAGGGGATGGGAAAGTGTGTATTTTTGGGAAAAAAATTGCGTGGGGTCCCCCCTCCTAAGCAAAACCAGCCTCGGGCTCTTTGAGCCGGTCCTGGTTGCAAAAATATGGGGGAAAAAATGATAGAGGTTCCCCCATATTTAAACAACCAGCACCGGGCTCTGCGCCTGGTCCTGGTTCCAAAAATACGGGGGACAAAAAGCGTAGGGGTCCCCCGTATTTCTGAAACCAGCACCGGGCTCCACTAGCCAGATACATAATGCCACAGCCGGGGGACACTTTTATATAGCTCCCGGCGGCCCTGGCATTACATAACCAACTAGTCACCCCTGGCCGGGGTACCCTGGAGGAGTGGGGACCCCTTCAATCAAGGGGTGTCCCCCCTCCAGCCACCCAAGGACCAGGGGTGAAGCCCGAGGCTGTCCCCCCCATCCAAGGGCTGCGGATGGGAGGCTGATAGCCGTTGTGTAAAAAAATGAATATTGTTTTTAGTAGCAGTACTACAAGTCCCAGCAAGCCTCCCCCGCAAGCTGGTACTTGGAGAACCACAAGTACCAGCATGCGGAGGAAAACCGGGCCCGCTGGTACCTGTAGTACTACTACTAAAAAAGTACCCCAATAAAAACATAAGACACACACCTTGAAAGTATAACTTTAATACATACATACACACCTCCATATACACATACTTACCTTATGTTCACACGAGGGTCGGTCCTCTTCTCCATGTAGAATCCATGGTGTACCTGTGGAAAAAATTATACTCACATACTCCAGTGTAGAAGCCTCTTCTTCTTGTAATCCATTTGTAATCCAGGTACTTGTCAAAATAAAAAAATGGACACCCGACCTCGCACTGAAAGGGGCCCCATGTTTTCACATGGGACCCCTTTCTCCGAATGCCAGAAACCCCCTCTGACTTATGTCTAAGAGGGTTTCTTCAGCCAATCAGGGAGCGCCACGTTATGGCACCCTCCTGATTGGCTGTGTGCTCCTGTACTGTATGACAGGCGGCACACGGCAGTGTTACAATGTAGTGCCTATGCGCTCCATTGTAACCAATGGTGGGAACTTTGTGGTCAGCGGTGAGGTTACTTTCGGTCACCCGCTGACCACAAAGTTCCCACCATTGGTTATAATGGAGCGCATAGGCGCTACATTGTAACACTGCCGTGTGCCGCCTGTCATACAGTACAGGAGCACACAGCCGATCAGGAGGATGCCACAACGTGGCGTTCCCTGATTGGCTGATGGAACCCACTTAGACATAAGTCAGAGGGGGTTCCTGGCATTCGGGGAAAGGGGTCCCATGTGAAAACATGGGTCCCCTTTCAGTGCGAGGTCGGGTGTCCGTTTTTTAATTTTGACAAGTACCTGGATTACAACTGGATTAAAAGAAGAAGAGGCTTCTATACTGGATTTTGTGAGTATAATTTTTACCACAGGTACACCATGGATTCTACATGGAGAAGAGGACCAACCCTCGTGTGAACATAAGGTAAGTATGTGTATATGGAGGTGTGTATGTATGTATTAAAGTTATACTTTCAAGGTGTGTGTCTTATGTTTTTATTGGGGTATTTTTTTAGTAGTAGTACTACAGGTACCAGCGGGCCCGGTTTTCCTCCGCATGCTGGTACTTGTGGTTCTCCAAGTACCAGCTTGCGGGGGAGGCTTGCTGGGACTTGTAGTACTGCTACTAAAAACAATATTCATTTTTTTACACAACGGCTATCAGCCTCCCATCCGCAGCCCTTGGATGGGGGGGACAGCCTCGGGCTTCACCCCTGGTCCTTGGGTGGCTGGAGGGGGGACACCCCTTGATTGAAGGGGTCCCCACTCCTCCAGGGTACCCCGGCCAGGGATGACTAGTTGGTTATGTAATGCCAGGGCCGCCGGGAGCTATATAAAAGTGTCCCCCGGCTGTGGCATTATGTATCTGGCTAGTGGAGCCCGGTGCTGGTTTCAGAAATACGGGGGACCCCTACGCTTTTTGTCCCCCGTATTTTTGGAACCAGGACCAGGCGCAGAGCCTGGTGCTGGTTGTTGAAATATGGGGGAACCTCTATCATTTTTTTCCCCATATTTTTGCAACCAGGACCGGCTCAAAGAGCCCGAGGATGGTTTTGCTTAGGAGGGGGGACCCCACGCATTTTTTTTGGTTTAATTTAACACTGATTTTTTTTTTTTTTTAAATGCACAATGAAGCCCAGCACGGATCTCTCAGATCCGGCCGAGATTCATTGTATTAAAGTCGGCAGTGTTTTACAAGTCACTCACGTAAAACACTGCTTAAAAAAACGAATGACATCGACATCGGTAAAACCGAAAATGCAGAATACGGCAGCTTAGTAAATTAGTCGTACTAAATTCAAAAAGTTGCAGTTTTACACTTTCGATGTCATTCGTGATTGAACTTTGACCTCAAACGGAAAATTACGAATCTTAGTAAATTTACCCCACAGTGTCTATACACATATTCCCATTATCAATATGTCCAGGGAAGATGTCAGTGAAGAAGCGACTGGTTTTCCATTCAACAATTACCCTATTGGAGCTCTTTTAAGCTATCCCGAGTCAGAGGTCGAGAATATCTTGTATAAAGAGGTTCTCACGGAACAGGCTGAGGCTACATCTGTTGAAGATATCTTTAGGGATATATTGAAACTGAAAAAGAAAGAAATTTACTATTATCATTTCATATCTTTAAGTGAATATTCTAGATTAAAAAAGATACAGAGGGGATTGCGAGTGTGCAATTGTCATACTATGACCCGGCTTTTGCAAAATGTGTGATCGCAATACTTAATAAATGTTCAATGGATTTCATTCTTTTGATCATTGAACAATCCACTAAAGAAATGAATATGATAAAAAGCAAAATCATGTTATTTGAGGAGATTTATAAACCTGCCTTCGCAACTGACACAAACACAGATTGGCAAGATAAGTTAAATAATCACATCCAAACAATTAATCAAATTCAAAAAGGAGAAAAAAGTTTCAGTAGACCTTGATTACGATCATCACAAAGAATACACAGGAAACGGATAAAACTCTCTCAATGGATGGAAGGAAACCCTTCTTTAGGAGAAGATATAGGAGAAACCGTGACCCAGAAACATGAGAATTTGTCATATAATTCTCAAGATCTGGGCCGCCCTTTAGGGGTAACAACAAGAGCCAAACTGGCAGGTGGAAGCACCGCAAATTCACCAGGTCGGGGGAAACAGTGCAAGAGGCAGAGGTCATGGCGGAAGGCCACCACGCCAACTGAAGACCTAGTTATCAATCTGTCTTCTTATGAACTTTCAGCTATTGAATCCAAAGTATTGTCTAGAGGACTCTCTTATGTCCCTACAGTTTCTGTGGATCCCTTTCAATGGCAGATTGACAAATATCGGTTACATCGACAGTTGAAAATCAAAGAATACTTTATAAAAATGCCATCAGTGACAAAGAGTGAATATGTTATATAGAGATGAGCGGGTTCGGTTCCTCGAGATCCGAACCCCCCCCCGAACTTCACGTTGTCTACACGGGTCCGAGCCAGCCTCGGATCTTCCCGCCTTGCTCGGTTAACACAAACGCGCCCGAACGTCATCATCCCGCTGTCGTATTCTCACGAGATTCATATTGCATACAAAGAGACGCGCATCGCCGCCATTTTCACTCGTGCATTGGAGATGATAGCGAGAGGACTTGGCTGCGTTCTCTCAGTTTCTGTGTTCAGTGTGCTGCAAATATCTGTGCTCAGTGTGCTGCAAATATCTGTGCTCAGTGTGCTGCAAATATCTACGTTCTCTGCCTGAAAACGCTCCATATCTGTGCTGCATTGTAGTTGTGCGCAGTATATAGTAGGAGGACAGTGCAGAATTTTGCTGACCACCAGTATATATATAGCAGTATGGTACAGTAGTCCATTGCTCTACCTTTGTGTCGTCAAGTATACTATCCATATCTGTGCTGCATTGTAGTTGTGTGCAGTATATAGTAGGAGGACAGTGCAGAATTTTGCTGACCACCAGTATATATATATATATATATATATATATAGCAGTACGGTACAGTAGGCCATTGCTATTGATATATTACTGGCATATAATTCCACACATTAAAAGATGGAGAACAAAAATGTGGAGGGTAAAATAGGGAAAGATCAAGATCCACTTCCACCTCGTGCTGAAGCTGCTGCCACTAGTCATGGCCGAAATGATGAAATGCCATCAACGTCGTCTGCCAAGGCCGATGCCCAATGTCATAGTAGAGAGCATGTAAAATCTAGTGATGAGCGGGTTCGGTTTCTCGGAAACCGAACCCCCCCCGAACTTCACCCTTTTTACACGGGTCCGAGCCATACTCAGATTTTCCCGTATGGCTCGGTTAACCCGTGCGCGCCCGAATGTCATCATCCCGCTGTCAGATTCTCGTGAGATTCGGATTCTATAAAAGCAGCCGCGCGTCGCCGCCATTTTCACTCGTGCATTGGAAATGTTAGGGAGAGGACGTGGCTGGCGTCCTCTCCGTTTATTCATTGTTGAGTTGATGCAAATATTTGTGCTTGCTTATATCATTGTGGGGACTGGGGAGCAGCTTTATATTAATATAGGAGGAGTACATTGCAGAGTTTTGCTGATCAGTGACCACCAGTTTTATCCGTTCTCTACCTGAAAAAAACACTCCATATCTGTGCTCAGTGTGCTGCATATATCTGTGCTCACACTGCTTAATTGTGGGGACTGGGGAGCACCTGTATTATATAGCAGGAGTACAGTGCAGAGTTTTGCTGACAGTGACCACCAGTATACGTTGTCTGCCTGAAAAACACTCCATATCTGTGCTCAGTGTGCTGCTTTATTGTGGGGACTGGGGAGTCGGGACCACCAGTATAATATTATATAGGAGGAGTACAGTGCAGAGTTTTGCTGACACAGTGACCACCAGTATATATAGCAGTACGGTACGGAAGGCCACTGCTGTACCTACCTCTGTGTCGTCATTAAGTATACTATCCATCTACATTCTAATTCTATACTTGTGGTGCATTTTAGTTTTGCAGTTTGCTGACACAGTGACCACCAGTATAAATAGCAGTACGGTACGGAAGGCCACTGCTGTACCTACCTCTGTGTCGTCATTAAGTATACTATCCATCTACATTCTATACCTGTGGTGCATTTCAGTTGTGCAGTTTGCTGACACAGTGACCACCAGTATATATAGCAGTACGGTACGGAAGGCCACTGCTGTACCTACCTCTGTGTCGTCATTAAGTATACTATCCATCTACATTCTATACCTGTGGTGCATTTTAGTTTTGCAGTTTGCTGACACAGTGACCACCAGTATATATAGCAGTATGGTACGGAAGGTCACTGCTGTACCTACCTCTGTGTCGTCATTAAGTATACTATCCATCTACATTCTATACCTGTGGTGCATTTCAGTTGTGCAGTTTGCTGACACAGTGACCACCAGTATATATAGCAGTACGGTACGGAAGGCCACTGCTGTACCTACCTCTGTGTCGTCAAGTATACTATACATCTACATTCTATACCTGTGGTGCATTTCAGTTGTGCAGTTTGCTGACACAGTGACCACCAGTATATATAGCAGTACGGTATGGAAGGCCACTGCTGTACCTACCTCTGTGTCGTCAAGTATACTATCCATCTACATTCTATACCTGTGGTATACCTAATTTTTCTTTGCATCATGTGCTGTTTTTGGGGACAATTTTTTTGAAGTGCCATCCTGCCTGACACTGCAGTGCCACTCCTAGATGGGCCAGGTGTTTGTGTTGGCCACTTGTGTCGCTTATCTTAGTCACACAGCGACCTTGGTGCGCCTCTTTTTTTCTTTGCATCATGTGCTGTTTGGGGACTATTTTTTTGAACATCCTGCCTGACACTGCAGTGCCACTCCTAGATGGGCCAGGTGTTTGTGTAGGCCACTTGTGTCGATTAGCTTAGCCATCCAGCGACCTCGGTGCAAATTTTAGGACTAAAAATAATATTGTGAGGTGTGAGGTGTTCAGAATAGACTGGAAATGAGTGGAAATTATGGTTATTGAGGTTAATAATACTATGGGATCAAAATGACCCCCAAATTCTATGATTTAAGCTGTTTTTTAGGGTTTTTTGAAAAAAACACCCGAATCCAAAACACACCCGAATCCGACAAAATTTTTTCGGTGAGGCTTTGCCAAAACGCGTCCGAATCCAAAACACGGCCGCGGAACCGAATCCAAAACCAAAACACAAAACCCGAAAAATGTCCGGTGCACATCACTAGTAAAATCCAAAAAACAAAAGTTCAGTAAAATGACCCAAAAATCTAAATTAAAAGTGTCTGAGGAGAAGCGTAAACTTGCCAATATGCCATTTACGATACGGAGTGGCAAGGAATTGCTGAGGCCCTGGCCTATGTTCATGGCTAGTGGTTCAGCTTCACATGAGGATGGAAGCACTCATCCTCCCGCTAGAAAAATGAAAAGACTTAAGCTGGCAAAAGCACAGCAATGAACTGTGCGTTCTTCTAAATCACAAATCCCCAAGGAGAGTCCAATTGTGTCGGTTGCGATGCCTGACCTTCCCAACACTGGACGGGGAAAGGTGGCGCCTTCCACCATTTGCACGCCCCCTGCAAGTGCTGGAAGGAGCACCCACAGTCCAGTTCCTGATATTGAAATTGAAGATGTCACTGTTGAAGTACATCAGAATGAGGATATGGGTGTTGCTGGCGCTGAGGAGGAAATTGACAAGGAGGATTCTGATGGTGAGGTGGTTTGTTTAAGTCAGGCACCCGGGGAGACACCTGTTGTCCGTAGGATGAATATGGCCATTGACATGCCTGGTCAAATTACCCAAAAAATCACCTCTTCGTTGTGGAATTATTTTAACAGAAATGCGGACAACAGGTGTCAAGCCGTGTGTTGCCTTTGTCACACTGTAATAAGTAGGGGTAAGGACGTTAACCACCTAGGAACATCCTCCCTGAAACGTCACCTGGAGCGCATTCATCAGAAGTCATTGACAGGTTCAAAAACTTTGGGTGACAGCGGAAGCAGTCCACTGACAACTAAATCCCTTCTTCCTCTTGTACCAAGCTCCTGCAAACCACACCACCAACTCCCTCAATGTCAATTTCCCCCTTAGACAGGAACGCCAATAGTCCTGCAGGCCATGTCACTGGCAAGGCTGACGAGTCCTCTCCTGACTGGGATTCCTCTGATGGATCCTTGAGTGGAATGCCTACTGCTGCTGTTGTTACTGCTGGTGCTGCTGTTGTTGCTGCTGGGAGTCGATCGTCATCCCAGAGGGGAAGTCGGAAGACCACTTGTACTACTTCCAGTAAGCAATTGACTGTCCAACAGTCCTTTGCGAGGAAGATGAAATATCACAGCAGTCATCCTGTTGCAAAGCAGGTAACTCAGGCCTTGGCAGCTGTGTTGATGTTAGACGTGCATCCGGTATCCGCCGTTAGTTCACAGGCAATTAGAGAATTTCTTGAGGTAGTGTGTCCCCGGTACCAAATACCATCTAGGTTCCACTTCTCTTGGCAGGCGATACCGAGAATGTACACAGACGTCAGAAAAAGACTCACCAGTGTCCTAAAAAATGCAGTTGTACCCAGTGTCCTGTCCACTTAACCACGGACATGTGGACAAGTGGAGCAGGGCAGACTCAGGACTATATGACTGTGACAGCCCACTGGGTAGATGTATTGCCTCCCGCAGCAAGAACAGCAGCGGCAGCACCAGTAGCAGCATCTCGCAAATGCCAACTCGTTCTTAGGCAGGCTACGCTTTGTATCACTGCTTTTCATAAGAGGCACACAGCTGACAACCTCTTACGGAAACTGAGGAACATCATCGCAGATTGGCTTACCCCAATTGGACTCTCCTGGGGATTTGTGACATCGGACAATGCCACTAATATTGTGCGTGCATTACATTTACGCAAATTCCAGCACGTCCCATGTTTTGCACATATATTTAATTTGGTGGTGCAGAATTATTTAAAAAACGACAGGGGCGTGCAAGAGATGCTATCTGTGGCCAGAAGAATTGCGGGCCACTTTCGTCATTCAGCCACTGCGTGCCGAAGACTGGAGCAGCAGCAAACACTCCTGAATCTGCCCCGCCATCAGCTGAAGCAAGAGGTGGTAACGAGGTGGAATTCAACCCTCTGTATGCTTCAGAGGATGAAGGAGCAGCAAAAGGCCATTCAAGCCTATACACCTGCCTACGATATAGGCAAAGGAGGGGGAATGCACCTGACTCAAGCGCAGTGGAGAATGATTTCAACGTAGTGCAAGGTTCTGCAACCCTTTGAACTTGCCACACGTGAAGTCAGTTCAGAAACTGCCAGCCTGAGTCAGGTCATTCCCCTCATCAGGCTTTTGCAGAAGCAGCTGGAGAGATTGAAGGAGGAGCTAAAACGGAGCAATTCCGCTAGGCATGTGGGACTTGTGGATGGAGCCCTTCATTTGCTTAACCAGGATTCACGGGTGGTCAATCTGTTGAAATCAGAGCACTACATTTTGGCCACCGTGCTCGATCCTAGGTTTAAAGCCTACGTTGTATCTCTCTTTCCGGCAGACACAAGTCTGCAGATGTTCAAAGACCTGCTGGTGAGACACTTGTCAAGTCAAGCGGAACGTGACCCGCCAACAGCTCCTCCTTCATTTTCTCCCGCCACTGGAGCTGCCAGGAAAAGGATCAGATTTCCAAAACCACCCGCTGGCGGTGATGCAGGGCAGTCAGGAGCAAGTGCTGACATCTGGTTCGGACTGAAGGACCTGCCAACGATTACTGACATGTCGTCTGCTGTCACTGCATATGATTCTGTCACCATTGAAAGAATGATGGAGGATTGTATGAGTGACAGCATCCAAGTAGGCACGTCAGACAGTCCGTACGTATACTGGCAGGAAAAAGAGGCAATTTGGAGGCCCTTGCACAAACTGGCTTTATTTTACCAAAGTTGCCCCCACTCCAGTGTGTACTCCGAAAGAGTGTTTAGTGCAGCCGGTAACCTTGTCAGCGATCGGCGTACGAGGTTACTTCCACAAAATGTGGAGAAGATGATGTTCATCAAAATTAATTATAATCAATTCCTCCATGGAGACATTCACCAGCAATTGTCTCCAGAAAGTACACAGGGACCTGAGATGGTGGATTCCAGTGGGGACGAATTAATACTCTGTGAGGAGGGGGATGTACACAGTGAAAAGGGTGATGAATCGGAGGATGAGGAGGAGATGGACATCTTGCCTCTGTAGAGCCAGTTTGTGCAAGGAGAGATTGATAGCTTCTTTTTTGGTGGGGGCCCAAACCAACCAGTCATTTCAGCCACAGTCGTGTGGCAGACCCTGTCGCTGAAATGATGGGTTTGTTAAAGTGTGCATGTCCTGTTTATACAACATAAGGGTGGGTGGGAGGCAAGGACAATTCCATCTTGCACCTCTTTTTTTTAAATTTATCTTTGCATCATGTAATGTTTGGGGCTAATTTTTTTAAGTGCCATCCTGTCTGACACTGCAGTGCCACTCCTAGATGGGCCAGGTGTTTGTGCCGGCCACTTGGGTCGCTTAGCTTAGTCATCCAGCGACCTTGGTGCAAATTTTAGGACTAAAAATAATATTGTGAGGTGTGAGGTGTTCAGAATAGACTGGAAATGAGTGGAAATTGTTGTTATTGAGGTTAATAATACTATGGGATCAAAATGACCCCCAAATTCTATGATTTAAGCTGTTTTTAAGGGTTTTTTGTAAAAAAAACACCCGAATCCAAAACACACCAGAATCCGACAAAAAAATTTCAGGGAGGTTTTGCCAAAACGCGTCCGAATCCAAAACATGGCGGCGGAACCGAATCCAAAACCAAAACACAAAACCCGAAAAATGTCCGGTGCACATCTCTATTATTCCACAGGCTCTTTATGTGTTTGCTTGACCAGCAGATTACAGTGGATTTAACAACAGCTACATTCTCTCATCCAAATTTGAGTAAGGAAGAACATTGTGCCCTGATAAAGTTGGCTAAGAATGACCAATCGTATTTAGGCCAGCGGATAAGGGCGGAGTCCTGGTAATTCAAGACAAAATAGACTATTTAAGTGAGATACATCAGCAACTCAGTGATACAATCACATACCGCATACTTTCGCATGACCCTACAAATATATTTAAACAGACATTGATTAATACCCTTAAGAAGGCCGTGGCAGGTTTTGTTTACTCCAATGCGAACTTCCCCAGACATTTCCCCAGAACATCAATTTGAGGTGATTTATATCTTGTTTCATCCAAGTGTCATGTGAGTGTTAGTCACAATATATTAATACACATGTAAGAAAAAGGGATTTAGGGGGTTATTCAGGTCGCATCGCTTAGTGATTGACAAGCAGAGGTGTTCGCAAGATGAGCGGGGGGCAGCGATGGACCGTTGTGGGGGTGGCACATTAAAAACAGGGAGTGGCAGCATTTTTAAGGCGGCTGCGTGACACCACACGCAGCTTCTCAGATCTAAAAAATAGCCGCAGACCTCCTGCATACTCAGCCTAGCTGCGGCTGTAGGGGGTCGTCCACAATTGCTGCGACTGCAATTAAATTGCGGTCGCAGCTGGGTAGGCCATTCTGCATGCTGGGCAGACTTGCCCTGCGATGGGAGCCCCCCAGCTTGCGAAGGAAAGGATTGCAGATTCTGCTTTTTAGGGCCAAGTTAAGATAGCAAACAACTATAACATTCACATTTTTGGACTCTATTTAGCTTTGGACAGCACCTTAACAGCATCTTTTTGTTCCAAATAAGCATAATAATAGAAAATAATTTAGAATCGAAAATTCTTTGAGCAAAATTAATTAATAGAAAATTAGGAGAGAAAAGTATAATGTCATATACCACATACCACAATGTGCACTGCTGGTCTTCTAGAACAGTGTGTTCTGAGGTTACCCACACAAGAGCATTCACATATAATGCCTGCAGGCAGGGCCGTTTCTTGGGGCAGGCGAGCAGTGCAACCGCACTGGGCGCCCGTCGCGGCACTAACTGTGGCTCCCTGCTTCCCCCTCCTATTTCTCCCAGAGTAACCCGCTCGGGGGGCGGAGTTTCACGGAATGACGCGGTTGCGTCGTTAGGTCACGACTCAACCACGTCACTCCGCGAAACTCCCCCCCCCCCCCCTCCGAGCGGAGTACTGAGGGGGATCCAAGTAAGGAAGAGGAAAAGGACGGCGCGAGGAGCGACTGGTGAGGCGGGCCGAAGAGCGGTACTCGCCTCTGTAAGTATTCGCTCTCTCTCTCTCTCTCTCAATGTGTAAAATGGGGACACCTGCCGTAATGTGTGAAATGGGGACTCTTGCGTAGTGTGGGGATTTAATGTATCAAGGGCATTGCGGTTTGTGGCATAATATGGTGCAGGGGGCATTACTGTGTGGGGCTTAATATGGTAGCATTTTTTTTCCTGTGGTGGTCGTGATCTGTTGGAGCAGGGTCAAAAATTGGATTGTGAGGTAGTCTTTTCAGATGAGGCCACACCCATTTAGATGAGGTCACGCCCCCTTGCTGGGTGCGCGCAATTTTTTTTTTTTTTCATCTAGTTGTGTGTGGGGGGGGGGATTTTTTTATGTCATGGGGGGCGCATTTTTTAAATCTCGCACTGCGAGCCAAATTGGCTAGAAACAGCCCTGCCTGCAGGATTGCAGTTGCTTTAGTTTCAATCAATGGGGATAAGGTTACCATGAACTTACTGAAGTGTTTTTCTCTGTACAAAACTGAAGAATTGAAATGGAAAGAAAATAGCCAAAAATAGCAAGTGATCACTGACTTATCAAGTAGTAACACTGCAAAATATGTATTGTGCAATCTACACCTAAAAGTTAACTTTACAGTTGAATCAGTAGAAAGTGTAAACCATACAAATTACTTACATCATAGTAGGGTTAATTTATTAAAATACTGTAATATTTTAGTGCAAAATGTGCACTGATCATAGCAATCAGAGGATTGTATTCAATGTTGGGAATTATGGATGGTGTAATTACTGTCTCACAGCACTGAGGTCATGGGCCCTCATTCCGAGTTGTTCGCTCGTTCTTTTTCATCGCATCGCAGTGAAAATCCGCTTAGTACGCATGCGCAAAGTTCGCACTGCGACTGCGCCAAGTAACTTTACTATGAAGAAAGTATTTTTACTCACGGCTTTTTCTTCGCTCCGGCGATCGTAATGTGATTGACAGGAAATGGGTGTTACTGGGCGGAAACACGGCGTTTCAGGGGCGTGTGGCTGAAAACGCTACCGTTTCCGGAAAAAACGCAGGAGTGGCCGGAGAAACGGTGGGAGTGCCTGGGCGAACGCTGGGTGTGTTTGTGACGTCAACCAGGAACGACAAGCACTGAACTGATCGCACAGGCAGAGTAAGTCTGGAGCTACTCTGAAACTGCTAAGTAGTTAGTAATCGCAATATTGCGAATACATCGGTCGCAATTTTAAGAAGCTAAGATTCACTCCCAGTAGGCGGCGGCTTAGCGTGTGTAACTCTGCTAAATTCGCCTTGCGACCGATCAACTCGGAATGAGGGCCATGGGTTCAATTCCCACCACGGCTCTAACTGTGTGGAGTTTGTTTATTCTCCTGGTGCTTGCATGAGTGTGCTCCGGTTTCCTCGCACAATCCAAAAATATACTGGTAGGCTAATTGGCTCCCAACAAAATTAACCCTATTAGCCCTAGCGTGAATGTGTCTGGTGTACACATACCTCCCAACATGATCCTCTCCAGGCGGGACACAATGCTCTGCTCCTGGACTTTTCTCTTAATTTATGACTGTCGGCACCTGTATTGAACTAGTTAATGGATAAGAAAGGTGTTACAGCACAGGTGATGGTAATCATACATAAAGAGGGAAGTCCAGGAGCAGAGCATTCTGTCCCTCCTGGAGAGGGTCATGTTGGGAGGTAAGTGTACATGTGGTAGGGAATAATGGGGCAGATGTATTAACCTGGAGAAGATATAAGGAAGTGATAAACCAGTGATATGTGCAAGGTGATAAAGGCAGCAGCCAATCAGATCCTAACTGTTAATTTACATATTGGAGCTGATTGGCTGGTGTGTTTATCACCTTGCACATATCACTGGTTTATCACTTCCTTATGCCTTCTACAGGTTAATACATCTGCCCCATAGATTGTAAGCCCCACTGGGGCAGGGACTATTGTGAATGGGCAAGTATTTTCTAAAAGCACTGCGGAATATGTGTATGCTATATAAATAACTGGTAATAATGATAATAATTGTTAGGGCTGTAGCCGGGAATGTGAGATCAGCGCTGCCACCTATGAGATCAGTGCTGCCACCTGTAACACACCCTTTTACCTTTTGAGGTGCCAGGGTTTGGATGCCTGGAAATTAGGGTCTCCAGATCGGTATCCGAACTCTAGGTCGACACACATTAGGTCAACACCTATTAGTCAACACACATTAGGTCAACACAGGAAATAGGTCAACATGAACAAGGTCAACATGAAAAAGGTCGACATGAGTTTTTCACAATTTTTTAATTTTTTTTTTTTACTTTTCATACTTTACGATCCGTGTGGACTACAATTGGGAATGGTAACCTTGCCCGAAGCATGGCGAGCGAAGCAAGCCATGTGAGGGGACACGGTACACTACTTGGGGTTCCCCGTCACTTTACGGAGAAAACAACACACACAAAAAACATTAAAAACCCATGACAACCTTTTTCCATGTCGACCTTGCTCATGTCGACCTAATGGTCCTGTCGACCCATTTCCTGTGTCGACCTAGTCACTGTTGACCAATAGGTGTCGACCTAATGTGTTTCGACCATGAGTCCCATACCCGCCAGATCATCCCTTTAATGAGGGACCCATATGAATTGCACAGACTCTATGCACGGGCAGCCCCCTTCATTCGGGCCACCTCCTCCCTGCCGGCAGCGCTGTAGAGTCTGAGCACTAGAGGACCCAAACTCTACTACGCATGCGCAGATCTCCGGGAAAATGGCGTGGCAGCTATTTCTCAGTGATTTCTCTACTGTGTATGTGGAAATGCCGTGAAAATGGCCGCTGCGCCATTTTCTCTGTGATTTAATATTGCAGCTGCCATCAGCATGGGAGAGTGAGTATAAAAAAAGGGGTGCACCCATTATAAATACACCAGGGACTCTATTGCTGGCTGACTTCAAGTCCCCATTTCATCTGGTTTATATCAGCCACAGAACCTGTGTAATTCATATGTGTTTCTCATTAAAGGGGTGATCTTAAAACCCTAGTGAGGCACCTCACTGCATGGGAGGCTGCAGGGTGCATCCTTAGTAGTCAGCCTTTCTGCTCTTACAAAGCTTCCCTGGCACTTGCTGTTTGACATCATGACATCACATGCGATGGATGCAGGGGAGTAATGGACAAGAGCAAACAATCTCTCTGCTATGTTCGTTGTCTAAGACAGAACAAACAAAATAGCCAATAGGTCCTGTTAGTCAGTGCAAGTTTTGCCTAAATATAATGTTAATAAAAAAGCTTGTTGATTTTTTTTATAAAATTTTTTAGCAAGGGAAAAATTGAGACGATTAGAGCATAAGTAGTGAATAGAGGTGTGCAGTAGGTAATGATGGGCAGGGCCTCATTGAACCTTAGGATGTTCAGGAGTTAGTAATAAGTTGGGGTGGCTGGTGATACAGGTAAGGATACACATATCAAAAAACAGAGATACCAGCAAAGAGGGATGGTGAGAAACAGACCTGGGAGGAGATTTATCAAAGCTCAGAGAGAGAATAAGTACTAACCAATCAGCTGATTTATTAGTAACATGGGCGTAATGATTAGAGATGAGCGGGTTCGGTTCCTCGGAATCCGAACCCCCCCGAACTTCAGCCTTTTTACACGGTTCCGAGGCAGACTCGGATCTTCCCGCCTTGCTCGGTTAACCCGAGCGCGCCCGAACGTCATCATCCCGCTGTCGGATTCTCGCGAGGCTCGTATTCTATCGCGAGACTCGGATTCTATATAAGGAGCCGCGCGTCGCCGCCATTTTCACACGTGCATTGAGATTGATAGTGAGAGGACGTGGCTGGCGTCCTCTCCGTTAGAATAGATAGAGACACTTGAGTTGATTTACTACTAACTTAGTAATTTTGGGGAGTATTAGGAGTAGTCAGAGTGCAGAGTTTTGCTGATAGTTACTAGTGACCACCACCAGTTTTATTTATTATTTAATATAATCCGTTCTCTGCCTGAAAAAAAACGATACACAGTCACATACCATATCTGTGCTCAGCCTCAGTGTGCTGCATGATAATATCATCTATGTATATCTGACTGTGCTGAGTGCTCACTGCTCACACAGCTGAATTGTGGGGGAGACTGGGGTGCAGCTATAGCAGGAGTACAGTGCACACTTTTGCTGCCAGTGTGACTGACCAGTGACCACCAGTATATTGTCTGCCTGAAAAAGTTAAACACTCCTGTGGTGTTTTTTTTTTTTATTCTATAAACGCATTCTGCTGACAGTGTCCAGCAGGTCCGTCATTCATTATATTATATAAATATTTACCTGCAGTAGTGTTATATTTTTTTTGTTCATCTCTATCATCTTTATCATCTCTATATTAGCAGACGCAGTACGGTAGTCCACGGCTGTGGCTACCTCTGTGTCGTCAGTGCTCGTCCATAATTGTATACCTACCTGTGGTGGGGTTTATTTTTCTATCTTCTTCATACTAGTAGTTTAGGAGTCTGCTGACAGTGTCCAGCAGGTCCGTCATTATATTATATATACCTGCAGTAGTGATATATATATATTTTTTATATCATTATCATCTCTATACTAGCAGACGCAGTACGGTAGTCCACGGCTGTAGCAACCTCTGTGTCGTCAGTGCTCGTCCATAATTGTATACCTACCTGTGGTGGGGGGTTTTTTTCTATCTTCTTCATACTAGTAGTTTAGGAGTCTGCTGACAGTGTCCAGCAGGTCCGTCATTATATTATATATACCTGCAGTAGTGATACATATATTTTTTTTATATCATTATCATCTCTATACTAGCAGACGCAGTACGGGAGTCCACGGCTGTAGCTACCTCTGTGTCGTCAGTGCTCGTCCATAATTGTATACCTACCTGTGGTGGGGTTTTTTTTTCTATCTTCTTCATACTAGTAGTTTAGGAGTCTGCTGAGAGTGTCCAGCAGGTCCGTCATTATATTATATATACCTGCAGTAGTGATATATATATATTTTTTATATCATTATCATCTCTATACTAGCAGACGCAGTACGGTAGTCCACGGCTGTAGCTACCTCTGTGTCGTCAGTGCTCGTCCATAATTGTATACCTACCTGTGGTGGGGTTTTTTTTTCTATCTTCTTCATACTAGTAGTTTAGGAGTCTGCTGACAGTGTCCAGCAGGTCCGTCATTATATTATATATACCTGCAGTAGTGATATATATATATATTTTTTATATCATTATCATCTCTATACTAGCAGACGCAGTACGGTAGTCCACGGCTGTAGCTACCTCTGTGTCGTCAGTGCTCGTCCATAATTGTATACCTACCTGTGGTGGGTTTTTTTTTTTCTATCTTCTTCATACTAGTAGTTTAGGAGTCTGCTGACAGTGTCCAGCAGGTCCGTCATTATATTATATATACCTGCAGTAGTGATATATATATTTTTTATATCATTATCATCTCTATACTAGCAGACGCAGTATGGTAGTCCACGGCTGTAGCTACCTCTGTGTCGTCAGTGCTCGTCCATAATTGTATACCTACCTGTGGTGGGGGTTTTTTTTCTATCTTCTTCATACTAGTAGTTTAGGAGTCTGCTGACAGTGTCCAGCAGGTCCGTCATTATATTATATATACCTGCAGTAGTGATATATATATATTTTTTATATCATTATCATCTCTATACTAGCAGACGCAGTACGGTAGTCCACGGCTGTAGCTACCTCTGTGTCGTCAGTCACTCGTCATCCATAAGTATACTAGTATCCATCCATCTCCATTGTTTACCTGAGGTGCCTTTTAGTTGTGCCTATTAAAATATGGAGAACAAAAATGTTGAGGTTCCAAAAATAGGGAAAGATCAAGATCCACTTCCACCTCGTGCTGAAGCTGCTGCCACTAGTCATGGCCGAGACGATGAAATTCCATCAACGTCGTCTGCCAAGGCCGATGCCCAATGTCATAGTACAGAGCATGTAAAATCCAAAACACAAAATATCAGTAAAAAAAGGACTCAAAAATCCAAAATAAAATCGTCGTCGGAGAAGCGTAAACTTGCCAATATGCCATTTACCACACGGAGTGGCAAGGAACGGCTGAGGCCCTGGCCTATGTTCATGGCTAGTGGTTCAGCTTCACATGAGGATGGAAGCACTCAGCCTCTCGCTAGAAAAATGAAAAGACTTAAGCTGGCAAAAGCACAGCAAAGAACTGTGCGTTCTTCGAAATCACAAATCCACAAGGAGAGTCCAATTGTGTCGGTTGCGATGCCTGACCTTCCCAACACTGGACGTGAAGAGCATGCGCCTTCCACCATTTGCACGCCCCCTGCAAGTGCTGGAAGGAGCACCCGCAGTCCAGTTCCTGATAGTCAGATTGAAGATTTCAGTGTTGAAGTACACCAGGATGAGGAGGATATGGGTGTTGCTGGCGCTGGGGAGGAAATTGACAAGGAGGATTCTGATGGTGAGGTGGTTTGTTTAAGTCAGGCACCCGGGGAGACACCTGTTGTCCGTGGGAGGAATATGGCCATTGACATGCCTGGTGAAAATACCAAAAAAATCAGCTCTTCGGTGTGGAAGTATTTCAACAGAAATGCGGACAACAGGTGTCAAGCCATGTGTTGCCTTTGTCAAGCTGTAATAAGTAGGGGTAAGGACGTTAACCACCTCGGAACATCCTCCCTTATACGTCACCTGCAGCGCATTCATCATAAGTCAGTGACAAGTTCAAAATCTTTGGGCGACAGCGGAAGCAGTCCACTGACCAGTAAATCCCTTCCTCTTGTAACCAAGCTCACGCAAACCACCCCACCAACTCCCTCAGTGTCAATTTCCTCCTTCCCCAGGAATGCCAATAGTCCTGCAGGCCATGTCACTGGCAATTCTGACGAGTCCTCTCCTGCCTGGGATTCCTCCGATGCATCCTTGCGTGTAACGCCTACTGCTGCTGGCGCTGCTGTTGTTGCTGCTGGGAGTCGATGGTCATCCCAGAGGGGAAGTCGTAAGACGACTTTTACTACTTCCACCAAGCAATTGACTGTCCAACAGTCCTTTGCGAGGAAGATGAAATATCACAGCAGTCATCCTGCTGCAAAGCGGATAACTGAGGCCTTGGCATCCTGGGCGGTGAGAAACGTGGTTCCGGTATCCATCATTACTGCAGAGCCAACTATAGACTTGTTTGAGGTACTGTGTCCCCGGTACCAAATACCATCTAGGTTCCATTTCTCTAGGCAGGCGATACCGAAAATGTACACAGACCTCAGAAAAAGACTCACCAGTGTCCTAAAAAATGCAGTTGTACCCAATGTCCACTTAACCACGGACATGTGGACAAGTGGAGCAGGGCAGACTCAGGACTATATGACTGTGACAGCCCACTGGGTAGATGTATTGACTCCCGCCGCAAGAACAGCAGCGGCGGCACCAGTAGCAGCATCTCGCAAACGCCAACTCTTTCCTAGGCAGGCTACGCTTTGTATCACCGCTTTCCAGAATACGCACACAGCTGAAAACCTCTTACGGCAACTGAGGAAGATCATCGCAGAATGGCTTACCCCAATTGGACTCTCCTGTGGATTTGTGGCATCGGACAACGCCAGCAATATTGTGTGTGCATTAAATCTGGGCAAATTCCAGCACGTCCCATGTTTTGCACATACCTTGAATTTGGTGGTGCAGAATTATTTAAAAAACGACAGGGGCGTGCAAGAGATGCTGTCGTGGCCAGAAGAATTGCGGGACACTTTCGGCGTACAGGCACCACGTACAGAAGACTGGAGCAACACCAAAAACGCCTGAACCTGCCCTGCCATCATCTGAAGCAAGAAGTGGTAACGAGGTGGAATTCAACCCTCTATATGCTTCAGAGGTTGGAGCAGCAAAAGGCCATTCAAGCCTATACAACTGACCACGATATAGGAGGTGGAATGCACCTGTCTCAAGCGCAGTGGAGAATGATTTCAACGTTGTGCAAGGTTCTGCAACCTTTTGAACTTGCCACATGTGAAGTCAGTTCAGACACTGCCAGCCTGAGTCAGGTCATTCCCCTCATCAGGCTTTTGCAGAAGAATCTGGAGACATTGAAGGAGGAGCTAACACTGAGCGATTCCGCTTGGCATGTGGGACTTGTGGATGGAGCCCTTAATTCGCTTAACAAGGATTCACGGGTGGTCAATCTGTTGAAATCAGAGCACTACATTTTGGCCACCGTGCTCGATCCTAGATTTAAAACCTACCTTGGATCTCTCTTTCCGGCAGACACAAGTCTGCAGGGGTTCAAAGAACTGCTGGTGAGAAAATTGTCAAGTCAAGCGGAATGCGACCTGTCAACATCTCCTCCTTCACATTCTCCCGCAACTGGGGGTGCGAGGAAAAGGCTCAGAATTCCGAGCCCACCCGCTGGCGGTGATGCAGGGCAGTCTGGAGCGACTGCTGATGCTGACATCTGGTCCGGACTGAAGGACCTGCCAACGATTAAGGACATGTCGTCTACTGGCACTGCATATGATTCTCTCTCCATTGAAAGAATGGTGGAGGATTATATGAGTGACCGCATCCAAGTAGGCACGTCAGACAGTCCGTACGTATACTGGCAGGAAAAAGAGGCAATTTGGAGGCCCTTGCACAAACTGGCTTTATTCTACCTAAGTTGCCCTCCCACAAGTGTGTACTCCGAAAGAGTGTTTAGTGCCGCCGCTCACCTTGTCAGCAATTGGCGTACGAGGTTACTTCCAGAAAATGTGGAGAAGATGATGTTCATTAAAATGAATTATAATCAATTCCTCCGTGGAGACATTCACCAGCAGCAATTGCCTCCACAAAGTACACAGGGAGCTGTGATGGTGGATTCCAGTGGGGACGAATTGATAATCTGTGAGGAGGGGGATGTACACGGTGATGAATCGGAGGATGATGATGAGGTGGACATCTTGCCTCTGTAGAGCCAGTTTGTGCAAGGAGAGATTAATTGCTTCTTTTTTGGTGGGGGTCCAAACCAACCCGTCATTTCAGTCACAGTTGTGTGGCAGACCCTGTCACTGAAATGATGGGTTGGTTAAAGTGTGCATGTCCTGTTTATACAACATAAGGGTGGGTGGGAGAACCCAAGGGCAATTCCATCTTGCACCTCTTTTTTCTTTCATTTTTCTTTGCGTCATGTGCTGTTTGGGGAGTGTTTTTTGGAAGGGCCATCCTGCGTGACACTGCAGTGCCACTCCTAGATGGGCCAGGTGTTTGTGTCGGCCACTTGGGTCGCTGAGCTTAGTCATCCAGCGACCTCGGTGCAAATTTTAGGACTAAAAATAATATTGTGAGGTGTGAGGTGTTCAGAATAGACTGAAAATGAGTGGAAATTATGGTTATTGAGGTTAATAATACTTTGGGATCAAAATGACCCCCAAATTCTATGATTTAAGCTGTTTTTTAGTTTTTTTTAAAAAAAAACACCCGAATCCAAAACACACCCGAATCCGACAAAAAAAATTCGGTGAGGTTTTGCCAAAACGCGTTCGATCCCAAAACACGGCCACGGAACTGAACCCAAAACCAAAACACAAAACCCGAAAAATTTTCGGTGCACATCTCTAGTAATTATTGTGAGTGCATGGCCCCCATTGATATGGGGCCCAGAAGCTTAGGGGGGCCTGGGTCCAGGTTTTAAAGTTGCATACCAATTTCCCAGAATTGCCTGCTTAGCAGTTTGGTCTGGTCCCTTGCCCAGCCTAAATTGTGTGACATTACATTCTCAGTGAGAGGAGTGTGTAGTGGATGTTATAATGGTAAGGGGTAAAGATGAGCAGGCTTGGTTCTCTGAGAACTGAGCCCACCCGAACTTCCATGATCCAAGAGAATCTGAGCCCTGGCTTGGGTTTCCCCGCCAGGCTCGGATTTCAAAACGAGGCTAAATGTCATATTCCCGGCATGTTTTGGATTTAATATAAGTCCTTCCCACAGTGATTTGGGTGCCATATCACACAGGACTGCTGAAGGGGAGAGTCAGGACACTGTTTGATGGGCACCCACATGCCCCTAGTTAATACTGGCAGAGCTAGACGGATCATGTAGGCAGTTAGCAAAATATTATTTTTTTTATAGTGCCAGAAGGAACATCTCATTGAGTACTTGCGTTAAGTGTGTCATAGCTGTGCTGTAACTTAACTGCAGCACCTTGGTACGCAGCCCAGAGGTCCTAATACAGGGGCAGCATTAACCCTTACTTCACAGTGCCCACTGGTGGGGGGTTTTGTCACTATATATATATATATATATATATATAAAAGCACTGTGAGTCCATAGTGTGAGTTATCATTTATGAAAAAAAGGTGTTTCTTTTTGTACAACATGTGTATATTCAATAAAGACCAGGTGATGCTGTGCCCCACTGTCTTAATAAATATAAGCACTGTGAATGTGTGAGTGTGAGTTGTCAAAAATAATAATAATTGTACAACTTGTGGATTCAATAAAACACAGTATTGGCACTGCCCCGCTGCGATCATAAATATAAGCATCAATGTGGATTACAATCAGTTGATAGAAGAGCAGGAGCAGTAACTAAGTACTAGTGCTATGGCTGCTGCCAGTCATGATTGTACTACAACATATGAACTACAGCAATGCCCTCTACCTATGGTCTCCTAGCAAAAGAATTGCTCCACTCACAGCTGGTACAAAATGCAGCTGCTAAGCTGTTAACTAACCAGCCCCGTTCCAGCCACATAACACCCATTCTCTACTCCCTCCACTGGCTACCTGTAAGATGGCAAATTGTCTTCAAGACTGGCTTACTGACTTTCAAAGCACTACATGACCAGTCCCCAAGGTACCAGAAGCAGCTACTGATTCCATTCCTCTCTGCTCAATTACTACAATCTGTAGATGAAGGACTTTTAGCAGTACTTAGAATCTCCCATAATGCATCTGGGGGTCGAGCTTTTAACCATGCAGCTCCGACTCTATGAAACTTGCTTCCAAATACAATTAGAGTCCCCCACTCTAGAATCCTTCAAAAACAGACTCAAGACTCTCCTGTTTACTCCCTCATTTCCATAATTGTCCCTTTAATAACTCCATGCTCTCTGTATTTTATGAAAATCTTTTCTGTACTTCATTATTTCTGTACTGTATCATGTTAATTCTGTTAAGTGCCTTGAGTCTTATTGGAGAAAGAGCAGGGTGGTCCTGAGGGCAAAAAGTGTAGAAAAGGGCACCTGAAATTAAATCTTTCACAATTTTTAAAAAAGGGACAGAGGCCCACATTATGCGATTTTAGCCGTTTTTATTAAATAAATAAAAAAAATACAGATCCAAAACCAAAACACGTGCGGGCAATTTTGGTAAAATTAGATGAATTAGAACCAAAACCAAAACACTGGTGTCGACACACATCTCTAGTAAGGGGGCACAATAATGTGGCATAATTTAAACTGGAGGCCACTGTAATGTGTCATAATCTGATCTGCTTATTATAATGTGGATGACCCTACAGTATTTTACATAACAAGAACTGGGGCACGTTAATGTGGCACACTATGAAATGGAGGCACTATACAGTAGTGTGGCATAAAATGAGCTGGGGCACTGCAATGTGACATAATTTGAACTGGAGGGCCATGTAATATGGGACAATATGAAGTGGAGCCACTGTATTGTGGCACAGTATGAACAGGGGGCATTGTAATGTGGCTGGGGGCACTGCATGTCATAATGTGAATTGGGGATACTGTGTGGCATGTGTACTGGCAGCTCTATAAAGTGACATCTTGAAAAATAGGGAACTATGATGGTTCACAAAATAAACTAGGGCACTGCTATGGTTCAGAAAAATAAACTAGGGCACTATTATAGGGCATACAACTAATAACTGCTGCGGATAAACACAGTGCATACTTGCCTACTCTCCCGGAAGCTGCGGGAGGCTCCCGATTTTTGGGGTAGCCCCCCGCAACCCCGGAAGAGTAGGCAGGTCTCCCGCACCCTAGTGATGCGGGCAGGATGAAGAGATACACTGCCGTATTCATGAGTCCGCGGGAAGGGGGCGGGGCTAAAATGACGCGATTCGCGTAATTTTAACCCCGCCCCCTTCCCGCGGACCCACGAATCGCTGCGTTGCCCGATGTGGGGCTTAATGATGTCACAGCCCGCCCCGCCCCCTGAAGTCTCCTGCTGTGTCTCCTCTCTGGGCTTCTCCCGGAGAGGAGCTATTTAAAGTAGGCAAACCTGACACAGTGACAGTGATAAGAAATAATAGCAGAAAAACCTGTTTGTCAGCTCATTAATGTGCTGTTGACTTCACAAAGGAAGAGGTGTGGAGGTGCGTCTAAAAAGAGATCTAAAACTGGCAGTGAATACACTGGATGAGGTAATCGTATTAATTTCTATTTGACACATAATAAATTATCATAGTTAACACATATATGGGTATCCTTGATAGGAAGAGTAATCTGTCCCAGTGAAAGAATTTACAGATAATTATTCATTTGCCACAGATGCTGCATATTAATAGCATTAGGGAAGAACCTCGACTAGCTGAATGTTAGTCATACTGTTGTTTGTGGCAGTGACTGATCTTCATCAGTAGAGGCAATTGCTCCTCTGAGTACCCTCAATGCTGCCAACCCCCTTAACTTACCTGCTCATATGGGGTAATTCAGAGTTGATCGCAGCAGCAAATTTGTTAGCAGTTGGGCAAAACCATGGGGGTCATTCTGAGTTGTTCGCTAGCTGCTTTCGTTAGCTGCGCAGCAATCAGGCAAAAAATCGGCACATCTGCGCATGGTATGCGGTGCAATGCGCACGCGCATCATATTATTACAAAGAATGATGTAGTTTCACACAAGGTCTAGCGAAGCTTTTCAGTCGCACTGTTGGCTGCAGAGTGATTGACAGGAAGAGGGCATTTCTGGGTGTCAACTGACCGTTTTTAGGGAGTGTTTGGAAAAACGCAGGCGTGCAGTTTCAGAGAAGCTTCAAACCTACTCAGCGCTTGCGATCACTTCAGACCATTCAGTTCCTGATTTGACATCACAAACACGCCCTGGTTCGCCCAGCCATGCCTGCGTTTTTCCGAACACTCCCTGAAAACGGTCAGTTGACACCCAGAAATGCCCATCGCTAGACCCTGTGTAAAACTACATCGTTCGTTGTTAAAGTATGCCGCGCATGCGCAGAAATGCCGTTTTTTTCATCATCGCTGCACAGCGAACGAATGCAGCTAGCGAACAACTCAGAATAACCACCATGGTTTTGCCCAACTGCTAACAAATTTGCTGCTGCGATCAACTCTGATTTACTCCCACTGGGGGTCATTCCGAACTGATCGATCGCTGCAGTTTGTCGCAGCGCAGCGATCGGGTCGGAACTGCGCATGCACCGGCACCGCAGTGCGCCGGCGCATGGCAGCTTTCTTTACCCAGCGTTCGCCTCTGAGACAGAGGCGGTCGCTAGGTGGGAGGGGGCTGAACGGCGGCATTAAGCCGCCGTTTAGGGGAAGCAGTCCGGCCAACGCAGGCGTGGCCGGACCTTTTGGGGGCGGGCCGCAGCGGCTGCGGCCAGCGGGAGCGACGAGCAACTCCCGGCCAGCCGTAGGAGCTGCGCTGGCCGGGAGTTACTCCTCAAATACAAAGGCATCGCCGCTGTGCGATGCTTTTGTATTTGTGCAGGGGTCCGGCACTGACATGCGGGGCGGACTAGCCCTGTGCTGGGTGTCCCCCTGCATGTCTGAGTTAACGTTCGTAGCTGTGCTAAATTTAGCACAGCTACGATCAACTCGGAATGACCCCCACAGTGCAGACAACAGAGAAGCCTGACACCAACCCCCCACCTCCCCATATCCCCCCTCCGAGACACCTGGAGTTACAGGTTGTTTTTGGAAAGAGAGAGCATGTGAAATGGGAAAAAGTCACACAATGAACAGCGAAAATTCGTGAATGCAAAAAAAAAGAGGAAAAAGGAGGTAAATGCACATATAACCCAAATAAATGCCACATTCACTACTTTATGCCAGTTCTGCTAATGCGTATTATGTTGGTATACTTAATAAAGCGTTAACTTCATATTATTTCCCATTTAGGTGAATGTAACTCTTTTATTAAAAAGCAAATGCTAAAACTTTTGAGTGACCAAAAAAGGAAAACAGTTATGAAATTGAAAATGCTTTCAAAGTTGTGTTTTGTTAGAATTCTGTAACTTATCTGTATATGATTTTCCTTATTGTGTTATTTGTTGGCACTAAAGACAACCAAATGACAATATTGAGGGTCATTCAGATGTTCCTTGGAAGCAGCAGCGATAGCTCTGTATGTTACTGCAGCAGGAGGCGTCTATTACTAGTAGACGACTCCTGCTGCAGTAGTGATCCGACCTGCGTCTTGTCAATCAGACTGTCAATCACTGACAGTGTGATGTCGGGTTGTTTGCTACATTGCAAGACCTGTTCACACACGCGTAGAACGGGTCCTGCGCAAAGTACCAAACATCTGTATTTTGTGGCATGTGCTGCAGCAATGACCGGAACCTAAATGAAGTCCATTATGTTTAAACAGGTATGGTTTGTTGGGTTGAATCAACTTAGGTCGACAGTCATTAGATCGATCATGGAAGGTCGACGTGCATTATGTCGACATGGGCAATAGGTTGACATGGACGCTATGTCGACGTGTACTTGGTCGACAGGTCAAAATGTCGACATGGTTTTTTGGACTTTTTTTGGTGTCGCTTTCTTCGTAAAGTGACAGGGAACCCCAATTAGTGCACCGTGTCCACTCGCCATGCTTCGATCAAGGTTCCTCGCTTTACTACCGCTGCACTCGGCACAAGTTACCGGTCCACGTCAAGTATGGAAAAGTAATTTTTTTTTAAAAAAAGAGTGAAAAACTTATGTTGACCTTTTGACCTGTCGACCTAGTACATGTCGCCCTAATGACCATGTCGACCTATTGACCATGTCGACCTAATGCATGTCGACCTACAGTGGTCGACCTAATGACTGTCGACCTAAGCTGTGTCGACCTAACGACCGTATCCCTTTTAAATAAAGAAAAATATTTAACATTTTATGTCGCTCACATTCCACCTATATAATTAACTGTACAATACATGATCTCATTTTTTTATGATTTAAACAAATCTCAGAATCTGCCAATTGTTTTTTATTTGTGATTGCCTTTAGTCAGATTCTTTTAGCTTGCCTACTTTCTCACGTGTGTGTCCATGGGAAACAGCTGCATGCAGGGAAATAGGATTTCCAATTAGCAGCTTAGATAGAAAGTACATGCAGTCCAGTACTGAATAAGTGGGTACTCAGTGGAGTAATGTGCTTAATTTTAGTATGAGTTTATGAATAGTTTCTATTGATGACTATTATAGTTCTCCTTCCAGCTATTGCTATTATGATTTGTTTAATTGTCTCTGTATTACATTTGAGATAATTGCATCATTAAAACCACACCCTTCAGTTCAGGCACACATCATTCCAACATTATAAAAGGATGTTGTTGCAACATTCAATGTACAGTATTATTTAGCTGGGAGATACGGAGGGGGTGCCAGAAATAATTCCATTACTATCTGCGATCCACACCCTTAAAGGGACTACATAAAAATCAGGATGGATAAAGAGGGCCTTGGAAAAATAGGAAACAAGTCTCCTGCTCACAGTGAAAACAGGGCTCTGATGTAAAATGGTAACAAGACATAACAGTAATGACTATAACAACACAGGCTGCGGAGACAATGCAGGGATGAACACTTTGGCCGGGGATGGTTTAATAAAGGAAGGGCCTTGTTTGCAGGCTCTATAAGAGGCCCCCTCCTCTTTGTGGCGCAGAAGACTCTGGCACTGTTCCCTGTGACTAATCTGTGCTATGCATGCTCAAATCACCCGGAAAATGGCCGCTGCACCATTTTACGGGTGATTTCTGCTGCAGCCCTAACGCGAAACTCCAGAGAGGTAAGAAATTAGATAAATATGGATGCAGGGTGTGTGGTGTGGGCCCCCTGTACCCAAGGGCATGTGTGCACTGCACCCACCACAGCCGTTGTAGATATACCAATGCAGAGTTGTAGGATTCTCTGCTGTCAGACTGCCCCTATACCTGTCATACACTTAAGGTGTGTACACGGTGCAATTTTTCTTATGACTTTGACTATATAGTCAAAATCGTAAGAAAATATAGTGCATATTGCACCGTGTGTAGAGTCCTTGCGATGCCGATATGCGATCCCGCGGGATCGGCATCGCAAGGAAAAATAGACTGTGCAGGCAGCCCAACATTGACTATATCGGCTCGGCCAGGCTCGGCCACATGGAATAGTCAATGTCGGGCTGTACAGCACATTGCACTGTGTGTACACGCCTTTAGGGGGTAATACAGACCTAATTGCTGCTGTGCATTTTTGCACAGTGGGCGATCAGATCTGAACTGCGCATGCACCGCAATGCGCCGGTGCATCGGACGACTGCACTGGGCATTGGTGCCTAGCAATGGAATTGTGCGAAAAAAGCGATCGCACGGGCGATCGCAAGGTGATTGACAGGAAGTGGCTGTTTATGGGTGGCAACTGACGGTTTTACAGGAGTGTCCAGAGAAACGCAGGCAGGACCAGGTGTTTTGAAGGAGGGTGTCTGACATCAGCTCCGGCCCTGATCAGCATGAAACAAACGCAGCAGCTGAGTAAGTCCCGGGCAGTGCAGAGCAGGGGTTAAAGTGGGCCAGAACGGGGTGGAACTGCGTTCCGTCACCTCCTTCTGGAGGCGGAACCGTTCCACCTTCCCCAGACCATCTTCCCCGGATTATACCCGAACAGTTGCTGCAGATGAGCCAAGCTGCATATCTAAATAGATGAGGGAGGCGGGCGGCACTATAGTGACATGGCCCGTCTCCCCCCTCCTATGGCAGGCTGGGAATGAGATGCAGTGACGTCATAAAGCGACATCTATCTCATTCCCAGCGGCGCGACGCTGCACAGAGAGAGCAGAGGTGCTGGAGGACTTGCCAGGCGGAAAGTATGCCGCCGCTGCGCAGATTAGGAGCGGGCACGCAGATAGGAGTACCCGGCCAGCCCCTACCTTACACGCAGGGCCGTCTTAACAACAGTGTAGGCCCCTGGGCACAGCAATGCATTGGGGCCCCTACCCATCCTCCAGTGGTAGGGGTAGGAGGTCCTATTAGCAGCAGCTTTGATGTCCCGCTGGCAGTAGGGGTTGTTCTATCTTCCGCTCAACATGTAAGACCTGGAGCAGTAATTTCTGCTAATTACTAGAGATGAGCGGGTTCGGTTCCTCGGAATCCGAACCCGCCCGAACTTCATGTTTTTTTACACGGGTCCGAGCGACTCTGATCTTCCCGCCTTGCTCGGTTAACCCGAGCGCGCCCGAACGTCATCATCCCGCTGTCGGATTCTCGCGAGGCTCGGATTCTATCGTGAGACTCGGATTCTATATAAGGAGCCGCGCGTCGCCGCCATTTTCACACGTGCATTGAGATTCATAGGGAGAGGACGTGGCTGGCGTCCTCTCCGTTTATAGAGAAGAGAGTGAGACAGTAGAGAGAGACACAGTAGTAATTTTGGGGAGCATTAGGAGGAGTACTAGTTACTTGCTGAAGTGATAGATAGTGTGACTGTATATTATCTGACTTGTGGGGGAGACACTGACAGTGGGGACCAGTTAGAGTCTGAGAGCAGGACTCAGGAGTACATATAACGTACAGTGCACACTTTTGCTGCCAGAGTGCCACACTGCCATTGTGACCACACTGACCACCAGTATAATATATATTGTGATTGTCTGCTTAGGAGTACTACTTGCAAGTTGCTGATAGTGTGACCAGTGACCTGACCACCAGTCACCACCAGTTTAATATATTAATATATATATATATATATATATATATATATATATAATTGTATATAATATATATATATAATATTGTATACCACCTACCCGTGTTTTTTTTTTTTTTCTTTCTTCTTTATACATACTACTATAGTAGCTTACTGTAGCAGTCTGCGGTGCTGCTGAGCTGACTGTGTCCAGCAGGTCCGTCATCAGTCATTACATAATAAATATATATACCTGTCCGGCTGCAGTACTAGTGATATTATATATATATATATATATATTGATTTCATCTCATTATCATCCAGTCTATATTAGCAGCAGACACAGTACGGTAGTCCACGGCTGTAGCTACCTCTGTGTCGGCAGTCGCTCGTCCATCCATAATTGTATACCACCTACCTGTGGTTTTTTTTTTTCTTTCTTCTTTATACATACTACTATAGTAGCTTACTGTAGCAGTTTGCGGTGCTGCTGAGCTGACAGTGTCCAGCAGGTCCGTCATCAGTCATTACATAATAAATATATATACCTGTCCGGCTGCAGTACTAGTGATATTATATATATATATATTGATTTCATCTCATTATCATCCAGTCTATATTAGCAGCAGACACAGTACGGTAGTCCACGGCTGTAGCTACCTCTGTGTCGGCAGTCGCTCGTCCATCCATAATTGTATACCACCTACCCGTGGTTTTTTTCTTTTTCTTTCTTCTTTATACATACTACTATAGTAGCTTACTGTAGCAGTCTGCGGTGCTGCTGAGCTGACAGTGTCCAGCAGGTCCGTCATCAGTCATTACATAATAAATATATATACCTGTCCGGCTGCAGTACTAGTGATATTATATATATATATATTGATTTCATCTCATTATCATCCAGTCTATATTAGCAGCAGACACAGTACGGTAGTCCACGGCTGTAGCTACCTCTGTGTCGGCAGTCGCTCGTCCATCCATAATTGTATACCACCTACCCGTGGTTTTTTTTTTTTCTTTCTTCTTTATACATACTACTATAGTAGCTTACTGTAGCAGTCTGCGGTGCTGCTGAGCTGACTGTGTCCATCAGGTCCGTCATCAGTCATTACATAATAAATATATATACCTGTCCGGCTGCAGTACTAGTGATATTATATATATATATATTGATTTCATCTCATTATCATCCAGTCTATATTAGCAGCAGACACAGTACGGTAGTCCAGGGCTGTAGCTACCTCTGTGTCGGCAGTCGCTCGTCCATCCATAATTGTATACCACCTACCCGTGGTTTTTTTTTCTTTTTTCTTCTTTATACATACTACTATAGTAGCTTACTGTAGCAGTCTGCGGTGCTGCTGATCTGACTGTGTCCAGCAGGTCCGTCATCAGTCATTACATAATAAATATATCTACCTGTCCGGCTGCAGTACTAGTGTGATATAATATATATTGATTTCATCTCATTATCATCCAGTCTATATTAGCAGCAGACACAGTACGGTAGTCCACGGCTGTAGCTACCTCTGTGTCGGCAGTCGCTCGTCCATCCATAATTGTATACCACCTACCCGTGGTTTTTTTTTTTCTTTCTTCTTTATACATACTACTATAGTAGCTTACTGTAGCAGTCTGCGGTGCTGCTGAGCTGACTGTGTCCAGCAGGTCCGTCATCAGTCATTACATAATAAATATATCTACCTGTCCGGCTGCAGTACTAGTGTGATATAATATATATTGATTTCATCTCATTATCATCCAGTCTATATTAGCAGCAGACACAGTACGGTAGTCCACGGCTGTAGCTACCTCTGTGTCGGCAGTCGCTCGTCCATCCATAATTGTATACCACCTACCCGTGTTTTTTTCTTCTTTTTTTTTCTTCTTTATACATACTACTATAGTAGCTTACTGTAGCAGTCTGCGGTGCTGCTGAGCTGACTGTGTCCAGCAGGTCCGTCATCAGTCATTACATAATAAATATATCTACCTGTCCGGCTGCAGTACTAGTGTGATATAATATATATTGATTTCATCTCATTATCATCCAGTCTATATTAGCAGCAGACACAGTACGGTAGTCCACGGCTGTAGCTACCTCTGTGTCGGCAGTCGCTCGTCCATCCATAAGTATACTAGTATCCATCCATCTCCATTGTTTACCTGAGGTGCCTTTTAGTTGTGCCTATTAAAATATGGAGAACAAAAATGTTGAGGTTCCAAAATTAGGGAAAGATCAAGATCCACTTCCACCTCGTGCTGAAGCTGCTGCCACTAGTCATGGCCGAGACGATGAAATGCCAGCAACGTCGTCTGCCAAGGCCGATGCCCAATGTCATAGTACAGAGCATGTAAAATCCAAAACACCAAATATCAGTAAAAAAAGGACTCCAAAATCTAAAATAAAATTGTCGTCGGAGAAGCGTAAACTTGCCAATATGCCATTTACCACACGGAGTGGCAATGAACGGCTGAGGCCCTGGCCTATGTTCATGGCTAGTGGTTCAGCTTCACATGAGGATGGAAGCACTCAGCCTCTCGCTAGAAAACTGAAAAGACTCAAGCTGGCAAAAGCACCGCAAAGAACTGTGCGTTCTTCGAAATCCCAAATCCACAAGGAGAGTCCAATTGTGTCGGTTGCGATGCCTGACCTTCCCAACACTGGACGTGAAGAGCATGCGCCTTCCACCATTTGCACGCCCCCTGCAAGTGCTGGAAGGAGCACCCGCAGTCCAGTTCCTGATAGTCAGATTGAAGATGTCAGTGTTGAAGTACACCAGGATGAGGAGGATATGGGTGTTGCTGGCGCTGGGGAGGAAATTGACAAGGAGGATTCTGATGGTGAGGTGGTTTGTTTAAGTCAGGCACCCGGGGAGACACCTGTTGTCCGTGGGAGGAATAGGGCCGTTGACATGCCTGGTGAAAATACCAAAAAAATCAGCTCTTCGGTGTGGAAGTATTTCACCAGAAATGCGGACAACATTTGTCAAGCCGTGTGTTGCCTTTGTCAAGCTGTAATAAGTAGGGGTAAGGACGTTAACCACCTCGGAACATCCTCCCTTATACGTCACCTGCAGCGCATTCATAATAAGTCAGTGACAAGTTCAAAAACTTTGGGCGACAGCGGAAGCAGTCCACTGACCAGTAAATCCCTTCCTCTTGTAACCAAGCTCACGCAAACCACCCCACCAACTCCCTCAGTGTCAATTTCCTCCTTCCCCAGGAATGCCAATAGTCCTGCAGGCCATGTCACTGGCAATTCTGACGAGTCCTCTCCTGCCTGGGATTCCTCCGATGCATCCTTGCGTGTAACGCCTACTGCTGCTGGCGCTGCTGTTGTTGCTGCTGGGAGTCGATGGTCATCCCAGAGGGGAAGTCGTAAGCCCACTTTTACTACTTCCACCAAGCAATTGACTGTCCAACAGTCCTTTGCGAGGAAGATGAAATATCACAGCAGTCATCCTGTTGCAAAGCGGATAACTGAGGCCTTGACAACTATGTTGGTGTTAGACGTGCGTCCGGTATCCGCCGTTAGTTCACAGGGAACTAGACAATTTCTTGAGGTAGTGTGCCCCCGTTACCAAATACCATCTAGGTTCCACTTCTCTAGGCAGGCGATACCGAGAATGTACACGGACGTCAGAAAAAGACTCACCAGTGTCCTAAAAAATACAGTTGTACCCAATGTCCACTTAACCACGGACATGTGGACAAGTGGAGCAGGGCAGGGTCAGGACTATATGACTGTGACAGCCCACTGGGTAGATGTATGGACTCCCGCCGCAAGAACAGCAGCGGCGGCACCAGTAGCAGCATCTCGCAAACGCCAACTCTTTCCTAGGCAGGCTACGCTTTGTATCACCGGTTTCCAGAATACGCACACAGCTGAAAACCTCTTACGGCAACTGAGGAAGATCATCGCGGAATGGCTTATCCCAATTGGACTCTCCTGTGGATTTGTGGCATCGGACAACGCCAGCAATATTGTGTGTGCATTAAATATGGGCAAATTCCAGCACGTCCCATGTTTTGCACATACCTTGAATTTGGTGGTGCAGAATTTTTTAAAAAACGACAGGGGCGTGCAAGAGATGCTGTCGGTGGCCAGAAGAATTGCGGGACACTTTCGGCGTACAGGCACCACGTACAGAAGACTGGAGCACCACCAAAAACGCCTGAACCTGCCCTGCCATCATCTGAAGCAAGAAGTGGTAACGAGGTGGAATTCAACCCTCTATATCAGGCCTGGCCAACCTGTGGCTCTCCAGGTGTTGTGAAACTACACATCCCAGCATGCACTGCCACTGTTCTAGCATTCCCTAATAGGAAAACTGTGGCAAAGCATGATGGGACTTGTAGTTTTACAACAGCTGGAGAGCCACAGGTTGGCCAGGCCTGCTCTATATGCTTCAGGGGTTGGAGGAGCAGCAAAAGGCCATTCAAGCCTATACAATTGAGCACGATATAGGAGGTGGAATGTACCTGTCTCAAGCGCAGTGGAGAATGATTTCAACGTTGTGCAAGGTTCTGCAACCTTTTGAACTTGCCACACGTGAAGTCAGTTCAGACACTGCCAGCCTGAGTCAGGTCATTCCCCTCATCAGGCTTTTGCAGAAGAAGCTGGAGGCATTGAAGGAGGAGCTAAAAGGGAGCGATTCCGCTAGGCATGTGGGACTTGTGGATGGAGCCCTTAATTCGCTTAACAAGGATTCACGGGTGGTCAATCTGTTGAAATCAGAGCACTACATTTTGGCCACCGTGCTCGATCCTAGATTTAAAACCTACCTTGGATCTCTCTTTCCGGCAGACACAAGTCTGCTGGGGTTCAAAGACCTGCTGGTGACAAAATTGTCAAGTCAAGCGGAACGCGACCTGTCAACATCTCCTCCTTCACATTCTCCCGCAACTGGGGGTGCGAGGAAAAGGCTCAGAATTCCGAGCCCACCCGCTGGCGGTGATGCAGGGCAGTCTGGAGCGACTGCTGATGCTGACATCTGGTCCGGACTGAAGGACCTGACAACGATTACGGACATGTCGTCTACTGTCACTGCATATGATTCTCTCACCATTGAAAGAATGGTGGAGGATTATATGAGTGACCGCATCCAAGTAGGCACGTCAGACAGTCCGTACTTATACTGGCAGGAAAAAGAGGCAATTTGGAGGCCCTTGCACAAACTGGCTTTATTCTACCTAAGTTGCCCTCCCACAAGTGTGTACTCCGAAAGAGTGTTTAGTGCCGCCGCTCACCTTGTCAGCAATCGGCGTACGAGGTTACTTCCAGAAAATGTGGAGAAGATGATGTTCATTAAAATGAATTATAATCAATTCCTCCGTGGAGACATTGACCAGCAGCAATTGCCTCCACAAAGTACACAGGGAGCTGAGATGGTGGATTCCAGTGGGGACGAATTGATAATCTGTGAGGAGCGGGATGTACACGGTGATATATCGGAGGATGATGATGAGGTGGACATCTTGCCTCTGTAGAGCCAGTTTGTGCAAGGACAGATTAATTGCTTCTTTTTCGGTGGGGGTCCAAACCAACCCGTCATTTCAGTCACAGTCGTGTGGCAGACCCTGTCACTGAAATGATGGGTTGGTTAAAGTGTGCATGTCCTGTTTATACAACATAAGGGTGGGTGGGAGGGCCCAAGGACAATTCCATCTTGCACCTCTTTTTTCTTTAATTTTTCTTTGCGTCATGTGCTGTTTGGGGAGTGTTTTTTGGAAGGGCCATCCTGCGTGACACTGCAGTGCCACTCCTAGATGGGCCAGGTGTTTGTGTCGGCCACTAGGGTCGCTTATCTTACTCACACAGCTACCTCATTGCGCCTCTTTTTTTCTTTGCGTCATGTGCTGTTTGGGGAGTGTTTTTTGGAAGGGCCATCCTGCGTGACACTGCAGTGCCACTCCTAGATGGGCCAGGTGTTTGTGTCGGCCACTAGGGTCGCTTATCTTACTCACACAGCTACCTCATTGCGCCTCTTTTTTTCTTTGCGTCATGTGCTGTTTGGGGAGTGTTTTTTGGAAGGGCCATCCTGCGTGACACTGCAGTGCCACTCCTAGATGGGCCCGGTGTTTGTGTCGGCCACTAGGGTCGCTTATCTTACTCACACAGCTACCTCATTGCGCCTCTTTTTTTCTTTGCGTCATGTGCTGTTTGGGGAGTGTTTTTTGGAAGGGCCATCCTGCGTGACACTGCAGTGCCACTCCTAGATGGGCCCGGTGTTTGTGTCGGCCACTAGGGTCGCTTATCTTACTCACACAGCTACCTCATTGCGCCTCTTTTTTTCTTTGCATCATGTGCTGTTTGGGGAGTGTTTTTTGGAAGGGCCATCCTGCGTGACACTGCAGTGCCACTCCTAGATGGGCCCGGTGTTTGTGTCGGCCACTAGGGTCGCTTATCTTACTCACACAGCTACCTCATTGCGCCTCTTTTTTTCTTTGCGTCATGTGCTGTTTGGGGAGTGTTTTTTGGAAGGGCCATCCTGCGTGACACTGCAGTGCCACTCCTAGATGGGCCCGGTGTTTGTGTCGGCCACTAGGGTCGCTTATCTTACTCACACAGCTACCTCATTGCGCCTCTTTTTTTCTTTGCGTCATGTGCTGTTTGGGGAGTGTTTTTTGGAAGGGCCATCCTGCGTGACACTGCAGTGCCACTCCTAGATGGGCCCGGTGTTTGTGTCGGCCACTAGGGTCGCTTATCTTACTCACACAGCTACCTCATTGCGCCTCTTTTTTTCTTTGCGTCATGTGCTGTTTGGGGAGTGTTTTTTGGAAGGGCCATCCTGCGTGACACTGCAGTGCCACTCCTAGATGGGCCAGGTGTTTGTGTCGGCCACTAGGGTCGCTTATCTTACTCACACAGCTACCTCATTGCGCCTCTTTTTTTCTTTGCGTCATGTGCTGTTTGGGGAGTGTTTTTTGGAAGGGCCATCCTGCGTGACACTGCAGTGTCACTCCTAGATGGGCCCGGTGTTTGTGTCGGCCACTAGGGTCGCTTATCTTACTCACACAGCTACCTCGGTGCAAATTTTAGGACTAAAAATAATATTGTGAGGTGTGAGGTATTCAGAATAGACTGAAAATGAGTGGAAATTATGGTTTTTGAGGTTAATAATACTTTGGGATCAAAATGACCCCCAAATTCTATGATTTAAGCTGTTTTTTAGGGTTTTTTGAAAAAAACACCCGAATCCAAAACACACCCGAATCCGACAAAAAAAATTCGGTGAGGTTCTGCCAAAACGCGGTCGAACCCAAAACACGGCCGCGGAACCGAACCCAAAACCAAAACACAAAACCCGAAAAATTTCAAGTGCACATCTCTACTAATTACTCCTTTACTGCACAGATGGGGCAGGAAGGAGAACACTAAACTGTAGAAGGCGGCATTGTGCTGAGTGAAGGGGCCCTGGTACATGACTTCCAGGGTGGTAGGGGGTGTTTAATATGTAGGGGGAGGGGTGGATAGTGGAGTGGGCTTAATATTCATCATTTTCTGGTGGGAGGGCAGCTTGCTTTACTGCAGATATCTCCAGTTCCTAGAAATAGATTTCTTAGCTTTGAATGGGATAAAAAATAAAACTAGAGTCCCGCATTTCAGGAGGTACTGGGGACCTGGGGATCAGAGTTCAGGAGCCAGAGCAATCCACCGACGAAAATATAAAACTGCATATTAGGTATGTGGAGCTGTTGCTTGAAGGCCGATATCTCTGATTCTGGGCATAGTAGAGACAAGCTGCCAGTGTCCACTGAAAGGGGATAGTCCCAGCTTTTGGAGTGTACCCTCAGAAAAACTCTAAGTCAGTCAGAGCCTGATATATCTGGCTGGGAAGAGCAATTAACAGGTTTGGATGGGGACCACTGCTTTGACATCAAATATCTCCGGTTCTCCATGGACGATTTTCAAAAATATAGTACCCCTGGAAAGAGGGGACCCTCAGCTATCAGACTAGGGCCCTTATACTCCAGGGGCCCTTGGGCAAGTGTCCATTGAGCCCATACGAAAAGACGGCCCTGCTTACACGCAGCCTCACCCACTCTGTTCTGGCTGTTGGAGGTGCACACAGAGCACACAGCAGCCCACAGGTACAGTGAGTGAATGCTGAAGGGAGGTATGGGGGAAGGGGGGGGTGTTGTTAGTACTCATTGAGGATTTCTAAGGTTGTTATTAGTGTATAAGGGTGTGGGTGCTCTGGAAATTTTATTAATGAATGAGAGTGTGGGTGCTTTGGGGTGTTATTAATGAATGATGGTGTTTGGGTGCTCTGGGGATTTTATTAATGAATGAGGGAGTGGGTGCTCTGGGGATTTTATTAATGAATGAGGGTGTGGGTGCTTTGGGGTTTTTTTTAATGAATGAGGAGTGTGGGTGCTGCTGAGGTGTTAATGAAGGAATGGTGGATTGGGGTGTGTTAGGTCAGGTTATGGATCTGCTTAGCTGACAAATTAAACAAAACTGATATAAAGTGTGTATTGGGGGCAGCAGTAACTAGGGCAGTGGTTCTCAACTGTGTACCGTGTCTCGGGACCAGTGGTTAAAGTGGGCCAGAAAGGGGCGGAACTGCGTTCCTTCACCTCTAATTGCAGTTCCGCCTCAGCCCGGTCACAGCTGGTGCTGCACAGGTCCCGGCTGCATTGTAAAGTTGGCAGCGGCAGTCAGTCAATCTCGGCTCGCGGACCAGCTGCAGCACCAATCAAAAGAAGGGGCGGCTATTGCAAAATCTGGCATGAGCCAATCACAGCTCGCGAACTGGCAGCTTCTCTTTAGCTGGCGGTCCGAGAGCCATGAATGGCACACAATTGGCGCCAGATTCAAAGTGCAGCCTCGCTTTTTTTGAATAGCAGCCGGTCCGTGAGCCAGGACTATCTGGCAGCTGCTGCCAGCTTTACACCGCAGCCAAGACCTGATGATCCTGGCCACGGCCAATGATGCAGGAGACCCGATGCTCCAGAGTCCAGGCTTTCAGGATGCAGGGGGTGAGAAAGAAGCATGGGGTGAGATGAGGGAAGGGGTGATAGAAGCAGGGGGTGTGATGGGGAGGGGGTGAAAGAATCAGGGGGGAGATGGGGGAGTGAGAGGAGCAGGGAGTGAGTTGGGGGAGTGAGAGGAGCAGGGGGTGAGATGGGGAGGGAGTGAGAGGAGCAGGCGGTGAAATGGGGAGGGAGTGAGAGGAGCAGGCGGTGAGACAGAAGCAGAAGCTGAAAGGGTTGCAGGGAGTGAGAGGTACAGGGGTGAGATGAGGGAGTGAGGCACGGGGAGTGAAAGGTGTAGGGGGTAAGAAAAGGAGAGAAATATTCAGATGATCAGACACAAAGGAGAGCATATAGGGAGTATGGGATACCTAGGATGAAGATATGGACACATGAGGAGAGTGACAGACAAAGGAAACAAGAAAGCAGAAGGGACACATAGAAGACATAAGAGAGGCGAGCAAAGTTTGTTCAACATATACTGCTATATTGTGAACTGAATCTAAAATTAGGAGGGGGAGGGCACTGCTGTGGGCATTGCGTGTGTTAGTAGCTCTGCTATTGTGGGCATTGTGTGTGTAAAGGGCACTAGTATGTGGGGCGGGCAATGTGAATAAGATTGCGCTACTGTGAGGCATTATTTTGAATTAGGAGTACTTTGTTGTGGCCACGCCCCTTCCTTGTGAGGTCACACCTCTTTTTGCGGCACGCGTAGGGGGAGGGGTGCACAAACTGATGTTTGTGCAGGTCTCCTACAAAAGCGATCGCACACCATATACCCTCCCCCTGTAGGCAGTGACTAGCTGATTGCAGGGCAGCAAAAAATGCAGCCCTGCGATCAGGTCTGAATTATCCCCTTAGTTACATGCCTATCCCCAATATCAGTGCACATTTTCCCCAGTCACACTCCTGAAACCAGAGATCAGCCTGAAAGTACACAATCATACATAAGCACAACTCTACATAGCTCACAATTTCATTGACATGCCATTAATAAACTTAGCTTATGTATGAATGCCCCAGTTGCACCCAGTTACGCCCCTTTAGCTGAAAAAGTAGAGGAGAACGAGTTGCGTACGACTACTGTACTTACATAAGCTCAGCGCAAGAGCATGCGCAATACAAAAACATGCAAGCTCTGTTTGCCGAACTGACTTGTGTTCCATTCTACATTTGCCCTTTAGCCTTCAAAAGCTGATAATTACTGATTACAAAAAGTTAGGAGTAACATTTATTCCTCTTGCAGAATTTTAAGCCTTCGCTGTAGGCATCACGGTGATGCAATGGACAGCAATGCTATCCCACATTACTGGGGTCATGGATCTGATTTCAGCCAGGAAGCTATCTGTGTGAGATTTGTATGTCTTCCCTGTGTTTGCAAAGGTTTCCTCCAGAAGCTCCAGTTTCTTTCTACAATCCAAGAAAACAAACAGGTAGTTTAATAGGCTTTGGGAAAAAATGAATCCTATTATGTATATGTGTTCATCCTATTTAAAAGGGAACATAGGGGGTGATTCAGATCTAATCGCTGCTAACTTTGCTGTTCTGTGTTCTGATAGTCACCGCCTCCAGGGAGTGTAAATTAGCTGTGTGCGATCCCATGTGTACACCGAGCTGCAAAAATCCACTGTGTGCAGTCTCTGCGCAGCCCTGGGCTTACTCCTACAGTGCGATGAGAACAGGCTGATCGGGGCCGGACCTGACGCCTGACACCCTCCATGAAAACGCTTGGGGACCACTGCGTTTTTCCGGACACTCCCAGTAGACGCTCAGTTACCACCCACAAAAAATGCACAGCAGCGATCAGGTCTGAATTACCCCCATAGATTGGAAGCTCCACTGGGGCAGGAACTGAGATGAAAGACTAAATATATATTGTAAAGCGTTGCGTAATATGTTACATAGTTAGTGAGGTTGAAAAGAGGCAAAATGCCCATCGGGTTCAACCTGTATTCTGTGTTAAGCTGTTCATATTATAATGCACCTACTAAGTAATGGTTTAGTACCAATTGACAACTATGATTCTTACCAATCCCAGATATTAATGTCACTATGTTAAATGCTATAACCCTGCATACTTTTTCCAGTTAGAAATTTGTCCAATCCATTTTTAAATGCATTTACAGAGTCTGCCATTATTACGTTCTCCAGCATGGAGTTCCAAATATTTATTGCCCTTACCTTGAAGAACCCTTTCCAACGTTGTGTACGGAATTTTCTCTCCTGTAGCCTGAGCGAGTGCCCACGTGTCCCATACAGAGTTCTTTTAATAAACAAATCCCCTGCTAACTCCTTGTAATGAATGACCTTTTACATATTTGAAGATATTAATAATGTATCTCTTAGATGCCTCTTTTCTAGTGTATACATATTTAACCTAGTAAGCCTTTCCTCATACTCCAGTGTCTCTAATCCTTTAATCAATTTTGTAGCCTTTGAGCTCTTTCTAGTTCCCCGATATCTTTAATTTAATATGGTGCCCAAAATTGAACACAATATTCTAGGTGCGGACGTACTAATGATTTGTACAGTGACAGGATTACATCACTGTCCCTTGTCTCAATGCTCCGTTTTATGCACGCAAGCACTTTACTTGCCTGTTTTGCTGCATTTTGACATGCATTTTGCACTTTTTTGCTGCATTTTGACATATTAAGCCTATTATCTATGAGCACCCTCATATCTTTTTCCACCACAGTTACTCCTATATTTTCCCCATTTAGAGTGTAGGATGCATGCATGTTTTTTGTCCCAAAATGCATAACTTTGCATTTTTCTATATTCAACCTCATTCCCCATTTAGACGCCCTGGTTTCAAGTTTAAATACCGTAAGCCATTCTGTAAAGACTCCACATCGCTTTCTGAATTAATTACCTTACACAGTTTAGTATCATCTGCAAAGATTGACACTGTGCTTTCCAGGCCTATTCCTAGATCATTGCTAAATATATTGAACAGTAGCGGGCCAAGTACGGACCCTTGTGGTACTCCGCTGACTACTGGGGCCCAGCTGGAGAACATCCCGTTGACCACTACTCATTGTACTCTGTTATCCAGCCAATTACCTATCCATGTACAAATAGTATATCCTAGGCCAAATTCCCTTAATATGATGATCAGTCTCCTGTGAGGCACTGTATTGAGGCTTAAGCAAAATCGAAATAGACCACATCAACTGCTTTTCCCTGGTCAAGATTCTCGCTCACTTCCTCGTAGATGCTAATTAAGTTAGTTTGACATGATCTATTCCTTACAAACCCATGCTGACTTTTGCTAATAATCTTTTTAACCTGCAGATAATCCTCTATGCTATCCCTCAAAATACCTTCCAATATTTTACCCACTATAGAGGTTAAACTAACTGATCTATAGTTACCAGGATTATTTTTAGTTCCCTTTTTAAATAAAGGCACTACCTCAGCTGTGCACCAATCCTTTGGTACCATGCCTGATATAACTGAACTATGGAAAATCAAGTATAGGGGTTTTGCTAGCTGCGACCTAAGGTCCATAATAACCCTCGGATGAAAACCATCTGGGCCTGGTTATTTATTAATCTTTATGTTGCTTAGTTTCTCTAGGACTACTTCCTCACTTAAACAAGCATCAAGCCAAGAGTTATTACCTTCACTATCATTATGCACTACTCTCACCGTCTGATCCTCCCTGGTGAATACTGAGGGGAAAAAATAATTCAGTATTTTAGCTTTTATCTTATCATCATTTATCAAAGCTCCCAATTCATCTTTTAATGGGCCTACGTTCTCCTTCTTTAACCTTTTACTGTTTATATATTTATAAAACTTTTTAGGATTGGTTTTACTCTCTGTAGCGATTTGCTTTTCTTTAACAATTTTAGCTGCCCTTATTACTTTTTTGCATTTTTTATTGCATTGCTTATAATACTGGAATGACTCCTCCCCTTCATTAGATTTAAATGTTTTGAAAGCATGCCTCTTTTTAGCCATTGCTTCTTTGACCTCCTTATTAAGCCACATTGGCTTGTGTTTAGTACTCCTGCATTTACTGCTCATGGGAATGAATTTTGAATATTGCTATCAAGCAACCCTTTTAAAGCAATCCACATTTCCATTGTGTCTTTACCATGAAACAAAACTTCCCAGTCAATGTCGTTTAGTGCCTGTCTCAGCATACTGGAGTTAGCTTTTCTAAAGCTAAATGTTTTAGTTGTTCCCTTACAGCTATGTTTCTTGAAACTGATGTCGAATGTGATCAAATAGTGGTCACTGTTTCCCAAGGTCTCCCCAACTTTAGTGTTTTATATAATGTCCACATTATTGGTAATAACTAGTTCCAGAATAGTTTTACCTCTAGCAGGGTCCTCGATTAATTGAGTCAAGTATTGATCCTGTAATGTATTTAAGAACCTGCTGCTCCCGGTTTTTACACATGAATCGTTACTCCAATTTATATCCGGATGTCCCCCTTTCCGGCAGCTTTTTCAATTTGCTGTAAGAGTTGCTCCTCGTCATGTACGCTAATATCCGGTTGCTTGTAGCATGTGCCAATGACTAGTTTCTTTGCTTCTGTGCCCCCACTTGTGATCTCAACCCATAGTGACTCCAAGTTATCTCCAGTCCCCTCGTAAATACCATCTATTAAGTTTGGTTTTAGAGATGGTTTAACAAAGAGACATACCCGTCCTCCCCTTTTGGTAGCCTTATCCCTCCTGAAAAGAGAATATCCCTCCAAATTCGCAACCCAGTCGTGAGAGTCGTCCCACCATGTTTCCGTAATACCTATAATATCATACAGAGATTTCTATGCAAGCCATTCCAATTCCCCCATTTTACCCAATAGGCTTCTTGCGTTCGCAAGCATACATTTTAGCTTAGCATCTCCCTTGCCCATTTGTTTTAATGGTATCTTATCTATATTTACAAGTGCCGTTCTAGACTTTCCCTTACCAACTGTTATTCTCCCCCCTCCCTTTCCACCCCCATCATATTTAATACAGCCTTCCTCACTACTATCTCTATTTGACCTAATAAGACTTTCTAAACCCCCCCCCCCACCCGATGTTAGTATCTTCCCTTATGCTATGGACATCATTTGCTATATACCATATTCTTGAGACATATTTGTCATTAGGTGCTAAATTGGGAATATCTTGGGCAATACCTGTGTCAGTATTTACGGTGTCAGTACCCATGCAAATACCCTTGCAGGCTGATCTTTCGCTCCCCCCTTCTCCACCCCCAAATTGTTCACTACCCCCATCCTTACTGTTCTCACTGTTTGATCCGTAGCTTCTAGCTAAACACTCCCCCTCCTCATTCAGGTGCAATCCATCGCAACAAAAAAGATGGTGCCTAGCTGAGAAGTCCGCCCAGTGTTCCAAGAACACAAACCCTTCCTTCCTACACCAGTCTCCTAAGCCACACATTTACCTCCCATATCTCCCTCTGCCTCCCTGGGCTAGCGCGTGCCACTGGTAATTTTTCGGAGAAAATTACCCTAGATGTCTTTGCCTTGATGTTTCTTGCCTAATTCCCTATAGTATTTCTTAAGGACATCCCACCTACCATTGACTTTGTCATTGGTGCCAACATGCACCAAGACTGCCGGGTCTTTACCAGCCCCTCCCAACAATCTATCTACCTGTTCCGCGATGTGCCGTAACCGAGCACCCGGAAGACAACAGACTGTACGGCGATCATGGTCCCGGTAGCAGATTGCCCTGTCTGTGCTCCTGATAATCGAATCCGCTACCACCACAATCTGACTAGGTACCTCACTAACTTTTTCCCATCTGTACCAGGGGGACCGCTCCCCTGGTTGCTAGAGGGAACAGTCTCCTCCGGTTCCGTCATTTCCTCATTGCCATCCTCAGAATCTTCATCCAATCGGGCGAATTTGTTGGGGTTTGGCATATCGGAGATGTCCTGTCTCCCCTTCTTCATCTTCCTTCTAACCGTGACCCAGCTGTCTACCTGATCATCCTCGTCTACCAGTGATCCTCCCTGCAACTCCTCCACCATTCTATCTAAACTTTGCTTGAGATTGTGAATACTCCTCAGTCGCATAACGGTCTGCTCTGGATCAGTTACCTAGGCTTCCAGGGTGGCTGTTCGCTCACATCTCGTACAGATGTACCCACACTCGGACTGTTGTGCCAGGTGCACATACATCATGCACGACACACACTGAGTGAGAGTCTCAATCGCGGTCACCCCCATTTTTAATTAGTGCTATCTCCCTGTTACCTTCAGAAAATAAAAAAGGAGGGGGACAACTATATATAAGGACAATAACTATGGGATAATAAAGGACAATAAATAAATAAAGGACAAATAAAGGATAAATTAAGTGCAAATTAAGTACAAATAAAATACAGTAAAGGACACAATCTATACAGTACTATAGCCTAGCTGTGAAGAGAAACAATATTCAACAGATGTGTGCACTGTATAAATAACTGCTTATTTAAATACAATTATTATTATTAGTATAGCATGTCTACATGCAAGGCAGTTCTTAAAGTGGTCCTAGAGAGGTGGTGGAACTCACCCCCCCTTCCCCCGATGCCCATGCAATAAAGGTATTGGGGCGTGGTCTCAAAAAGAAAGGCTCATGGTCACACAATAATAATAATGTCCACAGTAGTAGCACCCCTAATACACATACCCACAGTAGTAGCACCCCGTAATACACAATGCCCACAGCAGTAGTGCCCCTTATACAGTGCCCACAGTAGTGCTCCTTATGCAATGGCCACTGTACTGGTAGTACCACAGTGGTAGTGCCCCTTATCTAGAGCCCATTGTAGTGGTGCCCCTTATACAATGCCCCCAGTAGTAGTGCCCATTATGTCCCCAGGAGTGATGCCCCTTATAAAGTACCCCCTTTACAATGCCCTCATTAGTAGTGCCCCCATTAGTAATGCCCTTAATGGTAATGCCCGTGTAGTATAGCCCCCAGTAGTAATGTCACCTGTAGTAATGCCCCCAGTCACTTAGCCCCTTGTAGTTTAGCCCCAGTAGTTATGCCCCCAGTAGTTTAGCCCCCAGTGGTAATGCCCCCAGTAGTTTAGCCCCTGTAGTTTAGTCCTCATGTAGTTTGCCCCATGTAGTTTAGTCCCAGCAGTTATGGCCCCGGTAGTTTATCCCCCAGTAGTAATGCCCCCAGTAGTTTAGCCCCTGTAGTTTAGCCCCATGTAGATTGCTCCAAGTAGTAATGCCCCCAGTAGTTTAGCCCCCAGTAGTAATGCCCCCCTGTAGTTTGCCCCCTTGTCGTTTAGCCCCCAGTAGTAATGCCCCCCTGTAGTTTGCCCCCTTGTAGTTTAGCGCCCCTGTAGTTATGCCCCCTGTAGTTTAGGTCCTGTAGTTATGCCCCCAGTAGTTTGCCCCCAAGTAGTAATGCCCCCAGTAGTAATGCCCCAGTACTAATGCACCCCTGTAGTTATGCCCCCAGTTGTAATGCACCCCTGTAGTTTGCCCCCAGTAGCTTGCCCCTTGTAGTTAGCCCCTGTAGTTTAGCCACATGTAGTTTGCCCCAAGTAGTAATGCCCCTGTAGTTATGCCCCCAGTAGTTTAGCCTCAAGTAGTTTAGCCCCCAAGTAGTAATACCCCCAGTAGTTTAGCCACTGTAGTTATGCCCCCAGTAGTTTGCCCCAAGTAATAATGCCCCCAGTAGTAATGCCCCAGTAGTAATGCCCCAGTAGTAATGCACCCCTGTAGTTATGCCCCCAATAGTAATGCGCCCCTGTAGTTTTCCCCATTGTTGTCTGCCCCCTTGTAGTTTGCCCCCAGTAGTTAGCCCCCTTGTAGTTTGCCCCCAGTATCTTGCCCATTGTAGCTTGCCCAAGTAGCTTGCCCCCTTGTAGCTAGCCCCCTTGTAGCTTGCCCCCAGTTGTTTGCCCCCTTGTAGTTTGCCCCCAGCAGATGTGCCGCTAATACACTCACACATATGTAAAAAACACAAAAAAAAAAACCACACCATACTCGCCAAGCCCCGCTCCCGCATCTGAGCCCTGTGGTCCTTCCGGCGTCTGCTCCTCGGCACTAAGGGAGAGACGTCATGACGTCTCTCCCATAGCGCACACTGACAGAGCCGGAAGCCGGAGCTCAGTAGTGAGCTCCTGCCGTCAGCTTCTGCTGTGGAAAGGGAGCCGGCCGCACGCTGGTAACACAATCTCAGCGGGCGCCCGGCATCTCCCTGCAGTGCCGGGCACACATCGGGTGAGGTGAGCCGGGGGAGGTGGAACTGCATTCCGTCTCCAAGTGGAATTGATAGAACGCAGTTTCGGCTCACTTTAACCCCTAACAGTATATTCTCTTTCTACAGTCGCACATGCCGCTGACCCCAGGCCAACATTCCTGTGTGATTGGATCATACAGCCCTCCAAGAACCTCTGCACTCTGGATGGACCAATATGCAATATGTAGCACTCTGTGCTCATGTATCAAATGCATATTTCCTGTACTGTACATTGTAAGCTAGCGAGCAGGGCTCTCTTATTATTATTTTGGGTTCGGCATGTGGTTTTGACAGTTAAAATATAAACAATGAGATCAGGGACACTGGGGCAGATGTAATAACCTGGAGAAGGCATATGGAAGTGATAAACCAGTGATAAATGCAAGGTGATAAATGCACCAGCCAATCAGCTCCTAACTGTTAATTTACATATTGGAGCTGATTGGCTGGTGCATTATCACCTTGCACATATCACTGGTTTATCACTTCCTTATGTCTTCTCCAGGTTAATACATCTGTCCCAATGTTAGGTTGAATTCTGGCATGCAGACATGCTATAGCAATAATAATAATTTTATTTAAATCGCGCTTTTCTCAAGTAAGACTTAATACGATTAGAACAGAAACATTAAAAAAAGTGATTACCTAATCTCGCTGGATATTTGCCGACACTGTTGAAATTATTATAAGTGCATTATTAGCATTTTGGCATGCCGTTGTCCGATCTACCAGTATTCCCATTCTCATGATCAATATTTTGAATGTCAAAATTAGTACTGCATCCCATTATTACATAGTCTTGTTTTATTATTATCGTGTTCCCAATTGCAAAGACCAACAGAATATCCTGGTGCTATGTAAGAGAATGTTAATTATTAAATACATAAATAATAAAGACATACATACAGATGTGGCAGTTCTCATCATTGCCGCGATGTAGGCATTGCAACAATGACTAGGTGCGCCCGTCTGCAACTATTTGCACGTGCGATCGCACAATGAAAAGAATATTGTCTGCGGGTGTGAATATACACACGTTCCCGTGATCGTGCATGCTACCCGTGTGAAATCAAATTGCGGGTGTAAATAGCCGCAGAATGGATGACAGCAGCTACATCTGAACAGTCATACAGTAGTATTCCCTTTCAGAGACGCCTCCCAAACTGTTGCAGTACGATTATCGGGCCTAGTGCACCTTAAGGACAATTTTAAAGAGTTCATCAATTTATTTATTAAAACATTTATTTTATATAGAGTTAGCATATAAAATAGTGATTTACAATTGTGAACAAACACAGTAATAATACAAAATTAGGCACCAACAAACAGAGAGTTTCTATCAGTGGCAGGCTCGGCCAGGGGACAGGGTGCCATCTGCCCCTTGGGTTGGCACACTTTTAGTGCTACAGGGCCAACCGCAGCAGTGCTCAGCATTTACAGTAAGTGGCTAGCTGTGGGAGGCAGGATGAATGGTGGATGCTGTTGCCGCTCCCCGACTGCTCTCACTGTGCAGCCAGGCAGCTCCATCTCTCAAAGGGTGCTACTGTGCATCTGTGATCAGGCTGCGTGCCACTGCACAGGAGGGAGAACCTACATCAAGCAAGAAGTGTCAGCTACAAGAAAGGGAGATCTGACCAAAATGAAGCAGGTAAGTTTGCTGGCACTCCTAGGGGGAGCTGTGTGGGGTGGATATTGAAGGTGCTGGGGGAGTGCTGTATGGGGTGTTGTAATACTGTGGTATGGTGCTGAGAGGGAGGGGTGATGTGTGGGACTATTTGTGGGATGGGCGTTGTAGGTTCTGAGAGGGGGGGCTATGTGTGGGTATAATGTGGGATGGGCATTGAAGGTGCTGAGGGGGGGATGATGTGTGGGAATACCGCGGGATGGGCATTGAAGGTGCTGTGAAAGGGGGTAATGTGTGGGTATAATGTGGGATAGACATTGAAGGTGCTGAGAGATATGGGTGATGTGTGGGGGTGATGTGTGGGTATAATGTGGGATAGGCATTGAAGGTGCAGAGAGATATGGTTGATGTAACATAGTAACATAGTAACTGAGGTTAAAAAGAGGCAAATTGCCCATCGTGTTCAACCTGTATTAAGTTGTGATGATTCTACATACTCGCTGAATAATGTTTTATGACTAGTTAACTACTATGACTCATATAACCCCTGGATTAACCATGTTGATATTTTAAATATTATAACCTTGGATATCATTTTCATTCAGAAATTTATCCATTCCTTTTTTAAATCCAATTACAGAGTCCGCCATTACCACCTTCCCTGGCAGGGAATTCCACATCCTGATTGCCCTAACAGTGAAAAACCCTTTCCTCCATTGCGTTCTGAACTCTCTCTCCTCCAGTCGCAGCGAGTGCCCACGTGTCCTAAACTTTGTTCTTTTAATAAATAATTCCTCTGATAACTCTTTGTGATGTCCCTTTACATATTTGAAGATATTAATAAAATCTCCTCTTAGGCGCCTCTTTGCTAGTGTATACATATTCAGCCTAGTAAGTCTTTCCTTATAGTCCAGTCCTTCTAGGCCTTTAATCAATTTAGTAGCTCGCCTTTGAACACTTTCGAGTTCACTGATGTCTTTTTTATACAGTGGTGCCCAAAACTAAACACAATATTCCAGGTGCGGATGCACCAATGCTTTATACAGCAGCAGGATTACATCCGAGTCCCTTGTCTCAATTCCCCTTTTTATGCACGCTAGCACCTTACTTGCCTTCTTTACTGCGCTTTGACATTGTGTATGGTTATTAAGCCTATTATCAATGAATACCCCCAAATCTTTTTCCAAATCTGTTTCACGTAGGCGTTCCCCATTTAATATGTAGGATGCGAGTTTGTTTTTAGTCCCGAAATGCATAACCTTGCATTTGTCTATATTAAACCTCATTTTCCATTTAGACACCCAGAGTTCAAGTTTAGATAGATCATTCTGCAAGGACTCCACATCCAATTCTGAATTAATTACCTTACACAGTTTAGTATCATCTGCAAAGATTGATACTGTGCTTTCCAGGTCTATTTCTAGGTCATTGATAAATATGTTGAACAGTAGTGGTCCGAGTACGGACCCTTGTGGTATTCCGCTGACTACTGGGGACCAGGTTGAGGACTTCCCGTTGACCACTACTCGCTGTACCCTGCTATCTAACCAGTTGCTTATCCATGTGCAAATAGATGTGTTGGTATAATGTGGGACGGGGTGGTATTCATGTGACCGGCTGTCAGGAGACTGACGGTCACATGACCTCCCCCAACATCCCTCCCCCTCACTATCCCGAACAGGGACTATTCCCACTCGTGGGTGTCCACGACACCCATAGAGTGGGAATAAAACCTGTGGCGAATGAAGGTCGCCACCGAGCCCGCAGCATGGCGAGCGCAGCGTGCCCTCAAGGGGCTTGCTGCACTCGCCCCTCCCCACCGGGATCCCGGCGTCGGTATGCTGACCGGCGATCAGGAGACCATCGGTCAGCCATACCACACCCGTGGGACAGGCATTGAAGGTGCTGGATTGGGGTGATGTGTGGGAATACTGTGGGATGGGGGCATTGAAGGTGCTGAGGGGGGGTGATGTGTGGGTATAATGTAGGATTGGAGTGCTGTGTGTGTGAGATGGACATTGAAGGGGCTGGGGGATGATAATATGAGATGGACATTGAAAGTCCTGGGGGGAGGGGGAGAACTTAAAGTGCTGTAGACATTGAAGGTACATTGGCAGGAGTGCTGTGGTGGGTGCATGAGTGCTGTGATGGGGACATTGAAGGGGCTGGGATAGTGCTGTGAGCTGGTTATTGAAGGGGGAGAGTGCAATGAAGAGGAAGAGTGCTTTGAGGTGGACAGTGAAGGTTCACAGGGGGTAATTTGAGGTGGACAGTGAGGGGGTCAGTGGGAAGGCTGTGAGAGGGACATGAAAGGGGCTGAGGGGTTCCGTGAGGCGGACAGTAATGTAGAGGGGAGTGCTATCAGGTTGACCTTGAAGGGGGGATGTCTGTGAGGTAGGTGCACTGAGGTTGACAGTGAGTGATGTTAAGCGGGCAGACCAGTGTGTGCTAGGGGGCAGCGTGTGAGATGTGATTGGGTCAGTGAAGTAAGGGGACAATCAGTGCTGTTAGTGCGCAATGAGGGGGCAGTGAATGAGCTGTGGGGGGTCAGTGAGTGAGATATGAAGGGGGCAGTGAGTGCTGTGATGGGCTAAGTGTTTAATGGAAGAACTGGCTGTGAGAGACAGTTACTGTATGGTGGGTGTAATGAGAGACAATCATGGAGGAGCAATCAGGGATATATGCAGGTAGGTCTCGATGAGACAGCAGGCAGATATGCAAGGATGGCTGGTAGAAAAGCCAGGGCCACTTGATTGCACTTACCCCCAAGCCTAAAAGTTGCAGCTAGCCCCTGGGTTCTATCTATAAATATATAAAGGCAAAAGCCCTCACTCACTGACTGACTGACTGACTGACTGACTGACTGACTGACTGACTCATCACTACTCTTACTTCCCAATATGTTAGAAAGATGAAATGTAACATAGGTATTCTTCAGGTGGTAAACAGGAAAACGACGTAATTCAAATTTTAATAAACCTCCCCTAAGGGGATGAAAAGGGGGTTGACATAATGACGTAATTACCGATGCGCGGCTTGCATTGCGTGAACGATAATGCCCAACCAAACAATAGGATCAACATTTAGATTGCACCTCCAGTGTGTAGAATTTAATAAACTAAAAACATGGACCAGGCAAATTTTACCGTATCTGCTACGGGTGCTCCTCGGGTAATGCCAAGAACCATGGATTAATATTAACTTACATTAAGACATCTCAAATTTATATCTCTATATATTTATCAAATTTTTAACACTCATTTATATTTACAACCATGAAAATCAGACACTCCCGTGCACAGAATGGGTAGAACAACTAGTACTTACTGTATATATATATCGTACATTTTTCCTTCTAAACATCATCTGCAGGACAATGCTAAACTACTGTGGTTCGTCTGAATGAATTAATCGGCAAATGTTACAGGAACAAGAAAACACTGGACGTTAGGAGGTCCTTTAAAAGAGTGTTGGAGAAAATTGAAACAATTATATGACTTACATTTTTTACATAACTTCTATATTGATTTTAAGACTTTAATTGGAGCAGCTAATTTTTTCTGTATGAAATGGATTGTATATTAGCATAATGACACTTGTACAGTATATATGTAAAGTAAGTTTATTTTACTGTAAAACAGATTTGTAAATAACTTTTCCTATGACAAATGAATCTGCAATGATAAAGCAGTAGGACTCTGTCTGCTGTTTGACTTTAATTGTATTTGTTTTATAGAAGATAAAGTTACTGTGTGTGTATTTTATCTAATCTTTCTTTCCTCACAATGGGGAATCCACATAAAAACGATATGTACGGTACCTTCATCATTTTGCTATTTTAATTGGTGAGAAATAAAAACATTTATGTTTTCTTGATTGCGTTTAGTTGACATTAAAATCTAATCTGAATTAAGTAGACAAATGTAATAAATGCAATCATAAAGCTCAGTTAAAAATGCAGGAATGTTGAACATTCTTTGTATTTTTGCTCTTTCATTACTGTGAATGACACTTTATAATTAAGTGGTGGTGAATATAACGTGATGTACACGGGTGGCTACATACTCTAAAGCACGGCAACTGGTGGAAGTACTATGAATGCAGCTTTGCTGTGTTCTTGGTGCATCTGTTGTTTGTCAAAACTACCACGGATGTTCTGTGCACCTTTCATAAAGATCGTGATCATTATTTTTTAATTTGTGGTAGAGGCAGAATGCAGTGTCTAAGATCTGATAACATTTCCAGGTCTAAAGAGATTAGGAACCTTTCATTTAACATGTGCATTTATTGTTGCAACTATTTCTGAGTCCTTTTCTGTTTATCCAGAAAATTAGATTTAATTATGTTGCTGTTGCCGCCCCCACAACATCTGCTGGGGTGCAGCTGCATAGATAAATTACTTTTCCAATAGTTTTCCCTCAGTGTGCCTGTTCAGCTGAATGCATGATCATGTATGGAAGGATCAAAGAGCCTAATTCAGACCTGATCGCTAGGGTGCGTTTTTTGCATCCCTACGATCAGGTAGTCGCCGTCTACAGGGGGAGGGGGAATTCGCTGTGCAGGGGCGCGATCGCATGTGCAGAGAGCTACACAAACAAAAGTTTGTGCAGTCTCTGCACAGCCCAGGACTTACTCAGCCGCTGCGATGATCGGGGCCGGAGTTGACGTCAGAAACCCTCCTTCCAAACGCCTGGATCCTCCAGCGTTTTTCCGGACACTCCTCTAAAACGGTCGGTTGCCACCCACAAATGGCCTCCTCCTGTCAGTCACCTTGCGATCGCCTGTGCGATCGCTTCGTTCGCACCATCCCGCCGCTGCCCGGCACTGCAGACCGAAGCGCCTGCACATTGTGGTGCGTACGCATGCGCAGCTCAGACCCGATCGCCCGCTGTGCACAGCAATGATCGGGTTTGAATTAGGCCCAAAGTTGGGAGTGAAAAAGTTGTCTACTCGACTTGAGAGAGTACTCGCAACTTTCATGATAAAGTACAATTTTCAATTAGATTCATAAATAAAAAAAACATCTGTTACACAATGTTTCCGTGCTTAGGAGTTTTTGTGCCATTTATGATAAACATTAAGGGGAATATTTACTAAACAATATTTGCAGGACAGCACCCACTCTTGGGGGTTATCTGCAAATATTAATTATCCCCTGGATTTACCATTAATAGATTGCAACAGATATCTACAATATCTGTTGTGGTCTCTCCAATTTACCATTTTTCTCCGTTCTCCCAGGTTTCTATGGGACTGCTATGCAGTCGGATTTACAAAGTTCTAGAATGCGTCGCTTGGCCTGTTGGCTACTAATCACAGATTCTCTGTATTTTCTTATCTATAGCTGTAAAGCATTGCAAGGATGGAAGTAGAGCTGTTAGAAGACAAGGGTGCACACCAAAAAATGATGGTTATCTCATCCCATTTTTCTAACAGCAGTCCCAAGGAGCAGATAGGAATTCCAGACTGATTTTACTTATGATTGGACATAATTGATGGGGCTATAGGTGGTGCTACAGTGTGGCCATCCTTCATGATTCACAACAGCACCGCTTCCCCCTTCCAGGATGCTTTCAGCAGCCCTGCGGTTGGGATTCTGTTGATCATCTGACAGACACCGAAATCCAACACCACTCAGGACACTTGCGCCAGAACACTAACAGCCGACACCCCAAAGGTGAGTATCAGGGTTGGGGTTAGGTTTAGGCACTAGGGTGGTTAGGGAAAGCACTATGGGAGTGGATAGCCATAGCCATCACACCCCAATGGTTAGCCATAGCTGCCACCCCCGGAGGGATATGGTTAGGGTAGGGTAAAAATACCCCATCCACAATCAGGTTTTTCAGTGTTGGGTTGGCAGTGTTGGTCATGTGAACGCCGGCATCCTGACCGCTGGTATTAAATACTAAACCCCCCTTCCAAACACTTGTACATTCAATGGAGTGAAAAATATTTGACTTTTTTTTTACGAGGAGCTGGGCTATTTACTATCTGCGGGGAAGGAAGGAATTTGCATACAATGGTTTGTGTACTACCCTGATTGTTGTAGGCAGGGGTTAAAGTGAGCCTTAATGGGGCAGAACTGCGTTCTATCAGTTCCATTTGGAGACTGAATCAGTTTTGCCTCCTCTGGCCAACCTAATCCACAATGTCTGTCCGGCGCTCAGGGAGATGCCGGGTGCCCGCTGAGATTTTGTTACAAGTGAGTGCCCAACTCCTTCCCCACAGCTTCATCCATAGGATGGAGATCACTACTAAGCTCAGATTTCTGGCTCCCAAGTCCTGCAGTGTGCACTATGGGAGAGAGATGTCATCATGGTCAACATAATGATCCACACCCAATTGTACCTGCCTAATCTATTAATAAACCAACACCACTGGTTAAGTAACTGGGTTGTTCATTGTTTCAGTCATCTGCTATTGTGTGTCTATATAACATTGCAATATCAACACCTGCACACATATTGTCCCCTGCATACCATACAATTGTCACAGTATACAGTAGGTCATAAATCAATTGAGTCCAAGCAAAAGAATATGAATCCTATGCAAAGCAAGAAATTCAATGGTAAAGATGAGTCGGCCCTAAGTGTCACAGATTATGTAGCTGTAGAAAAGATTGCGTGTATATCGATTCAACCACAACACGGTATTTCTACTGCAATGAAGATTAGGTCAACATGGTAACCAAATGTGACTCAATGACAATCAAAGGGATTGGAAATCAAGTACTTGACAGCTATAAGAGTTGTGACAATTAAACCCTACTTGAGAGTTGAAGCAAGGAAAAAACAGATATCCAAGATGTGCTTTATTTTCCAGAAATGGGAAAAAATCTTGCAGCCACAAGTGTCCTGGAACATAGAGGCCACAGAGTTCACTTTGCTAAAGGAAAGTGTATCATGCAAAACAGAAAAGCGACAGTCATAGTTACAGGTACAAAGTGTCAGTAATTGTACATCTTTGATACACAGCACTATTATGTGATGATGACAACGGAGTCACAGTCACTAGAACTCTGACATAGTCAATTTGGTCACCTTGCATTTGACAGTGTTCAAAAGCTACAGAACGGGATGGTCAGTGTCTTCCACAAAGAAACCTTTATGTTATAGCTGCATATTAAAGAAACAAAGGGCCTAATTTAGACCTGATCGCTGCTGTGCATTTTCGCACAGCAGCCAATCAGTCTGAACTGCACATGTGCCGGTGCCGTAGTGTGCCGACAGCTGTTTCAGCCCTGCGATTGCCCCTGCCTGATTGACAGGCAGAGGCGGTCACTGGGCGGGAGGTGGCGGGCCGGCGGCATTTGGCCGCCATTTAGGGAGCGTGGTTTGGGCAAATCAGGCATGCCTGGACCGTTGGGGGGGGGGGGGCAGGCCACGGTGGCTGCGTGACATCACACACAGCCGCTGCAACCCAGGAGCTGCACTGGCTGGGAGCTACTCCTGAAGTTGGAACATTGGGGCGGTGGGCCGTGGCGACTATGTGATGTCACATGCAGCAGCTGCAATGAACACAGTGACGAGTAGCTCCCTGCCAGTGCACAGGAGCTGTGCTGGCAGGGAGCTACTCTTCCAGTACAAAAGCATTGCCACTCTGCAATGCTTTTGCACTTGTGTGGGTGGGGGGAGGGTCGGGCCTGACATGCGGGGTGGACTAGCCCTGAGCTGGGAATCCCCCCGCATATCTGTGTGGCTGATCTTAGATGTGCTAAATTTAGCACATCTATGATCAGGTCTAAATTAGGCCCAAACTCACCAGCCACTTTTCAAATCAAGTAGAGCTACAACACCACTTAAGATAGTACATTCATATATGTGTGGTCCAATGGTAGTAAAATCAGCTTGTGGATACAGATACTTTGTGATGTTTATAGTAGAAATGAGCGGGTTTGGTTCTCAGAGAACCGTACGCCCCCAAACATCCCATTCTGAGCCAGAATCCGAGTCCAGACTTGGATCCCAGAACGAGGCAAAACGCATTGTCCCACTGTCGGACTCTCGCAGGTTTTGGTTTCCATGTGAGGAGCCGCCATTTTCACTTCAGACTTGGAGAGTGAGGGAGACAGACTCTCTCTGTGGGGGGTGGCATCGGGTGAGTGAGGGAGATAGTCTCTATCTGTGTCTGTGGGTGGTGGCATCGGGTGGGGTCAGTGTGTACTCTATAGGGGTGCTTTTCCTGTCACTATGGTGTACCTGTGCTGTTAGGGGTGCTGTCCTGGCTGTCAGTGGTGTTTCATGTGCTGTTAGAGGTGCTGCAGCTGTACATGGGTGTTGCTGTCCTGGCTGTCACTGTGTTGTACAGGGGGCAGGGGCACTGTCCTTCTGTATGCTGTGAAAATACAGGGGTGCAGGCTGTAAAAATTCCGGGGTGCAGTGAAAATAAATGTACACTGGTCCTGTCTTGTATGCTGTAAAAAATCTGGGGTGCTGCAGTGAAAATAAATGTACACTGGTCCTGTCAGCTGTGAAAATACAGGGGTGCTGTTGTTAAAATAAATGTACAGTGTTCCTGTCTTGTATGCTGTAACAATTCTGGGGTGCTGCTGTGAAAATAAATGTACATGGTCCTGTATGATGTAAAAATTCTGGGGTGCTGCTGTGAAAATAAATGTACACTGGTCCTGCATGCTGTAAAAATACAGTGGTGCTGCTGTTAAAATAAATGTACACTGGTCCTGTATGCTGTAAAAATATAGGGGTGCTGCTGTTAAAATAAAAGTACACTGGCCCTGTATGCTGTAAAATACAGGGGTGCAGTGAAAATAAATGTACGCTGGCCTTCTCTTGTATTCTGTAAAATTACAGGGGTGTTGTGAAAATACAGGGGCGCTGGCACTGTCCACGGTTGCAATGTCTAGGAATGACCTTTACAACACTGTATGAGAAGAGGAGGCTCCGACCACCATTTGCACGCCTTCTGCAACTGCTGGGAGGAGCACCGCCAGTCCAGTTGCTGATACTGAGATTGAGGAGGTCACTGTAGAAGTACACCAGGATGAGGAGGATATGGGTGTAGCTGGCACTGAGGAGGAAGTTGATGAGGATTCTGATGGTGATGTGGTTTGTTTGAATAAGGCACCAGTAGAGACAGTTGTTGGCCATGAAATGAAAAAGCCCATCGTCATGCAAGGGCAAAATACCAAAAAAGCCACCTCTTCAGTGTGGAATTATTTCTCAACTAAACCGGACAACAGGTGTAAAGACATGTGTTGCCTTTGTCAATCCATAATAAGTAGGGGTAAGGACGTTAACCACCTAAAGTAGGAACATCTTCCCGTATACGTCACCTGCAGCGCATTCATCATAAGTTATTGTCAAGTTCAGAAACTTTGGGTAATAGTATAAGCAGTCCACTGACACCTAAATGATGTGGTTTTGTTTGAATATTATTTCTCTGTGAGGATGAGGATGTAAACACTGAAGGTGGGGGTATCTCAGGATGAGGATGACATCTTGCCACTGTAGAGCCAGTTTGTGCAAGGAGAGATTAATTGCTTCTTTTTTGGTGTGGGCCCAAACCAGACCGATCATTTCAGCCACAGTCATGTGGCAGACCCTGTCGCTGAAGTGAATGGTTTGTTAAAGTGTGCATGTCCTGTTTATACAACATAAGGGTGGGTGGGAGGGCCCAAGGACAATTCCATCTTGCACCTCTTTTCTTTGCCACATCATTCCAGGAGTGCTGACCTATATGGGGTGCTGCCCGTCTGCTCTGTCAGTCCAGGGGTGCTGCCTTAAATGGCAGTGGGGCAGCTGCATGTCTGCTATACTGTGTAATTCTCCAGGAGTGCTGCCTATGCTGTTTAAGTCCAGGGGTGCTGCTGTATAATTCCAGGGATACTGCTGTACTTGATCCTAGATTTAAATGAAAGCTTACAGCAGATATGAAATAAGCTTCAACATCACAAACAGATTTGTGAAAACAAAGGTGGAAATGGAAATTGCTATTTTGACTAAGTGTTTTTTAATAAAGTGGGGAGAGACCATATAAGTGGCCAAAGTCAGTGTGACTCAGAAGAGACAGAATCACAATCCAGCGCAACTGCCAGAGAGGTAATGAGGTTTTTTGCCGGAGCATTAGAGAGAGGTTCTTCTCAATTATTTCATGTTAGGGACTCACTCAAAGAATGGCTCCAATTAGTCAAAATTAATTTGGATATATTATTGATGTTCCACATTTTGGGATTATTTATTTAGAAGATGCGCATTTGTTGTACAGGGTTCTTTTACTAAAGGTTGCGTAGGGTTATCGCAAGACCTTGCGGTGTTAGAAGAACAGAGTTTCAGTGATCTTGCATTGCATCAGCTTTCCATTGCACTGCAGCACTAGATGGGCCAGGAGCTCCTGTGAGGCACAGTTACTGGATAAGGCCCAGTATGGAGTCTCATGGTGGCTTACAGCCAGGAAGATGTCTGGCTTGCCAGGCATGCTGTGGGCACAGAGGTTAGCATTGCTTCCTCCCACAGTCTTACTTACAGTATAGTATGAAATGATTTTCGACTGTGGAGTGGTAAGCTCAACTAGGGTAGGGACTAAATAACAAAAAAATTACTGCACAGTCCTGCTTGGTACTGTACCGAACCCACCTGCACTCAACTTGCCCCATCCGGGGCTACCGTGGGGGCTCAGGAGCGGCTGCTAAAACATCTAAGGGGCTGCTTTATTTACAAATTAAGTATGAACAAAATAAACAAGACACACAGGTATGCTCACATGCGTGTAACTGGGACACACAGGTATGCTCACATGCGTGTAACTGGGAGCTGTGAAAAATGAAAATAAGGCATCTGCCACAAAATATGTAAATAAAAATGCAATTAAAAAAATGGAAAAAAAGAAACACACGAGATCTTCTCAAATAAGTCTCCAGACACCAGTTTATTTGCATCACAGCATTAATTCCGAGATTATCTTAATCACTGAAAATAGAGAAGTGGGTACAAACTTGGAGGCTTTGGCCCCTAGTTTTTCAGTTTGTCCAGTAATGTGGTAATGTGGTAATTATATATTTGCTTGGTTGAAGTCTGTTCCACACCAATATAGGAGTGGAGGTGAAACTCTGTGTATTGTTCCTGATTGCATGTGCTTCTCTAATTTTTAATCACCTTCATGTCCTGTTTAAACAATATAAGGGTGAGTGGGAGGACCCAAGACAATTCCATCTTGCACCCCTTTTTTTACATGATGTGCTGTTTGGATCCTAGTTTTTAAAACTGCCATCCTGTCTGCCACTGCAGTGCCACTCCTAGATGAACCAGGTGTTTGTGCCGCCCACTTGTTTTGCATAACTTAGTCATCCAGCCACCTCGGTGCAACCTTCTGGCCTAAAAACAATATTGTCAGGTGTTCAGAATAGACTGGAAATGAGCGGAAATGAATGTTATTGAGGTTAATAATACCGTAGATCAAAATTACCCCCAAATTCTGTGATTTTAGCTGTTTTTATGTTTTGTTTTGTTTTTTAAAACATCCATATCCAAAACCAAAACCCAAAGGGTGGTTTTGTCAAGACCAAACCAGATCCAAAACACGAGCAGAGATCCAGATCCAAAACCAAAACACAAAACCCGAAAAGTGTCCGCTGCACATCTCTAGTTTATAGATGACTTCACAAGTATGGCACATGTGTACTTTATCAGAGAGAAATCTGAAGTGGAGGAAAAGCTTTTAAGAGACTTGTAGAAAATCAAACAGGTCACCAACTCAAGACCCTGAGATCTGTTAATGGTAGAGCATAGACAGACAGGTGGAATAATTAATTGTTAAGAAAATATGGAATAGAGCATTAATTGACCACTGCCTTTACTCTTGAGCAAAACGGTGTCAGTGAACAAAGGATAAACCATACACTATTGGAGAGAGCAAGATGCATGCTAAAGGACACAGGCCTAGACAAGCAGCCATATCCATAGTTTCTGAAGAACCATTCTCCTACAGTTACCCTAAAGGACATAACTGTAGCATGGTCAAAGAGAAACCCTAATGTTAAGCATCTCAAAGTTTTTGGAAGCATTGTCTACTGTATGTTATGGGTCTTCAACTTGTGGCCCTCCAGATGCTGTGAAACTACACATCCCAGCATGCCCTGCCACAGTTTTGCTATTAAGGTATGCTAAAACCGAGGCAGCACATGCTGGTATGTATAGTTCCACTGCAGATGGAGGGCCACATGTTGAAGACACATGGTCTATATTCATAATTCCATATACAAAAAAAGGAAACAATCTGGATTCAAAATCAGTAAAGTGCATCATGCTTGGCTATTGCCATATAAGGATACAAATTATGGAATCCAAATAGCTAAAAGCTAGTAAATTTTAGAGATGTTATTTTCAAAGAAACAGTACAAGTTGAATATACTGTAAATTTGGAAGCTAATATGCAGAAGAAGTATGTTGCAATGTATATACCAGCAGCTGAAAATATATCTGAGTCAAAATCTATAAGTGTGGAAGTTCAACCACAAAGGAGATCTTCTGCATGATCAAATATCAGCAAACCACGTAATGGAAGTCCAAGATAAGGAAAAGGACATTGCAAGTTTTGCTGCTGTGTTTGCCAAGTAGACCAGACCAGATTCACATGATATGTTGATGCCTTTTCAAGTGTTTAACCCAATTTATTTTACAGGTTGCGACAGAAAAGCTGAAATGAAATGTTTGTATAACATGGAGAAGCTGTGAGGAGGGGATGTAGAAAGAGCAGTGTGCTACTGTGGAGACTCTAGTCTTTCTGTTCTCTAAGAAGGCTTCATGCGATCAGGGCAGTAGTTGGGGTGGGTAGTGATCTACACATCACCTGGGGGAAGTGACAGAGCAGCTAAAAGTGAAGATGATTGGTGCACAAGCAGTGGGGAGAGCTGATCATGGCTACTGCATGAGGTGGGAGCTACTAACACCATAACCTGGTGTGAGGATTAGGACAGCAATTAAGGGGGTAATCAGGGCAGCACCTAGGGAAAGGGGCCAGGGCAGCTATGAGGGAAGGTGGTCGGGGAAATAGTAGAGAGGAGGTAGCTGATTGTGGCATCTGTGTGTGGGAGCTGATTAGGCCACCAGGAAGGATGGGGAGGGGGGCTGATGACTACAAAAACTGGAGGGGTGTGAATGGGGCACCAGGGGGGTGGGGGGTGGAGATCTTCAGGGCACCAATGAGGTGGGGGATAAGTGAATTGCGCCAGCACCTGCGGTTGGATGACAATGCATAGGGACACCAGCACTGGGAAGAGTAGTTTAGGGAACCAGAAGGAAAAGATGATCGGGGCACCAGCGGGGGGTGGGCTGATTATGGCTTCATAGAGGGAGATCTTTAGGTCACCAGCAAGGTAGGGTGAGAAAATCCTGATGCCAGTGCGGAGGGGAAGAGCAGTTCAGAGGACAGGGTGTTTAAGAGTACAATGAAGCACCAGGGAAAGGGAGCTGGCAGTGGAGGGGTTTGCAAGATCAGTGAACCAGTGGGGGGTGAGCTGATCAGGGCAGCTGTTAGGTGTGGAAAGGTGATAGGGAGAAGCTGCTGTGGGACAAAAGGGAACAGCTTGGGTCTACTGTGGCAGGTTGTTGATGGGGACCGCTGTGTGGCGAGTGATCAGGACTGCAGTTTGCAGTTGAAGGTGTTGGGGTCTTCTGTGCAGGGATGAAAGTGTTGGGACCCGCTGTGCAGGGATGAAAGTGCTGGGATCTGATGTGCAGGTGTGAAGGTGATGGGGACTGCGGTGCAGGGTGAAGGAATGCATGGCTGGGGGAAGTGATCGGAGATGTTGCGCAGGGGTGAAAGTGACAGGAGCCGCAGTGCAGGGGTGAGGTAATGAATGCTGCTGCTGTGCAAGTGTGAAGGTGATGAGGGTTGCAGTGCAAGGGTGAAGGTGATGTGAGCTGCTGTGCGGTGGTGAGGGTTATGGGGCTTCTTTGAGGGTGTGAAGGTGATGAGGTCCGCTATGTGGGGACATAGGTGGTGAGGGCTGTTGTGGGGCTAAAGGTAATGGACAGTAGTCACCAGATTACACCCAGCAGAGGTCTCTACTTGATATGCGCAATGGTATAAATATCCTTATCTTTAAAATTGGGCCTACTGTAATTTACCAAGTTTTGAATAAGAGTAACTTTCTCAAAAACTTTAACCCTAAACTGAAACAAGAGCTATTTGACAAAACAAATCCCTACTCTTAAATCAGCCTCTACCCTGAGTTATGCCTTCCCAAACATATTAATAGAATGGTGACTTTTGTCAAACAAGAAATGGAGGAAAACATTTACATTTTAGACTTTCCAAACTTCTAATTTGCATGAAGCACCAAGTGATAGTACTACATAGACATGCCAAACTGCAGCTCAGCAAGTACAATAAGTTTCAATTTTTAGCCAAACCCCATGCCTCCCCCACCCCCTACCTCCCCATGATTAACATGGAGGAACCGGGCTGTAACTAGGGTGGTTCAGATGGTGCTTCGCACGCCGCTCATTTGCCAATAACCATCTATGCTGTGGTCGATAGAAGCAGCGCTGTCTGCTGTATACCTTATAGCAGCAGGCAGCGCTGGGTTGAGTGTGCAACATGTGCGCTCCGTTCCCCATCTTCCGTTCATGTACTGAAGCAGCTGTGTATGTGCTGGGTAGAGTGTGTCATTTGTGCGCTCCGTTACCCATCCTCCTTCCGTGTATTGAAGCAGTGCTGTCTGCGCTGGGTAGAGTGTGTCACATATGTGCTCTGTCCCCTGTCCTCCTTCCCTGCATTGTGCCAACATGACTTTGGAGCTGAGTGCTGATGGTCGCTGCTATTACATGGGAAATGTACAATAAGACACATACACATACATATAAGCGGCTCTTCTGTGGCATAACATGTATAAGAGGCTCTACTGTGATGTAACATTTATAAGGTGGTACGACTGTGTGTGCATAACTTGTATAAGGGGTACTACTTGTTATGATTCCAGCACTCTGGTCTGAGGAGATCTTTTTGCGAGGACCGGAGCACTGGAACGAAATGCTGGGGAAGGGAGCGGGACTGGAAATTAGCCCCTGGCGCCCTAACTCCGTTGTCTCACCCGTGCTGTCGGAAATCCCCTGCGAGACTATGGTTGCTTGAGCCCATGGCAGCCGCGTTTGAAGGGCGGATTATGTCTGTCCAACTCCGATGCCCCCCCCAGGTCTTAATGAGAGACAAAGGGAAATCCGAGACAGGGTGATAACAAGGGGCCCTCTGACTAAACAATCAGGCCAGGGGCTACAAGCTAACTTAAAACTAGAATATGTGCGGAAACACCGCCAGGGAAAAGGACAACCAAAATATCCACTTGTCCACTTCTCCTACCCAGCACCGCCGAGTTCCAGAGAGGACTTGTGGAAGCGGAATCTTCCGCAAATGCTCCAAAAACAGAATATATAAAGATAAAGCGGCTGAGCCACAACACACGGCAGAGCCGCAACTCACGGAACACCACTCGATATACAGAGGTGATCAGTCAGGACAACTGGGGACCAAACGACTTCCTGGGATGAGATGACAACTCCCGAATACAGGACTTCTGAGGACAGGAATGACCGGATACAGCAGGACTGGAACAGACTCTCAGCAAACCAAAGCAGCATGCAGGAAGCTATTACCGGCGTCTGTGAGAAGTACTGGGAAGGTATTTAACAGGGAGTCCTCCAATCAGCTGCTTAGAGCCTGATTGGGAATAAATGCCGTGCAGCTGCCTTGCTGCACGGCCAGAGGACAAGTGTGTGTGCTTGTTAATTAGGCCCTGCAACGGGGAACGCGGTCCGCCCGTGGCGTCCCCGTTGCTAGGGTCCGTGCGGCTCAGCGCGCCCGGCGTCTAGTGTTGCTAGGGAGCTGGCGGCTGAACGCGCACGGCGTCCCTAGTTGCTAGGCGCCGGGCCGCGCGGACATGCGGACCCCGCCGCCTAACACTACTGTGTGGTGTAACATGCATAAAGGTCTCTATTGTGTGGTGTAATGTGAATAACGGACACTACTATGTGGTGTAATGTGTCTAAGGGATACCACTGTGTGGTGTACATTGCATAAGTGGCTCCATTGTATGATGTAATGTGAATAACTGACACTACTGTGTGGTGTAATGTGTCTAAGGGGTGCTATTGTGTGGCGTAATGAGTATAAGGGGTTTCACCGTGTGGTGTAATGTGACTAACGGACACCACTGGGTGGTGTAATGTGAATTGGTACTATTCTTTCATCATGCCCCTTCCCCATAAAACCACTCCCCCTATATTTTTGGAGCTTGCCTTCGGCGCACACTGTCCATACTTTAAATATGGGGTGGGGGGGGGGGAGAGGGCGCAAATTCTCTTTCTGGCACAGAGTACCAAAATGTCTAGTAACGGTTCTGTGCCGGAATTCTGTTTGTTCGATTCAGCTGCCAAAGGCAGGTCTCTGCTCTTATAATACAGTACATGTAATTTATTTTTATTTTTTTTAAAGGCATGTGCAACGTCACAGGTAGCTTGCCGTTGTGCATTTGAAAATATAAACAGATGTGCATTCTTTCAATGGGTGGTATTCATGTGACCGCCGGTCAGCTGACCGACAGTCACATGACCTCCTCCGTGAGCCCGACGGCTCACTATCCCGATGGTCGGCATGCCGACCAACAGGGACTATTTCCACTAGTGGGTGTCCACGACACCCATAGAGTGGGAATAGAACCCGTGGCGACCGCAGGTCGCCACCGAGCCCGCAGCGCGGCGAGCGCAGCGAGCCCGCAAGGGGCTTGCTGCACTCGCCCCTCCCCGCCGGGATCCCGGCGTCGGTATGCTGCCGGGATCCCGGCGTCGGTAAGGTGACCGGCGGTCAGGAGACCGCCAGTCACCAGTACTACTTCCAACTAATCGTTCAGGTGTAGGGGGAATTTCCCCCCCAACTGAACGATAAGTAGGTGGACACTGGCCAGCAGTGTCCGCCTACTTCTGTCACACTGCCTGTGGGTGAGCCAAGGATCCCCGGCAGCGGCAGCACTGAGCAGGAGATGGGAGGAGGCACAGGGGCAGCTCTTGCAGTTCATCACTGCTGCCGAGCTGCCCCTGTCACACCGGGAACCACTGCAAGTGGCAGCGTAGTGGAAGGAGGACCAGGGCAGCTATGGCAGTACATCACTTCTGCCGGGCTGCCCTTTTCACAGAGGGACTACCAGCAGGGGCGGCGGGGCAGGAGGGTTACCAGGGGCAGCTACGGCAGTACATCACTGCTGCCGGGCTGCACCTGTCACACCAGGACCCGCAGAGCGGTGGCGCCCCCACACTCCACCCGCGATCGTGGCACCCCTGCACCCCACTCGCGATCGCAGTACCCCCGCACCCCACTCGCGATCACTGCACCCCACTCGCATTTGCAGCACCCCCGAACCTCATTTGCGATTGCAGCAACCCCGCACCCCACTTGCGATCGCAGCATCCCACCCATGATCCTGGCACCCTTGCTTGTCACCCACGATCGCAGCAGCCCACTTGTGAACGTGGCACCGGCGCACCCCACTTGCGATCGCAGCACTCCACCCGCGATTGTGGCACCCTTGCTTTCCACCCACATTCTTAGCACCCCACCCGCAATCGCGGCACCCCACACCCAACTCGCGATCGCAGCACCCCACCCACGATCTTGGTACCCTTGATTTCGATCCGTGATCGAGGCACCCTCGCATACCCCCAGTGGCACCCCACACACGATCGCGGCACCCCCACACCTCACATGCGATCACTGCACCACCGCAATTGTGGAACCCCTCATTTAAGTCACGGCATCCCACTTGCAATCGCGGCACCTCCACACCCCACCTGCAATCACTACACCCCCGCAATCACTGCAAACCCCCACCTGCAATTGCGGCACCCCCCGCAGTCCACCCATGGTGCCCCACCCGTGATCGCAACACCCCTGCCCCCCTTCTGTGATCATTGCACCCCTGCATTTCACCGCCATTCACAGCAGCACCACATTCCACTCGTGGCATCCCACCCACAATTGCGGCACCCCCGCACCTCACCTGCGATCACTGCACCCTTGCATTACACCGCCAAATGCGGCACCCCTGCATTCCATCCGTGGTATCCCACCCATGATTGCGATCACTGCACTCCCACAATCACGGCACACTCCCACCCGCGATTGCAGCACAACGCCTGCGGTCACTGCCCCCTTGCAACCCCACCACCATCATCAGCTCCGGCTGCGGGTCACCACCATCAACTGCTGCAGGACCCCCCTTCCTCCCTTGGAACACCTTGGAACTCCCCTTACATTATAGTCTTGTCTGTAGTCATATGTATATTCAGGGAACTGCCCATCTGGTCGACAGTCTTGTGTGCTGGTCTGGCCCCACAGAGAGCCGGGAAGGCCACACGCTGCGCAGCGTCCCGCTCTCTGGTTTAAAACACCCCACCGCCCTAAGCGTGTCTCCAAGGAAATGGGGGCATGATGCGAGTCCATGACCTCCTGACTCGCGGCACGCCCCCTGTGTGCCACGTCCGCCGCCACCGCCCATAGTGTACTTTTTTAATAAAAATGGGGGGGTGCCACGAGCTCACGCCCCCCTGACTCACAGCACGACCCCGTGCACCGTGTCGCCCCTCTGCCTCACATGCCTACCCCTGTGATCGGCGTGTACATTCACGGATGCCAGGGCCAAATTGTGGCCCAAGTCCATCACTCTGTATATGTAATATACATACAGAGGCATAACTACTGTGGGTGCAGGGGATACAGGTGCTATGGGTCCTGGAATGCCACCAGGGCCCACAGCTGTCCCTGTCTGTATCCAGTCCCACTTCACTTTATCTAGTGAAGGGACCACACCTCACCCCCAGCCAGGGACCGCAGGAACTCACGATGCCGGATTTCTGAGCACGCCCTCTTCCACCATCAGCCATGGCACCCTCTCTCCTTCAGGGGGAAGCAGAGCTCAACCTTCCATTCCTGGGCACGGTTCCCCATGGATTGCTCGATACAATGACTCGGTCATGTAAATAGTAAATAACTATTCAAAACATGCAGAAGAAGGCAGGCACTGTCCACCTACTTCTGTGATAGCACAAGTTGGAGAGAAATTGGCTGGTCTGCTGGTCTGATGAAAAGTTGTTTAGATGTGTGGAGCACTGTTTTAGTTGGACAGATAAGTTGAACAGTTGGAGGTTTGGAGAGTTGGAGAAAAGTTGGTCTGAAGTTGGTCTGATGTATGGCTAGCATTAGGGGTCCATTTACTAAGCCTTGGATGGAGATAAAGTAGCTGGAGATAAAGGGGTGGTCTTCAGTATGCCGACTGATGGGATCCTGGCGCACAGTATACTGGCGCCGGGATCCCGACAGCCGACATACCGACACTATTCTCCCTCGTGGGGGTCCACGACCCCCCTAGAGGGAGAATAAAATAGCATGGCACGCGTAGCGCGCCACCGTGCCCGTAGCGTGGTGAGCGCAGCGAGCCCGCAAGGGGCTCATTTGCGCTCACCACACTGTCGGTAAGCCGGCGGTCGGCCTCCCGGCGCCGGTGTGCTGGTCGCCGGGAGCCCGACCGCCGGCATACCATAGTGAACCCAGATAAAGTACCAGCCAATCGGCTCCTAACTGTTATGCCACAGGTTGTGTTTGAAAAATGACAGTTAGGAGCCGATTGGCTGGTACTTTATCTCCAGCGATTTTATCTCCATCTAAGGCTTAGTAAATAGACTCCTAAATCTGGGAAACTTTTTTTTTTTTTTTTACCTTCAGATACATAGGGTTAATAATCTTCAAAGTATGACCCTTAAGCACAGATACACCTTTGAAAGCATGTTTGCAAGCTTGGTACACCTCCTGGAAGGCATTAACCGGAATGTTCTTGAGTCCCCTGGTCACTGCCTCTTCCACTTTGTCTACGGTCTGAAAACAGTGTCCTTTCAGGCCGCATTTGATCCGGGGAAACAAAAAGAAGTCAGCCGTGGCCAGATCTGGACTGTAGGGTGGTGAGGCAGCGTCGTCACGTTGAGCTTGGCCAAAAACTCCGTCACTTGCAGCAATGTGTGACTTGGCGCATTGTCGTGATGGTGGACCCAGGTAGTGGCAATTTCCTTGCCGACGCAGAGCACCCTGTTTCTCTACCGATTGAGCACTCCTGTGTAAAATGCACTGTTGACAGTTTTGCCGGTATGTAGAAATTCCTTGTGGACCACACCCTTCGAGCTGAAAAAGACAATGAGTATGGATTTGGTCTTTGATTTGCTCATTCGCCCCTCTCTGCGCGTTGCATTTTGTTCTCCGGCTCATACGCAAAGATCCAAGTTTCATCACCTTTAATCACTCTGTCACAAAAATTAGGCTCACTTTGCACATGCTCCAAAAGTTCGAAGGAAATCGCCACACGTTTGTGTTTTTGATCAGGAGTCAAAACCTTGGGAACCAATCGGGCACACACCTTTCGCATCGCTAATTCGTTTGTCAAGATCTCTTGCACAGTAGTTTTTGGAAGTCCCAACCTTTCTGCTACCGTTCTAACACTCAAACGACGGTCAGTGTTCAAAACATCGCACACTTTGTCCACATTTTGCTCATTTCGGCTTTTTGAAGGTCGTCCAGAGCGAGGTTCATCCTTAACATCTTCTCTGTCCTCCTCAAAGAATTTAAACTTGCACCTTGGACAAGGATTCCTCCCCGAAGGCCTTTTGAAGCATGGCAAGCATCTTGGTACCCAATTTCTCGAGTTTAAAACTTGATCGCATATCGTTGCATCGATGGTACGCTCCATCTCGAACGTCTACCTAGGTAAAAAAGGAAACTTAATTTACAGTTCGAACCGTACACTGTAACGGTTCACAGGCAACTGCCGCTGCCGGGAATGTGTAGCTGATACACCCCTACAGTGCCTCCATGCGCCTGTTTTGCGTGGCGTGAACAAATCCGTCTCATTACTTTCCGGACAGACCCAGTAATTGACATAGTTAATAGAAAGTCCTGAACTGTAGAATACACACATGTTAACAGCTGAATACTACTAATGGTAAAATACACAATCAGGCTAGGGGGGAGCTCACTCACACTACATTCACATACTCACCTCACAAAATGCATAGCTCGGACCTGTCCCCTTCTGGGCCCTCCCTATGATCTTTTGCGGTCTTCACCTTCTTCCCTGTTCTGTCCTCTCCGACTCTCCCCTGTCTCTGCTCAGACCCATCCGCCCAGATGGCCCCGCCTGAAACACAGCACAGAACAGTGTTCTGCCCGGAAAGAAAGCTTTATGGCGCAAGCTCTGGGGAGGGGGTTCAGGTATCACACATCGCAGCTGCAAGCTAAAGGAGGACCGGTGGTATTGCGGGTATTATCACCTACAGACCATGGTTGTACGCTACATGAATGGGGGGGAGCGGGTGGTATTACCACTTCATTGGTGCAAGTTGCAGGAGGGGGTTTGTGTAGTGCAAGCTACTGTACATGCTGTTGGGTCACAGGGAGGAGGAGAAGGAGGTGGTGGTACAGATAGGTGGTGTAGGTAGTACACTAAGTAGGAACTTGAAAGCAGGATGTTAAGAAGGAGGAGAAATACAGTAGGGGAGGCAGTGGGGCAGCGACAGTGCTGCTTCCATGGATATACGCCTATTTGGAAACATCAATTTTTGAGATTTGATTGCATTTTCCATTAGTACATCCTGCCCTCAGTCTCTCATTTGAGAGGAAAATGCAACAAAAAACCTTAAAACATTCATACAAAAGCACAATATACCTCGGCAACTAAAAATGCATCAATTTCTACCGCCATTGCATTTGCAAGCAGCCAGTCAGAAGAGTTCTTGGATATCTGTGTCCTAAAATTAGTGATGTGCACCGGAAATTTTTCGGGTTTTGTGTTTTGGTTTTGGATTCAGTTCCGCTGCCGTGTTTTGGATTCGGACGCGTTTTGGCAAAACCTCCCTGAAAATTTTTTGTCGGATTCGGGTGTGTTTTGGATTCGGGTGTTTTTTTTACAAAAAAAAACTCAAAAACAGCTTAAATCATAGAATTTGGGGGTCATTTTGATCCCATAGTATTATTAACCTCAATAACCATAATTTACACTCATTTTCAGTCTATTCTGAACACCTCACACCTCACAATATTATTTTTAGTCCTAAAATTTGCACCGAGGTCGCTGGATGGCTAAGCTAAGCGACCCAAGTGGCCGACACAAACACCTGGCCCATCTAGGAGTGGCACTGCAGTGTTAGACAGGATGGCACTTCAAAAAAATAGTCCCCAAACAGCACATGATGCAAAGAAAAAAAGAGGCGCACCAAGGTCGCTGTGTGACTAAGCTAAGCGACACAAGTGGCCGACACAAACACCTGGCCCATCTAGGAGTGGCACTGCAGTGTCAGGCAGGATGGCACTTCAAAAAAATTGTCCCCAAACAGCACATGATGCAAAGAAAAATGAAAGAAAAAAGAGGTGCAAGATGGAATTGTCCTTGGGCCCTCCCACCCACCCTTATGTTGTATAAACAGGACATGTACACTTTAACGAACCCATCATTTCAGCAACAGGGTCTGCCACACGACTGTGACTGAAATGACTGGTTGGTTTGGGCCCCCACCAAAAAAGAAGCAATCAATCTCTCCTTGCACAAACTGGCTCTACAGAGGCAAGATGTCGACCTCATCATCATCCTCCGATTCCTCACCCCTTTCACTGTGTACATCCCCCTCCTCACAGATTATTCATTCGTCCCCACTGGAATCCACCATCTCAGATCCCTGTGTACTTTCTGGAGGCAATTGTTGCTGGTGAATGTCTCCACGGAGGAATTGATTATAATTCATTTTGATGAACATCATCTTCTCCACATTTTCTGGAAGTAACCTCGTATGCCGATTGCTAACAAGGTGAGCGGCTGCACTAAACACTCTTTCGGAGTACACACTGGAGGGAGGGCAACTTAGGTAGAATAAAGCCAGTTTGTGCAAGAGCCTCCAAATTTCCTCTTTTTCCTGCCAGTATATGTACGGACTGTCTGACGTGCCTACTTGGATGCGGTCACTCATATAATCCTCCACCATTCTTTCAATGGTGAGAGAATCATATGCAGTGACAGTAGACGACATGTCAGTAATCGTTGGCAGGTCCTTCAGTCCGGACCAGATGTCAGCACTCGCTCCAGACTGCCCTGCATCACCACCAGCGGGTGGGCTTGGAATTCTTAGCCTTTTCCTCGCACCCCCAGTTGCGGGAGAATGTGAAGGAGGAGATGTTGACGGGTCACGTTCCGCTTGACTTGACAATTTTCTCACCAGCAGGTCTTTGAACCTCTGCAGACTTGTGTCTGCCGGAAAGAGAGATACAACGTAGGTTTTAAATCTAGGATCGAGCACCGTGGCCAAAATGTAGTGCTCTGATTTCAACAGATTGACCACCCGTGAATCCTGGTTAAGCGAATGAAGGGCTCCATCCACAAGTCCCACATGCCTAGCGGAATCGCTCTGTTTTAGCTCCTCCTTCAATGTCTCCAGCTTCCTCTGCAAAAGCCTGATGAGGGGAATGACCTGACTCAGGCTGGCAGTGTCTGAACTGACTTCACGTGTGGCAAGTTCAAAGGGTTGCAGAACCTTGCACAACGTTGAAATCATTCTCCACTGCGCTTGAGTCAGGTGCATTCCCCCTCCTTTGCCTATATCGTGGGCAGATGTATAGGCTTGAATGGCCTTTTGCTGCTCCTCCATCCTCTGAAGCATATAGAGGGTTGAATTCCACCTCGTTACCACCTCTTGCTTTAGATGATGGCAGGGCAGGTTCAGGAATGTTTGGTGGTGCTCCAGTCTTCGGCATGCGGTGCCGAAAGTGGCCCGCAATTCTTCGGGCCACCGACAGCATCTCTTGCACGCCCCTGTAATTTTTTAAATAATTCTGCACCACCAAATTTAATGTATGTGCAAAACATGGGACGTGCTGTAATTTGCCCAGATGTAATGCACGCACAATATTGCTGGCATTGTCCGATGTCACAAATCCCCAGGAGAGTCCAATTGGGGTAAGCCATTCTGCGATGATGTTCCTCAGTTTCCGTAAGAGGTTGTCAGCTGTGTGCCTCTTATGGAAAGCGGTGATACAAAGCGTAGCCTGCCTAGGAACGAGTTGGCGTTTGCGAGATGCTGCTACTGGTGCCGCCGCTGCTGTTCTTGCTGCGGGAGGCAATACATCTACCCAGTGGGCTGTCACAGTCATATAGTCCTGAGTCTGCCATGCTCCACTTGTCCACATGTCCGTGGTTAAGTGGACATTGGGTACAACTGCATTTTTTAGGACACTGGTGACTCTTTTTCTGACGTCTGTGTACATTTTCGGTATCGCCTGCCTAGAGAAATGGAACCTAGATGGTATTTGGTACTGGGGACACAGTACCTCAATCAAGTCTCTACTTGCCTCTGAATTAACGGTGGATACCGGAACCACGTTTCTCACCGCCCAGGCTGCCAAGGCCTGAGTTATCCGCTTTGCAGCAGGATGACTGCTGTGATATTTCATCTTCCTCGCAAAGGACTGTTGGACAGTCAATTGCTTATTTGAAGTAGTACAAGTGGTCTTCCGACTTCCCCTCTGGGATGACGATCGACTCCCAGCAGCAACAACAGCAGCGCCAGCAGCAGTAGGCGTTACACTCAAGGATGCATCGGAGGAATCCCAGGCAGGAGAGGACTCGTCAGACTTGCCAGTGACATGGCCTGCAGGACTATTGGCTTTCCTGTGTAAGGTGGAAATTGACACTGAGGGAGTTGGTGGTGTGGTTTGCAGGAGCTTGGTTACAAGAGGAATGGATTTAGTGGTCAGTGGACTGCTTCCGCTGTCATCCAAAGTTTTTGAACTTGTCACTGACTTATGATGAATGCGCTGCAGGTGACGTATAAGGGAGGATGTTCCGAGGTGGTTAACGTCCTTACCCCTACTTATTACAGCTTGACAAAGGCAACACACGGCTTGACACCTGTTGTCCGCATTTGTGTTGAAATAATTCCACACTGAAGAGCTGATTTTTTTTTGTATTTTGACCAGGCATGTCAATGGCCATATTCGTCCCATGGACAACAGGTGTCTCCCCGGGTGCCTGACTTAAACAAACCACCTCACCATCAGAATCCTCCTTGTCAATTTCCTCCCCAGCGCCAGCAACACCCATATCCTCATCCTGGTGTACTTCAACAGTGACATCTTCAATTTGACTATCAGGAACTGGACTGCGGGTGCTCCTTCCAGCACTTGCAGGGGGCGTGCAAATGGTGGAAGGCGCAAGCTCTTCCCGTCCAGTGTTGGGAAGGTCAGGCATCGCAACCGACACAATTGGACTCTCCTTGGGGATTTGTGATTTAGAAGAACGCACAGTTCTTTGCTGTGCTTTTGCCAGCTTAAGTCTTTTCATTTTTCTAGCGAGAGGATGAGTGCTTCCATCCTCATGTGAATCTGAACCACTAGCCATGGCCCAAGGTACCTGAAACAGCTTCTGACCCCATACTGCCCCACTCGATTACTGCGATCTGTAGATGAAGGACTTTTAGCAGTACCTAGAATCTGCCGTAATTCATCTGGGGGTCGAGCTTTTAGTCATGCGGCTCCGACTCTATGGAACTCACTTCCCCGCACAGTGCGAGAGGCCCCAACTATAGAATCCTTCAAAAGTAGACTCAAGAGTTTTCTGTTTACTCAAGCATTTCCATAATGTCCCTTTTAGTATCTTCATGCTTCTGTATTTTATGAAAATGTACTTCATTATTTTCTGTACTATATTATGCTATGTATCTGTTAAGCGCCTTGAGTCCTATTGGAGAAAGAGCGCTATATAAATAAAATTATTATTATTATTATTATAACATAGGCCAGGGCCTCAGCCGTTCCTTGCCACTCCGTGTCGTAAATGGCATATTGGCAAGTTTACGCTTCTCATCAGACGCTTTCAATTTTGATTTTTGGGTCATTTTACTGAACTTTTGTTTTTTGGATTTTACATGCTCTCTACTATGACATTGGGCATCGGCCTTGGCAGACGACGTTGATGGCATTTCATCGTCTCGGCCATGACTAGTGGCAGCAGCTTCAGCACGAGGTGGAAGTGGATCTTGATCTTTCCCTATTTTAACCTCCACATTTTTGTTCTCCATTTTTTAATGTGTGGAATTATATGCCAGTATCAATAGCAATGGCCTACTACTATATATACTGCGCACAACTGAAATGCACCACAGGTATGGATGGATAGTATACTTGACGACACAGAGGTAGGTACAGCAGTGGCCTACTGTACCGTACTACTATATATTATATACTGGTGGTCAGCAAACTGTGCAAAACTGAAATGCACCACAGGTATGGATGGATAGTATACTTGATGACACAGAGGTAGGTACAGCAGTGGCCTACTGTACCATAATGCTATATATTATATACTGGTGGTCAGCAAACTGTGCAAAACTGAAATGCACCACAGGTATGGATGGATAGTATACTTGACGACACAGAGGTAGGTACAGCAGTGGCCTACTGTACCGTAATGCTATATATTATATACTGGTGGTCAGCAAACTGTGCAAAACTGAAATGCACCACAGGTATGAATGGATAGTATACTTGACGACACAGAGGTAGGTACAGCAGTGGCCTACTGTACCGTAATGCTATATATTATATACTGGTGGTCAGCAAACTGTGCAAAACTGAAATGCACCACAGGTATGGATGGATAGTATACTTGACGACACAGAGGTAGGTACAGCAGTGGCCTACTGTACCGTAATGCTATATATTATATACTGGTGGTCAGCAAACTGTGCAAAACTGAAATGCACCACAGGTATGGATAGATAGTCTACTTGACGACACAGAGGTAGGTACAGCAGTGGCCTACTGTACCGTAATGCTATATATTTTATACTGGTGGTCAGCAAACTGTGCAAAACTGAAATGCACCACAGGTATGGATGGATAGTATACTTGACGACACAGAGGTAGGTACAGCAGTGGCCTACTGTACCGTAATGCTATATATTATATACTGGTGGTCAGCAAACTGTGCAAAACTGAAATGCACCACAGGTATGGATGGATAGTATACTTGACGACACAGAGGTAGGTACAGCAGTGGCCTACTGTACCATACTGCTATATATTATATACTGGTGGTCAGCAAACTGTGCAAAACTGAAATGCACCACAGGTATGGATGGATAGTATACTTGACGACACAGAGGTAGGTACAGCAGTGGCCTTCTGTACCGTACTCCTATATATTATATACTGGTGGTCAGCAAAATTATGCACTATACTCCTACTATATACTACAATGCAGCACAGATATGGAGTGTTTTTAAGGCAGACAACGTATACTGGTGGTCACTGGTCAGCAAAACTCTGCACTGTACTCCTCCTATATAATACTGCTGGTCCCCAGTCCCCACAATAAAGCAGTTTGAGCACAGATATATGCAGCACACTGAGCACAGATATGGAGTGTTTTTCAGGCAGACAACGTATACTGGTGGTCACTGTCAGCAAAACTCTGCACTGTACTCTTCCTATATAATATACTGGTGGTCCCCAGTCCCCACAATAAAGCAGTGTGAGCACAGATATATGCAGCACACTGAGCACAGATATGGAGTGTTTTTCAGGCAGACAACGTATACTGGTGGTCACTGTCAGCAAAACTCTGCACTGTACTCCTCCTATATAATACAGCTGCTTCCCAGTCCCCACAATTAAGCAGTGTGAGCACAGATATATGCAGCACACTGAGCACAGATAAGGAGCGTTTTTTTCAGTCAGAGAACGGATAAAACTGGTGGTCACTGATCAGCAAAACTCTGCACTGTACTCCTCCTATATTAATAATACAGCTGCTCCCCAGTCCCCACAATTAAGATATAAGCAAGCACAAATATTTGCATCAACAATGAATAAACGGAGAGGACGCCAGCCACGTCCTCTCCCTAACATTTCCAATGCACGAGTGAAAATGGCGGCGACACGCGGCTGCTTATATAGAATCCGAATCTCGCGAGAATACGACAGCGGGATGATGACATTCGGGCGCGCTCGGGTTAACCGAGCCATACGGGAGAATCCGAGTATGCCTCGGACCCGTGTAAAATGGGTGAAGTTCGGGGGGGTTCAGTTTCCGAGGAACCGAACCCGCTCATTACTACCTAAAATACACGCTCCTTGTCCGGTTTTGGTTTTGGATTTTTTCTAGAAATTGACCAAAAAAGCTCAAATTACATAATCTGGGCCTTTTTTATTTTCATATTATTAACCTCAATAACATTAATTTCCACTCATATCCAGTCAATTTTGACCACCTCACAACTCACAATATAGGCCCTCATTCCGAGTTGTTCGCTCGGTATTTTTCATCGCATCGCAATGAAAATCCGCTTAGTACGCATGCGCAATGTTCGCACTGCGACTGCGCCAAGTAACTTTGCTATGTAGAAAGTAATTTTACTCACGGCTTTTTCATCGCTCCGGCGAACGTAATGTGATTGACAGGAAATGGGTGTTACTGGGCGGAAACACGGCGTTTCAGGGGCGTGTGGCTGAAAACGCTACCGTTTCCGGAAAAAACGCAGGAGTGGCCGGAGAAATGGTGGGAGTGCCTGGGCGAACGCTGGGTGTGTTTGTGATGTCAACCAGGAACGACAAGCACTGAACTGATCGCACAGGCAGAGTAAGTCTGGAGCTACTCTGAAACTGCTAAGTAGTTAGTAATCGCAATATTGCGAATACATCGGTCGCAATTTTAAGAAGCTAAGATTCACTCCCAGTAGGCGGCGGCTTAGCGTGTGTAACTCTGCTAAATTCGCCTTGCGACCGATCAACTCGGAATGAGGGCCATAGTTTTTTACCCACTTTAGGCCAAAGGCTGTAGCGAGCTGGCTGGTTACTAATTGAAAGAGCAGCAGCACAAACACATGGCAGTTTATAGCACAGCAGTGGCAGAAATACAAAGTGGTGCAAGATGGAATAGCTGTTGGGCTCTCCCATCCACCCCTAAGTTGGATATTTAAAAGGATATGCACAGTTTAACAAACCAGTCACTTCAGCGACAGGGACTGCCACTGTTGTGGCTTAAGTGCTTAGTTTGTTTGGGTCCCCACAAAACAATTTTTTGGGAGGACTACCTTCGATCACTAAGGAGGAGGTTGATGATGAGGATGTTAATTACATTATAACCTTGTAAAATAAATTTCATGAACGTCCCTACTGTATGTCTACTAACTTTGGCCTTACAAATGGAGCAGATGCCTTCACAAATGTCAGGATTTGGGTAAAAATAATTTCGCGACCAAGATGTGTCTTTTTTTGTATTATGCCCAGGTATCACAAAGGCTGGGGGACAGGGGCTCTGAAAGGAACCCATCCGTGCAATGTGTTCATTTCTGTGCCAGGACTATACGCATTCATATTATAATGGATAGCATTACTGCCTGACAGCACTGAAGTCATGGTTTGGATTCAGTATGACTTACTTTTGTCCGGGATGTCGGCTGTCAATATACCAACAGTGACAACCCGGACGCCAGTATGTTGGCAGTGGGGCGAGCAGAAAGAGTCCCCTTGCGGGCACACTGCGCTTGCCACACTGCGGGCTTGGTGGCTCACTGCGCTCGGCACAGGATCTATTCCCACTCTATGGGTGTCAAATAGATCATGTTTTTTTTAATTGCCACCACAGCCCTAACAGTGTGGCATTTGTGTATTCTCCTTGTGCTTGTGTGAGTTTCCTCCAGGTACTCCGGTTTCCTCCCGCAATCCAAACATATTACACCCTATAGGTAGATTATTTTTCGGTTATCCTACACATAATGTGCTATTTTAAAGGGGCATGCATAATATAAGAAACCAGGCACCATGCCTGCATCATCCAGCTCTGTCTCTCTGCAGTTCATCACCAGCTGAAATAAACAACAAAGCACACAGAACAATACATGGCTGCTGGCGCTATTCATTGTATTGCTGTTATTTGCAGCCTTCTTTACCAGTCCTGTACTACCTCCTTTCCTCGCGTTTTAAAAAAATCCCAAGATTAATGTTTTGAAAAGATTATGTTACTAATCATGACTATCACAAAAATCCAGATAGTGAGTAAGCTGCTGGTGTGTAAATAAAACCACTGCGGCTTAGGTCTGGCCAGACTGTAGCCTGGAAGGTAATACATAATAATAATAATAATAATAAACTTGTGGCAAAGACAAAATGATCAGAAGTGATTAGATATGTTTGTTACCATTATGCAATGCAGAAAAATGCTTATTAACTGTAAAGCTGGACACATGCTAGACAATATTTTGAACGTTTAGAGATGAGTCGTCCAATGTGTAAGGTACTATCATTGCATCTGCCATACATGCAGTCCGATCTGAAGATATTGTCAACAATTTTCAGCAATTATGCAGGGTGTACTCCCTACCTACAGTACATATATACTAGAGATGAGCGCCTGAAATTTTTCGGGTTTTGTGTTTTGGTTTTGGGTTCGGTTCCGCGGCCGTGTTTTGGGTTCGAACGCGTTTTGGCAAAACCTCACCGAATTATTTTTGTCGGATTCGGGTGTGTTTTGGATTCGGGTGTTTTTTTCCAAAAACACTAAAAAACAGCTTAAATCATAGAATTTGGGGGTCATTTTGATCCCAAAGTATTATTAACCTCAAAAACCATAATTTACACTCATTTTCAGTCTATTCTGAATACCTCACACCTCACAATATTATTTTTAGTCCTAAAATTTGCACCGAGGTCGCTGTGTGAGTAAGATAAGCGACCCTAGTGGCCGACACAAACACCGGGCCCATCTAGGAGTGGCACTGCAGTGTCACGCAGGATGTCCCTTCCAAAAAACCCTCCCCAAACAGCACATGACGCAAAGAAAAAAAGAGGCGCAATGAGGTAGCTGTGTGAGTAAGATTAGCGACCCTAGTGGCCGACACAAACACCGGGCCCATCTAGGAGTGGCACTGCAGTGTCACGCAGGATGGCCCTTCCAAAAAACCCTCCCCAAACAGCACATGACGCAAAGAAAAAAAGAGGCGCAATGAGGTAGCTGACTGTGTGAGTAAGATTAGCGACCCTAGTGGCCGACACAAACACCGGGCCCATCTAGGAGTGGCACTGCAGTGTCACGCAGGATGTCCCTTCCAAAAAACCTGAACCACTAGCCATGAACATAGGCCAGGGCCTCAGCCGTTCCTTGCCACTCCGTGTGGTAAATGGCATATTGGCAAGTTTACGCTTCTCCTCCGACAATTTTATTTTAGGTTTTGGAGTCCTTTTTTTTCTGATATTTGGTGTTTTGGATTTGACATGCTCTGTACTATGACATTGGGCATCGGCCTTGGCAGACGACGTTGCTGGCATTTCATCGTCTCGGCCATGACTAGTGGCAGCAGCTTCAGCACGAGGTGGAAGTGGATCTTGATCTTTCCCTAATTTTGGAACCTCAACTTTTTTGTTCTCCATATTTTATAGGCAGAACTAAAAGGCACCTCAGGTAAACAATGGAGATGGATGGATTGGATACTAGTATACAATTATGGACGGACTGCCACGGTTAGGTGGTATAAAAAAACCACGGTTAGGTGGTATATATTATAATACAATTATGGATGGACGGACTGCCTGCCGACTGCCGACACAGAGGTAGCCACAGCCGTGAACTACCGCACTGTACACTGGTTGATAAAGAGATAGTAGTATACTCGTAACAACTAGTATGACACTATGACGGTATAAAGAATGAAAAAAAAACCACGGTTAGGTGGTATATATTATAATACAATTATGGATGGACGGACTGCCTGCCGACTGCCGACACAGAGGTAGCCACAGCCGTGAACTACCGCACTGTACACTGGTTGATAAAGAGATAGTAGTATACTCGTAACAACTAGTATGACACTATGACGGTATAAAGAATGAAAAAAAAACCACGGTTAGGTGGTATATATTATAATAATACAATTATGGATGGACGGACTGCCTGCCGACTGCCGACACAGAGGTAGCCACAGCCGTGAACTACCGCACTGTACACTGGTTGATAAAGAGATAGTAGTATACTCGTAACAACTAGTATGACACTATGACGGTATAAAGAATGAAAAAAAAACCACGGTTAGGTGGTATATATTATAATAATACAATTATGGATGGACGGACTGCCTGCCGACTGCCGACACAGAGGTAGCCACAGCCGTGAACTACCGCACTGTACACTGGTTGATAAAGAGATAGTAGTATACTCGTAACAACTAGTATGACTATGACGACGGTATAAAGAAAGAAAAAAAAATACCACGGTTAGGTGGTATATAATTATACAATTATGGATGGACGGACTGCCTGCCGAGTGCCGACTGCCGACACAGAGGTAGCCACAGCCGTGAACTACCGCACTGTACTGTGTCTGCTGCTAATATAGACTGGTTGATAAAGAGATAGTATACAACAATATACTACTATACTGGTGGTCAGGCACTGGTCACCACTAGTCACACTGGCAGTGGCACTCCTGCAGCAAAAGTGTGCACTGTTTAATTTTAAATTAATATAATATTATGTACTCCTGGCTCCTGCTATAACAACCTGCAGTGCTCCCCAGTCTCCCCCACAATTATTATAAGCTTTTATACATTGATGTGCAGCACACTGGGCTGAGCTGAGTGCACACAGACTGAGTCACACTGTGTGACTGCTGTGTATCGTTTTTTTCAGGCAGAGAGCGGATATAGCAGAGAACGGATATATTAAATAAAAGTTAACTTAACAACAACTGCACTGGTCACTGTGGTAAACTCTGTCTGCACAATCTCTCTCTCTCTCTCTCTCTTCTAATCTATTCTAATGGAGAGGACGCCAGCCACGTCCTCTCCCTATCAATCTCAATGCACGTGTGAAAATGGCGGCGACGCGCGGCTCCTTATATAGAATCCGAGTCTCGCGAGAATCCGACAGCGTCATGATGACGTTCGGGCGCGCTCGGGTTAACCGAGCAAGGCGGGAAGATCCGAGTCGCTCGGACCCGTGAAAAAAAACATGAAGTTCTGGCGGGTTCGGATTCAGAGAAACCGAACCCGCTCATCTCTAATATATACCTGATAAATCGTTAACGATCAAACTACCGAGCGAAGCACTATTTATAATATAACGTTCGGTCGTTTGAAAGATTGCACATTGTGTACGCACTGTATGTTTGTCTGGGAGTTCAAGGGGAATTGGAACAACCATTGCTTCGTTTGCACATCATCTAATGTGTATCAAGCATTAGAGTTGTGGAAAGCATACAGCCAATATGGTCTAGAAAGAGTTAGTTATACATTCTCTGATAAAGTACATTGCATGGGAGGAGAAGTGATGCATTTGACATCTAAAAAGGCTTGGGAGGGGCCTGACGGCATATACTGGGACGTGAGGGACTCTGGTGGCATATAAATTGCACGTGGAGCAGGTGGCATACAAAATGGGCATGTGGCGGTCTGATATCTGAGAAAAATGTATCCCTACAACAGTTGGGTTCCGGTATATAAGATAGACAGTGTCTAGTTAGACAGTCAATAGATAGACACCATATGTTAGACAGACATTAGGTCGACAGGGTCAAAAGGTCGACATGGTCAAAAGGTCGGCATGAAAAAGGTAGACAGTACAAAAGGTCGACATGGTCAAAAGGTCGACATGAAAAAGGTAGACACCATGTTTTTTGCATTTTTGTGGTTTGTGTGGATAGTTTTGTCATCTGAGACCCTGATTGTAGAAAGGCATACCCTCGCGGGGCTTGCTTCGCTCGCCACGCTTCAGGCACGGTGGCTCGCTGTGCTCGCCACAACGTTTATAACCAACTCTATGCCGACATGGCTAGAGAAGGTATGAAATAGTCCAAAAACATGTTACATTTAAAAAAAACATGTGTCTATCTTTTTTATGTTGACCATTTTCATGTCGACATTTTGACACTGTCGACCTTTTGTACTGTCTACCTTTTCATGTCGACCTTTTGACCCTGTCAACCTTTTGACACTGTCGACCTTTTGTACTGTCTACCTTTTCATGTCGACCTTTTGACCCTGTCAACCTTTTGACCCTGTCGACCTAATGTCTGTCTAACATAGGGGTGGGCAACATGCGGCCCGCGGGCCGGATGCGGCCCGTGGACCGATCTTGCCTGGCCCGAAGTCCCCCACCAGTGAGCAATGACAAGCGGCCCGATTGGCTGAGCCGCTTGTCATTGCGCTACACAGCTCCCAGAAGCGGCGCCGCTGAGGAAATGCTGGTCACGTCACAGGGTCACCTGACCGGGATTTCCTCTCTGACGTCGTGCGCGGGGCGGCACGGGGGCGGAGCCACAGCAGGAGTGGACAGCGGGCAGCAGCAGTGACTCCGTGCAGCACAGCGGGCAGCGCGGATCATCTGGCAGCAGGAAACAAGGATCTGGCAGCGGGGATCTGGCAGCGGGCAGCAGATCTGCCACTGAAAAAAAGGTAAAGGGATCTGTGCATAACTTTAAAAGCTGTTATATGGGTCCAGGGGAGGGGGGTAGAGACTGCTCTATGGGTTTAGGGGAGGGGGTGGGAAGGGGAGTAGAGACTGCTATATGGGTCCGGGGGAGGGGAGGAGCTAGTAACTGTGCCCAGGGACAGAGACAGGAGCGGTGAATAACAGCATTACACAGGATGCTGTTTGTTTGTTTTCAGCATTGTTGTTTTTTTGTTTTTTTTATTACTGGATTAATGTTTTTTTTTTTAGACATTTGTATTTTGGCTGTAAAAAAACTACATATGCAACGTACTGTATATTGTGGTGTGTGTTATTATAGTTATATATACTATGTTTTTATAGTTCTATACATAACTATGGGCCTAATTCAGACCTGATCGCTAGCAGGTGATTTTTGCACTGCTGCGATCAGTTCGTCACCACCTACAGGGGGAAGGGGAAATTGCTGTGCAGGTGTGTGATCACAAGTGCAGAGAGCTGCACAAACAGAAGTTTGTGCAGTCTCTGAACAGCCCAGGACTTACTCTTCCAGTGCGATGATCGGAGCCTGAGCTGACATCAGAAACCCTCCCTCCAAATGACTGGTCCCTCCAGCGTTTTTTCCGGACACTCCTCTAAAACGATCAGTTGCCACCCACAAACACCCTCTGCCTGTCAATCACCTTGCGATTGCCCGTGAGATCGGTTTGTTCGCACCATCCCGTTGATGCCCGGCGCTGCGGACCGACGCACCTGTGCATTGCGGTGCATACGCATGCACAGTTCAGACCCGATCGGTATTGTATATACAAGATATTTTGTGTGCGGCCCTCGAATATTCACTGGAAGTGTTAAGCGGCCCCCCAGCTGAAATAATTGCCCACCCCTGGTCTAACATATAGTGTCTATCTATTGACTGTCTAACTAGACACTGTCTATCTATCAACCGGATACCAACAGTTGTGGCCACACACTCTTAGCACAAACTTAAAGTGAAAAGGTGGTAACCCAACTGGTGATTAGGAAAGGTAAGCTTAAATACACACACAACTTTACTCATGTTATCTTTTAGGTAAAACTGCACCTCTCCTTTAGTGTGTCTCTTGGATTGATTTTACTCATAAAATGGAGCAGATTAATAAATGAAAAGATATATAGAATACTGTGGCAGATGTATTAAGCCTGGAGAAGTGATAAAACAGTGATAAAGCAGTGCTAAGTGGAAGGTGATAACACACCAGCCAATCAGCTCCTAAATTTCAATTTACATATTGGAGGTGATTGGCTGGTGCATTATCACCTTGCACTTATCACTGTTTTATCACTTCTCCAGGCTTAATACATCTGCCCCATATTTTCTTAATTTTCAGCAAGTGATTTTAAAATTCAAAGCTGTTTTCTTTAAATAGTGTGTCACACAAACCAATGCTGAGAAGGACGTATAACACAATTATCTTTATATCTGTCTGATACACAGCCATGCTGTCATTATTCCACACACCCCCAACATAAATCATTCCAGCGCCACTTCCAGCATAACTTATTCCTTCTCCAGCTCATTGCCCGATTTCCCACTTATTTTATAAGTGCAATAAATGAAGATGGTGTTGAAGGTTTTTCTAACATAATTTATACATTTCAAGTTGCTTCAACTGGGAAATAAAAGATAGATAATACTTTGCTCTGGCATATGAGATGTGTTAGAATAGATGAGATCACAATGATTGCTCCTATTAATGTAGAAAATGTAATATGAACAGAGACTGTCACAGACTAGCACACATCTGTGTTTGAGAATGGCATCCTTATATTGTACTACTGTATCAATGTCATTGTCATGTTTTTAATTCCCAGATGTTCATAATGGAACAATAAGACGGCCTTAGTTACTAAGTAAAAAATGAAAATACTTATTTGGCAAGAAAGCAAGGTAAAAAAATTGAATAAACATCTGTTTCCTTTGCAAAAACTCCATTGCTGCCAATAGTACAATTTGTAAAATCAGCAAGTGACTAATGTTATTTGATAATTGTATTGCTCTAGGTGCAACCTAACAGTGGGCCTGATGCAGAGAGATGTACTCTACGTGTTTGCAGCTGCGCTCCCGTAACGCAGTGGCTGTGCGCAATTATGCTGCTGCTGCCTGGAAATGTACTGAGGCTCCCACCAGAGTCATTGCCGTTTCCGCAACTGTGTACACATACCCAGCATCAGATGCAGCTCGGGAAAACATCGGCTCCCTGCATACAGTAAGTCAGTGTCAGTCTGAGACATGCCCCAAAAATGGTTGTGACACGAGTGCATTTTTCCCACCACTCGAATATGCGTACAGCATCGCTATGATCTGACACAGTTTCTGCATTCTATGGGTATTTCAGAGTGGAGACTGAGAGGTGACCTGAAGTGATTGTATGGGACCGTCATGGTCGTGTTTCAGCATGCAGCTACAATCTCTTTCACAGCACCGCAGCCACAGTGGCCATATTTTGATAGGGTTACGAGGTAGGCTCTGTGCCAGGCAGGGGCTGCTTGTGTAGTCAATGTAGTAACTGGTGGTGCATTGATGGTGGAGTGACTGGATCCACCAGTGTAGTTGAGCATTGGATGTTGCAGGGTTTGCTCGGTCCATCGTCACACGGAAGTACAAAGAGGAGTGCTAAAGCTGTTATTTACATATTTTTGAATCTGTGAGAAATCACAGCTGTGTATGATTTGCGTGCACTTCTCAATCAGGCTCAGTGACTGGAACCTTCACTCAGACTATACCTAACTCCCCATTTCAGGTGAAGCCACTTCACTGACAATATTTGACACTATTCTGTGGAATTCTACACTGATAGTAGGCATAGAAGTGAACCTAGGTAAGATGCAACTATGTTATATCTTCCAGTTCCAGGACTATATTTACGACATAATAGTATCCTCCACAACCTGAAGGCTAAAACAAGAAATTTTATGTGTAAGTCATTATGAAAAAGGTTTATTTTCTCACATACTTATAACATGTGGGTGAAGTGGGGTGCACAAGGTGTGTTGCAAGGTGTGACATATACAATTAATTAACACAGTAAGTCAGGATATATAGGGTGAGATGCAGCAACTTGAAACATGCGGTCAAAGCTCAGAAAATGCTGTTTTCAGTGGTTTGGCCAGATACTGCAAATGCGCCAAGATGATGACCTCTCAGATGGTGCTGGGGTGCTGACCTCTCAAATAGTTCTGTGGGTGCTCAGATGTTGATGGGGGTGCAGGCCTCTCATTTGTATCCGGGGGTCCACTGGCCTGTCAGATGGTACTGGTGGCCTGCTGGCCAGTGTAATGGTGCTGGGGGGAGCGCTAGATTGTTACATAGTGCTGGGCTCCTGCTGGCCTGTCTGATCGTGCCAGAGGGCCTTCTGGCCTTTCAGATAATGCTGAGTGACTGCTGGCCTGTCAGATGTGCTGAGGGCCTGCTGGCCTGTCTATTGGTGCTAGGGGCCTGCTGGACTGTCAGATGTTGCTGATGGCTCGCTGGCTTATCAGATGGTATTTGGGCCCATTGGAATGCCAGATGGTGCTGGGGGCCTACTGGACTGTCACATGGTGATTGGAGCAAGCAGGCCTGTCTAATGGTGCTTGGTGCCCACTTTCCTGTCAAATAGTGCTTGGGGCCTACTGTCCTGTCAGATGGTGCTGGGGGCTCATTGCCCTGTCAGATGGTGTTGGGGCACACTGGCCTATCAGAAAGCACTGGTGTCTGCTTCACACTCAGATGTTGCCAGGAACCTGTTGGCTTGTCAGATGGTACTGGGGCTCACTGGCCTGTCAGATGGTACTTGGGGCCACTACTCACTCAGATGGTGTCAGAGACGCTGTCCTCGCCTACTTTGGTGCTGGGGGCAGTGGCCTCCCCCAGTCTGGTGCTGGGTGTCCTGGTTTCGGCCAGTCTGGCACTGGATTTTGCCAGTATGGTGCCCCAACTTTGATGCTGGCCTTTGCCAGTATGGTGCCCCAACTTTCCTCTCCCAATCTGGTGCTGGGGGCACTGGCTTCTCTGAGTCTGATGCTAGGGGCACAGGTTTCTCTTAGTGTGGCGCCTGCCTTTGCCAGTCTGGTGGTTTCCTTTGCCAGTTTGGTGCAGGCCTATACAAGTCTGGTGCTAGGGGCTTAACCTCTTCCAGTATGCCACTGTGGAGTGTAGCCTCTTCCAGTCTAGTGCTGGGGACTCTGGGCTCCCCACTGTTGGAGATGTTGGTGGCCACTCCGCTGCTGCTAATGGCCTTAATTCCAGGTGGTCTTTCTGTAAACTATATTATAAAAAAAGTATTAAGCAGCGACACAGCCACAACAATTTAAATTGCCCAATTATATACTGTAAGGACTCACCTGGTAAATTTGCATGTTAATAATATAAAGTAATCTAAACCACATGCACAATAAATATGAGCTATGGGATAGAGGGGGTATGTGTTTGTGTTTTACACATGTGGTGCACTCTGCCAGAGCCATCTGCAGCCTGCCACTCCATTTCATGCCCCTGGTGCCTCCGTAATGTGTCTGCTTCTGGATCCCCACTCCTGCTCGCAGCCATCCTGGTTGATCTCCCCATTCAAGCGGCTGGAACCCCACGTGCCAGGCCGTACCAAAGCGATATAGAGGTCATTCAATTTGCTCTATTATTTCTTGTCTTTTCTCTTAGCGTAACCTTTCCAGAGATGTTATACTGCTGTCACAATTGTATTAGTACTGCCATTTTATGCCTCTATATATTAATCCTTTTATTTTCTACACCTTGATGTTATACTTCTACGAATTCCACAGCCTGTCAGATCTAATCAACGCAGTGTGCCCAAGATGGCTGGCTTGAATGGTTCTGTCATGGGCAAGATCAGCAACAGGTAGATCTATAAATGCAGTGCATATCACTCCACATGTTTCAGTAAACCCTTTGTTTTATTTGTATGGCCTGTCTCATACACTGTAACCTTCGTAGTGTGCCCAAGATGGCTGCCTCACGTGGTATGCCATTAGCTGGGATGAAAAATACATGGACTTGCTGGCTATGTAAGGGCCTTGCACTTAGCTTTAGTACGCTGCAACTTCCCCATTTTGTGTTATCTCTTCTAGGTGTTGCCAGTATGACCTACAGAATGTAGCATGCCCAAAATGTCTGCCTCGCCTGATACCCTTTGGGATGGAAGTTGCTATCCAAAATGATTACACCAATACCTGCATAAAGTTCATTATACCAATTATGTGCATTGTTTTTGGTTAGTTTTCTTCTTTCTGTAATATTAAACCCCTGTGCTTTGTTTATGATGTTGTAAAGCAACTTTGAGTCCTGATTGAGAAAAGTGCTAAATAATAATAATAATAATAATAATAATAATTATAATATTATCATCATCATCAGCAGCAGCTAGAGAACAGATGTGAAGATCATCATCATTATCACCAGGTCTATGGGATGCACAAACAGGGGCTGATTAAGAAATGAGAGGGCCATGTGCAGCCTCCTCCCTCTGTGGTGTAGTTGTGAGTAGAGTTTGGTACTGTGCCAGAATCTACTGCTCATGTGAAGGTTTTGGGGAACATGGTGTCTGATTTATGAGGATACCACAGCATCCCTACTGCTATACTTCACAAAAGTGGTCCCCATAGCTATCTATGGGGACTGTGTTAGTTGTCGATTTTCCATGATCTGAAAAGCCCAGCGTTTTAGCACTTGCCTTCAGCAGCCTTTAGGTTACATTTCCATAGTCTGTATCACAGCCGGTTTGCTAGGTCCATGCCAGAAGTTAACTGTTCGCATAAGCTATCTTCTGCCAGTACACATTGCAGGGATGACATTTGATAAATTCCATACTAAAATCATTGATTATTGCCGTGATAAGGGGTGATAAGAAATTATATTTATCTGAGGACATTTCACAACATTGGTAAATCAGCCCCATAATAACCAAATTTGGATACATTTCCTCCTCAGTGCATATTTGTTCACCCAATTTATTATACTCATTTTGAAAATACTTGTTCTGTTTGTAATAAGTTATGGCCATATGTGTTACTGAACATGCACCAAAAACAAAGTTACTTTAAGCCCAACTCATAAATAGGCTACATTTAAAATGTACAGTGTATATTGAATAAAAGATTCCTCTTTTTACTAGAGATGAGCGCCTGAAATTTTTCGGGTTTTGTGTTTTGGTTTTGGGTTCGGTTCCGCGGCCGTGTTTTGGGTTCGAACGCGTTTTGGCAAAACCTCACCGAATTTTTTTTGTCGGATTCGGGTGTGTTTTGGATTCGGGTGTTTTTTTCCAAAAACACTAAAAAACAGCTTAAATCATAGAATTTGGGGGTCATTTTGATCCCAAAGTATTATTAACCTCAAAAACCATAATTTACACTCATTTTCAGTCTATTCTGAATACCTCACACCTCACAATATTATTTTTAGTCCTAAAATTTGCACCGAGGTCGCTGTGTGAGTAAGATAAGCGACCCTAGTGGCCGACACAAACACCGGGCCCATCTAGGAGTGGCACTGCAGTGTCACGCAGGATGTCCCTTCCAAAAAACCCTCCCCAAACAGCACATGACGCAAAGAAAAAAAGAGGCGCAATGAGGTAGCTGTGTGAGTAAGATTAGCGACCCTAGTGGCCGACACAAACACCGGGCCCATCTAGGAGTGGCACTGCAGTGTCACGCAGGATGGCCCTTCCAAAAAACCCTCCCCAAACAGCACATGACGCAAAGAAAAAAAGAGGCGCAATGAGGTAGCTGACTGTGTGAGTAAGATTAGCGACCCTAGTGGCCGACACAAACACCGGGCCCATCTAGGAGTGGCACTGCAGTATGTATGTATAAAGAAAGAAAAAAAAAACCACGGTTAGGTGGTATATACAATTATGGACGGGCTGCCGAGTGCCGACACAGAGGTAGCCACAGCCGTGAACTACCGCACTGTACTGTGTCTGCTGCTAATATATAGACTGGTTGATAAAGAGATAGTATACTCGTAACTAGTATGTATGTATAAAGAAAGAAAAAAAAACCACGGTTAGGTCACTGGTATATACAATTATGGACGGGCTGCCGAGTGCCGACACAGAGGTAGCCACAGCCGTGAACTACCGCACTGTACACTGGTTGATAAAGAGATAGTAGTATACTCGTAACAACTAGTATGACGACGGTATAAAGAATGAAAAAAAAACCACGGTTAGGTGGTATATAATACAATTATGGTTGGACGGACTGCCTGCCGAGTGCCGACACAGAGGTAGCCACAGCCGTGAACTACCGCACTGTACACTGGTTGATAAAGAGATAGTAGTATACTCGTAACAACTAGTATGACGACGGTATAAAGAATGAAAAAAAAACCACGGTTAGGTGGTATATAATACAATTATGGTTGGACGGACTGCCTGCCGAGTGCCGACACAGAGGTAGCCACAGCCGTGAACTACCGCACTGTACACTGGTTGATAAAGAGATAGTAGTATACTCGTAACAACTAGTATGACGACGGTATAAAGAACGAAAAAAAAACCACGGTTAGGTGGTATATATTATAATACAATTATGGATGGACGGACTGCCTGCCGAGTTCCGACACAGAGGTAGCCACAGCCGTGAACTACCGCACTGTACACTGGTTGATAAAGAGATAGTAGTATACTCGTAACAACTAGTATGACTGACTATGACGGTATAAAGAATGAAAAAAAAACCACGGTTAGGTGGTATATATTATAATACAATTATGGATGGACGGACTGCCTGCCGACTGCCGACACAGAGGTAGCCACAGCCGTGAACTACCGCACTGTACACTGGTTGATAAAGAGATAGTAGTATACTCGTAACAACTAGTATGACACTATGACGGTATAAAGAATGAAAAAAAAACCACGGTTAGGTGGTATATATTATAATAATAATACAATTATGGATGGACGGACTGCCTGCCGACTGCCGACACAGAGGTAGCCACAGCCGTGAACTACCGCACTGTACACTGGTTGATAAAGAGATAGTAGTATACTCGTAACAATTAGGATGACACTATGACGGTATAAAGAATGAAAAAAAAACCACGGTTAGGTGGTAGGTATATAATAATAAATAATACAATTCTGGTCGGACGGACTGCCTGCCGTGTGCCGACACAGAGGTAGCCACAGCCGTGAACTACCGCACTGTACACTGGTTGATAAAGAGATAGTAGTATACTCGTAACAATTAGGATGACACTATGACGGTATAAAGAATGAAAAAAAAACCACGGTTAGGTGGTAGGTATATAATAATAAATAATACAATTCTGGTCGGACGGACTGCCTGCCGTGTGCCGACACAGAGGTAGCCACAGCCGTGAACTACCGCACTGTACACTGGTTGATAAAGAGATAGTAGTATACTCGTAACAATTAGGATGACACTATGACGGTATAAAGAATGAAAAAAAAACCACGGTTAGGTGGTAGGTATATAATAATAAATAATACAATTCTGGTCGGACGGACTGCCTGCCATGTGCCGACACAGAGGTAGCCACAGCCGTGAACTACCGCACTGTACACTGGTTGATAAAGAGATAGTAGTATACTCGTAACAATTAGGATGACACTATGACGGTATAAAGAATGAAAAAAAAACCACGGTTAGGTGGTAGGTATATAATAATAAATAATAAAATTCTGGTCGGACGGACTGCCTGCCGTGTGCCGACACAGAGGTAGCCACAGCCGTGAACTACCGCACTGTACTGTGTCTGCTGCTAATATAGACTGGTTGATATTTAAAGAGATATTAGTAGTATACAACAATACTATACTGGTGGTCAGGCACTGGTCACCACTCCTGCAGCAAAAGTGTGCACTGTTAATTAATATAATTGTACTCCTGGCTCCTGCTAACAACCTGCAGTGCTCCCCAGTCTCCCCCACAATTAATTATAAGCTTTTAATTTATACATTGATGACTGTGCAGCACACTGGGCTGAGCTGAGTGCACACAGACTGAGTCACACTGTGTGACTGACTGTGCTGTGTATCGTTTTTTTTTTCAGGCAGAGAACGGATATAGCAGAGAGAAGTGAACGGATATATTATATTAAATAAAAGTTAACTAGCAACTGCACTGGTCACTGACTGTGGTAAACTAACTCTGTCTGCGACTCTGCACAATCTCTCTCTATCTAATCTATCTATCTCTATTCTGATGGAGAGGACGCCAGACACGTCCTCTCCCTATCAATCTCAATGCACGAGTGAAAATGGCGGCGACGCGCGGCTCCTTATATAGAATCCGAGTCTCGCAATAGAATCCGAGCCTCGCGAGAATCCGACAGCGTCATGATGACGTTCGGGCGCGCTCGGGTTAACCGAGCAAGGCGGGAAGATCCGAGTCGCTCGGACCCGTGGAAAAAAAAGTGAAGTTCGTGCGGGTTCGGATTCAAAGAAACCGAACCCGCTCATCTCTACTTTTTACAATGTAAAATCAAAATACCTCATGCATATAAAACTAGTCCTCTAAAAGTTTTTGCCAGCGCTGCTACTTTTAATCTATTGTGCTCCGCATAGTATTACTGCAGATAAATATATTCATATGCATTATTCAACATCAAGTTCTTGCTCTTTCCTGCCTGTCTCTATCAAGACTATTTCTGCTACAGTGAAGGCAGGTGCTGCCCCTGAAGCATTGGATTCACACACATAAATAGAAAGTGAGTTTGAAATGCAAAATAGGAAGATGAGACAATGTGAAATAGGAGATGAAATGTGACACGGTAAAACAGAGGAATCTGTGATACAGGTGTCAGAACAATGCATTGTAATTAAGAGGACACAAACTATAAAAATAAAAGGATTAGAAAATGGGGGGTCATTCAGATCTAATCGTTAGGCAGCGTTTTTTGCTGCTCTTCGTTCAGATAGTCGCCGCCTACAGGGGGAGTGTATTTTCACTGTGCAAGTGTGCGATCGCATGTGTAGCAGAGCTGCACAAACTGATTTTGTGCATTCTCTGCGCAGCCCAGAACTTACTCAGACACTGCGATCACATCAGGCTGTTCAGGACTGGATTTGACGACAGACACCCTTCCTGAAAACGCCTGAACCCGCCTGTGTTTTTCTGGACACTCCCAGAAAACGGTTAGTTGCCACTCACAAATGGCCTCTTCCTGTCACTCTCCTTGCGAACGCCCATGCGAATGGATCCTTCAATCCTGTCGCAGGGCAGCCGTTGCTGCCGTACGATGCTACAGCGCAGTTTGGATCTGATCGCTCACTGTGCGAAAACGCACAGCAGCGATCAGATCTGAATGACACCCGGTGAGATGCAAAAATAGAAGGTAGCACACTGCCCATCATATACTGTATGACACTGTATGGAAGCTCAGGATCTCCTGGGGGAGATGTATGATCATGTGTATAACAATCGTGATTAGTTTAGACCTGCTTCACCCATTATCAAGGTGAATCAAGTCCAGGCACCACCACATGTATTATAATTTGATTTACCAATGAGCAATAGTGTTAATTCACCTGTGCAGTGATTTGCGCTCTCTTGCGAACCTGTGTAACCTGCCTGTGGTGAAAAATGAAGCGAGTTAGACTTAACCCCGTCTATGTGGATCTGTCATTATAATATATATTTTAACACGGGTACTGAAATAAGGACTCGCAGGCAGGTTTTCCGGTTACAACCACAGTGTCTTTATTGGCATCAGACACTGTAGCATAGCATACTCAGGCTTGGGACTGGTCACACAGGTATATGGAGAAAATAAACAGACAAACATAAAAGGTCCTAGCACTTCCCGTGCTCAAAAGTCATTCTGCTGCAGTGGCTTGCAGCTACACATGCCATGCTCTCCTGGCCCGGCCAATGTCCACAGTTCCTGACGCTATACACTCGGCCCTGCTCACTGGCCTACTAACAGGCATCAGCGCAATGCATGGTGGCATTTTAAACCCCCTCTCTTGCAACTGACTTCCTGCTGTCTCTGGGTGAGCTGAAAACCTGTATCTCTCTTTCTCCAGCTACAGCTGTGCAATTTAGAAAGCCAGGAATTATAATCTTCCACTACAGGTGCAGAATGTGCAGGCCTTGTTTTCTTCTCCCCTGGAAGGAACCAATTACACCAGAATGTGGGCAATTGTGGTGAGACACAATATATTTTATTTATATATATATATATATATATATATATATATAGATGAACGTGTACGGCAGCACTCGGGTAAATATAGACAAGACGACAGCCTGTTTTGCCAACATTTCAAAGTCTCCGCTTTTTCGTCAGGGCATATACAAAGTAACAAACACTTACCCTTTTATGTGCTCACCATTCACCAAGCTATCCAGCGCCGCCGGCGTCTCTTCCGCTATGCCATGCGCACTTTGATGACATCACCAGTGTAACCCATCACCATAAAAACATGTATATATTCAAAAATACAAGGATCGCAAAAATGCTTAACGCTGTTTCACACGGCATCTTACAAAGAGGTACTTAATGCTGTTAATAAATAGTAATCTTAAATCCTAAATGTATGGGCTGTGTGACTTGCGGCTACATGCTTACGGGAGATACCATCAAACACCTAGCCATGAATAAGACATTTAAGATCCATCATTACATTACTTGTTCATCGAAGTTTGTTGTTTATGCTCTTATTTGCCCCTGTGGTAAATACTATATCGGTAAGACCGAATGTGAATTTAAGGTCAGAATGGGGCAGCATAGATATGCCATTAGAGAAGTCGTGTTGTCTGTCAGGAGTGAACAGCCAGTGGCTCGGCATTTTGCCTTGGCTGGTCACTCACCGACATCACTTAAACATAAAATTATTGACCACATTCCACCGTTATCTAGGGGAGGTAATCGATCCAGGCTGCTTCTGCAGCGTGAAGCAAAATGGATCTTCTTATTAGATACCCTTAGCCCTAAAGTCCTAAATGAGAACAGTGGGTTGAACAGCTTCATCTGATCTGTATGGATAGATTACGCTTTTGTGTGTATGTACATACTGCTTACTGCACATTCAGTTATTTGCCTGTATTATCTTGTGGTTGGAGTACTGTCAATATTCTATAGTTTGTGTTTCTATTAATATTGTATAGGTACAGCTATTTTAGGATTACTGTTTATTAACAGCATTACAGTGGCGCACGCAGGGGGGTTTCCGAGTACCCAGAAACCCCCCCTGATGGACTAAATTCTCTTTTAAGAGACGGAGACAAACTGTTCTCCGTCTCTGCACCAGCCGCACACTCTCACGCCAGTGCTGCTGCCCGGCCACCGCAGTGCTGGGCGGCGCAGAGAAACTCTTCCTGTCAGCTCTGTACGCATGCCGTGCTGCCCGGCCACCGCTGATTCAGCTGTCAGGCGCTTCCGCGTCAGGTGGCTTTCATATCCATTCCACCTGACGCGGAAGCCAGAACGAGGCAAAACGTCATCATCCCTCTGTCGGATTCTCATGGGGTTTGGATTCGGGATCGGGTGGGGAAGTCCGGTAGGGTTCAGTTCCCTGAGAACCGGACCCGCTCATCTCTAATAAAATGCATTTATATGTTATTCATAATTTTGTCTCTTTGACTCCAGCACCCTACATACATATTTTCTATAAATTGGGAACCATTTATACTTTTCTACCACTATGTTACTTTTTGCTTCTTTTGCTCCTCCTCTCACTATATATATATATATATATATATATATATATAATACCATAGAACCTGGCACTCTCCACATAAGCTATGGGTACCTTTCCCATTGCCCTCCGTTATGAAGACAAGCTATGGGTACCTTTCCCATTGCCCTCCGTTATGAAGACCCCTGCAGCTCCTCAATGTAGATGAACGTGTATGGCGGCACTCGGGTAAATAAAGACAAGGCGACAGCCTGTTTTGCCAACGTTTTAAAGCCTCCGCTTTTTCGTCAGGGCATATACAAAGTAACAAACGCTTACCCTTTTATGTGCTCACCATTCACCACGCTGCCCAGCGCCGCCGGCGTCTCTTCTGCTATGCTGTGTGCACTTTGATGACATCACCAGTGTAACCCATCACCATAAAAACATGTATACATTCAAAAATACAAGGATCATAAAAATGCTTAACGGTGTTTCACAAGGCATCTTACAAAGAGGTACTTAATGCAGGGCAAACGCAGGATTTTCAGGGGGGGTTTCCGTATAAATATCTATCCATATACACATAACATATATATATATATATATATATATGAACAAGTTTGTCCAAGAAAATATTTTTTATCTATCTATCTATCTATCTATCTATCTATCTATATATATCTAGATATATGTATGTATATATATATATATATATATATACACAACAATAGAAGAATTGGCGCCAGGGGGTCGCATCAACTCCCGCTATTCCAACCCCTAATTGGTTAATACATTTAAAAAAAATAATAACATGTTCCATCATAAAACATTTATTAAAAACATATTCAAATTAATACAGAGGAGATATATTATTCCACACTTTAAGATGTATGACTCTTAGCGCTGAATACAAATGTTGATGGTTCAGCGCTAAGAGTCATACATCTTAAAGTGTGGAATAATATATCTCCTCTGTATTAATTTGAATATGTTTTTAATAAATGTTTTATGATGAAACATGTTATTATTTTTTTTAAAAAGTATTAACCAATTAGGGGTTGGAATAGTGGGAGTTGATGCGAAACCCTGGCGCCAATTCTTCTATTGTTGTATATTCCTTATTTCCACTCCCTTCTAACAGGGGACTTAGTTGAATCAGGCTGCCTATACCAAATAGTTTACGTACGTATTTATTCAGGGTGACAGGTTTTACAAATTAGCGCAAAGGGAGAGTATTTGTTTGATATATATATATATATATATATATATATATATATATCCTCCACAATCAGCCGGCACTCAAATACTCAAATGCAACAGGCTCAGGTGCTCCATCCGAATCAATAATGCAGAATCCCCAATGAATAGATGGCACTCAGAGACTTAGACGTACAAATGCAGAAAGCTGTATTGAGATTCAACGTTTCGGGGTGCAACCCCCTTTCTCAAGAATGCATTACAGCACAAACAGACATAACAAGAACAAAGGAAAACTTACCCACTATATACCACACCATCTAGTGCTCAGGCAGCTTCCGCCGGCATCCGCGTCCCTGAGCGCTTCCGCTGCTCGCAGCCGAACTTCCGGTCTATGCGTTCCACCATGTAGCAGAAGTCAGGCCTGCGTTCCACCCGTTGCTATGGCGCCGCCAATACATCCAGGTGGTGCGGCGCGTCCCATGCCGTCAAGGTGTTCACGCTAAAGATGCTGAGAGTCTGACAGGGCGCTCGGGGGTAGCAGTAGCTACAGTAGGTAGCTCCCCACCCTCACCTAAGTGACAATACATTAAAAGACAATTAAAAACACACGGAGTGTATGCATAATACCCAAATACATACATATACATATCACCATGATCGCTATGAAAAAAAGAGTATGCAAATCACTATTTGCCTGAGAAGAATGGTTAATACAACTCTATAATAAGAAGTACAATTTAAAGAGTACATCTAACCAGTATACATCATTATATTAATAAAAGGAGGATTTTAAACTAAAGAATTCCAGTTAATTTTTTCATTCAGGCCATATGGATGGACCGAATTCAGCCTGAAGATCCAGCTGGTCTCTAGGTTCAATAATTTCCTAGATCTATCTCCACCTCTAATCGATTCCTTCACATGATCAATAATAAAATATCTTAAAGACACTAAATCATGGCCATGAGCTTTAAAATGTCTCGCCACCGGCTGTTCGATTTCCTTGCCTGAGAGAGCCGCCTTGATGGCAGATCTATGTAAGGCCATCTGCTCGCGAAATTTTCTGATGGTTTGCCCCATATAGTAAAGGCCACACGGGCATACTATAATATATACGACATGCGTGGTAGTACAAGTTACCAAATGTCGGATGTTATAAACCCGCTCACAATGGGGATGTTTAAAAGTCTTAGTGTTGATCATAAATTTACAAGTTTCACATTGTGTACATTTATAGCATCCCGGAGCTTTGAAATATACATTAGGGGCTTTGGGCATATTCATTCCGGTGATATCCGTATGGACCAGGAAATTTCTTAAGTTACGACCCTGTCTAAAAGCCGCCACCGGCCGAATTTCTTTCAGGCACGGCAAATCTTTATCCGACTTAACGATGGGCCACAGCTTGAGAAGCACGTCTGATGATAGGACTGGCTGTAATGAAATCGCTTGACCATGGGAGAATTTTTCTACCCTCCTTCACATTAGCACCCAATAGATCTTCACGTTGCAGTGCCAGAACTTTGTGTTTTATATTGAGTAATTCATTCTCATCATACCCACGTGCTGCAAATTTGTTGATTAAATCATCCAAATGCTTGGGCACCAGTTTTGGATCACTGGTTATTCTTGCCACCCTCAACATTTGGGAGAATGGTAATCCCTTTTTCAGGGCTTCAGGATGATGACTGGTTGCAGCCAGGATTGTGTTTCTGTCCGTGAGTTTATAATAAATCTCCGTGGACAAGGAGCCATATTTCACATGTACCATCACATCAAGAAATTGGGCAGATTTCTCACTGTGTGTATAAGTAAACCTGATGGAACTATTGAGAGCATTAATGGACGTCATCATTTCTTCAAATAAACATACACCACCTTAACATAACATAAACACGTTGTCGATGTAGCGGGTGTATAATAGTATATGTTGCGAGATATTCTCATCAGTGAAGAACAATTTCTCCTCTTGCGCGAACATATATATATTCGCATATGATGGTGCGACTGATGATCCCATTGCACAGCCCTGTTCTTGGCGATAGAATTTACCATCATAGAGGAAAAAGTTCCGGTGTAGCGTCAGAGATAGTAGTTGAAGAAATAGCTCCTGATCAAATACAGCAGTGGATAGATGTTCACTTAACGACTTCATTGCATCAAGTCCATCATTATAGACGTATAAAGGCTGCAAACATCCAAGCAGCATAATAAGGTGTTAGGAGGCAGCACCTGGAAGCTGGTAAGTAACTTGAGAAAACTTGTGGTGTCCTTCAGGAATGCTTTTTTCCGAGGGAGCAGTGGTTGGAGGATGTAATCCAATAGGCGTGAGACCGGCTGGTACATGGAGTCCCTGGCCGAAATGATCGGTCTTCCCGGCGGTTGTACCGGGTCCTTGTGAAATTTCGGAAGTGTATAAAGGATGGGCATCACTGGAAATTGCTGATACAGAATAGTGAATAACTTTGGAGATATTTTTCTTTCCTCTTTAGCCAAGGACAAAATGGCATGCAATTATTTTTGATACTGTAAGGTGGGATCACCTCGGAGTCTGGTGTACACCCCAGGTTCAGACAATTGTGTTAGGCGCGGCGGTCTTCGGCCGTGTCCTGACTGAGCAGCGGTCACGGCCGCCGCGCCTCTCTCCTTCCCTGTCCCCAGCACGGCACCTAGCAACGCCAGGACGTCGTGCGCATGATAGCCGCCGGGTCCCTGGCAACGCAGGACGCCATGCGTGCAGGGCCGCCGGGTGCATAGCAACGGGGACGCCACAGGTGGACCGCGTTCCCCGTTGCTAAGAATAGTTAATTAGGTTGCTCGTGCAGCAGGGCAGCTGCACGGCAACTAGTAATTAGAGTCTGGGGGCTGGTCCTGCTGGCCCTCCTGTTATTGGCCAGCAGGGCCTTTTTATGTGAGCCAGCACACTGCAGCCCCGCCGGTGATAGCTTCTTGTATGCTGTTCCTGCCTTGCAGAACTCTGTTCCTGTCAGCCGTGTTTGGTGGATCTTGCTCCCTGCCCTTTGGTACTTTGGAGGTCCGAAGCTGGTCCCGGGAATCCTTCAAGTCCTTGCGAACCGGTTTGTCATCTGGGGTTCTCGCCCGGTTTCGTGAGTAGCGGCTTCTGCCGCGTGTTGCGGCCTAAGCCGCTTAGTGTTTACTTTACTGTGAATTGGTGCATTTGCGGAGGTTTCCGCTTTCACTGTCCTTCCCGGAACTCAGCGGTGCCGTGTAGGGGAGTGGACAGTGGTTTCTTTGTATTTCTTTTTCCTTTGGCGGCGTGCCGCACATACGTTTAGTTTTTAGGTAGTTTATAGCCCCTAGCGTGGTTGTTTCAGTTAGAGGTCCCCTTGTTATTACCCTGTCTCAGTTCACGCCTTGTCTCTCTTTAAGACCTGAGGGGGCATCGGAGTTGGGCAGACCTAATCCGCCCTTCAAACGCGGCTGCCATGGGCCCAAGAAACCATAGTCGTTCTGGCGTGAATTGATAACACGGGTAAGACAACGGAGGTAGGGTGCTAGGGGCTATTTCCTTCCCATTTCCCAATCCCAGCATTCCGTCTTGGTGCTCAGGACTCACTACATAAGATCTCCCCTGTCCTGAGCATCAGGATCATAACATTATCACCGGCCAACATAAAAAAAAAGGGGTTTAATTTTTTCCGTTGTATTGGTGGGCCTAGAAATTCGGCCTCATGAATCCGGCAGGTTTAGGGCCAAACCCCAGTCAGCTTTTGGTTAACCAAATACAGGAATTAACTCAGATGGTTCAGGACCTTACTCTTCGGGTGAGATCGCAGGAAGATCTTTTGTGAGCCTCCCCGAGTATGGTTCCAGAACCAAAGATGCATTTATCTGACCGTTTTTCGGGTAACCAAAAGGATTTTTTTTAATTTTAAGGAAGCTTGTAAGCTTTATTTTCGTTTAAGGCCCCGTTCCTCTGGTACTGAGTCTCAGCGGGTCGGGATTGTGATGTCTCTACTTCAGGGTGATCCACAAACTGGGCGTTTGGGCTAAGAGCGGATGATGCTGCTTTGTTATCAGTAGACACCTTTTTTAAATCCTTAGGCCTCTTATATGACGACCCAGATAGAGAAGCATCAGCTGAGAGTCACCTGCGTGCCCTTAAGCAAGGCAAAAATCCAGCAGAGGTGTATTGTACCGAATTTCGCCGTTGGTCGAACGACTGTGGCTGGAATGACCCGGCCCTGCGCAGTCAGTTTCGCCTCGGACTGTCGGAAGTGATTAAAGACAGTCTCCTTCAGTACCCCGCTCCTGAGACTCTAGACAAACTCATGGAGCTCGCTATTAAAATTGATCGTCGTCTCCGAGAGCGGAGGGCTGAAAGAGGAACAACTTTTAGGCCTAATCCATGTGTATATACTTTTCCTGAGGACGTCGAGGAGCCCATGCAAATGGGTCTCTCCCGGCTGTCCCCAGAGGAAAGAACCAGAAGGTTAAGTTCTGGTCTTTGTTTGTATTGTGGTGGTAAGGGACATATCGCACGTAACTGCCCGAACAAGCCGGGAAACGCTCTGACCAAGTGAATTGTGAAGGGGTTCACTTGGGTCTGCAGTTAATCTCCTCTAATAATTCTCTATTAGTTCCGGTAAAGATTTCCTTTGCCAGCCTCAGTTCGTTGGTGTCGGCCTTCGTCGACAGTGGAGCTGCAGGAAATTTTATGATTTAGCTTGGGCTAAGGCTTTAGGCGTTCCACTTATACCCTTAGATAGACGTATCACCATGCACGGCTTGGATGGGGGTCCGCTTTCCAATGGTGTTATTACTCACCGCACACCTCCAGTATTGCTGACAGTGGGGGCCCTACATTCAGAAGAAATAGAATTTTACCTTACACATTGTCCGGCAGTTCCAGTAGTTTTGGGTCACCCCTGGCTTGCCTTTCATAATCCCACCATAGATTGGCGGTCTGGGGAGATTTCCCAATGGGGTCCTTTTTGTGTTAAGGAGTGTATTTCCCATCCTGTCCAGGTTGCGGCAGTTACCCCAGAACTTATTCCTCAGGAATATCAGGATTTTGCTGATGTGTTCTCCAAGGGTAATGCGGACGTTCTGCCTCCCCATCGGTCCTATGACTGCGCTATAGATTTAGTTCCCGGGGCCACTTTACCTAAGGCGAGATTATATGCCCTCTCCAGGCCAGAAACCACGGCTATGGATAATTATATCCAGGAAAGCCTGAAAAAAGGCTTCATTAGGCCTTCGAAATCTCCTTTGAGTGCAGGATTCTTTTTTGTTGAGAAAAAAGATGGGTCGCTCAGACCATGGGGGAAATTTACTAAGCTCCCGATTTTGACCGAGATGCCGTTTTTTCATCAAAGTGTCATCTCGGTAATTTACTAAACACTAATCACGGCAGAGATGAGGGCATTCGTAATTTTTTGCAAGTCCAAGTAAAAAATTACGAATGAATACACCATCGGTCAAAACGCGGCTGTTTAAGTATGAATCTCGGTCATTTACTAAGAAGTGCAAAGCAAAAAACAAACAAACACTGCCGTGAAAAATTACAACTCGTAAAAAAGTGCTAAAAAAAAACAGACCTACTTTTTTTTTCCGTGATTGGATAGGCATGCAGGGATCCATGAGATCCGTGCATGTATATCAGTGGGAAGGGGTGGGAAAGTTGTTATTTTATTTAAAAAAATTGCGTGGGGTCCCCCCTCCTAAGCATAACCAGCCTCGGGCTCTTTGAGCCGATCCTGGTTGCAGAAATATGGGGGGAAAAATGACAGGGGTTCCTCCATATTTAAGCAACCAGCATCGGGCTCTGCGCTTGGTCCTGGTCCGAAAAATACGGGGGACAAAAAGAGTAGGGGTCCCCCGTATTTTTAAAACCAGCACCGGGCTCCACTAGCTGGACAGATAATGCCACAGCCGGGGGTCACTTTTATATAGTGCCCTGCGGCCGTGGCATCAAAAATCCAACTAGTCACTCCTGGCCGGGGTACCCTGGGGGAGTGGGGACCCCTTCAATCAAGGGGTCCCCCCCCCCCAGCCACCCATGGGCCAGGGGTGAAGCCCGAGGCTGTCCCCCCCCCATCCAATGGGCTGCGGATGGGGAGGCTGATAGCCTTTGTTGTAAAAGAAAATATATTGTTTTTAGTAGCAGTACTACAAGGCCCAGCAAGCCTCCCCCGCATGCTGGTACTTGGAGAACCACAAGTACCAGCATGCGACGGAAAAACGGGCCCGCTGGTACCTGTAGTACTACTACTAAAAAAATACCCAAAAAAAGACAAGACACACACACCGTGAAAGTATAATTTTATTACATACATACACACATACATACATACTTACCTTAAGTTCCCACGCAGGTCGGTCCTCTTCTCCAGTAGAATCCAAGGGGTACCTGTTGAAGAAATTATACTCACGAGATCCAGGGGTCCAGGCTCCTCGGGAAATCCAGGGGTAATCCACGTACTTGCATAAAATAAGAAAACGGAAAGCCGAGCCACGAACTGAAAGGGGCCCCATGTTTTCACATGGGACTCCTTTCCACGAATGCCAGAAACCCACTCTGACTGATGTCTAAGTGGGTTTCTTCAGCCAATCAGGGAGTGCCACGTTGTAGCACTCTCCTGATCGGCTGTGTGCTCCTGTACTGAGTGACAGGCGGCACACGGCAGTGTTACAATGTAGCGCCTATGCGCTACATTGTAACCAATGCTGGGAACTTTCTGCTCAGCGGTGACGTCACTTTAGGTCAACCGCAGGGCAGAAAGTTCCCATCATTGGTTACAATGTAGCGCATAGGCGCTACATTGTAACACTGCCGTGTGCTGCCTGTCAGTGAGGACAGGAGCACACAGCCGATCAGGAGAGTGCTACAACGTGGCACTCCCTGATTGGCTGAAGAAACCCACTTAGACATCAGTCAGAGTGGGTTTCTGGCATTCGTGGAAAGGAGTCCCATGTGAAAACATGGGGCCCCTTTCAGTTCGTGGCTCGGCTTTCCGTTTTCTTATTTTATGCAAGTACGTGGATTACCCCTGGATTTCCCGAGGAGCCTGGACCCCTGGATCTCGTGAGTATAATTTCTTCAACAGGTACCCCTTGGATTCTACTGGAGAAGAGGACCGACCTGCGTGGGAACTTAAGGTAAGTATGTATGTATGTATGTGTGTATGTATGTAATAAAATTATACTTTCACGGTGTGTGTGTCTTGTCTTTTTTGGGGTATTTTTTTAGTAGTAGTACTACAGGTACCAGCGGGCCCGTTTTTCCGTCGCATGCTGGTACTTGTGGTTCTCCAAGTACCAGCATGCGGGGGAGGCTTGCTGGGCCTTGTAGTACTGCTACTAAAAACAATATCTTTTCTTTTACAACAAAGGCTATCAGCCTCCCCATCCGCAGCCCATTGGATGGGGGGGGACAGCCTCGGGCTTCACCCCTGGCCCTTGGGTGGCTGGGGGGGGGGGACCCCTTGATTGAAGGGGTCCCCACTCCCCCAGGGTACCCCGGCCAGGAGTGACTAGTTGGATTTTTTATGCCACGGCCGCAGGGCACTATATAAAAGTGACCCCCGGCTGTGGCATTATCTGTCCAGCTAGTGGAGCCCGGTGCTGGTTTTAAAAATACGGGGGACCCCTACTCTTTTTGTCCCCCGTATTTTTGGGACCAGGACCAGGCGCAGAGCCCGATGCTGGTTGCTTAAATATGGGGGAACCCCTGTCATTTTTTTCCACATATTTTTGCAACCAGGATCGGCTCAAAGAGCCCGAGGCTGGTTATGCTTAGGAGGGGGGACCCCACGCATTTTTTTTTATTATTTTACAGTGTTTAATTAAATAAAAATAAAAATAAACCCCAGCACGGATCACACAGATCCGGCCGAGATTGATTGTAAAAAAAAGTCGGCAGTGTTTTGCTAATCACTGCCGTAAAAATAGAAAAAAAACCACGAATGACATCGACATCGGAACAAAAGAAAAACCCGAATACGACAGCTTAGTAAATTAGTCGTAATCAATTCAAAAAGTTGCAGTTTTACACTTTCGATGTCATTCGTGATTGAACTTTGACCTGAATCTGGAAAATACGAATCTTAGTAAATTTACCCCCATGTATTGATTTTCGGGCTCTGAATAAAATTTCTGTTAAAAACACCTACCCTTTGCCTTTGATTTCAGTACTTTTTGATCAGTTACGCTCTACCGTTATCTTCTCAAAAATCGATCTTAGAGGAGCTTACAATCTCATCCGAATAAGATCTGGGGATGAGTGGAAGACGGCTTTCAGCACACAGTCGGGTCATTATGAATACCTGGTGATGCCCTTTGGGCTGTCAAATGCTCCTGCGGTATTTCAAGACCTCATCAATGATGTTCTTCGTGACTTTCTTGGAAAGTTCGTTGTCGTTTATTTAGACGACATTTCGATTTATTCTGAGTCTATGGAACAACATATTACCCATGTGCGTCTGGTTCTTCAAAAACTACGGGAGAATCATTTATACGCAAAACTAGAGAAATGTGATTTTCACATCACGGAAGTGTCCTTCTTGGGGTATATTATTTCTCCCCAGGGATTTTTCATGGAACCGTAAAAACTCCAGGCCATCCTTTATTTGGGCGCAACCCACAAATTTAAAAGCAATTCAGCGCTTTTTAGGGTTTGCAAACTATTATAGGCGGTTCATTCATACCTTTTCTGATTTGGTCGCTCCTATAGTAGCATTGACTAAAAAAGGAGCGGACCCTTCCAATTGGTCGCCTGCAGCCGAGTCTGCCTTTCGGGCCTTAAAACAGGCCTTTGTCTAGGCTCCTGTTCTCAGGCACCCTAACCCGGAGCTCCCCTTTATAGTCGAGGTAGATGCCTCAGAGGTTGGAGTGGGGGCTATCCTATCTCAGGAAGATCCGGAGTCTCAGGAATTACACCCTTGTGCCTTCATGTCCAGGAAATTCTTCTCCGCAGAATCCAACTATGACGTTGGTAATCGAGAATTGCTGGCAGTTAAATGGGCTTTCGAGGAGTGGAGGCATTGGCTGGAGGGAGCTAGGCATACTATTACAGTGTTTACTGACCATAAGAACCTGCAGTATATTGAGTCAGCTAAACGGCTTAATGCTCGGCAGGCACGTTGGGCATTGTTTTTTACTTGTTTCAGGTTTATTATCACCTTCAGGCCCGGTTCCAAAAATACTAAAGCTGATGCCCTGTCACGTTGTTTTCTTCCGGTTCACAATAACCATCCTGCTACTACCCCCATAGTTCCATCATCTGTCATCCGGGCAGGCCTCACACAGGATTTATTTACTCAGTTAGTCCAGCTTCAACAGCAGGCTCCTAAACCGACTCCTGCTGATCGTCTCTTTGTCCCTGAATTTCTGAGAGGCACTGTTTTAGCTGAGTTTCATGACAACAAAGTCTCTGGCCATCCAGGTATCACTAAGACCTTGGAGTTAGTCTCTCGCTCGGTGTGGTGGCCTAGTCTTTCTAAAGATGTAAGGGAATTTGTCCATTCCTGTCAGGTTTGTGCACGGCATAAGGTTCCTCGTTCATTGCCGATCGGGCAACTCGTACCTTTAGCCGTTCCTCTCAGGCCATGGTCACATATATCCATGGATTTCGTGGTGGACCTTCCTCTTTCAGCCGGATTTCGAGTCATTTGGGTGGTAGTAGATCATTTTAGTAAGATGGCTCATTTCATTGCTCTTCCCCGATTACCCTCTGCTCAAGGGTTGGCAGTCTTGTTTCTCCGTCATGTGTTCAGGCTCCATGGGTTGCCCAGGGATATTGTCTCTGATCGGGGTCCGCAATTCATTGCTCGTTTCTGGAAACGTTTTTGTGCCTTATTAAATATGAAACTCTCTTTAACATCTGGGTACCATCCACAATCTAACGGACAAACCGAACGAGTTAACCAGTCATTAAAACAGTATTTACGGTTGTATTCGGCCAAACTCCAGAATGATTGGTCTGAATTTCTTCCGTTAGCCGAATTTGCTTGTAATAACTCTTGTCATCAAGGAGTCCCCATTCTTTTCAGTCTTTGGCTTTCATCCAAGAGCCAACTCTTTTTTTCCTCATTCTCCAGTCTCCTCGTTGACCTTAACCTCCCATCTCAGAACAATTTGGAGAAAGGTGCACCTTGCCTTGAGAAAAGCTGCCTTCCGAGAAAATACATTTTCTGATAGGCTCCGACGTCCTTGCACTTTTAAGGTGGGAGATAAGGTATGGTTGTCAACTCGCAACATCAAGTTCCGACAACCTTCGGCTAGATTGGGACCCAAATTTATTGGACCATTCCTTATCATTAAGAAGGTCAACCCAGTTGCTTTTCGGCTACGCTTGCCGAGATCTCTCAAAATTGGCAATACTTTTCACTGTTCTCTTTTGAAACAGTATTTTTCTTCCGGGAGATTTACTCGGAGGACTTCCCAGGGTAGATCTCCGGTGGATGTTCAGGGGCAACAAGAGTTCTTGGTGGAGAAGGTTTTAGATTCTAAGCTTTCTCGGGGTCGGCTCTATTTTTTGGTCCACTGGAAAGGTTATGGCCCTGAAGAAAGATCTTGGGTGTTGGATAAAGATTTACATGCTCCCAAGCTGAAGAGGATTTTCTTTAAGGAGTTTCCTCAGAAACCTGGCTCTAGGGATTCTTTAACCCCTCCTCAAGGGGGGGTACTGTTAGGTGCGGCGGTCTTCGGCCAGTTCCCTGACTGAGCAGCGGTCACGGCCGCCGCGCCTCTCTCCTTCCCTGTCCCCAGCACGGCGCCTAGCAACGCCAGGACGTTGTGCGCACGATAGCCGCCGGGTCTCTGGCAACGCAGGCCGCCGTGCGTGCAGGGCCGCCGGGTGCATAGCAATGGGGACGCCACAGGTGGACCGCGTTCCCCGTTGCTAAGAATAGTTAATTAGGTTGCTCGTGCAGCAGGGCAGCTGCACGGCAACTAGTAATTAGGGTCTGGGGGCTGGTCCTGCTGGCCCTCCTGTTATTGGCCAACAGGGCCTTTTTATGTGAGCCAGCACACTGCAGCCCCGCCAGTGATAGCTTCTTGTATGCTGTTCCTGCCTTGCAGAACTCTGTTCCTGTCAGCCGTGTTTGGTGGATCTTGCTCCCTGCCCTTTGGTACTTTGGAGGTCCGAAGCCGGTCCCGGGAATCCTTCAAGTCCTTGCGAACCTGTTTGTTATCTGGGGTTCTTGCCCGGTTTCGTGAGTAGCGGCTTCTGCCGCGTGTTGCAGCCTAAGCCGCTTAGTGTTTACTTTACTGTGAATTGGTGCATTTGCGGAGGTTTCCGCTTTCACTGTCCTCCCCGGAACTCGGCGGTGCCGTGTAGGGGAGTGGACAGTGGTTTCTTTGTAGTTCTTTTTCCTTTGGCGGCGTGCCGCACATACGTTTAGTTTTTAGGTAGTTTATAGCCCCTAGCGTGGTTGTTTCAGCTAGAGGTCCCCTTGTTATTACCCTGTCTCAGTTCACGCCTTGTCTCTCTTTAAGACCTGAGGGGGCATCGGAGTTGGGCAGACCTAATCCGCCCTTCAAACGCAGCTGCCATGGGCCCAAGAAACCATAGTCGTTCTGGCGTGAATTGATAACACGGGTAAGACAACGGAGGTAGGGTGCTAGGGGCTATTTCCTTCCCATTTCCCAATCCCAGCATTCCGTCTTGGTGCTCAGGACTCACTACATAAGATCTCCCCTGTCCTGAGCATCAGGATCGTAACAATTGTTTTTCAATCTCCTTGCGGTAATCTGTGATATTCATCACACAAATTGCACCGCCCTTGTCTGCAGGCCTGATTATGATGTCCTGGTATGCCTCCAGATCTTTCAGTGCTTTATATTCCATTTTAGATAGATTGTGGCGTACTGAAGCTGGATTACTGGTGTATTTGGTGACCGCTTCATCCATAAGTCTGGCAAAAGTCTTGATTGAAGGGTTTGTAGAAGAAGGATCAAATACAGAGGTGGAATTACTTTTAATGAATTCACTAAATACTGGAATATTGTCAGGAACAGGTATGTTCTGATAGAATTCTTTGAGACGTAGCTTCCTAGAGAAGCTATGTACAGTAAGTCCTTTTTCCATTGGAATTCATTGTGAAAATTCGTAGGAACATAAGATAGTCCTTTATTGAGCACTTGAACCTCCATTTCAGTCAATACCCTATCCGACAAGTTGAAGATTTAGTCACTTTGTAATTTTTTCTTGGACCACCTCTTGTTTTGACGTCGTGTTTATGTTATGGTCAGGTGGTGTATGTTTATTTGAAGAAATGATGACGTCCATTAATGCTCTCAATAGTTCCATCAGGTTTACTTATACACACAGTGAGGAATCTGCCCAATTTCTTGATGTGATGGTACATGTGAAAGATGGCTCCTTGTCCACGGAGATTTATTATAAACCCACGGACAGAAACACAATCCTGGCTGCAACCAGTCATCATCCTGAAGCCCTGAAAAAGGGATTACCATTCTCCCAAATGGTGAGGGTGGCAAGAATAACCAGTGATCCCAAACTGGTGCCCAAGCATTTGGATGATTTACTCAACAAATTTGCAGCACGTGGGTATGATGAGAATGAATTACACAATATAAAACACAAAGTTCTGGCACTGCAACGTGAAGATCTATTGGGTGCTAATGTGAAGGAGGGTAGAAAAATTCTCCCATGGTCAAGCGATTTCACTACAGCCAGTCCTATCATCAGACGTGCTTCTCAAGCTCTGTGGCCCATCGTGAAGTCGGATAAAGATTTGCAGTGCCCGAAAGAAATTTGGCCGGTGGCGGCTTTTAGACGGGGTCGTAACTTAAGAGATTTCCTGGTCCATACGGATATCACCGGAATGAATATGCCCAAAGCCCCTAATGTATATTTCAAAGCTCCGGGATGCTATAAATGTACACAATGTGAAACTTGTAAATTTATGATCAACACTAAGACTTGTAAACATCCCCATTGTGAGCGGGTTTATAACATCCGACATGTGGTAACTTGTACTACCACGCATGTTGTATATATTATAGTATGCCCGTGTGGCCTTTACTATATGGGGCAAACCATCAGAAAATTTCGCGCGCGGATGGCCTTACACAGATCTGCCATCAAGCCGGCTCTCACAGGCAAGGAAATCGAACAGCCGGTGGCGAGACATTTTAAAGCTCATGGCCATGATTTAGTGTCTTTAAGATATTTTATTATTGATCATGTGAAGGAATCGATTAGAGGTGGAGATAGATCTAGGAAATTATTGAACCTAGAGACCAGCTGGATCTTCAGGCTGAATTCGGTCCATCCATATGGCCTGAATGAAAAAATTAACTGGATTTCTTTAGTTTAAAATCCTCCTTTTATTAATATAATGATGTATACTGGTTAGATGTACTCTTTAAATTGTACTTCTTAGTATAGAGTTGTATTAACCATTCTTCTCAGGCAAATAGTGATTTGCATACTCTTTTTTTCATAGCGATCATGGTGATATGTATATGTATGTATTTGGGTATTATGCATACACTCCGCGTGTTTTTAATTGTCTTTTAATGTATTGTCACTTAGGTGAGGGTGGGGAGCTACCTACTGTAGCTACTGCTACCCCCGAACGCCCTGTCAGACTCTCAGCATCTTTAGCGTGAACACCTTGACGGCATGGGATGCGCTGCACCGCCTGGATGTATTGGCGGCGCCATAGCAACGGGTGGAACGCAGGCCTGACTTCCGCTATCTGGTGGAACGCATAGACCGGAAGTTCGGCTGCGAGCAGCGGAAGCGCTCGGGGACGCGGATGCCGGCTGGAGCTGCCTGAGCACTAGATGGTGTGGTATATAGTGGGTAAGTTTTCCTTTGTTCTTGTTATGTCTGTTTGTGCTGTAATGCATTCTTGAGAAAGGGGGTTGCACCCCGAAACGTTGAATCTCAATACAGCTTTCTGCATTTGTACGTCTAAGTCTCTGAGTGCCATCTATTCATTGGGGATTCTGCATTATTGATTCGGATGGAGCACCTGAGCCTGTTGTATTTGAGTATTTGAGTGCCGGCTGATTGTGGAGGATATATATATATATTTATATATATATATATATATATATATATATATATATATATATATATATATATATAAGTAGCAAGTGAACAGGCACTCCCATAGATGGATTAAACGGGCACCGGTGCCATCCCAGTAGAAATTTTCAAATAGAAGGAAGGAAGAGCGGCACTCGGCGTCTTGAGGTCAAAAACTTGTATTTAAACAACACATAAAAGTCTGACGTTTCGGGGCTCACATGCCCCTTTGTCAAGGTGTACAACAGTGAATAACAGTATAAAACATACCTTTATAGTGTAGAAGCCCCTTGTGTACGTGCAGCATGCGACAAACGGAGCCGCCGTTCGGCGCTAACAGGTGACGTCATCATCGTGCGGCCGCCCGGAGCCATGGCAACCTAGGCTCCATCGTCGCCGCAAAGCTTGACGGGGATTGTAGTGCGCTGTGAACGTCTCCCCATCCTTTGCCAATATTTTTATGTTCAAGGAGGAAATGGAGATCTTTTTTAAAGATCCAACAGTGGCTCAGCATATTCTCCTATATACCCGCTTCATAGACGACCTATTTATTATGTGGACCGGTCCTTTGACTCTGTTTGAGTCACTGATGGCCGCAGCGAATGCACGTGAATCTTCCATCAAGTTCACTTATGTTACCAACGTATCTTCTATCAACTATTTGGATGTCCAGGTAACTGTTAAAAATGGACGGATCCAGACAGGTCTCTATACCAAACCGACGGACCAAAATACCCTCCTCAGGGCCAGTAGCCACCACCCCAAAGGCTTAGTCAATGGACTCCCAAGGTCACAGATGATAAGGATAGCACGCATTACCAGCGACCGTTGTAAACTGGAAGGAGAGTTAGATAAACTTATCATCAAATTCTTGCAAAGAGGGTATGACCGCAAAAAACTGCTGGCACACAAAGAGGAGGTTTTGGCCATCCCCAGAAGTAATCTCATGTCCCCCAGTACTAAGAAGATTAGAGGGGAGGTAATCCCGTTTGTCACCCAATACAATACAACGAGTCCTGTCATTCCACGCGCCTCTAGAGCCCTGTGGCCATTAGTATCTTCAGATACTACTTTACCATTCAAAAACAAACGACCCATGACATGCTACACCAGAGGAAGAAACATTAAGGACATTGTGGTACACACAGACGTGACAGGCTTCAAAGAGGAGGTAGAACGCCCACCGAGTTTTCTGTCCAAAACACCCGGGTGCTATAAGTGCCCAAAATGCACCACTTGTTCCTATATGATGACTGGATCCTCGTTTAGACATCCACATGAGGACCGTAATGTCTCCATCAAACATGTCCTTACATGTACTTCCTCCTATATCATCTACATCATAGTATGCCCATGTAATTTGGTATACGTGGGCAAGTCCATCAGAACGATGAGGGAACGAATGGCCCTCCACCGGTCTGCAATCAAGAAAGCCACCTTGGGAAAAGTTGCTGATCAACCAGTCGCCAGACATTTCGTCGAATTAGGACATTCCTTGAACGACCTGAGGCACATGGCCATTGACCATGTTGAAAAATCTTTGAGAGGAGGTGACCGTGAGAATAAACTCCTTCGACTAGAAGCAAAATGGATCCACAAACTAGGCACCATTAGCCCAGGGGGCCTTAATGAGATTATGCCTTGGAATTTATTCATCCATTAACAAGCCTAGATTAATTATGGTTTAAGTGTTATTATTCCTTTAGACCTAGCACCTTCTATGACTGTTTAGATCCTTATGCACCATCTCCTATTGCCTGCAGGTCTTTCCCGCTATTTACAGCTGGTTATCCAGTTGATTGCCAGCCATTAGGGTGCTGGGTTCTTTATAATCTCACACTTTCCCTTCTATTGTATAATAGTTACTCTATTCTAAGGTGCGTCTTCCCCTTCACATTACTCCATTCCTACCATGGTCCTGGTCACAGGGGCTTTGTCTACTCACTTTACCATTTTCCTGCACTATTTTCTGTAGACACATCACAGGCAGTTCCTTTCACTAGTATGTTGGACATTATACCATTATCGTTAAACATCCTGTGGTTGATTTAATTTTTGCTTCACCACATCATATTCCAACTCTAGGTTTCATTAGGATCTGTTGGTCACTGCCTGTACTGTGTTCTTGGTGCAGGGTACTGTATTCCCTTTCTTTCTTTCTCTCATTCACAGCGCACTACAATCCCCGTCAAGCTTTGCGGCGACGACGGAGCCTAGGTTGCCATGGCTCCGGGCGGCCGCTCGATGATGACGTCACCTGTTAGCGCCGAACGGCGGCTCAGTTTGGCGCATGCTGCACGTACACAAGGGGCTTCTACACTATAAAGGTATGTTTTATACTGTTATTCACTGCTGTACACCTTGACAAAGGAGCATGTGAGCCCCGAAACGTCTGACTTTTATGTGTTGTTTAAATACAAGTTTTTGACCTCAAGACGCCGAGTGCCGCTCTTCCTTCCTTCTATTCTATATATATATATATTGGACAAACTTGTTCATATATATATATATATATATATATATATATTATGTGTATATGGATAGATATTTATACGGAAACCCCCCCTGAAAATCCTGCATTTGCCCCTGCATTAAGTACAGTACCTCTTTATAATATGCCTTGTGAAACACCGTTAAGCATTTTTGTGATCCTTGTATTTTTGAATGTATACATGTTTTTATGGTGATAGGTTACACTGCTGATGTCATCAAAGTGCACACAGCATAGCGGAAGAGACACCGGCGGCGCTGGACAGCGTGGTGAATGGTGAGCACATAAAAGGGTAAGTGTTTGTTACTTTGTATATGCCCTGACGAAAAAGCGGAGGCTTTAAAACGTTGGCAAAACAGGCTGTCGCCTTGTCTTTATTTACCCGAGTGCCGCCATACACGTTCATCTACATTGGGGAGCTGCAGGGGTCTTCATAACGGAGGGCAATGGGAAAGGTACCCATAGCTTATGTGGAGAGTGCCAGGTTCTATGGTATTATATATATATATATATATATATATATATATATATATATAGTGAGAGGAGGAGCAAAAGAAGCAAAAAGTAACATAGTGGTAGAAAAGTATAAATCAGAGGTTCTCAAACTCGGTCCTCGTGGGCCCACACAGTGCATATTTTGCAGGTAACCCAGCAGGTGCACAGGTGTATTAATTACTCACTGACACATTTTAAAAGGTCCACAGGTGGAGCTAATTATTTCACTTGCGATTCTGTGAGGAGACCTGCAGAACATGCACTGTGTGGGCCCACGAGGACCAAGTTTGAGAACCTCTGGTATAAATGGTTCCCAATTTATAGAAAATATGTATGTAGGGTGCTGGAGTCAAAGAGACAAAATTATGAATAACATATAAATGCATTTTATTAGAGATGAGCGGGTCCGGTTCTCAGGGAACTGAACCCTACCAGACTTCCCCACCCGAGCCCAAATCCAAACCCCATGAGAATCCGACAGAGGGATAATGATGTTTTGCCTCGTTCTGGTTTCCGAGTTAGGCAGGAAAACCGGAGCCTGACTCGGAAACCAGAACGAGGCAAAACGTCATCATCCCACTGTCGGATTCTCACGGGGTTTGGATTCCATATAAACAGCTGCGCGTTGCCGCCATTTTTACTCCGGCATTGGAGAGTGTAGAGAGAGGACGTGTCTCCGTCCTCTCAGTGTCCGTGTCTTGTGCTGCATCTGTCCAGTCACAGTGGTGGCGTCCTCTGCTGCCATATGTCCAGTGCTGCTGTATAAGTCCCTTACAGTGTTGCTGTGTTGTGCTGCATCAGTTCAGTGTGGATGTATTGTGCTGCATGAGTCCAGTCACAGTGGTGGTGTCCTCTGCTGCCATATGTCCAGTGCTGCTGTATAAGCCCAGTCCAGTGGTGCTGTGTTGTGTTGCATCAGTCCAGTTCTGGTGTGTTTTGCTGCATCAGTCCAGTCAAAGTTCAGTAAAAAGACCCAAAAAAAGATATTTAAATGGTCTGATTTGAAACGTAAACTTGTCAATATGCCATTTACGACACAGAGTGGCAAGGAATGGCTTATGCCCTGGCCTATGTTCATGACTAGTGGTTCAGCTTCACATGATGATGGAAGCCTTCATCCTCCTGCTAGAAAAATGATAAGAGTTATGCTGGAAAAAGCACAGCAAAGAATTGTGCGTTCTAATATGGTATCACAAATCCCCAAGGAGAGTCCAAGTGTGTCGGCGGTTGTGATGCCTGACCTTCCCAACACTGGACGGGAAGGGGTGGCTGCTTCCACCATTTGCACGCCCTCTGCAAATGCTTGAAGTAGCACCCACAGTCTAGTTTCTGATATTCAAATTGACGATGTCACTGTTGAAGTACACCAGGATGAAGATATGGGTGTTGCTGGTGCGGAGGAGGAAGTTGACGATGAGGATTCTGATGGTGATGTGGTTTGTTTAAATCAGGAACCGGGGAAGACACCTGTTGTCCGTGGGATGAATAAGCCCATTGTGCCGCCAGCCACCTCTTCTGTGTGGAATTATTTCTCCTCAAATCCGGACAACAAGTGTCAAGCCATGTGTTGCCTCTGTCAATCTGTAATAAGTAGGGGTAAGGACGTTAACCACCTAAGAACATCCTCCCTTATACGTCACCTGCAGCGCATTCATCAGAAGTCAGTGTCCAGTTGTGAAACTTTGGGTAAGAGCGTAAGCAGTCCACTGACAACTAAATCACTTCTTCTTCTTGTACCAAAGCTCCTGCAAGCCACACCACCAACTCCCTCAACGTCAACTTCCTCCTCAGTCAGGAACGTCAGTAGTCCTGCAGGCCATGTCACTGGCAGGACTGAGAAGTCCTCTCCTAACCGGGATTCCTCCGGAGGATCCTTGAGTGGTACGCCTGCTGTTGCTGCCACTGCTGTTGTTGATGCTGAGAGTCGATCATCATCCCAAAGGCGAAGTCGGAAGACCACTTGTACTACTTCAACTAAGCAATTGACTGTCCAACAGTCCTTTGTGAGGAAGATGAAATATGACAGCAGTCATCCCTTTGCAAAGCGGATAACTGAGGCCTTGACAGCTATGTTGGTGTTAGACATGCGTCCAGTATTCGCCATTAATTCAGTGGGACTTAGAGAATTTTTGAGGTACTGGGTCCATAGTATCAAATCCCATCTAGGTTCCACTTCACTAGGCAAGCGATACCGAGAATGTACATAAGACATCAGAAAAAGTGTCCTCAATATCCTGCAAAATGCATTTCTACCCACCGTCCACTTAACCACGGACATGTGGACAAGTGGAGCAGGGCAGACTAAGGACTATATGACTGTGACAGCCCACTGGATAGATGTATGGCCTCCCAGAGCAACAACAGCAGCGGCACCAGTTGCAGCATCTTGCAAATGCCAACTCGTTCCTAGGCAGGCTACGCTATGTATCACCACTTTCTGTAAGAGGCACACTGCTGACAACCTCTTACGGAAACTGAGGGACATCATTGCACAATGGCTTACCCCATTTAGACTCTCCTGGGGATTTGTGATATCGGACAATGCCACCAATATTGTACGTGCATTACATCTAGGCAAGTTCCAGCACGTCCCATGTTTTGTACATACAATTAATTTGGTGGTGCAGAATTTTTTTTTAAATGACAGGGGCATGCAGGAGATGCTGTCGGTGGCCCAAAAATTGCGGCCCACTTTCGGCATTCAGCCACCTCATGCCAAAGACTGGAGCACCATCAAACACACCTGAACCTGCCCTGCCATCAACTGAAGCAAGAGGTGGTAACGAGGTGGAATTCAACACTCTATATGCTTCAGAGGCTGGAGGAGCAGCAAAAGGCCAGTCAAGCCTATACATCCACCTATGATATGGGCAAAGGAGGGGGAATACACCTGACTCAAGCACAGTGGAGATTTATTTCAATCTTGTGCAAGGTTCTCCAACCCTTCAAACTTGCCACACGTGAAGTCAGTTCCGACACTGCCATCTTGAGTCAGGTCATTCCCCTCATCAGGCTTTTGCAGAAGCAGCTGGAGAAATTGAAGGAGGAGCTAAGATGGAGCGATTCCGCAAAGTATGTGGGACTTGTGGATGGAGCCCTTCATTTGCTTTGCCAGGATTCAAGGGTGGTCAATCTGTTGAAATCAGAGCACTACATTTTGGCCACCGTGCTCGATCCTAGATTTAAAACCTACGTTGGATCTCTCTTTCCGGCAGACATAAGTCTGCAGAGCTTCAAAGACCTGCTGGTGAGAAAATTGTCAACTCAAGCGGAACGTGACCCGTGAACAGCTCCTCCTTCATTTTCTCCCGCAACTGGGGCTGCGAGGAAAAGTATAAGATTTCCTAGCCTAATTGCTGGCGATGATGCAGGGCAGTCAGGAGCGAGTGCTGACATCTGGTCCAGACTGAAGGACCTGCCAACGAATACTGACATGTCTACTGTCACTGCATATGAGTCTGTCACCATTGAAAGAATGGTAGACGACTATATGAGTGACAGCATCCAAGTAGGCATGACAGATAGTCCGTACGTATAGTGGCAGGAAAAAGAGGCAATTTGGAGGCCCTTGCACAAACTGGCTTTATTTTACCTAATTTGCCCCCCCTCCAGTGTGTACTCCGAAAGAGTGTTTAGTGCAGCTAGTAACCTTGTCAGAGATCAGCGTAGGAGGTTACTTCCACAAAATGTGGAGAAGATGATGTTCACCAAATGAATTATAAATTCCTCCGGGAAGACCTTGCTCAGCAATTGCCTCCAGAAAGTACACAGGGACCTGTGATGGTGGATTACAGTGGGGACGAATTAATAATCTGTGAGGAGGAGGATGTACACACTGAAAGGGGTGAGCAATTGGAGGATGAGGTCGACATCTTGCCTCTGTAAAGCCAGTTTGTGCAAGGAGAGATTAATTGCTTCTTTTTTGGTGGGGGCCCAAACAAACCAGTCATTTCAGCCACAGTCGTGTGGCAGACCCTGTTGCTGAAATGATTGGTTGTTAAAGTGTGCATGTCTTGTTTATACAACATAAGGGTGGGTGGGTCCATCTTGCACCTCTTTTTCTTCTTTGCATCATGTGCTGTTTGGGGCCTAGTTTTTTTAAGTGCTGTCCTGTCTGCCAATGCAGTTCCACTCCTAGATGGGTCAGGTGATTGTGCTGCACACTTGTGTCACTTAGCTTAGTCATACAGCTACCTCATTGCACCTCTTTTTCTTCTTTGCATGATGTGTTGTTTGGGGCCTAGTTTTTTTAAGTGCCATCCTGTCTGCCAATGCAGTGCCACTCCTAGATGGGCCAGGTGTTTGTGCCGCACACTTGTGTCGCTTAGCTTAGTCATACAGCCACCTCGGTGCAACCTTTTGGCCTAAAAACAATATTGTGAGGTGTGAGGTGTTCAGAATAGACTGGAAATGAGTGGAAATGAATGTTATTGTGGTTAAAAATACCGTAAATTCTGTGATTTTAGCTGTTTTTATGTTTTATTCAAAAATCATCCAGATGCAAAACCAAAAAACGAAAGGGTGGTTTTGGCAAAACCAACCCAAAACCAAAATACGAGCGGGGAATTAGAACCAAAACCAAAACACAGAACACGAAAAGTGCCCGCCGCACATCTCTACATTTTACGCATACATAGATTATTTATCTTTCCACGAATTCCCATATTGCACTTCACCTTGCAAGAGGAAATAAAGACAACACCCAATCTGTGTCAGCACACACTGCAACCTATCACCCATTTATTTGCCAGCACATGAAGAGAAACACAGTAAAGGCCCATATAGACAGGCCGATGTGGGAGAGATGTGTGCTGAGCGAACCGCTCAGCACACATCTCTCCCCCCCGCTCAACACAGCGCGATGTGTGCTGAGCGTGCGCGGGGGACGGAGATAGGGGGGGGGCTCGGCAGGCCAATCTAGCACCAGCGATAGCGATGCGTGGGGCTGCGCATCGCTATCGCTGTAGGGGGTACACACGGAGCGATAATGCTTAAAGTCTAAGCAATCTAGTCAGATTGCTTCGAATATCGTCTGTGAGTACCCCCCTTAAGACATACTCATATGTATATCACTTCAAATATTTTTTTATATTTGTAAGTAATGGCTACAAAGTAGGACCTATGTAAAAAACTAGAATGGTTGACTACCTTGGAAGAAGAAATAATCATAGGATTATTTATTAGTGGCAAATGAAAACAACGTTTACTGGATTGTAAATAAAGAAAATAAAGAAAATCGTCAACTAGGTAAAAAGTTTTTGAATTAGTGACAGTTACGAGTATGTTGTAAGTGGCAGCAGCATAGAATTGTTGTATGTTGTATGTTGTATGTGGCAGCAGCATAGAATTGAGCGTTGAATATATACAGTAAGTAATGTAAAGTTTGAACTGCCTAATAAAAATATTAGAGATGAAGATTTAAGATGGACACCCAACTGCTGGTTGAATAAGCATCATAGTTTAAAGAGAAATATAAGCGGTTAACAATAATAAAAAAAAATATGTGATCATTTTGCTAGGGTTCAGACACTGGGAGTTGGAGCCAAAACATTTCAGGTATATAGTACAGTTGTAGGGAGTGAGTAAACTTAAAGGAAGTTTCTGCAAAGAAGGCTCTATATTTGGTGCACTCTTTTTTATTCAATGAGAATTTTAAAACATAACTTCTATTTCTTATTTATTATAAAATATGGTGACACTTATAGGCAGATTCTACCTAGGAAAAATACTCATGTAAAATTAAGAACCAAGAGCGGTTTTTAAAGCCGTGCTATATAGTACACCCAGTCAGTCAATAGGACAACAACTAGTTTAGGTCCATACGGCTACAGAAAAGCAAAGCAACAATTGTCATTCCAGCAAAATATACATGATCACCACATTTCAAAATCACAACGTAGCAGTTAAAATCTTGCAGAAAAAAAACATAAGACAAAATATATTGGTCAAGTTAGTTGGTAAACAATGTAAAAAACATGGTGGGCTGTAAACCGGAGATTGACTAGAAACCCATTATACTCTCATTTAGTTTATTTCTGGAGTAATCTGCTCTTCACACCTGATCTAGAAGATGCAGCCTTTTATCACTTGAAACTGAGGGGTATCAAACAGATAGCAGATGTTTTTGACCCAGGAGGCAATTTACTTACCTTTTTGGCATTGCAGGAAAAATTTGGTTTGCAATCCTCTTGCTTTTACGCATATTTACAAATCAGACATTATATTACTTCCCTACCTCCGCCAATGGAAAACTTCTCTGAATCTGACCCGCTTCTAACACTATTGAACACAGTGAAAATTTGCCCCTATAAAACTAGACTCTTATATGACGACTTGATATCTATATCAGTCGACAAAACACAGACCCAGATTAAATCATCATGGACTAGATTTATTACACATACAAATACAACGGATACTATATTCAGCCAATATGACAAAACGTTACGTGTCTTGAGAGCATCCACTTTACAAGAAATACATATTAGAACTATGTATAGAGCATATATCTCCCAAGCCCAGAGGAAACATTTTGTACGAGAAGAGTCTGGACGTTGCTTGAAATGCTCCCATCCTCTGCGACGTTTTACCAAAACTTCTGGGATTGTGGTTGTATAAAAAGGTTCTGTAATAAAATAATTCAATATATTAATACCACCTTTAAAACCACTTAACTGGCATGGTCAGATGTCATGCAACTGCGCCGTCCCACCCTGTCCCCCCGTTTTTTACGAGGAGATCCATTCTGCATATGTGCATAATATAATGTTTAAATATTTTTAAAAAATACTTTTTCAACTTTCTTAAATAAAATAAATTTTAAAAAACAATGTTGTTAACGCTTTTGAAGGGAAAAATCGTCAGTTAAGTGGGTTAGGAGTCCGATTACACCTGCAAGCTCTTCTTTTGGCAGATTTTACAGTTTGGCACATCTCGGTAGAACATACACACTTATACTCTTTTTTTAACACTACTTGTTACAATTGCTAAGAAGGTGATTCTCAAAAATATGGATATCTAGACACTCTCCAACATTAGCAGCAGTCCACCGTTCCTTATGGGCCCTACTCACTTGGCGATGCGCCGCCGAGGTGCCCGACGGCCGATACGGCCGACGAGCGACCCGGCGGCGGGGGGGCAGTGACGGGGGGAGTGAAGTTTCTTCACTCCCCCCGTCACCCGGCTGCATTGAAGTGCAGGCAAATATGGATGAGATCATCCATATTGGCCTGCATGCATAGCCGACGGGAGACCAGCGATGAACGAGCGCGGGGACGCGCATCGTTCATCGCTTAAGTCTCCAGACTGAAAGATATGAACGAGTTCTCATTCATTTATGAACGAGATCGTTCATATCTTTCAGAATATCGCCAAGTGTGTAGGGCCCATTTCTTAGGGTCTTATATATTGATCGCTATTCCACACTATTAGATATTGAAAAGGGAGTTGTACATTTTTATAAAAAATGGAATCCTTATATCATAACACTATCAGACGAGACGCAATCACATATATTTGCACAGTTTAAATCAACAGAATGGTATCTACACCAACAATTGCTTGAAAAGACGACTATATCTCCTTGAGATTAGTGGAGTATTCCCTCTTGTAAGATATTCCTAAAATTAACTACATGTACGCAAGCTATAAGATGACTATTTCATCTGGTCTAAGTAGGTAGCAATTTTGACTCACTGGAAACACATAATGGCCCTCATTCCGAGTTGATCGGTCGCAAGGCGAATTTAGCAGAGTTACACACGCTAAGCCGCCGCCTACTGGGAGTGAATCTTAGCTTCTTAAAATTGCGAACGATGTATTCGCAATATTGCGATTACTAACTACTTAGCAGTTTCAGAGTAGCTCCAGACTTACTCTGCCTGTGCGATCAGTTCAGTGCTTGTCGTTCCTGGTTGACGTCACAAACACACCCAGCGTTCGCCCAGGCACTCCCACCGTTTCTCCGGCCACTCCTGCGTTTTTTCCGGAAACGGTAGCGTTTTCAGCCACACGCCCCTGAAACGCCGTGTTTCCGCCCACTAACACCCATTTCCTGTCAATCACATTACGATCGCCGGAGCGAAGAAAAAGCCGTGAGTAAAAATACTTTCTTCATAGTAAAGTTACTTGGCGCAGTCGCAGTGCGAACATTGCGCATGCGTACTAAGCGGATTTTCACTGCGATGCGATGAAAAATACCGAGCGAACAACTCGGAATGAGGGCCAATGACTCTTAGAGGGAATGAATCGGTTTGTAGAACACTGTAAATGATATGTCAATTCTCACCCTGTATTTACGGTTCATTCCCTGACTATTCCAGAATTATCCCCTCCCTCTCTTCCTTAGGTCTCCCCCCCATATTCACTTTTCTGGAAATATATATGCTTTGTTATTCTTGATATTTATGACAGTATGTATATTTGTGAACTTGGTTTTGCACAGTTCCTTCATGCGTACGAGCGATTGCTCAATAGACTCACAAATCTTCTTATGTATCTGTATACAAGTGTACCATGTTAATTGATACCTTATGTGATGTCAATTGGTTGCCTGTATTATACTTTCTAAAAAACTCAATAAAATGTTTTGAAGAAAAAAAAACAATGTAAAAAACAGTGGAAGATTTTACCTATGGGGTGCAGGACCGGTAAATTCCGCCATCCAGTTCAGTGTCAGTGAAGATGCAGTCTGTGACTGCACTGGCTTCACTGTGAATGGCAGTGACTTCCTATTGAAAGTCTTACCTGCTAGTCACAGACACACAAAGCAGTCCCATTGGGAGATGTTTCCTCCTTCTGGGACTGGCAGACCAGGCTGCATTAAGCACAGAGCTGGCTTCAAAAAGGAAGCATCTCCATGCCTTTTGCACATCCCAATCCAGTTTCTATAGGCTGCAGTTGGTGCATTCCATAGAAGTCGGGGGGTTGCGCATGTGCGTCACACCATAGCATCTGCACCACACAGGGGTAGAGGCAGCCCCCCCCAGAGGCAGACTTCCCATTAGGCACATGCCTAGTGGCGGCACTTGGATACTTGTGTTGGTATTGTCAGCCAAAATATTTCCACTGTACTGTACCATATGCCATCTTAAATGAAATGTAAATGGGTAGGACATGTGCATACTGCCTCTGTAAGCTGTCCTACATAATTAAAAAGTCATAGTGGCTTTTTTATTATTCTATTAATTTGGCCATTACTGTTGTGCTTTGGGGTGCCCTCACACCTAAATCAGCCCCTGAGCCCCCCTACTAAACAGTACATATTGATACATCAGTTTTAAAACAGATTACTGTGTTGCAAAAAATAATTCTTCATTTACAGACCTTGCTCAGTTTCTAGACCAACAAGAAGCCAATGGATGTGCTCTAGGGAAAGTATTGCAGAGATTACAATGGCAATATACAGTATATGTTCAAGCAATGCTGTTGATGCTGGCAGATGATAAAAGTTCTGTATAGTGCCAGAAGTTTCTCTCTTGAGTTGGTAGAACTTGAAAGTACAACAGCACAATTGTGACTACCTAGTAAACTTGCTGTGCAGGCATGGCTTAGTAAGAAACTCTTGTTGGTTTTGGAAGTGAAGTATTGGTAATGCTTCCAGAGTTGCCATAATTCTAAATAAGGAATTTCCAAACATAATACGTTGACAATGTCTAAACCACCCCATAGAGCTAGCTGTTGCAGTTAAAGCGAAGGACCTTACACAAATGTGGATGTCCACATTTCTGCCGTTTTAAAACTGCAATAGAAATAAAGGTAAAACCAGGCTTGTTTAGTATTTATTCCTATTGCTGTTTTTAAATTATTGGACAAAGCAATATATGATCAGTGGCTTTGACAAAGTGCTCTTATTAAATCTACCCCAAGTCTCAAATATTTGTCCAGTTTTCAGCATTTGCCACATAGTTAAGCAAACCACCACTTTGAGTACGAGTTGTGCCTTGGTCAGGTTTAAAAACTATGAAACGCAATTTAGTAAATCTTCCACTATAGGATACAGTCTAACTGAAAAGTTCCTATTAGCTATTTTACAGTACTAAGAACAGCAAAGATTTATTATATAATTTACTATATGACTCATTGGGGATAGCAACAGAGGCGGATTGGCCATAGGGCTTACCAGGAAGATTCCTGGTAGGATGACGTGTCTGTGGGGCCTGTTTTGTGTGTCGTCATGTTGCCCGCCCCCCACATGACAGGCAACCCATCGTACTCAGTACACATTCAATCTGTTATTCCATCTCTGCAGTACAGTTGGCATCCAGTGATGCTGCCATGGCTGCACAGTATGTTATACCTCTTGTGCTGCCTATGTCGGGCCACTTCTACAAAATATTACATGCCCATTTGTAATTACTAATCTGCCCCCGGTCTCAGACACAACTGCAGTAAAAGAAGAAGAAAGGCCACAATTGCGTACAATCAGACCCTATAAGAAGGGATCCTGTCCCACTCAACAGACCTCACCTCCTCATCAGACCGCACCCCCATTAGGGCTGCTTCCATAAATTTCCTGGGCTGGTTTTCCATCCCAATCCTCCCCTGGATAGCAGACCAAAGAACCATTATTTAGATGCTCTAAAAATTTCAAACCACTTTAAAATTCGATCAAATTTCTGTTTTCTGGATTCCCAACAGATTCTCATTACTATGGATCCTAATTTGAACCAAATTTTTAAATTGTGTCTCACATGACCACTTCCAAGGATTGTGTTTGTGATAAAATTAGTGCTTTCTAATAAGTCTTTTTTTTTTCAAATACAACCAGAATAATATTTATAATAAATAAAATATTATGTTATCTTAAAGTTTGCTGTTCACAATAAAAACATCCAAACATAAAAAAATGGCTCATTGTCGAACCAATTCAATTATTGTTAGAAATTGTTAAAACATTTTTTTTTTTTTTAGGTGGTTCTGAATTTTAGGACTTCTTTGCCAAACCAGGTCAATTGAAATTCAATTGTTTTGTGCATCTATAATCCAGTGTATGGAAAATAGAAAAATAAAGTGTTCAGTGTTGGCTAACCTACAGATGGAGCCTCGCTCATCTAGCCTTCTCTGGTGCGCCATGGTGCACCAAGGTTTATTAGCATAAGCCTTTCATCTATTGTTCTCAGCTGCAATACAATACAGAGAGAACAATACAGCAGGGGTTTAAGGGGGTGATTCAGACCTGATCGCACGCTGGCTTTTTTTGCTGCGCTGCGATCAGGACAGAACGGCACATGCGTATGCACTGCAATGATCAGGCGCGTCGCTCGGGTACAAAGCAGATTGTTGCTGTGCGATGGGTTTTACGAAGAATCCATTCTCACAGCCAATCGCAAGGAGATTAAAAGGAAGAGGGCATTTGTGGATGTCATCTGACCATTTTCAGGGAGTGGTTGGAAAAAACGCAGGCGTGTCCAAGCGTTTGCAGGACGGCTGTCTGAAGTCAATTCCGGTCCCGGACAGGCTGAAGTGATCGCAGCGGCTGAGTAAGTCCTGGGCCACTCAGAAACTGCAAAAGATCTTTTTGTACTGCTCGGCTGCACATGCGATCGCACACTTGCACAGCTAAAATACACTCCCCCGTAGGCGGCGACTATCTGATCGCAGTGCTGCAAAAAACTGCTAGCGAGCGATGAGGTCTGAATTAGGCCCTTTGTCATTACAGCAGGGGATTAAGTCCGACAGCACTGGCTCAGTTAAACCTATTAAAGGGATAGATGAGCAGGGCTCCAGCTGTACATCTCATAACCGTCAAGCTGTGAAATACCCACGTAAATGTAAGGTGCACATATAAAAGTGCTGTTTAACATATACTAAGGTATAATTAACGTGATATTTGTGCATTGTTTCCAAATAGTCCTTTTATGATTCTTCTATCTACGTTTCCTACCACATTACAAAGCTACTAATGTTAATTTCTCCGTTCTCGGCACCACTGCACCAATATGCAAATTCTAATAAAGAAAAAGAAGAGAGAAATGTGGTAAGTGATAAAATGATGCAGCAAGAAAACAGAAGCATACTGGCCTACCACACAAATTTGCCAAGCTAGAATCTTGTAACCTTTACTCAAATCCTCGACAATTGTCTCAGCATGCAGAGATCAGGTTGACAGAGAACGAGAGAATAAGACATCCACCGCTATAACATATCAACATATCAAACTTATTTACCTATAAAATATTGACATTTTTGGATTCATTCCACTTTATCCTGGATAAACATATCACATCATTGTTGCAGAATATCTGTATTTTAACTAGTGTGTTTTTTTATTTTTATTATTTTAATACTTTTAATGGATCCAGTTTGGTATATAGAAAAAAGTGTACTTACATATATGTTGCATATAAATTAATAATGCATAATATAAAAGCATAATAAACCATTATTAAATTAATATTTATTAAAAAATATATATTTTTCCTTGTTTGAATTAGATCTATTTTCTTTTGTGCACATTATAGTAACCACCATTAGTTGTAATAGAACATCACATTGTTTGACAAAGTGCTGAGTGTAACTGGAGTCTACATTTCTGGTTGTGCTGACACAAAATACCAGGGGAAAGAAAGCCACCATTGCAACATTAGGGAGAGAGCTAGAAGCCTCTTTATACTGTCCTAATTGGCTGACAAGTCTCTAAACTAGAATCTGTTTATCAGCACAACAGTCAGTCTAATAGGAATGAACAGAGACCTATGAATGGAGCAAAGCTCTAAAATGTCCTATTCAGATTATACTGTGCCATGAAATTATTTATCTTGACTCACTTCTATACTGTATACATGAAAGTTCCTTAGATATGCACTATGATATGTTGTGTAAAGGATTTGCCTGAGAGGTAGAAAGGTTGAACTTTTGCTGCTTATATCTTAGGCAGGGCTGCCAAGAGAAATCCTGGGCCCCAGTACAACTTCATGGGCCCCAGCGCTGGCCCCACCTCCCTGGAGTGGGTGTGACCACAGCATGCTGGGGGCATAGCCACATCTCAAGCACAAGTGAAGCACCCACTTACAGGAGCATGGCATGCCTCCCAGTCAGGGCAGTAGAGAGCCTGGCTGGGCCCAGGTGCTTTTCAGATGGCATGGCCTAATCACAGGAGGGACGGTCATGCACCCTTAGAAAAAAATACAGATTTTTTTAAGCACTTCCTTGGCCACACTGCAGCCCAGCACACAGTTGAGAAGAAAAGCTGCAGCTGCTGCTTCCAGGTAAGGGGGGACGGGACCTGGGCCCCCACTGGGCCCCTCCATCAGACCTGGGCCCAGGTAATTTGTACCTTCTCCCCCCCTCTCTCGACATCACTGATCATAGGTGTTAGGTATGCGTAAAATGTCAAGGAATAAACTTTGATATAGTTCAAATTCAGAGGCAAGCACAAATAAAGTGAATTAGAAGTAACAAAATAATATACTGTACATTTAGCAGCCAAATACAGCACTGTTTCCCCTCTTAAGCTGCGATTGTCAGGAGAACAGCCAGGCCATTAACCACCTAACTAGCCACAATACTCCTCATAATCCTGTGCAGCATTCCATCTCTTCCTGCTTCAGATATCTACACTTCAGACTCATATTCCCACCTAGCATCAGATGGGTAAGGTCTCACATCTTTTATGTCTTATGACTAGGCCACATTTTAAGATGTTGAGCAAGTATGGTTCAGGAATGAGTGAAACTAAAGTTCAACAAAGCAAATACATAAAGGCTCATTATGGTGTATTTCCAGCTTCAACCAGTAGATGGTATTATGGTAAATATGCTAAGAACTAAGAAAAGGAAGTTATGTCTATGACTTGTTGATTGTTCTAGGCTGAATAAAGCAAGGTGAAGGGCAGTTCTTTCTCCCCTGTTTCTTAATCACAGTACAAGTACACTTTATGACACTTGCTAATGACACACATCAGGAGATTGTGAGAGCTAAGCAACAGCTGTGTTACCTACACTGGTGGCCAAGAATGGGTGTTCAAGTTCAAACAACTATAAAATCATGTGTTACTTACCAAACAGCTGTAACACATATACCTCCGCTATAGCTGGATCCTTCCCCTAACATTGCATGGGAAAATATGTCATAATTTCAACATTGACCATGTAGACATTCCTCATGTATACACTGATGAAATGTCAACGTATTGTCCCTGGTGGCCAGCGGTGCTTTACCTACACAGCTGCAGCTTCTCCGAGTCCCAGCTGACATGTCATTTTGACTTCCGACATCTGACAGAGTGGAATTCTGATGAGTATTCAGGGAGTATCCCTAATCCTAGTCCCTATTCCTAACCTCCACCTAGTGCCTAACCCTACCACCCTATAGCCAAACCCTAACCTGCCCCTAGTGCTAAACCTTAATGCTCCCATCCCACAACCTAACCCTAATGTTGACATTCCGACAAAGTTGACATATTCCCTGTTGACATTTTAACAATGTGCGCTGTCAACATTGTGAATGCAAGCATAGTACAAGTATAAATGCTAGTGAACATTGGACATTGGAAGCTATTATATAAGTGAGGCATAAGGCTACATTTAAGTCTGAGAACTTTTTAAACCATAAAGTGGAGTCACAATTTTGTAGATGTTCAGTTGTAAGATACTTTACCAAAAGGTGTCAGTTTACAGCACTTCCTCATGTCTTCTTCAAATTCCCTCTCGCCAAGTCTTGTTAATTTGTTTTTTCTTGTCACATTTGTCTTGTGGCAGAAATAATAGAATGTTTTGGTGAATTTGCTATGTCAGATTAGTTGGGATAACTTTCCTCACAAATGACTCTTACGGTCTGATTCATCAAGCTTTTCTTTACTAAAATAATGTGAAAAAGGATGTTTTCCCACCCTTTTCACAATATTTTAATTTCATTCAAATGTATTAAAGGGCTTTTGGAGCTGTTTTCGTGAAATACTACTCCAAACTCTTTAATTCACTTTTTTTTAGAGTCCCAGATCGCATTTCCCATACTTATAATGGGATATGCGATCTGGACAAAAAATTTTTTTACAAAATAAAAAAAGTAAAAAATATACCACAGTGTGACCTGTGATAATTACACCAGCTTCAGCTCACAGGGCAGCACTGTGATATGAGTACCTCTGCACAGCCCCCCAGCAGAGACCCCAGCAGAGATAGCTGTGCGGGGAGCCGGCAGTGTGATCAGCCATGACTGTCTGGTGGACACACAAGCTGATCACCGTAAAAAAAAAAAAGTATTACCGGTGATCAGTGCTCTGGTGAGCGATGATGGGCATCGGGAAATCCTGCTGCTGTGCTGTGACCTCTGTGCAGTAAAGTGATGCTGCAAAGTGGCAGCTCACTTTACAGCACCGCAAGTCACAACACAGCAGCAGGATCCTGCGCATGGCAGCCTCCTGGAAGCAGCTCCATCAGATCCTGGATGGGTAAGTATAATTACCGGTGGGGGTCTCTGTGCGGCATGGGGGTTGTCGCAACGGGGAAGTACCCGGCGACAGTGGTAGAAACGGAGGGCAGCACATGCACAGCAGGACATTGGGGTATTTTCATGAAAAATACCCTGATAATGCTGTGGAGGACATACGCAGGGACAGAGCTTTATCACAAGCTTTGTCCTGCATGTGATAATTGATACAGCCATGTGATGTATTCAGTTATCGCATTGTGAGTTTGGACGATTGTATCACTGGTCATCCCCATCATCAGATGCAGATGGTTATAAATGTGACCCTTAGGAACAAGAAACTGGACTCCATCCATCCAAGCAAATGTATATTGAGAATAGTTAAACACCAACCACACAGTCTTCTTATATTATTTTATTTTTGCTTTGTTTGTCTTTGTTCTTTGTCCACCCCCAAACTAACATCATAAATTAATTTCATGAAAATGTCAAAATAATGTGTGTCATGTGTCATTATTTATTTGTATAAGGTACTGTATCTGCTGTCTCTGGAGAGGTCAGTAATCCAGTGCTCCCCCTTCCACCTCCTCCATTGACTCTATCCCTTCCCAGTTCTTCCTCTCTCCTGTTGCCTGTTCCTATGTTGCACATTTCTCATTAGTGACTGTTCCCTCTGCATACAATCATGCCTCTGTCTCCCACATTCTTAAAAAAACCTGACACTCTTTATAATTACTGCCCAATCTCTTTCCTCCCATTTGCCTCCAAACTCCATGAGCATATTGTCTACAACCACATTTAATTCCTTTATTTCCTCCCACTGCCTGCTTGACCCATTTCAGTCAAACTTTCATGCTCTCCACTACACAGAAACGGAAGGCAGAGCATAGAGAGCTGGAAGGCTGCACTGCTCCTCCAGTCCCGCTGTCTGTGTGGCCGGACTGGCATTTGCCAGGAGTGTCAGATGGCCAGTCCAGCTCTGCCCACCTTTCTACATTGTAATCTGTAGAGCATATGATGCTGCCTGGCTCATCTTCCTTCTACAAACATGCAATGTCTGCCTCCCGTCTCCTACAAGCCCTAAACTGGCTCCCCTACCCTTTCAGAACTCAATTCAAACTTCTCACACCCACTTACAGTACAAAGCCCTCACTCAGTCCTCTCTTTTTTACATCTCTGACCTTATCTCCTTTTACACTCACGCCTGCCCACTTCTCTCCACAAATAAATGCTGCCTCCCCTCCCCCCTGATTACTTCCTCACACTCCCAACTCCAAATTTTTGCCTGTGCTACTCTCTACCTCTGGAACTCTCTCCCTCTCCCTGGCAGATTCTCCACCTCATTACAAAATTACAAAAAGGCTCTCATTTCCTTAATTAAAGCTTTCTAGCTCTCATCCTAACCCACTGCTCCATGCTCTTTGCTTGCTGTCTCTCCCTCTGTATCACCATTGTCTGTCTGCCTTCACACTTTTCCCGGTGGTATTACTAGGGAGACACATTTATATCAGCTGAAAAGACTCAATGGGATTTTCAGAAGAGACACTGGATGATGGGGCTGAGACACTGGGGGGCAGTGGTAGATTTTGCATATGGTATACAAGACTGCAGCCCCCCAGGTAAAATCCGCCACTTCAGCACAGTCTGTGAAGCCAGATGCAGTCCGTGAGACTGCAGTGGCTTCACTAAGACTGGCAGTGACTTCCTATTGGAAGTCCTACTGGCCAGTCAGAGACACTACAGGCAGTCCCATTGCACTTAGCAGAGAGCTGGCTTCCTGTAGGCAGCCACTCTCTGCCTTTCGGGCAGCCCTAGTCGGCTTTTACGGATTGCAGCCTATGCAGTCCATAGAAGCCGTGGGTTTGCGCATGCGCAGAGAGTTCACCGCTACTGCACATGCTCCGGTCCCGGCATCTATGAACTACATTGTACAGATGCCGGGACCCAGCCAGCAGTGGGGACAAGGGACCCAGTGGCAGGGTAACGGAGGCGGGGACCTGGTGGCAGGGACAAGGGTGGAGGGACCCTGCACAATGACCAGTCGCAGCTCCCTACTTCCATCAGGGCAGGAGCCACCACTGCTGGGGAGAAAACCATAGGGTGTATAGAGCTGAGAGACACAAAGGGGGAATGAGGCTGAAAGACATACTGTAGGAGGAGGATAAGCCTGACAAACACAGAGTGGGTGAGGCTGAGAGACACAGGAGGAGGATAAGCTTTGTCACTGTGAAATTTATAACTTTTCAAGGCTTAGTACAGCTGGCCCATGGGGAAGGGAACGAGGCATGGTGGGGATGAGGCGGAGAGACTCGCTAAAAGGGTTATGTCCTCCTTTCAGTATTAAACAAACAGCAGTAAGCTTAGCTTACTACTGTTCATCACTATACCACTCAAGCCATCTATAGAGACTTCCTTGAAGACTTCCAGGCACTGCCGGATTCCCGTTGGGTGAAAATTTCATGCGCATGCACCACAGACTGGTTGTTTAATAATAATAATAATAATAATAATAATAATAATAATAATAATAATAATAATATTATAATAATAATAATATTATAATAATAATAATTTTATTTATATAGCGCTCTTTCTCCAATAGGACTCAAGGCGCTTAACAGATACATAGCATAATATAGTACAGAAAATAATGAAGTACATTTTCATAAAATACAGAAGCATGAAGATACTAAAAGGGACATTATGGAAATGCTTGAGTAAACAGAAAAGTCTTGAGTCTACTTTTGAAGGATTCTATAGTTGGGGCCTCTCGCACTGTGCGGGGAAGTGAGTTCCATAGAGTCGGAGCCGCATGACTAAAAGCTCGACCCCCAGATGAATTACGGTAGATTCTAGGTACTGCTAAAAGTCCTTCATCTACAGATCGCAGTAATCGAGTGGGGCAGTATGAGGTCAGAAGTTGTTTCAGGTACCTTGGGCCTTGGTCATGTAATGCTTTAAAACTCAGTAAGCCAATCTTAAAGATGATTCGCCATCGTACAGGCAGCCAGTGAAGGGAGTAGAGGATGGGTGTTATGTGGCTAGAACGGGGCTGGTTGGTTAATAGCCTGGCAGCTGTGTTTAGCAACAGCTGTAAGCGCTGCAATTCTTTTGCTGGTAGACCAAGGTAGAGGGCATTACAGTAGTCTAAACGAGATGATACAAATGCATGTATGACTTTTGGCATATCATCTGAGGGAATTAAGTGCTTGATTCTGGCTATGTTCCTCAGGTGAAAGAATGAGGATTTGATTGTGGCTGATATATGATGTTTAAGTGTCAAGCCACCATCCAGGACAACGCCAAGATTCCGCATACGATCACTGGTCTGTAATTCTGAATCCCCGAGTGTAAGTCCAGTTGGTTGGCTATGCTGCAGTCTTGTCCTTTGATGTTGCGGTCGTATCATAAGGACCTCTGTTTTATCCGGGCTCAGTCGCAGCCAACTGGCGCTCATCCACTCCTGTAGTTCAGCTAGACAGCCATTTAGGGTTGCTATTGGGTTATCAGTGCCCGGAGCATAGGACAAGTACAGTTGTGTATCATCTGCATAGCAGTGGTAGACCAGGCCATGGCGCCTGATTATTTCGCCCAATGGGAGCATGTATACTGCAAAAAGCATGGGGGATAGTATAGAACCTTGTGGGACACCACATGGCAATGGCACTGGTGGTGATGAGTATAATCCAGATGATACTCTCTGTGACCTGCCTGTGAGAAAGGATTTGAACCAGCTTAGGACTGTGCCATCCAGACTACAGAAATGAATCAGTCGCTCAATCAGAAGCCCATGGTCCACGGTATCAAATGCTGCCGAGAGATCCAGAAGGATTAATATTGAACAGTCACCTCTGTCTTTTGCCATCAGAAGATCATTTAACACACACACCAGGGCTGTTTCAGTGCTATGTCTTCTCCTGAATCCTGATTGAAATGGATCATAAATATCATGGGTTGTCAGGCGGGTTTCCAGTCGATTTGCAACGACTTTCTCAATAACCTTTCCTAGGAAAGGAAGGTTTGATACCGGTCTGTAGTTGGTCATGCAGTCGGGATCTAAATTAGGTTTTTTAAGAAGCGGTCTAACAATTGCTTCCTTTAGGGGTCCAGGAAAAATGCCTGTCTGCAAAGAGCATTGAACAATTTTTGTAAAGACAGGACCAATTATATCCATACAACCTATTAGAAGCTTGGTTGAGGCTGGGTCCAGATCACAGGTGGTGGGACGCAAAATCCGAGCAATTTCAGCAGTGTCCTTTACATCCACTGGATCAAAGCTGGTCCATGAAGGCAGGTAGCTTATATTGGCAGGCTTTGTAGTTTGACACTCCTTTGATGGCACTTTGGAGATTCCAGCCCGGATGGTGGATATTTTATCTGCAAAGAAGTTTGCAAACTCGTTGCATCTTGCCTGGGAGAGGGTCTCATCAGTCTGCAAGCATGCTGGCTTGCAAAGCATCTCCGCTGTGCGGAAAAGTTGAGCTGGCCTATTGTTTGCTGCTGTGATCTCATTTGACAGGAACGGTGCTTTCTTACGAGTGATTGTCGATTGATATTCTTCGTTATGCTTTATTAGTTTTATTTTGTCATCCACTAGGTTAGTCTTCCTCCATCGTCTTTCCAGTCTACGCCCCCTTTTCTTGAGCTCACTAACACTGTTGTCGAACCATGGAGCTTGACGTTGTGGTTTACGAGGTCTTAAACGCACAGGGGCGATAATATCATTTGCAGCCATAACATCCCTATTATAATAACGGACTAGGGAACAGGGATCTACACAGGCACCCAGTATAGCAGAGAGATCCAGATTTGCTGCAAGAGCCTGGGGAGTCATACCCCCCCTCCTTGGACGATACCTGGTCAACTCCACAGGCAGAGATCTTAATTGAGGGGATGCAACTGAGAACCAGAGGGAGTAGTGGTCTGACCAGATGACTGGGTTTATTTTTAGGTCAGTGACTTCTAATCCAATCTGAAAGACAAGGTCGAGAGTGTGACCACTTTTATGTGTGGCAGAGGGAATGACCTGTGTGAAGCCCAGACCATTCATTGTGCACAGGAGGTCTTGGCCAAGGTGTGAGAGCTCATCATCCACCCATGCATTGAAATCCCCGAGGATGAGCCATCTTTGATGTTCCAGAACCAGGCCAGCAACAGTGTCTACAATTTCTTGTAGAAATATCTTTCCATCTCCAGGTGGCCGGTAAATGAGAAGTACTCTGAAACCTAATCCTGTCGAACTCCGGGCAGCAATGCACTCAAATGAGCGAGTAGTTTCAATAGGGTGGACCCTAAGTTTAAGTTCTTTTTTGAAGCAGATAGCCACCCCGCCACCCCTGCGGTCCAGTCTTGGGTTGTGGATGACAGAGTAGTTTGTTGGTACTGCAGCCTCCAATATAGGTGCTGCATTTTCATCTAGCCAGGTCTCTGTAATACAGGCTAGATCTGCAGATTCAATAAGGTCAGCAATTGTTGCAGTCTTGTTTCTTATAGATCTGGCATTACAAAGGACTGACCTGATTGGGCATACCAGAGGGCCTTCAGTTTTCTTTATGTTAAGTGCAGGAGCTCTGGGTATGGGGGTCACAAAGTGAGAGTTGACAGTTCTGTCCTTCCAAACACAGGGCCGTCTTTTGGGTATCACTTCTATTTGATTGTTCTTTGAGTATGGGGGTGAGCAGGTGGGCAAAGGACTTAGATGGTTACCGGGGGAAATACATTTCCGGCCTGCTCGCTTCCCTCGAATGCGCCTGTGTTTTCTTTTTAAAATGCCAAGGGATTGGAGAATAGAAGCCTGTGATGGTGTGATAGGAACTGCGGAACGTGGTGGGCGGAGTGAAAGAATGAAGCTGGAGCAATACGTATACATTTGGTCATCAACGACAGATTACTATAAATTTGAGCTGCATATGATGATGAGAGAGGGAGAGAAAGCAGTGGGTTTTTTTTTTTTTTTGTTCTTGGTTTTTTTTTTTTTTTCCTTTTTTGTGTTTTGTTTTCCCCCAATTCGGTATGTGATCCAAAATTATAATGGGATTATGAACAAAGTTATTGCTATAACCTATTGTGTATATTTGAAGCAAGTAATAAATAAAATAACTGCTGATTTAGTCAATTATCCTAGGATAGGCAGCCTTTTGGAAAGGTGTTAGAAGCCAATTCCTACTGTGTAGGTGTGAAAAGTCTCAGTGTGAGAGGCCTTTGAAGTAGATTTTTTTTTGTAGGGGTAGTGATAACGTGTCCTGGAAATGGATCCTGATTTTAAACAGTGAGCCTTCAGCAATTCAGAGCCTGAATATACTGATATTAGTAGATTAATGCAATAAGTCAGTAATTTGTTGCTCAGAGAACAGAGGTGGATGATGTCTAAGTGAGGGGCTGGATGTAGCCAAAGATAGGTTGTAATCCACAGTACCTTATCTGGGTAATGTCCAATGCAGAGTACAGCAGCTGCTAAACTGAAGGATTTCTCAGTGGAGATATGCAGAGGATTCAGTCCAGGATTCAATCCAGTGTGTATCTCAGCGCAGGAATGCAATCCGTTGGTTTTGATGAAATGTCCGCGTAGAGTAGTACAAGTTCAAGGTAAGTCCTTGGATATTTATGGTGATTCATAGGTCAGTTGTGGTGAATTTAAGCTGTTTTATGGAGATGATCAGGAGCATACAAAAGGTGAGGCAGCCATCTTGGGCGCCAATCAACCAGTTATGTTTATGTTTATTTGCTGTCATAGCAATCAGGGTTCATAGGGGCAGATGTATTAAGCCTGGAGAAGGCATAAAGAAGTGATAAAGCGGTGATAATTGCAGGGTGATAACCCCCCAGCCAATCAGCTCTATCTGTCAATTTACATATTGGAGCTGATTGGCTGGTGCGTTATCACCTTGCTAGGGAAGCCAGTCCCGGGCCATTTATTTAATCCCGGGTACCTGGATTGAAAAATGGCCAATCCCAGGATTGCCAGGGATACCCGGGATTGGCTTTTTGCTATGTGGACGCCCCCTCGCCCCACCCCGCCCCGCCCATCCTTTGGACGCTCAACGCTGATCCCTCAATCCCCGGGATTGGAGCTTCCAATCCCGGGATTGAATCCCAGCCAATTTTTTGCCCTAAATCCCAGGATCCCACCGATCCCAATCCCGGGATAGGCCACCATACACCTTGCACTTATCATTGCTTTATCACTTCTTTATGACTTCTCCAGGCTTCATACATCTGCCTCATAGTGTCTAGCAGAGGCGTCACTCACCTCTTCTTAACCCAGTGCGGCAATGGGTGCAAATGGGGCGTGGCTTTGCGCGGCAACCCATGGGATAGGCGTGGCTTCACAGGGTGGGGCGGGGCTAAGCACCCCGACTCCCATTTTCATCACTCTGGGGGTCCTGGAGTTGCTGCTTGCCCCCGGAGATTAACGTGTCTGCAGTGCCAGGAGCTGGGTTGCTGCATATAATGTTATAGTGCAGCACCCGGCTCCTGTCACTGAGCAGGAGCTGGCACTTTGGTGTCACCTCTCGGCGGATGACACCCGGGTGCGGGCCGCACCCCCCGCACCCACCTTGCGACACCAGTGGTGTCAAGGGCAGTGATGGCTAACCTTGACACTCCAGCTGTTCTTGAACTACACATCCCAGCATGCCCTGCATTAGTTTTAGCATGGCCAAATAGCAAAACTGTAGCAGGGCATGCTGGGATGTGTAGTTCAACAACAGCTGGAGTGTCAAGGTTAGCCATCACTGGTCTAGGGCATCAATGTCATGACATTAGTGTCATGCTGCCATCGCATTGCCATGGAAATACTGGTTAGATTCTACCCAGCTAGCTGTGTTATATATTTTGGCACCATTTGGCCTCCATACAATGCACTTTTTGTATCTTTATTAATACAAACCTCTTGAATATTATTCCCCAAAAATATTAGTCTTTTTTGTCCCTTTACCACTGTATATGCTGCATGTCTGATATATTACATAATTAATGGTATGTTATAGCACACTTATTTTATATTTATTTACATGCATGTATATTAAACGCACACTGGTGACTGCGGCACTTAATATATTTATACATTTGGACTATACTAATGCAAATATATATTGCATGTTTTTGTGGTTGTACTTTTAGTACTTTCTTACTTGGATATATATGATTGCCACTGATAATTAGAGATGAGCGGGTTCGGTTCGTCGAGATCCGAATCCCCCCGAACTTCACGTGGTTTACACAAGTCCGAGGCAGCCTCGGTTCTTCCCGTCTAAGACGCAAAACCCGAACGGGGGAAAACGTCATCATCCCGCTGAAGGATTCTCGCGCGTCACCGCCATTTTCCCTCGTGCATTGTCGATTGAGCGGAGAGGACGTGGCTATGTTCTCTGCCTGAAAAGCTCAATATCTGTGCTCAGTGTGCTGCATTGTGGGGACCAGTATATAGTAGTACAGTGCTGCATTGTGGTGACCACCAGTATATAGTAGTACAGTACAGTAGGCCATAGCATTATCTTGCAGCTTTGTGTCAGACTCAGTTCTATTCTCCGGATCAGTGCTCAATATCTGTGCTGCATTGTGGGGACCAGTATATAGTAGTACAGTACTGCATTGTGACCACCAGTATATAGTAGTACAGTACAGTTGTCCATTGCTGTATCTTGCAGCTCCGTGTCAGACTCAGTTCTATTTTCTGGATCAGTGCTCAATATCTGTGCTGTATTGTGGGGACCAGTATATTGTAGTACAGTGCTGCATTGTGACCACCAGTATATAGTAGTACAGTACAGTTGTCCATTGCTGTATCTTGCAGCTCTGTGTCAGACTCAGTTCTATTCTCCGTCTCAGTGCTCAATATCTGTGCTGCATTGTGGGGACCAGTATATAGTAGTAAAGCGCTGCATTGTGGTGACCACCAGTATATAGTAGTACAGTAGGCCATAGCATTATCTTGCAGCTCCATATCAGACTCAGTTCTATTCTCCGGATCAGTGCTCAATATCTGTGCTGTATTGTGGGGACCAGCATATAGTAGTACAGTGCTGCATTGTGGTGACCACCAGTATATAGTAGTACAGTACAGTTGTCCATTGCTGTATCTTGCAGCTCTGTGTCAGACTCAGTTCTATTCTCCGGATCAGTGCTCAATATCTGTGCTGCATTGTGGGGACCAGTATATAGTAGTACAGTGCTGCATTGTGGTGACCACCATTATATAGTAGTACAGTACAGTAGGCCATAGCATTATCTTACAGCTCCGTGTCAGACTCAGTTCTATTCTCTGGATCAGTGCTCAATATCTGTGCTGCATTGTGGGGACCAGTATATAGTAGTACAGTGCTGCATTGTTGTGACCACCAGTATATAGTAGTATAGTAGGCCATAGCATTATCTTGCAGCTCCGTGTCAGACTCAGTTCTATTCTCCGGATCAGTGCTCAATATCTGTGCTGCATTATTGGGACCAGTATATGGTAGTACAGTGCTGCATTGTGACCACCAGTATATAGTAGTACAGTACAGTTGTCCATTGCTGTATCTTGCAGCTCTGTGTCAGACTCAGTTCTATTCTCCGGATCAGTGCTCAATATCTGTGCTGCATTGTGGGGACCAGTATATAGTAGTACAGTGCTGCATTGTGGTGACCACCATTATATAGTAGTACAGTACAGTAGGCCATAGCATTATCTTACAGCTCCGTGTCAGACTCAGTTCTATTCTCCGGATCAGTGCTCAATATCTGTGCTGCATTGTGGGGACCAGTATATAGTAGTAAAGTGATGCATTGTGGTGACCACCAGTATATAGTAGTACAGTAGGCCATAGCATTATCTTGCAGCTCCGTATCAGACTCAGTTCTATTCTCCAGATCAGTGCTCAATATCTGTGCTGTATTGTGGGGACCAGTATATTGTAGTACAGTGCTGCATTGTGACCACCAGTATATAGTAGCACAGTACAGTACAGTTGTCCATTGCTGTATCTTGCAGCTCTGTGTCAGACTCGGTTCTATTCTCCGGATCAGTGCTCAATATCTGTGCTGCATTGTGGTAACCAGTATATAGTAGTAAAGTGCTGCATTGTGGTGACCACCAGTATATAGTAGTACAGTAGGCCATAGCATTATCTTGCAGCTCCATATCAGACTCAGTTCTATTCTCTGGATCAGTGCTCAATATCTGTGCTGTATTGTGGGGACCAGCATATAGTAGTATAGTGCTGCATTGTGGTGACCACCAGTATATAGTAGTACAGTACAGTTGTCCATTGCTGTATCTTGCAGCTCTGTGTCAGACTCAGTTCTATTCTCTGGATCAGTGCTCAATATCTGTGCTGCATTGTGGGGACCAGTATATAGTAGTACAGTGCTGCATTGTGGTGACCACCATTATATAGTAGTACAGTACAGTAGGCCATAGCATTATCTTACAGCTCCGTGTCAGACTCAGTTCTATTCTCCGGATCAGTGCTCAATATCTATGCTGCATTGTGGGGACCAGTATATAGTAGTACAGTGCTGCATTGTTGTGACCACCAGTATATAGTAGTATAGTAGGCCATAGCATTATGTTGCAGCTCCGTGTCAGACTCAGTTCTATTCTCCGGATCAGTGCTCAATATCTGTGCTGCATTATTGGGACCAGTATATGGTAGTACAGTGCTGCATTGTGATCACCAGTATATAGTAGTACAGTACAGTTGTCCATTGCTGTATCTTGCAGCTCTGTGTCAGACTTAGTTCTATTCTCCGGATCAGTGCTCAATATCTGTGCTGCATTGTGGGGACCAGTATATAGTAGTACAGTGCTGCATTGTGGTGACCACCATTATATAGTAGTACAGTACACTAGGCCATAGCATTATCTTACAGCTCAGTGTCAGACTCAGTTCTATTCTCCGGATCAGTGCTCAATATCTGTGCTGCATTATGGGGACCAGTATATAGTAGTATAGTGCTGCATTGTGACCACCAGTATATAGTAGTACAGTACAGTTGTCCATTGCTGTATCTTGCAGCTCCGTGTCAGACTCAGTTCTATTCTCCGGATCAGTGCTCAATATCTGTGCTGCATTATTGGGACCAGTATATGGTAGTACAGTGCTGCATTGTGACCACCAGTATATAGTAGTACAGTACAGTTGTCCATTGCTGTATCTTGCAGCTCCGTGTCAGACTCAGTTCTATTCTCTGGATCAGTGCTCAATATCTGTGCTGCATTGTGGGGACCAGTATATAGTAGTACAGTGCTGCATTGTGGTGACCACCAGTATATAGTAGTACAGTACAGTAGGCCATAGCATTATCTTGCAGCTCCATGTCAGACTCAGTTCTATTCTCAGGTTCAGTGCTTAATATCTGTGCTGCATTGTGGGGACCAGTATATAGTAGTATAGTGCTGCATTGTGGTGACTACCAGCATATAGTAGTACAGTACAGTAGGCCATAGCATTACCTTGCAGCTCCGTGTCAGACTCAGTTCTATTCTCCGGATCAGTGCTCAATATCTGTGCTGCATTGTCAGGACCAGTATATAATAGTACAGTGCTACATTGTGACGTATCTTGCAGCTCCGTGTCAGACTCAGTTCTATTCTCCGGATCAGTGCTCAATATCTGTGCTGCATTGTGGGGACCAGTATACATAGTAGTACAGTGCTGCATTGTGGTGACCACCAGTATATAGTAGTACAGTAGGCCATAGTGTTATCTTGCAGCTCCGTGTCAGACTCAGTTCTATTCTCCGGATCAGTGCTCAATATCTTTGCTGCATTGTGGGGACCAGTATACTACAGTACAATAGTCCAGTGCTGTTCTCGCTGCTCAGTGTTAGTTCTCCATAGTATCATCAGTGATCAGTATAATCAGTTCTCAGTATAATCAGTGCGCTGTTAGACGTGCGCCCGTTTTCCGCCATTAGTGCATTGGGATTTAGACAATTGATGAAGTTATTGTGTCCCCGGTACAAAATCCCATCTAGATTCCACTTCACTAGGCAGGCGATAGCGAGATTTTACCAATTAATATCAGTGATTTATAATTATTAATTACAGTGATCTTGCCAAATAATTCCAGTGATTTGTCATTTTCTTCCAGTGATTTGGACCAATAATACCATTGATTAGAACGAATAATTCCTGTGATTTTGTCATTTTCTTCCAGTGATTTGGACCAATAATACCATTGATTAGAACAAATAATTCCTGTGATTTTGGCATTTTCTTCCAGTGATTTGGACCAATAATACCATTAATTAGAACGTATAGTTCCTGTGATATTGAGGTGTTTGTGTCGCTTAGCTTAGCCATCCAGCGACCACAGTGCAACTCTTTTTCTCTTTTCTTTGCATCATGTGCTGTTTGGGGACTATTTTTTTTTAAGTGCCATCCTGTCTGACACTTCCGTATATGTCCAGTGGTACTGCCATTTGATATAATTCCCGACATTACTGCCATTTAATTCCAGTGATTTTGTCATTTTCTTCCAGTGATTTGGACCAATAATACCATTGATTAGAACGAATAATTCCTGTGATTTTGTCCTTTTCTTCCAGTGATTTGGACCAATAATACCATTGATTAGAACGAATAATTCCTGTGATATTGAGGTGTTTGTGTTGCTTAGCTTAGCCATCTAGCGACCACAGTGCACCTCTTTTTCTCTTTTCTTTGCATCATGTGATGTTTGGGGCCAATTTTTTTAAGTGCCATCCTGTCTGACACTGCAGTGCCACTCCTAGATGGGCCAGGTGTTTGTGCCGGCCACTTGGGTCGCTTAGCTAGTCATCCAGCGACCTCGGTGCAAATTTTAGGACTAAAAATAATATTGTGAGGTGTTCAGAATAGACTGGGAATGAGTGGAAATTATGGTTATTGAGGTTAATAATACTATGGGATCAAAATTACCCCCAAATTCTATGATTTAAGCTGTTTTTGATGGTTTTTTGAAAAAAAACCACCCGAATCCAAAACACACCAGAATCCGACAAAAAAATTTAAGGGAGGTTTTGCCAAAACGCGTCCGAATCCAAAACACGGCCGCGGAACCGAATCCAAGACCAAAACACAAAACCCGAAAAATTTTCAGTGCGCATCACTACTGATAATATAATAATATGGCCCCTAGCTAGTGCAATTGTTATAAGCATTATACGTGTGCCTCCCAAACAATTTTTTTAAATATATATTATCTTTTCAGGTGACATATTTCTATATATTTCATCAAAATAATTATGACAATTTGGGTATTGCATTTAATACAGATGGGGTTTATCTAGTTTATCCTGTAAGAAACATTTTAATTTTTAGAGTATACGCGAGGATATATATCAGTTATCTTCCAATACATTCATAAAGTATTTTAGACATGATTCTGGCGTATTCCCAGCTTGTTTCAAGTTGCCATATGTAATAGAATGACACTACAGGTAAACGCGCCAGAATCCCACAACATTCAACACAACTTGCCCTCCAGAAGTTTGTAATGTTGATCACCACATGTAAGCCAGGGAAAATGCGTCAGAACAACCCGGCGATCCGGACTATAGGTCGACAGTCAATATGGTCGACATGCATCAGACATTAGGTCAACATTCACAAAAGGTCGACCTATGAAAGGACGACACTGGAAAAGGTTGTCATGGAAAAAAGGATGACAAGTTTGAATGGTCGACATGGCAACGGTTGACACACATTTTTTGTGTTTTTTTCCATCATTGACTATACATGTCACACTCATAAACTTCAGTAACCTTGTGTCGAGCAAGCGGAGTAAGACACCGTACCAGAAGCGTGGCGAGCGAAGTGAGCCTGCGAGAAAATGCAATTCTACAAATGGTGGTTTCAGATGGAAAAACTATCCACACTAACTCCACAAAAAGTGTGTCAACCTTTTTTTGTGTCGCCCATTATCATGTCGACCTTTTGATCCTGACAACCTTTTCTCCATGTCGACATTTCCCAGTGTCAACCTTTCATAGGCCGACCTTTTTTCCATGTCAACCTTCTGTCAGTGTTGACCTAATGCACGTCGGCCATATGGGGTCAACCTAATGACTGTCAACCTAGACATTGTAGATCTTGTATACCACACTCAACAACTCGCTACACAAAAGAAGAATCTCAGGGCAGCTAGATTGATACAATTTGAAATTTGAGACCCATTACAACATTTCCCTACAAATATTGCACATTTGTTTTTGTTTTAGAAAGTTTATTTTGTTGTTTTACAAATATTTCACAACTATAGATGTTCTACCAGTCCTATGTAGGTTGGTGGCCTCACTCAGTCTCTCCTTTATATTAAGTGCGCAGAATTTACTACCAAAAATCGTACTCTGAAAAATGCCTGAAGTCTTCTTCAGGGGTATCTTTAGGGGGGCACCCTGCACCCATTTCTTCTATACTTACCCCTCCGGTAGTCCCACGTCGATGCAGCACTGCTGCATAAAAAACCTGTGAAAATGGTGCCACCATGCCATTTCTCCGGAGACCTGTGCATGTACGCTAGGCTCGGGCACAGTTCTACGGTCAACTAGTGACCCAAGTGCTCAGAGTCCGCCTCCCTGCTAGAAAGTTGGGGGCCCAAACGGAGATTGCACATAGGCCTCATCATATACAAAATTGTCCATATATAATGTAATGAATGTTATATAGCTCTTACCTTTGAAAGTGAAGCATGTTTGATTTTTTATGAATAAAGTGTGATCAATATAGTTTAAAAAAAAAACAAATTCTAAATTTAAGTAAACACACAAATGTTTCTGAAATAAAAAAGGAATAAACAAAGGTTTTCAAATATACAGTATATTACATCGTCTCTTCTCCCTTGCAAAGTGCCTTAAGTAATTCAATTAGTCCAAGGGGTATATTTACTAAAAGTCGATTTTGGTCGAATTTTGCTCGATTTTGTGTTTAAGGGTCTAAGGACCTAGGGCCTAATTCAGACCTGATAACAGCAGCAAATTCGTTAGCTAATTGGAAAAACCCATGTGCACTGCAGGGGAGGCAGATATAACATGTGTAGAGACAGTTAAGGGGGGTACACACGGAGCGATAATCTAAGCAATCTGACTAGATTGCTTAGATTTTCAGGAAGATCGCTCCGTGTGTAGCCCTAACAGCGGTAGCGATGCGCAGCCCCGCGCATCGCTATCGCTGCTGCTAGATTGGCCTGCATGCAGGGCAATCTAGCGGGTCGCTCACTTCACCCGCTGGGTGAAGTGAGCGGCCCCCCCCCGTATCCCCCCGCACGCTCAGCACAGATCGCGCTGTGCTGAGCGCCGGGAGAGATGTGTGCTGAGCGGTTCGCTCAGCACACATCTCTCCAGCATCGGGCCGTGAGTACTGGCCTTTAGATTTGGGTGGGGTGTGTTCAAACTGAAATCTAAATTGCAGTGTAAAAATAAAGCTGCCAATATTTACTCTGCTCAGAAACACAATAAGCCACTCAAAACAAAATTTTTCTGCACATGTTATATCTGTCCCCTGCAGTGTACATGGTTTTGCCCATAAGCTAACAAATTTTACTGCTGTGATCAGGTCTGAATTAGGCCCCAATTCAGACATGATCGCAGCAGCAAAAATTCTCTAACGGGTAAAACCATGTGCACTGCAGGTGGGGCAGATATAACATGTGCAGAAAGAGTTAGATTTCGGTGGGGTGTGTTCAAACTAAAATCTAAATTGCAGTGTAAAAATAAAGCAGCCAGTATTTACTCTGCACAGAGACAAAATAACCCACCCAAATCTAACCCTCTCTGCACATGTTATATCTCCCCCCTGCAGTGCATATGGGTTTGCCTATTAGAGAAAGCTTTTGCTGCTGCTGTAAATATACCCCCAAATATCAACCCGGAAGGAGGCCTGAGGCAGCAGCTAATGCTGATTCCTGCTCACATCTCTGGGGGGCGGGAGCAGAAATCATTGTTAACTGTTGCCTCAGGGCTGTCACAGATTGCTTGCAGGTCTCTAAATGAATAGCCCAAGGCACTTTACCTGGGAGAAGAGACAACACAATGCATCGTGCTTGTGAGTGAATCTACCATTATATCTATGTATACAATATAATAATATAATGAAGTATCATATACACCCAGAGCCGGCCCTAACCAATATGATGCCCTAGGCAAGATTTTGGCTGGTGCCCCTTAGCACCGCCGCTAGTTCTGCAGGAGATCCCAGACATGAGTCAGATGGCAGCTCTGCTAACGTCGGGCGCCTTTTGTTTATGAAAATGCGTCTTATTTGCATTACTATGTGGCTAGTACACACAAGCAGCTTCTCCTGATTAAAATGATATGCAGCATGCTTATATTCTGTGTGCGTCGTGCGACTGCTGTATCTGCATACGAAATGCTGCATTACAGTGATTTCCAGGAGTACACTGCAACATAGCATTTCGTATGCAGATACAGACCAGTCACACACAGAATATAGGCATGCCGCATATCATTTTGATCATCAGAAGCTGCTGGTGCCCCTAAGCATACCAAATGCCCTAGGCATTTGCCTAGTTTGCCTATGGCTAAGTCCAGCTCTGTATACACCAGGGGAAATATGGTCTTGATAGTATATTTTAGAGTTTCTCAAACTCTGCCATTACAGTCCAGGTTTTAAGGATATCAAAGCTTGAGTAAAGATGGTTAAACCAAATTGACTAAGGTACTAATTAAATCACATGTGCACAAAGATTTACATCCTTAAAGCCTGTAGAGTAATCGTAGAGTTTGGGAAACTCTGGTATATATATACAGTACCAGTTAAAAGTTTGGACACACCTTCTCAGTCAATGGTTTTTATTTATTTTAATTATTTTCTACATTGTAAATTAATACTGAAGACATCAAAACTATGAAAGAACACATGTGCAATTATTTTGTAAACAAAAAAGTGTTAAACAGATCAAAATATGTTTTATATTTTAGATTCCTCAAAGTAGCCCACTTTTGCTTTGATGACAGCTTTGCACACGGCAGTTTAAAATAGCAATAGCAGTCACAGTACATCAGGGTACAGTATTTCCAATGCAGGTGGTGTAACAATTCCAGATGGCTCCTAACCTAACCCCACACCCCAGTCCTATCATCTGGGTGACTGGTTCGCTATCAAAAGCAATGACCTACTGAACAAATACATTTTTAAAGGTAGCAGACAAGTTGTAGTACTTAGCCCAGCGGTGGCTTAAAAAAAGACCCAGATTGGATTCCATCAGTCCTGTTGCTGCTGCTCCAATCCTGCAAAGGCTTCTGAGATCCGAGCCCCCTCCCAAACTAGCCCAATCTGGCGGAATCTGGACCCGCCGCTCAGATCTCCCCACCAATTCCAAACTTCAGATTGAGGTAAAATGTAATTAGCCAGCGTTGGATTTCTCATGAGTTTTTGATGATATATAAGATCCCTGTGGTGATTCTGGTGCCAGTTCCACTCGTCCATGCAGTTTTATATATATTTATATATATTGTGCCACAATGCAGGTAAAGCGGGGGTCAGAGCAACACATAGGAAAAAGTGGGGTTCAGAAGCACAAATAGGTAATGGGGCACATAAAAATGGGGGCCCCCTGTCAATTAGTAAAACTTTCATTTTATTTTATTCAAGTGCAGCAACACAGTGTGCAAAGGCACGCACCAGTACAGGGGTGCAGGCAAGGGGCCACACCAGTCAGTGTCATGGGGTGCAGTGCGCTGAGGAAACTATTTCCGTTTGCATATTCCTGACAGCAGTGCTGCTGACTTGGGTGGGTGCCACTCCTCCCCTGTACCGATGCACATCATTGCCCACTGTTGCTGCCCTTGAATAAAATAAAATAAGAATTTTCCTAAATGACGGGAAGGTCACTTGCCTTGGTGTAACCCTCCTGAATAAGCCTATGCATGCATATGTTGTTGCTGTGTCACTACCACCACACACATGATGAAACGTGTGCAAGTGATACAAACTCAAGTCTATGGGAGTCATTCCGAGTTGATTGCACATAGCAACTTTTTGCTGCTTGTGCGATCAACTAGACGCCGCCTATGGGGGAGTGTGGGGGAGTGTATTTTAGCATAGCAAGGCTGCGATCGCTTGTGCAGCCCTGCTATGCTAAAAAAGATTTGTGTAGAACAAGACTAGCCCTACAGTTACTTACCCTGTGCGATGGATCCGGAATTGACGTCAGACAACCGCCCTCCAAACGTTTGGACACGCCTGCGTTCGGATCTCCACGCCCAGAAAACGGTGAGTATCCGCCCTGGAACGCCTCCCCGCTGTCAATCTTCTTGCGATCGCACTAGCGATCACTTTCTTCTTTCTTCTGGTCGTTGCCCGGAGATGGATGTCGCTGTGGCGCCGCGCATGCACAGTTCCGACCTGTTCGCACCGCAGTGATGAACCGCAGCATGCGAACGGGTCAGAATGACCCCCTATGTCTATAACACTCTCGGTTGCACGGGCACTGTGCGAGCGGGCTCCTTATATGTAAGATGTGTCCATGCAATCTTTAAGAATTACAACATATATGCACTTTTGTTAACAAATCTGTTTTTAGTTTTCAATGGTATTTCATTTCTAAAATAAATACGTTACTCAAATAAATAACTAGAAGATATTAAGACAGATGAGTGAACTAAAAATAATGTGAAAGAAAAGAATGTATCATTGAATAAAATTAATAATCACTCTATGATGGGTAGGCACTGCTAGTATATATATATATATATATATATATGTTTGCGATAAAAATGGTGTAAAGTTTTCCTTCTGTTATCAATGTTGCTATTCCAAGACTTTTGGGTACACAATATTTTTTGTCTTCCCACCTTCATTTCTGCCAGTTATTTTGGTTAAATGATTTATGGTTATTTCTGTCAATCATTACAGTACCTAAAAGTTTTTATCCAAATCCATCCAGTGGAAGGCCCAGAATAGGCTCCCTGTGTCAAAGTTCTGCCCAGCGTACACCAACATGAGGCCCAACTGGAACCTCAATCCCCTAGTAAGTCTTCTGGAATCCAATGTTAACACTCTGTGAAATTTTCCTCAAAATCCATCCTTTGGAAATCCCAGAACTGGCTCCCTGTGTCAAATTTCTGCCCAGTGTACACCAGCAGGAGCTCTGAATGGGATCCCAACACCCTAATATGTTTTCCGGGATCCAATGGTACCACTCTGTGATGTTAGTACCCACACTTGTGTCGCTTAGCTTAGTCATACAGCTACCTCATTGCACCTCTTTTACTTCTTTGCATGATGTGCTGTTTGGGGACTATTTTTTTTAAGTGCCATCCTGTCTGCCACTGCACTGCCACTCCTAGATGGGCCAGGTTTTTGTGCCGCACACTTGTGTCGCTTAGCTTAGTCATACTGCTACCTCATTGCACCTCTTTTACTTCTTTGCATGATGTGCTGTTTGGGGACATTTTTTTTTAAGTGCCATCCTCTCTGCCACTGCAGTGCCACTCCTAGATGGGCCAGGTGTTTGTGCCGCACACTTGTGTTGCTTAGCTTAGTCATACAGCTACCTCATTGCACTTATTTTACTTCATTGCATGATGTGCTGTTTGGGGCCTAGTTTTTTTTAAGTGGCATCCTGTCTGCCACTGCAGTGCCACTCCTAGATGGGCCAGATGTTTGTGCCGCACACTTGTGTCGCTTAGCTTAGTCATACAGCCACCTCGGTGCAACCTTTTGGCCTAAAAACAATATTGTGAGGTGTGAGGTGTTCAGAATAGACTGACTGGAAATGAGTGGAAATGAATGTTATTGAGGTTAATAATACCGTAGGATCAAAATTATCCCCAAATTCTGTGATTTTAACTGTTTTTATGTTTTTTTCAAAACCATCCAGATCCAAAACCAAAACACGAAAGGGTAGTTTTGGCAAAACCAATGCAGATCCAAAACACGAGCATGGAACCAGAACCAAAACCAAAACACGAAAAGTGCCAACCGCACATCTCTTATTTTCACTTACCACTGTAGTCCTCCTTCATTGCTAGAATGTTGACACAAGGAAGGCAGATCCATTCTGTAATGACATTCTCAATTTTCATTTCCAATGATAAGTCTGGGAACCGAGAGAAATAGCTTACTCGAAGCTGAGAAGATTACGACTTAAAATAATTAATCTCCATTTTACATTTCACTAGCCCAATTATTTATGCTGCTGAATGGTATAACACCCACACTGTATTTATGAGCTATATTACAGACAAGCTATGAAGCACATCTGCCACAAGCTTATTTTCCTCCACACCCAGAAAATATCATGCATAGTGCTTGCAGGATTAGAAAAAATTAGATAGCAGATGTTTCTCAGCCTGTAATCCATATAAAAATTAAACAATATGTTCTGAGTCAAGAGTAAACACACAGTATATTGATGTATCCAATGCATCAGCTGAGTTTCCAGTGTAATGTGGAGGAATATGAATTTATTAGATTGTATTTTCTACATCAAGTGAATCAAAACAAAAATAATTTGTATTTAAAGGGATTTTTCCTGTACATGGTATGATGGTACCATACTGGGTGCTCTGATGTCCATTTAGATGAAGGTAAAAAGTGCAAGTTCAACGCCATGTAAATGGCTAATTAGCTTAAGTGTTAAAGAGATTTGGCAGAAAATCCTCTGTAAACTATTTTTTAAAGATTTAGGGGTGCCCTCTCCTGGGGTAAATGGGCACCTCCAAACACACACAGCAGTAAGGAAAACAGCACACCACTCCAGGGTTTTTGCGCAATCTAGCTGTGGCTAGTTTTTTTGTGCAGTACATAAAACCAAAAACATAACAATAAATGCTAGCCCATCTGGGCACTAACTGAACATAATAGATTCCCTCTCTCAGGGTGTTAGGATGTAATGCCCCTACCACAAACACAGGCGTATACACAGTACTTACAGTCAGTGAATCACAGTGTCTCATCACAGGACTGCTGCCTGTTTACCAAATAGTCAGCACCTGAGCCAAGCCCTGATACAGCTTTTATCAGTCTCTTACAGGTGCAGTCACTAAATTATACTGCTCTCAGGCTGAAGGCCTAAGACCCGAAATGGACCTTGTGGATGGAGCCCTCCTTTCTCTCTCACATCCACACCCCCAGGTCTCATTCCCAGGTATTACTGAAAGCCCAAACTCTGATCAAGTCTTTTTAGCAAAACAGACATTTCCTGGGGGTTTAAAATATGTAAGGCAGAAACCTGGGACCAGTATCTCCCATGTATCACTTAACCAGCGCTTCTATCACAATGACTACTTCAAAATTGCCATATTTACCAAGCCCCAAAAAGCTCACCTTTTCAGAGATTGGTCTCTGACAGCCTATCAGCTACATGAATGCAATTTTATACAGAGAGGCATCCAAAGTATATCTATTTGGTAAATAACGCTTGCACTTGCTGTTCACATTTGCATTGCCTCACAGAAATACTTTCTTCATGGCACTTACCCAAAATTGAGATGCAGAAAATCTGTTGTGTTGTGCATAAGTTGAGTCTCTATTTTGATCTTGCTCTTGGAGAGGCGAGTCAGGGGTGTGCACATGTAGGTTCAGTACAGGAATGGCATGCAGACAAAATATGGGCTTTTGATGCATCTCTTAGATTTAACTTTTAGGAGGTGTAACTTTTTGCTACCCATAGGCCTGGTGCATGATTATGGCCGTGTTTCTACATCAGATGCAGCTATACACCTGATCAGTGGTTTCCAAACTCGGTCCTCAAGGACCCCCATCCATTACTGGATTTCCAAGTCTCCTCACAGAATCAAAAGTGAAATAATTATCTCCACCTGTGGATATTTTAAAATGTGTCAGTGAGTAATGACTATATCTGAGAGATGTGTGCATTTTTGAAATCTACTGTACTTTAATGTGACAATTTTACAGTCAACTCTAAATCAGGCCTCTTCAGAAACTACAGCAATATGCTTATTTGCAGCGGTACAATAGCATCTAACGTCTATGTCCTCTTTACTGCCTTTGCAACCACCATTTTCCCTGTCTCCACAAAAAATGTGGAAAATTTACATGGTGGAAACTTTAAAAAAAAGTTACTACAAGGTTCAAATGTTAATGACCACATTTTTTATGAAAATTATTTATAAGGAAAGCGATGGGGATGTTGAGTCTGTCTTCACTTTATTTATCACTTTTGAAGGATGTTATCACATTGTATCTAGAAATGCACTTGGAATATGTTTAGGAACACATCCTTTCCTATAAGAGCTGGTGAATCTTTCAAAACATATGAATATCAAGAGTGCAAAACATTTGCACTGTGCTTTGGCACCTTCGTAAATGACTTTTATTGTATTTCTGGCCATCCTTAAAAACTTCTTGGGACTGTAGAAGCTAATTTCCCTGTTTACTTATACCTATTTAAAAAAAACAAATAGAGATAATAAATTTCAGTATAACTTTTTTTTACTAATATTAGTATTTATTATTACTTATTGCTTGAAGTTTTAAAATTATGGTTTCTTTTGCTACTGTATATTTTTCCATTTATATGTGCAAGGAATGGCTCTGGTAAGTAACTGTAATTTAGCAGCAAAAATCAATATCATTAGTATTGCCAATCACGATGATAACAGCTCAAAAATATTTAAACATAGTCTACTACAATTTAGTGAACATTGCACATGTAAGACATGGAAAATCCCACAAACAGATTCATAATGATAGCTCCTATACTACCAAGCTATCAAATCACATGTTTTAACAATAAATGCCAAACTAGAATCCTAATTGAATTATTCAAACAGATGAAAGCCAAACACTATAACCAAAACAATAGCCAAAATATTTTCTAAACTATACAATAGGAAACAAAGAAACAAAGAGAATAATTCTGTTAGTAACATGTTACATTGTAGTAAAGTAAAAAAACAACAACACCATAATGTCAAAAAGAACAATAACTCATAAAAAAGAAGAAAATCAATAAATAATAATATTCTACAGCTAACTAATCTGAATTAAAAAATAATTAAACATATAAACCCTCAATAAATTCAAAAGGTTACATTTTATTTGTAACCATTAATTAGTGGCAACTTAATCTATATAACCTAAGCACGAGTACTGTAAACATAACTTTAGAGAACCCCTCATTTATCAGTCCTGCCCCAGTTATATATAGCAACATCTGAACCAGATATTTCAAGTCACTTTCAAAGCAGGTTGGCCCAGTCTGTTCATAATGAATCAATAGAACTCTACAAATGCTGGGCGATAGTAAACAATTGGATAAATATAAAGTAGCTAGTATTTAAGGCTTTAGTTTGTAGATGAATCACTTTCTAAGAATCCATGCATACTGTAACATTTAAACAAAAACAAAACTAGATATAAAAATTAAGTATACTACATGATCCTACTCAGCCACAATCTTGTCCTAAAACGCATTAATGCCCAGATCTATACCATCACATAGTCAGATTATGTTTTTATTTATGATGGTCTCATCTCTCTGGCCATCAAATCCCCCACACCCACTTGAAAAATTAAGGAATCCTTGCTCCATGATTGAAATGCATTTGCACTTTAAAATCATTCCTCTCATAATATTTTAATAACTATAATTTAAGTGGTGTAGCGCAATGGCTTTGGTACCCAAATAAGGCTGTCATTAGGTAACACCTAACTGTATTAGCTTCCAACTTTAAAAGAGGATGTATTATCAAATTGTTTACAAAATTGTAATTACAACAGAAAGCTTCTCCGAATCCTGACACACTGCAGACAATGAGTTCGTTAGAGAGGAATTGAACATCCTCTTTATTTACCAGCCTTAACCAATAGTTCTATGCAAAAGGGGATAACTCCTAAAATCTCTGCTTGTAACATATTTGTCATATGTGACTCTGAAGGAGTTTAATGAACTTCAAAAGATTTGCTCGTCTTACATATTTATTTATTTATTAACAGTTTCTTATATAGCGCAGCAAATTCCATTGCACTTTACAATTTGAAATAACAATAACAAACTGGGTGATAACAGCCATAGAGGTAGGAAGGCCCTGCTCGCAAGCTTACAATCGATAGGGAAATAGCACCTTTCCTTGTGTACATATGCCTATCTATTGCATAGAATGAGAAGACATGTGAGGATATGTGTGGACTGTACAGAGTGGATGCAATTTGATAGGAAGGTTTATGAAAGTTATGTGGGCGGTTCTGGAATTACATAAATTGCATAATTTCGGGCAAAGCTCAAAGGAGCATGTGATACAGAAGCAGGCAAGAGTCATGGCAGAGTTCCTTGCAGCCATTTGACTCCCACAGTTGTTCCCTCGGATAGCTAGCCATTTTACCGCTGACACTTCCGTGGAATGGATGGTGTAGGCTGTGAATGGTCAATACTGTAAGGACCTAGAACAGTGTTTCCCATCCTCGGTTCTCAAGGCACACTAGCAGTCCTGGTTTTAAAGATTGCCATAGCTGAATACAGCTGACTTAATTAGTACCTCAGTTATTTTGATTTTAACATTTATGCTCAATCATGGATATCCTTAAAATCTGGACTGTAGTGTGCCTTGAGGACCGAGGTTGGGAAACACTGTTGTAGAACCTGATGGCTTCCTAGCAGTCTACTATAAAATATTTGCATTAATATTTGCATTAATATACTATTAAAATATCCTCCTTCTTCAATGCCAGTCTTAGAGAGAATCCCTGGTACAAAGAATCCCTGGCAACTAGGATCTTGAAACTGTAAAAAGGGTAGAGATATCCACAGTTGTGCTAGACACCAATATCCTTGGTTAATTGTACTTTAAAGCTCTACACCAAGATTCTGGCCAACATATTCAGTACTACCTATCCTGGTTCACTGTTTTATTACAGGTAGGCAAGCACAGGATAACTAAAAGAGAACCATTGACCTTATCCACATTCTGAGTACAATGAAAACTCCTTCAAATATCTTATCTCTGGATGCAGAGAATGTGTTCCACAGGTCTGGTGATTTATGCCCCAGGTTATGTGTTATTTGGTCTTGTTGGATGCTTTCTCACAAATGTCAAAGCTCTACACCCCTTTCCTTCAGGGAGTGTCATGATCAAAGGTTCTGACTCTAATATATAAGATTTGGGGATGGGCAGACAGGTAAGTAGGCCCAGAAGGAGCTCAACAGTACCAGCCTCTTTCCCCAGCCCAGCACACAGCAACATGTGGAGGATCTATAGAAGGAGAGAGAGATAATGAGAGATAAGATCCATGAACTCTCGGAGTTAATGGAGTCAGGCCTGAACTGGGCACCTCCTCCATTGTCCCACGTTCTGTTCTAGTAAGTGCATAGGCGTGTGTACATAGACACACTCTAATGTCAAACATCCCACTCACAGCACAACCAACTGCGAATCTAGGAGCATATGTGGCCAATTAATCCCCCACCCCCCACGGCCCCAGTCAGGATTACAGGCCGGGAGAATCATGATTGCCTCACAACTTCCTGGCTCCGCCTCTCAGCTGTCCTTTGTACGCATGATCATGTCATGCAGTGCGCACATCCAACAGTACTCTCCACCTGTGCCAGGCATTACTAGGAGCGGCACACAAACATCAAAGCTCCTCCAAGGACTACATTTGCTGACAGCCATGGCATCATTGTCAGGCTGCAGATGTTAGTCCAGGCTGTCTGTCAGAGACAGTGACTTTGAGGGGGTAATATGATTCATATATATATATATATATATATATATATCTAACTTAAATCAGAAGTGAGTAAAATCCATCCCAAAAAAGTTAATAATTTATGTTTCAGAATCCAGTAAAATAAACTAACACCCATACAATGTTAATTTAAAAACAATTTAAGAATAATATCTAGAGTAATTATAAATATTCTATATGGCCACCTGTTGTTACGTTAGTAATATATTCTATATGGCCACCAGTAATTACATATTCTATATGGCTACCAGCCATTACGTATTTTATATGGCCTCCTGTATCTGCTCTATAAAACTATAATGTTATTCTAAAACAACTTTTCTGATTTTTGTTTCGTATTGGATAAGTATTGTCAATTGTTATTTCATTAATTGTATATACAGTATGAAGATTATTGATTATTGATTAGACTGGAAACAATATGCACAAATATCTAATTCATCACAAATAGCACTAACAATAATAATACATTTAAAAATTAAAAACTGCAGATTAAGTGCAGGTTATTGAAGAGATTGCTACACTCAGAGCACTAATTAAAAATATAGATGTGCGGCTCTTTTCTTGTTTTGTGTTTTGGTTTTGGTTATAATTCCACTTTTGTGTTTTGGTTTTGGCTTGGTTTTGCCAAAACCACCCTTTCGTGTTTTGGTTTTGGTTTTGGATCTGGATGATTTTTGAAAAACAACAACATAAAAACAGCTAAAATCACTGAGTTTGGGGGTCATTTTGCTCCTACGGTATTATTAACCTCAATAACATTCATTTTCACTCATTTCCAGTCTATTCTGAACACTGAACACCTCACAATATTGTTTTTAGGCCAAAAAATTGCACCAAGGTGGCTGTATGACTAAGCTAAGCTACACAAGTATGCGGCACAAACACCTGGCCCATCTAGGAGTGGCACTGCAGTTGCAGACAAGATGGCACTATTCAAAAACTAGTCCCCAAACAGCACATGATGCAAAGAAGAAAAAGAGGTGCACCGAGGCTGCTGTATGACTAAGCCAAGCGACACAAGTGTGCGGCACAAACACCTTGCCCATCTAGGAGTGGCACTGCAGTGTCAGACAGGATGGCACTTTTCAAAAACTAGGCCCCACTGTAGTTATACGTCCAAATCACTGAAATTATACGTTCAAATTACTGGTATTAAATGGCAAAATCACTGGAATTATACGTCCAAATCACTGGAATTATACGTCCAAATCACTGGAGTTATATGTCCAAATCACTGGAATTATACATCCAAATCACTGGAATTAAATGGCAAAATCACTGGAATTATACGTCCAGATTACTGGAATTATACGCCCAAATCACTGGAATTAAATGGCAAAATCACTGGAATTATACGAATTATACGTCCAAATCACTGGAATTAAATGGCAAAATCACTGGAATTAAATGGCAAAATCTCAGTATCGCCTGCCTAGTGAAGTGGAATCTAGAAGGGATTTGGTACCAGGGACACAATACCTTCATCAATTGTCTAAATCCTACTGCACTAATGACGGATAACGGACGCACGTCTAACACCAACATAAGTGTCAAGGCCTCAGTTAGGAGTGCTTCCATCGTCATGTGAAGCTGAACCACTAGTCATGAACATAGGCCAGGGCCTCAGCCATTCCTTGCCACTCTGTGTTGTAAATGGCATATTGGAAAGTTTACATTTCTCCTCAGACCATTTAAATTTCTTTTTTGGGTCTTTTTACTGAACTTTGGCTTTTTGGAATTTACATGCCCACTACAATCACATTGGGCATCGGCCTTGGCAGACGACGTTGATGGCATTTCATCGTCTATGTCATGGCTCGTGGCAGCAGCTTCAGCACTAGGAGGAAGTGGTTCTTAATCTTTCCCTATTTTATCCTCCAAATTTTTGTTCTCCATTATTTTTCTGGAGTTATATAACACAATATGCGGCACAGGAATGACTGGAATGACTGATGGACAGGACACTACCACTGGTCTGATGCAACCCAACACAACACAACAACACTGTAAGAGACTTGTGGTTGTTATAATTATTATAATACTGTAGCAGTGGACATATAGTAGCAGCGTATACCACTGTGACTGCCTGGTCACTGGAATGACTGATGGACAGGACACTACCACTGGTCTGATGCAGCACAACACGGCAACACTGAACTGATGCAGCACAACACAGCAGCAATGGACATATGGCAGCAAGAGGACACAAACACTGTGACTGGACTAATACAGCACAAGACACTACCTCAGAGGACACCGAGGACACTGAGGACGGAGGCACTTCCTCTCTCTACACTCTCCAAGTCCAGAGTGAAAATGGCGGGGCCGCGCGGCTCATTATATGGAATCCAAACCCCGCGAGAATACGACAGCGGGATGATGACGTTTTGCCTCGTTCTGGTTTCCGAGTCAGGTGGTAAAACCTGAGCCTTGCTCGGAACCGTACTCGAATGGTGAAGATCGGTACGGTTCGGTTCTCTGAGAACCGAACCCGCTCATCTCTAATTAAAACACTATTAATAGAAGAAACACTATTAGGAAACCTTTCATCTAATGTTCTCAGCAGCAATACAATACAGAGCGAACAATACAGCAGGGGATTAAGTCATTACAGCAGGGGATTAAGGGAGATAGATGAGCAGGGCTCCATCTGTACACACACAATACTGTGCAAAAGTTTTAGGTAAGTGTGGAAAAATTGCTGCAAAGTAAGAGTGCTTTCAGTAGTAGAAGAGTTAATGGTTTATTTTTATTTTATCAATAATAATATCTGACCAACCTTTGCCAGAGAGGTTGTTCCAAACATCTTGGAGAACTAAGCACAGATCTGCTGTGGATGTAGTATTGCTCAAATCCTTCTGTCTCTTTCCTGTAATCCCAGACAGACTCAATGATGTTGAGATCAGGGTTCTGTGGGGGTAATAGCATCACTTCCTGGACTCCTTGTTCTTAATGATGTTTGGGAGAATTCAGTATGTTTTACAGGTGGGGAGGATGCTGGCTGTCAATATACCGTCAACGGCAACCCGCCCACCAGAATGCCAGCATCCGGGCGAGCACTAACAGTCCCCTTGCGGGCTCGATGCACTTGCCACAGGATCTAATCCCACTCTATGGGTGTCGTGGACATCCATGAGCGGGAATAGCCCTGGTGCGCTGGGATTCTGTCTGGTGGCATTGTCAGCTGTCGGGATTACGGCATCGGTATCCTAACCACCGGATTCCTGACAGCCGTCAAATTAAACACATCCCCCATAACGATGCTTTATACATCTACCCCTGTGTGCTGCAGCACTGTGAGGCACAGTGTTAAAAAAATTCTATGTAGTACAGCAACTCTGCCATCCAGTGATGTGCCATGACTACATGGTATGTAATAGCTCTTGTCCTGCCCATGTAGGGCCACTTCTACAAAATTTTACAAGAACACTTTTAGTTCCCAATCAGCACCTGGTCTGCAGCAAAAGACGCAAGGAAGGCGGCATTTGCATCCAATCAGGCCCTGTCAGCCTCATTAGGGCTGCTTCCATACATTTTCCAGGCTGGTTTTCCATCTAAATCTGCCACTGACAGAGGGTATGAGATAATAATAAGAAGAATAAATACTTATCAATATTGTGTGATGATGATATTAACTCTGATGATGGTGAGGAATCAGATGATGAAAATTACATCTTTCAACCGTAGAGAGGATTAACAGCACTGTTAGGTGCCTTAAGCCAGTTGGTAGCTTGTTATGTGGAGGTCCAAACAAACCAAGCACTTAATTCACAAACGTGGAAGTCCCTTTCGCTTTGTTAAACTGTGCATATCCTTTTTAATATAAAACTTAAGGGCGGGTGGGAGGACCCAAGGACAATTCCATCTTGTACCACTTTTCTTTTCATTATGCGCTGTATTTTTGGGGGGCATTGTGGACGGTCTTTTTGAAGTCAAACATTTTATTTAGTATATTGTTAATACATTACTAATTTGCATCATATTTGCAAACAGAATTAACTGTCATGTGTTGTGCTGCTGCTCTGTTGCTTAAGTTAACCAGCCAGCCTTTGGCCAATATTGGAAATCAATACTGTGAGCTGTGAGGTCGTCAAAATTGATTGGAAATGACTGGAAATGTTATTGAGGTTAATAATACAGTAGGCACAAAATAAGTCCCAAATGATGTGATTTTAGCTGTTTTAGCAATTTAAAAAGAAAATCCAGCTCAAAAACCTCCTACACCTGTCCCTTCTCTGCTCTCTCCCCACCTGTGTCTCTGCCCCCTTCCAAACCTGTGCTTCCACCCCCTCTCAACCTGTATCTCTGCCCCTCAACACCTGTTTCTCTGTACAGAGATGTAATGTGGGGAGATGGTGTAGTAGTGGTATAGTGCAGAATGTAGTCTGGGAAAGTATCATAGTGATGTAGTATGGGGAGGAAGAGATAGTACAGAGATGTAGTGTTGTATTGATATAGGGGGTTATTCAGCATCAGTAGCAGCTCTGCTAAAATTGCAGAACCGCTACTGGTAAAAATCAGGTGGTATTCAGTATGCCGCCTGTTGGGATCATGGCGCTCAGTATAACGGCGCCGGGAATCCCGACACCCGGCATACTAACAACTATTCTCCCTCTTGGGGTCCATGGAGGGATAATAAATAGTGTGGCATGCGTAGCACGCCACCGGGTCCGCAAGGGGCTCATTTGCGCTCACCCAGCTGCCGGCATGCTGGCGGTCGGGATCCCGGCGCCTGTGTGCAATCACTCCCACAGCCATTTGCGTCCCTAACGTAGTCTCCTCCTGGGAAGAGCACTCCGCCTCAGACATGCCGACACATGTGTACCCAACACACGCAGACACACTGGGCCTATAGGGGACAGACCCACAGTAAAGCCTGTCAGAGAGACACAGAGGGAGTTATTGCCAGCTCACACCCCAGCACCCAATCCCGGTCTGAAACACCACAGAAATGCCCCAAACCTGTAGCGCTTTTATAATGTACATATAATGCACCAAAATAACTGTGCCCCCCCCCCCCCCCATTTTTCACCCTGATACATTATTCAGCAGTGTGAGGAAGGACTAGCGTCTCTGCAGCCTTGTGTAGAGAAAATGGCACCGGGCTGTGTGCTGTGAGGGCTAAGCTCCGCCCCAGTAATGGTGCGCTTCAGACCTGCTCTTTGTAACTAAATTCTTATACTGGCGGGGGTCCGGACAGTGCCCTGGCACTATGTCTGCTCTTGCCAGGTAGTTATTGAGGTTAGATATGCTGCCCAGGGTCCCCCCCCCCCCCCCCCCGCGCCATGCACCCTGTAGTGCCACTGTGCAGTGGGAGCATGGCGCGCAGCGTGCGATCGCTGTACGGTACCTCAAAGCCGTCACTGAAGTCTTCTGATCTTCTTCTACTCACCTGTCTTCTGACTCTGCAAGGGGGGTGACGGCGGGCTCTGGGAACGGGCATCTAGGCGTACCTAGCAATCAAACCCTCAGGAGCTAATGGTGTCCTGTAGCCAAAGAAGCAGAGCCTTTAAACTCACAGAAGTAGGTCTGACTTCTCTCCCCTAAGTCCCATGAAGCAGGGAGACTGTTGTCAGCAGTTCTCCCTGAACATAAAAAACCTAACATAAAGTCTTTTCAGAGAAACTCAGTAGAGCTCCTCAGAGTGCATCCAGTCTGCCTGGGCACAGATTCTAAACTGGAGTCTGGAGGAGAGGCATAGAGGGAGGAGCCAGTTCACACCCCTTTGAAAGTCTTAAAGTGCCCATGTCTCCTGCGGATCCCGTCTATACCACATGGTTCTTGAAGTGACCCCAGCATCCTCTAGGACGTAGGAGAAAAGTCAGAGCTGCAGTTGTTAAACATTAAATGCACACTACTGTATGCTGTAAAATATAGGGATGCTGCTGGCCATGTATGTTGTAAAAAGTCAAAGGTGCAGTTGTTAAACATTAAAAGCACACTGCTGTATACTGTAAAATATAGGGGTGCTGCTGGCGCTGTATATTGTAAAAAGTCAGGGGTGCAGTTGTTAAACATTAAAAGCACACTGCTGTATGCTGTAAAATATAGGGGTGCTGCTGCTGTTCAAATAACATTACACTGGCCCTGTATGTTGTAAAAATTCAGAGGCGCAGTTGTTAAAAATTAAAAGCACACTGCTGTACACTGTAAAATATTGGAGTGTTGCTGTTCAAATAACATTACACTGGCCCTGTACGCTATAAAAATTCAGGGGTGCAGTTGTTAAAAATTCAAAGCACACTGCTGTATGCTGTAAAATCAATAAATCAATATTCATTGGCCCTGTCTTGTATGCTGCAATTATTCTAGGGTGCAGTGAAAATCAACGTACACTGGCCCTGTCTTGTATGCTGTAATTATTCTAGGGTGCAGTGAAAATCAATGTACAGTACACTGGCCCTGTCTTGTTTGCTGTAAAATTACAGGGATATTGTGAACTTGGAACATCCTCCCTTATACGTCACCTGCTGCGCAGGTCATTGTCAAGTTCAGAAACTTTGGGTAATAGTGTAAGCAGTCCACTGACACATACATGATGTGGTTTTGTTTGTTTGAATATTATTTCTCTGTGAGGATGTAAACACTGAAGAAGGAGGCGGGGATCTGAGGATGAGGACGACATCTTGCCACTATAAAGCCAGTTTGTGCAAGGATAGATTAATTGCTTCTTTTTTGGTGGGTGCCCAAACAAACCAATCATTTCAGCCACAGTCGTGTGGCAGACCCTGTCGCTGAAATGATTGGTTTGTTAAATTGTGCATGTCCTGTTTATACAACATAAGGGTGGGTGGGAGGTCCCAATGACAATTCTTTCTTGCACCTCTTTTTCTTCTTTGCATTATGTGCTCTTTGGGACCTAGCTTTTAAAACTGCCATCCTGTCTGCCACTGCAGTGCCACTTCTAGATGGGCCAGGTTTTTGTGCCGCCCACTTTTTTCGCTTAGCTTAGTCATCCAGCTACCTCATTGCACCACTTTTTCTTCTTTGCATTATGTGCTCTTTGGGGCCTAGTTTTTAAAACTGCCATCCTTTCTGACACTGCAGTGCCACTCCTAGATGGGCCAGGTGCTTGTGCCGTCCACTTGTGTCACTTAGCTTAGTCATCCAGCTACCTCATTGCACCTCTTTTTCTTCTTTGCATTATGTGCTCTTTGGGGCCTAGTTTTTAAAACTGCCATCCTGTCTGACACTGCAGTGCCAATCCTAGATGGGCCAGGTGTTTGTGCCGCACACTTGGGTCGCTTAGCTTACTCATCCAGCTATCTTATTGCACCTCTTTTTCTTCTTTGCATTATGTGCTCTTTGGGGCCTAGTTTTTAAAACTGCCATCATGTCTTCAACTGCAGTGCCACTCCTTGATGGGCCAGGTGTTTGTGCAGCCCACTTGTGTCGCTTAACTTAGTCATCCAGCTACCTCGGTGCAACCTTTTGGCCTAAAAACAATATTGTGTGGTGTTCCGAATAGACTGGAAATGAGTGGAAATTAATGTAATTGAGGTTAATAATACCATAGGATCAAAATTACCCCCAAATTCTGTGATTTTAGCTGTATTTATGTTTTTTTAAAAAATCATCCAGATCCAAAACCAAAACCCGAAAGGGTGGTTTTGGCAAAACCAATCCAGATCCAAAACACGAGCGGGGATCCAGATCCAAAAACAAAACCCAAAAAGTGCCCGCCGCACATCTCCAATTACATTATGGGGGCTAATTCAGACCTAATCGGTGCTGTGCATTTTCATACAGCGGGCGATCAGGTCTGAAGTGCGCATACCAGAGAAGCGGTCGGCATCTTAGTCCAGCGATCGCCTCTGCCTGATTGACAGGCAGAGGAGTTCGCTGGGCGGGAGGGGGTGGGCCAGCGACGTTGGGCCGCTGTTTTGGGGGCGTGGTCCGGGCAATGCAGGTGTACCCGGACCGTGCATGGGGGCAGGCAGCGGCAGCTGTGTGATGTCACATGCAGATGCTGTGAATCGTAGAGTGATGGGTAGCTCCCTGCCTGCGCGCAGGATCTGCGTTGGTAGAGAGCTACTCTTCAGGTACAAAAGTATCGCTGCCGTGTGATGCTTTTGTACCTATGTGGGGGGGGCAGAGCCAGATATGCAGGGTGGACTAGTCCTGTGCTGGGCGCCTCCCCCCCCCCCCCCCCCCGCATGTCTGTGAAAGTGATCATAGATGTGCTAAATTTAGTACATCTACGATCAAGTCTGAATTACCCCCCTAGCATACAATAATTAACGTATCTGTAATCTTCTTTACAAGTTGAGTAAGCCACATGTTATATTACTGCAAACTGATTGCTCATTTCACTGCAATAGTAAATAGATCACAGCAGCATTATCATGAGAATATTAGATTTGGCTATTTGTCGTCATCATCATCATCATCATCATCATCATCATCAGTTAGTGCACCAGTATTCCAGCACCTGCAATGTGATCTGAATCCAAACAGCCTCATGTTCATCTGATTGGTTCTTATCATGGGATTCATTTTGCGCGAACACCTTTATTGTACTGAGACTGAGACACCCTCCCATCCCTGCCTCAGCCTCAATTGCACAAGGAACTGCAACTGCCAAATGACACGTAGGGTCATAGAGCTATAAGGAAATGCATTCACAGCTCTGAATGTGTCTGCAGCTGCTTTGCGAAAATATGCAAATGTTGCAGATGCTGGGATTTATAATGAAGCATTCCAGATCCACCACTTCTGCAAGAAGACGCAAACATCAGATTCCCATCACTCGATAATCAAGCTTCTGAGTAGTTCTGTAACCCTATGGCCGCACAGACATAGCGACGGGACTGAGAGTCATTGTCACTGTGTACAGGATCACAGTTGCAGGCAGTAATATGTTCACGGCAGTTTAGTAGTCACCACACCATTACTGCTCACAAACAGCGCCTGACTGTTAATCACTCTGCAAATAAATCCTCACTGCATTGCCCTTACAAGACCACCGCAGCACATGCACAGTGCAACTCCAACACATGTGCAGTGGCAAAAATTGCTCCACAGAGTACAAAATCGACATTGCGGCCATCTGTGAATCGGCCCTCAGTTGTCAAGTGTATGACAAATAGATATGAGTGTAAGAGCAGTGCATTTTGTAGGGTTTACAGTTCCAAGGTGTTCATAAATCTGAGTGGTAACAAAGCTATCCACTAGAGATGAGCAGGTTCAGTTCTCTGAGAACCGAACCCTACCGAACATCACGTATCGAGACCAGATCCGAGTCCGGCTCAGGACTTCCCGCCAGACTCGGAAACCAGAACGAGGCAAAACGTCATCATCCCGCTGTCGGATTCTCGTTGGTTTTGGATTCCATATAAGGAGCCGCGCGTCATCGCCATTTTCACTCCAGTCCTGGAGAGTGTAGCAAGAGGACGTGTCTCTCTCCTCAGTGTCTGTCTGTGCGGGAAAGTGGTGTGGCGACCTGCTCTGTCTTATGTGTCATTCCAGTGCTGTCTTGTGCTGCATCAGTCCAGTGTTGGTGTCTTGTGCTGCATCAGTCCAGTCACAGTGGTGGTGTCCTCTGCCGCCATATGTTCAGAGCCGCTGTATAAGTCCAGTCCAGTGGTGCTGTGTTGTGCTGCATCAGTCCAGTGGTGGTGTCTTGTGCTGCATTAGTCCAGTCACAGTGGTGGTGTCTTCTGCTGTCCATATGTCCAGTGCTGCTGTATAAGTCCAGTCCAGTGGTGCTGTGTTGTGCTGCATCAGTCCAGTGGTGGTGTCTTGTGCTGCATCAGTCCAGTCACAGTGGTGGTGTCTTCTGCTGACCATATGTCCAGTGCTGCTGTATAAGTCCAGTCCATTGCAGTGGTGCTGTGTTGTCCTGCATAAATCCAGTGGTGGTGTCCCTGTGCGGCTGTAGTACCACTCCTAGATGGGCCAGGTGTTTTTGCCGCACACTTGTGTCGCTTAGCTTAGTCATACAGCTACCTCATTGCACCTCTTTTACTTCTTTGCATGATGTGCTCTTTGGGGCCTAGTTTTTGAAAAGTGCCATCATGTCTGCCACTGCAGTGCCACTCCTAGATGGGCCAGGTGCTTGTGCCGAACACTTGTGTTGCTTAGCTTAGTGATCCAGCGACCTCGGTGCAACTTTTAGGCCTGAAAACAAGATTGTGAGGTGTTCAGAATAGACTGGAAATGAGTGGAAATGAATGTTATTGAAGTTATTAATACCGTAGAATCAAAATTACCCCCAAATTCTGTGATTTTAGCTATTTTTATGTTTTAAAAAAAAAAAATCATCCAGATCCAAAACCAAAACTCGAAAGGGTGGTTTTGGCAAAACCTATCCAGATCCAAAACACGAGCAGGGATCCAGATCCAAAACCAAAACACAAAATACGAAAAGTGCCCGCCGCACATCTCTTCTATCCACCATCAGTAGCCACGACTTGGTGTGTTGTATTAATCAGGTGTCCCAGGGACGTGTGTGACACCAAGAGGTTTCCCTCTGCTGTGTAGGTACAACATTACATTATCATTAAGGGAAAAAAATAAAATTAGCCCCATTAGGTTAATTGGGGTGGAAAATGCTGGTAGCCTGGGGCTTTATCATCTGAGGCTATTCAATTACTGACCTTTTTTTACCCAAACCTCCTTTTGATACCCGTTAACGTAACGTAACAATATTTTTGGATTATTTGAATAGATGCTAATAGCTCTTACTGTATATCTGTTATAATAGGTTTGATGTTCCTATAAAATCAGTATAATACAATTGTATATCCTGGTTTGATATAAGAAATGCTTTAAAATGAGGATAATAAGAACACTATTGTAACTATCAACTATAATTTATCTGTTTAAAAATTGTTCAGTACCCTGAGTTTACTTTTAACAAGATTTTTTTTCACAACTGCATTCTGTTAATACATTAAAATGTAGGACAGTTGATAAAACGCTATATAGTTTTATTCACTGTATTAGCATAATTTCTAAATATTGTGTTCTCTCTGTAGAATGTAAATATATTGCCAGGATTCCAAGGGAAAAAAAACTTTACAACTATTTAGCCAATTACCCTGTATATTTATACAGGATAAATGATTTGCTGAAAAAGCATTTACGGCCTTTGCCCTTATAAATATCACTTGCGGTATTTTAGAGATATGTGCATTGAAAATCTGGTCCAACTTGGGAATGTGCTGGTATTTTGAGAGAACATGTTTAATATTTCCCTCTTCCCTTTTTTTTCATTTCCTTTTATTTTTCAGTCGTTATTTTTGGTAGAACATTTTCTAAAAAAAATTCCATAGTGAAACCTATTTCCAAGAAGGTGGACAATCAGGAATTGCTCATCAAACTTGCAATATTGCTACAGTAGGAAAACTGGGAAAACTGAATATTTTTCTGCCATCTGACAAAGTGATAGCCGGCTTCAAAGAATAAACATTTTATGTAAAGATGTGGGTCACTTACCGCCATCCTAATATAACATGCATATTAGCAGTACAAGTCAAGACGTTTTATCAAATGTATTTTGATAACCAGATTTCATTATGTTGGTGGCAATCCCTATACTGTATCGGCTGAAGCTCTTTGGGAACCAAAACCTCTCATCAGTAAGACATTTTGCCGTTTTATAAATATGCCCATAAAATAGCTTTAAACTACATTGGCTACAGTGCCACCCAAAAAGAGTGTGTGATAATTTATTGTAAATACCTGTTTGATGTTATTTGGAGCACACTACTCTTACCTTAATATCTATATAACATTTGTGAATAGCCAGTCCTGAGATCGACATACGCAGTGGGAGCAGGTCATCATGCCCACTAACTTCCCCACCAATGGCTCCCGCACCACAGGGGGCAGAGTGAACAGGAAAGCAGCGCTGAGGTGGACATCTGGCCAAAAGATGGCATGGCTCTTGTAAGTGAAAAGAGTGGAGGTGGTGAGAGACCCCTCGGCCCAGCAAATTTAACAAGTCCAATATACTAGCTGATACATAATTGTGTGTGTATGTGTGTATATAATATCTCTCTCTCTGTTTAGTTTAGTACTTGAGTAATGCATGTATTTATCTTCCTATTTATTGGTTATGTCCCAATTTGCATTTCAATTAGACCATCTATTCCACATACAGTAGCAATGCAGGGTTAGTTTCAATAGCAATCTAGACAGAAGGTACCTAGTAGGTACAGAGGTCATTCAACACCCTATTATCTTTATATTATCAATTATTACTATCATGCAGAGTCAAAGTTACTTAGGGGCAGGTCGAAAGTTGCAGTAGATCGTAAGTAAACTACCAACCAATCAGCTCCTATCTGCTGTTTTTCAAACACAGCCTGTAACATGGCAGTGAGGAGATGATTGGCTGGTACTTTCTCACTCCCTGGGGATTAGTACACCCCCCAGTAGTATTTTTGCAATCTTGTTGCTTTAGGATTTAAGTAATATGACTAGTTTTTGGTGCTCCTCAGTTTAAACCACTTAGATTAGCCAAATGTACACCCCTCACCACGCTCTTCAAAAAGCTTTAAAAACTTAGGGAAAAGCTACATGTTACTACAGCCTGCTTGAAAGAGTATGAATCCAACAGATCTGAGATTGGCTATATAATTGAGCTAGTTAGATCTCTTGGATCTATTGTGCACTAAAAAGGTCCAGAAATGAAGCTTCTTAATTAAATAGTTTGAATTCAATTGCATATTTTATTTTTGCATATTATAATTTGGGGTTGCTATTTGTTATATAAGTAAAGTTGCTTTATATATGGGTTGTTGTGATTGTACTAGTGCATGTGTTTCTTGCTCATGGACCACAGGCCAGTGACTTGATCCTATGTATCACTTTTATTAAAGCGAGATAATGCAGCTGAAAGTTATTTTAAATTGCTTCTTGTTTACGTAACAGCAGGTTTGAAAATAATTTCTGTTGAAAGGATTATTATGGATTCAGGAGAAGATGATTGGATTAAATCTCTATTACAAAGAAAAGCATATTGGATTTCACCTTCAGGAACAGATTATAAATATGATCTCAACAAAATGATGAGCTCTGTTTTAAAGAGGTATTATTTCTAGGACCAAGTAAGGGCGAGGGAGGAGGTTACTGACAGTAGGAAAAAATGTCTGATTTGGAGCCATTTGCTTTTCTTTGTCATTTTTCTGCAGACCCTCCTTGTGAAACACCGCAGTTTCCCAAGTGGAGGCCATTGCCTCCCCTCCCCGCCCCCAACGGGTCCGGCGCATCCACAAAGTACAGACAATTTATACGTTGCTGTTTGAGAAGTAGCAGCGACTGGACCTGAATGAGGTCCATAGGGACGGATTCAGATGTGGTTGGAGTTGCTATCACTGCTGCTTGCATTGTAGCAGAAGTGATAGAACTAATATGGTGCTGTATTTCTGATCCGAACTGCGTCCTAGGACACACCATTGGATCATCTCCAACACAATTGGCCGGCTGTTTGACCCATGGGGTTGAACAAGCCGGCCGTCGCAGTAGCTTACAAAAGGCCAGGAAATCTCCACCCCCTGACAGAGATTCTGGGCTCATTCCTCTCCCAAAATGGCAGTGACATGCCTCCGTTTTGAGAAACAGAGGATGATGCCACCTCCTCCTCACCCTCCAAACATCCTGTGTAGCATGACCAATTCGTACACGCAAAAAACAGGCCCTGCGCATGCGAGAAGTAATGAACATTGCTACTTTGCAGCACAGGACGGCACGTCTTCCACATCTGAATCAGGCCCATTATGCACCACACTGTAATGCCCTTTACACAATATCCCACACATCGAAATGCCCCTTACACACTGGGCCTGATTCAGATGTGGTTGGAGTTGCTATTGCTTTTGATTACACAGAAGCAGCAGCGATAACACTAATATGGTAATGCAGCAGGAGGTATCACACTGTCTGCTGCATTACTGATAGGAACTGCATCCTAGGACGCAGTATCGGGTCATATCCAACACCATGTGGTTGCGCAAGTCAACCGCCAAAGGAGCTACAAAGAGGTCAGGAAATCTCTGTCCACTGACAGAGATCCTGGCCTTGTCCCTCCCCACAATGGGGTAGACACACCTGAGAAATGGAAGCCATCGCCATCCCCTCCCGCCATCCAATTGGCAGTAGCCTGTAAAGCACAGACAGTCTGCTGCTGTCCTGCACCCTGTGTCGCAGGACCCATTCCCGCACACGCAAAATAAGTCCAGGGCATGTGCAAAGTACCGAACATCGGTACTTTGCGGAGCAAGACAGCACTCTGTCCCCATCTGAATCAGGCCCATTATGCACCACACCGTAATGCACCTTACAAATTATACACCACACCATAATGCCCCTTCCACAATATACCACACATCGTAATGCCCCTTACACATTATGCCACACACAATAACGCTCCTTACACATTATGCCACACACAGTAACACCCCTTATAACATTATGCCTCACAGTAATGCCCCTTACACACGGCAGCATCGTACATACCAGGCTGGGAGTCTGCTTCCTATCTGGATGCTCTTGTTTGCAGCTGCCCCACTTTCTTGTACTGCTCGCTGTCATTGGTTTATGTGCCCTTCTCTTCCTGGCTGGCTGGAGCTTCTGAACTACTATATGTATATGTGTGCCACAGTCTGAGACAGACTGTGGTGCCATAGCTCTGACCAGACTCCATCCAGAAACCCCAGCCACTGCGAACTGGTCATGAGGATTCTCGGAGATGTAGTTTTAGCATTTTGCAGTACTGCACGGCTGGGAGATGAGATGGCGGCTCAGCTGAGAGCTCCGTGTTCCCCCCAGCTCAGGCCTCGGCTCAGTGATCCTGCTGAGACATTGGCCACAGTCGACCTGTGCCACTGCACAGATTGCCTGGCACTACATGACCCTGTTCTACAGTGTTATTTTTTTATTAGCTGAGTAAAAATAATAATAATAATAATAATAATAATAATAATAAATTCACTTAAAATTTCAGGTGTTAGGCTGTAATGGTTACCAGTTGTGCCAGTGGGCAGTGTGTCGGATTGCAGTGGAAGTGCTACTGAATCCTTTTCTCTGTCTTGCTTGTTATCATGTATCGGGACTTCCCACCTTACTCGGATCCCAAAGCGAGGCCCAACGTCATCTTCCCGCTGTCGGATTCTCGCGGGTTTTAGATTCTATAAAGGTCCCCGGTGATTGGCACCATCTTCACTCCAGCTGTAGAGAGTGTACTGGACGGATGTGTCTGTCAGTATTGTGTTATTTCGGCGTGGGGCGGGTGTAGCTGAAACGAGTGCTCTGTGTCTGCTCTGCTGTATCAGTTGGGGTGCTCTGTCTGATCTGCTGTTATCAGTCCAGGGGTGCTATGTCTGCTCTGCTGTTATCAGTCCAGGGGTGCTATGTCTGCTCTGCTGTTATCAGCCCAGGGGTGCTATGCCTGATGTATCTGAAAGAGGTGATCTGTCCATACATCCAGGTGGCTCTGCCCCAGTGTTAATTAAATTAACCCAGTAACATCCAGGGGCTGGTGTGTCCTATCAGTATCAATCCAGGGGTGCAATGTCTGCAGTATCTGAAAGGGGTGATCTGTCCATTCATCCAGGTGCTCTGCCCCGGTATAAAATTAAAATAATAAAATCTAAAAACAAAAAGCCTAAAAGTATAATTATAAAAAAATATATATATTTTATTTGTTTGTGCTGTACGCCAGTGTACTATACATTTTTTAATTATTTTCGTAAGTACTGTGACACTGCCGGTCAGACCGAAGTATATTATTATTTTCTACTCATACACGTATTGTGCGACGCTGTTGGTGAAGGTCAACTGCAGTGTTCGATCACCATATCTGACTCACACACGTTTTGTGTGATGCTGTAGGTAAAGGTGGCACCACAGTTATATATTTTATTTCCTATTCATCCACGCATTGTGTGATGCTGTTTGTGAAGGTCAGCCGCAGTGTTCAATTTTTATTTCGGACACATACACGTATTGTGTGACGCTGCGGGTGAAGGTGGTACCACGGAAATATATTTTATTTCCTACTCATACACGTATTGTGCCACACTGTTGGTGAAATTAAATCGTAGTGTTCGATTATTATCTCTGACTCATACACGTATTGTGTGACACTGTAGGTGGTACATTTTTTGTACTAGCTGTAGTGTGTGCTGTACCCCACTTGGTTCGTGTTTGTTGATAGATATGGAGGACAAACAATTGAGGGACATAGACGGCTTAATTCAGAGCGTGTAAAATCAAATAAAAAGTAAAAGTTGGATTAGTAAAAGTCAGATTAGTGCAATAATATAACTAATAAAAATTGTTGTCTATGCATTAAAGATCATTACCAATGCCCCCAATGATTAATTACATTTTTTAAATCAAACAATTAAATTAAATTAAATTACTAATCAATCCTTTCTTCCTCTACATACAGTACATACTCTACCTCCCTTGGGTCCCTGATCTAGTTATTGATAAAGATCTGTGTCAGACCATTTTTGCTGATTTTGGTTTCATTTTTTTTTTTTCAAAATTTACAATGACAACTAAAATCACATGATTTGGCCTGTTTTTGTTTTGTTCCTAGAGTATTATTAAGCTCAATTCCAGGCAATTTTGACCACAGTACAAACCATGAAAAATATACTGTATATTGTACAATATATATTTTTTTACATGCTGTAATCATCTGTTACTTTATTTTCAGCCACAATCCGACCCTGGATGAAAACAATATTGTGATGTGGTCAAAATTGACTAAAAAAGAGAGGAAATTAATTTTATTGAGGTAAATAATACTGTTGGTAAAAAAAGATATCCCAGTGCATTAATGAGATGTGCGGTGGGCACTTTTCGTGTTTTGTGTTTTGGTTTTGGTTCTAACTCCCCACTCGTGTTTTGGTTTTGGGTTGGTTTTGCCAAAACCACCCTTTCATGTTATGGTTTTGGATCTGGATGATTTTTGGAAAAAAAACATAAAAACAGCTAAAATCACAGAATTTGGGGGTAACTTTGATCCTACGGTATTATTGACCTCAATAAAATTAATTTCCACTCATTTTCAGTCTATTCTGAACACCTCACACCTCACAATATTGTTTTTAGGCCAAAAGGTTGCACTGAGGTGGTTGTATGACTAAGCTAAGCGACACAAGTGTGCGGCACAAACACCTGGCCCATCTAGGAGTGGCACTGCAGTTGCAGACAGGATTGCACTTAAAAAAACTAGGCCCCAAACAGCACATCATGCAAAGAAGAAAAAAAGGTGCAATGAGGTCGCTGGATGACTAAGCTATGCCACACAAGTGTGCGGCACAAACATCTGGCCCATCTAGGAGTAGCACTGCAGTGGCAGACAGGATGGCACTTTCAAAAACTAGGCCCCAAAGAGCACACCATACAAAGAAGTAAAAGAGGTGCACCGAGGGTGCTGTATGACTAAGCTAAGCGACACAAGTGTGCGGCACAAACACCTGGCCCATCTAGGAGTGGCACTGCAGTGGCAGACAGGAGGGCAGATATAAAAAAGGCCCCATACAGCACATCATGCAAAGATGTAAAAGAGGTGCAATGAGGTAGCTGTATGAGTAAGCTAAGCGACACAAACAATTGGCCCATCTAGGAGTGGCATTGCAGTGTCAGACAGGAGGGCACTTTAAAAAAAATAGTACCCAAACAGCACATCATGCCAAGAAGTAAAAGAGGGCAATGAGGTAGCTGTATGACTAAGGTAAGTGACACAAGTGTGCGGCACAAACACCTGGCCCACCTAGGGTTGGTACTGCAGTCCCACTGCACTAGTGGCAGATACCGGACGCAGTATCACTGGACTGGACTGGACTTATACGCCAGTACCTCTGTAATTATACGTCAGGATCACTGGACTTATACGGCAGTACCGCTGGACATATACGGCAGTATCAATGGACATATACGGCAGTATCACTAGACATATACGGCAGTATCACTGGACTGGACTTATACGCCAGTACCACTGTAATTATACGGCAGGATCACTGGATTTATACAGCAGGATCACTGGATTTATATGGCAGGATCACTGTAATTATACGGCAGGATCACTGGATTTATACGGCAGGATCACTGTATTCATACGGCAGTACCGCTGGACATATACAGCAGTATCAATGGATATATATGGCAGTATCACTGGACATATACGGCAGTATCACTGGACTGGACTTATACGCCAGTACCCCTGGAACTATACGGCAGGATCACTGGACTTATACGGCAGGCTCACTGGATTTATACAGCAGGATCACTGGATTTAAACGCCAGTACCACTGGATTTATACGGCAGTACCGCTGGACATACATGGTAGTATCAGTGGACATATACGGCAGTATCAGTGGACATATACGGCAGTATCACTGGACTGGACTTATACGCCAGTACCACTGTTATTAATTATACGGCAGGATCACTGTAATTATACTTCAGGATCACTGGAATTATACGGCAGGATCACTGGAATTATACAGCAGGGTCACTGGATTTATACGGCAGTACCGCTAGACATATACGGCAGTATCAATGTACATATATGGCAGGATCACTGGACATATACAGCAGTATCACTGGACTGGACTTATACGCCAGTACCACTGTAATTATACGGCAGGATCACTGGACTTATACAGCAGGATCACTGGATTTATATGGCAGGATCACTGGAATTATATGGCAGGATCACTGGAATTTATACGGCAGTACCACTGGACATATACGGTAGTATCAATATACGGCAGTATCACTAGACATATACGGCAGTATCACTGGACTGGACTTATACGCCAGTACCGCTGGAATTATACGGCAGGATCACTGGATTTATACGGCAGGCTCACTGGATTTATTCATCAGGATCACTGGATTTATACGGCAGTACCGCTGGACATATATGGCAGTATCAGTGGACATACAGTATACGGCAGTATCACTGGACTGGACTTATACGCCAGTACCACTGTAATTATACGGCAGGATCATTGGACTTAAACGGCAGGATCACTGGAATCGCACGGCAGTATCCATGGAATTATACGGCAAGATCACTGGAATTATATGGAGGGATCACTGGAATTACACGGCAGGATCACTGGATTTATACGGCAGTACCGCTGGACATATACGGCAGTATCAATGGACATATACAGCAGGATCACTGGACATATATGGCAGTATCACTGAACTGGACTTATACGCCAGTACCACTGTAATTATACGGCAGGATCACTGGATTTATACGGCAGGATCACTGGATTTATAAGGCAGGATCACTGGATTTATACAGCAGTACCGCTGGACATATACGGCAGTACCGCTGGACATATGCTGGACATATACGGCAGTATCACTGGACATATAAGGCAGTATCACTGGACTGGATTTATACCCCAGTACCACTGTAATTATACGGCAGGATCACAGGAATTATACGGCAGGATCACTGGATTTATACGGCAGTACCGCTGGACATATACGGCAGTATCAATGGACATACAGTATATGGCAGTATCACTGGACATATATGGCAGTATCATTGGACTGGACTTATACGCCAGTACCACTGTAATTATACGGCAGGATCACAGGAATTATACGAAAGTATCATGGGAATTATATGGCAATATCACAGGAATTATATGGCAATATCACTGTAATTATAGAGCAGTATCACAGGAATTATATGCCAGTATCCTGAGAATTATACGGCAATATCACTGTAATTATACACCAGTATCACAGGAATTATATGGCAATATCACTGCAATTATACGGCAATATCACAGGAATTATACGCCAGTATCCCGAGAATTATATGGCAATATCACTGTAATTATACGCCAGTATCGCAAGAATTATACGGCAATATCACTGTAATTATACGCCAGTATCACGGGAATTATATGGCAATATCACTGTAATTATACGGCAATATCACAGGAATTACATGCCAGTATCTCGAGAATTATACGGTAATATCACTGTAATTATACGCCAGTATCACGGGAATTATATGGCAATATCACTGTAATTATACGGCAATATCACAGGAATTATACGACAGTATTGCAAGAATTATACGCCAATATTACAGGAATTATACGGCAATATCATAGGAATTATACGCCACAATTCCGATAATTATATGACAAAATCACTGTAATTATACATCAGTATCACGGGACTTATATGGCAATATCACTGTAATTATACGGCAATATCACAGGAATTATATGCCAGTATCACGAGAATTATACGGCAATATCACTGTAATTATACGCCAATATCACGGGAATTATAAGGAAATATCACTGGTATTATACCCCAGTAACACTAGATATATGGCAGCAGAGGACACCACCACTGTGACTGGTCACTGGCCTGATGCTGCACAAGAGAGACACTACCCCTTGTCTGATGCAAGACAACACAGCAAAACTGCAAGGGACTTATACAGCAGCCAGCAGCACTGGGGACACATAGCAGCAGAGGACACCAACACTGTGACTGGCTGGACTAATGCAGCATAAGACACTGACTATACTGGACTGAGCAGCACAAGACAGCACTAGAATCGCCACCCCACTTTTCCGCCACTGAGGACGGAGACATGTCCTCTCACTATACTCTCCAGGACTGGAGTGAAAATGGTGGCGACGCGCAGCTCCTTATATGGAATCTAAATCCCGTGAGAATCCGACAGCGGGATGATGACGTTTTGCCTCGTTCTGGTTTCCGAGTCAGGCAGGAAATCCCAAGCCTGACTCAGATCTGGGCTCATGACGTGAAGTCCAGTAGGGTTCTGTTCTCTGAGAACCAACCCGCTCATCTCTAGTTAATACTAGAGATGAGCGGGTTCGGTTTCTTTGAATCCGAACCCGCACGAACTTCACTTTTTTTTTCACGGGTCCGAGCGACTCGGATCTTCCCGCCTTGCTCGGTTAACCCGAGCGCGCCCGAACGTCATCATGACGCTGTCGGATTCTCGCGAGACTCGGATTCTATATAAGGAGCCGCGCGTCGCCGCCATTTTCACACGTGCATTGAGATTGATAGGGAGAGGACGTGGCTGGCGTCCTCTCCATTAGAATAGATTAGAAGAGAGAGAGAGAGAGAGAGATTGTGCAGACAGAGTTTACCACAGTGACCAGTGCAGTTGTTGTTAAGTTAACTTTTATTTAATATATCCGTTCTCTGCTATATCCGTTCTCTGCCTGAAAAAAACGATACACAGCAGTCACACAGTGTGACTCAGTCTGTGTGCACTCAGCTCAGCCCAGTGTGCTGCACATCAATGTATAAAAGCTTATAATAATTGTGGGGGAGACTGGGGAGCACTGCAGGTTGTTATAGCAGGAGCCAGGAGTACATAATATTATATTAATTTAAAATTAAACAGTGCACACTTTTGCTGCAGGAGTGCCACTGCCAGTGTGACTAGTGGTGACCAGTGCCTGACCACCAGTATAGTAGTATATTGTTGTATACTATCTCTTTATCAACCAGTCTATATTAGCAGCAGACACAGTACAGTGCGGTAGTTCACGGCTGTGGCTACCTCTGTGTCGGCAGTCGGCACTCGGCAGGCAGTCCGTCCATCCATAATTGTATAATTATATACCACCTAACCGTGGTATTTTTTTTTCTTTCTTTATACCGTCGTCATAGTCATACTAGTTGTTACGAGTATACTACTATCTCTTTATCAACCAGTGTACAGTGCGGTAGTTCACGGCTGTGGCTACCTCTGTGTCGGCAGTCGGCAGGCAGTCCGTCCATCCATAATTGTATTATTATAATATATACCACCTAACCGTGGTTTTTTTTTCATTCTTTATACCGTCATAGTGTCATACTAGTTGTTACGAGTATACTACTATCTCTTTATCAACCAGTGTACAGTGCGGTAGTTCACGGCTGTGGCTACCTCTGTGTCGGCAGTCGGCAGGCAGTCCGTCCATCCATAATTGTATTATAATATATACCACCTAACCGTGGTTTTTTTTTTCATTCTTTATACCGTCATAGTGTCATACTAGTTGTTACGAGTATACTACTATCTCTTTATCAACCAGTGTACAGTGCGGTAGTTCACGGCTGTGGCTACCTCTGTGTCGGCAGTCGGCAGGCAGTCCGTCCATCCATAATTGTATTATAATATATACCACCTAACCGTGGTTTTTTTTTCATTCTTTATACCGTCATAGTCAGTCATACTAGTTGTTACGAGTATACTACTATCTCTTTATCAACCAGTGTACAGTGCGGTAGTTCACGGCTGTGGCTACCTCTGTGTCGGCACTCGGCAGGCAGTCCGTCCATCCATAATTGTATTATAATATATACCACCTAACCGTGGTTTTTTTTTCATTCTTTATACCGTCATAGTGTCATACTAGTTGTTACGAGTATACTACTATCTCTTTATCAACCAGTGTACAGTGCGGTAGTTCACGGCTGTGGCTACCTCTGTGTCGGCAGTCGGCAGGCAGTCCGTCCATCCATAATTGTATTATAATATATACCACCTAACCGTGGTTTTTTTTTCATTCTTTATACCGTCATAGTGTCATACTAGTTGTTACGAGTATACTACTATCTCTTTATCAACCAGTGTACAGTGCGGTAGTTCACGGCTGTGGCTACCTCTGTGTCGGCAGTCGGCAGGCAGTCCGTCCATCCATAATTGTATTATAATATATACCACCTAACCGTGGTTTTTTTTTCATTCTTTATACCGTCATAGTCAGTCATACTAGTTGTTACGAGTATACTACTATCTCTTTATCAACCAGTGTACAGTGCGGTAGTTCACGGCTGTGGCTACCTCTGTGTCGGAACTCGGCAGGCAGTCCGTCCATCCATAATTGTATTACAATATATACCACCTAACCGTGGTTTTTTTTTCATTCTTTATACCGTCATAGTCAGTCATACTAGTTGTTACGAGTATACTACTATCTCTTTATCAACCAGTGTACAGTGCGGTAGTTCACGGCTGTGGCTACCTCTGTGTCGGAACTCGGCAGGCAGTCCGTCCATCCATAATTGTATTACAATATATACCACCTAACCGTGGTTTTTTTTTCATTCTTTATACCGTCATAGTCAGTCATACTAGTTGTTACGAGTATACTACTATCTCTTTATCAACCAGTGTACAGTGCGGTAGTTCACGGCTGTGGCTACCTCTGTGTCGGAACTCGGCAGGCAGTCCGTCCATCCATAATTGTATTATTATAATATATACCACCTAACCGTGGTTTTTTTTTCATTCTTTATACCGTCATAGTGTCATACTAGTTGTTACGAGTATACTACTATCTCTTTATCAACCAGTGTACAGTGCGGTAGTTCACGGCTGTGGCTACCTCTGTGTCGGCACTCGGCAGGCAGTCCGTCCATCCATAATTGTATTACAATATATACCACCTAACCGTGGTTTTTTTATACCACCTAACCGTGGCAGTCCGTCCATAATTGTATACTAGTATCCAATCCATCCATCTCCATTGTTTACCTGAGGTGCCTTTTAGTTCTGCCTATAAAATATGGAGAACAAAAAAGTTGAGGTTCCAAAATTAGGGAAAGATCAAGATCCACTTCCACCTCGTGCTGAAGCTGCTGCCACTAGTCATGGCCGAGACGATGAAATGCCAGCAACGTCGTCTGCCAAGGCCGATGCCCAATGTCATAGTACAGAGCATGTCAAATCCAAAACACCAAATATCAGAAAAAAAAGGACTCCAAAACCTAAAATAAAATTGTCGGAGGAGAAGCGTAAACTTGCCAATATGCCATTTACCACACGGAGTGGCAAGGAACGGCTGAGGCCCTGGCCTATGTTCATGGCTAGTGGTTCAGCTTCACATGAGGATGGAAGCACTCAGCCTCTCGCTAGAAAACTGAAAAGACTCAAGCTGGCAAAAGCACCGCAAAGAACTGTGCGTTCTTTGAAATCCCAAATCCACAAGGAGAGTCCAATTGTGTCGGTTGCGATGCCTGACCTTCCCAACACTGGACGTGAAGAGCATGCGCCTTCCACTATTTGCATGCCCCCTGCAAGTGCTGGAAGGAGCACCCGCAGTCCAGTTCCTGATAGTCAGATTGAAGATGTCAGTGTTGAAGTACACCAGGATGAGGAGGATATGGGTGTTGCTGGCGCTGGGGAGGAAATTGACCAGAAGGATTCTGATGGTGAGGTGGTTTGTTTAAGTCAGGCACCCGGGGAGACACCTGTTGTCCGTGGGAGGAATATGGCCGTTGACATGCCAGGTGAAAATACCAAAAAAATCAGCTCTTCGGTGTGGAGGTATTTCACCAGAAATGCGGACAACAGGTGTCAAGCCGTGTGTTCCCTTTGTCAAGCTGTAATAAGTAGGGGTAAGGACGTTAACCACCTCGGAACATCCTCCCTTATACGTCACCTGCAGCGCATTCATAATAAGTCAGTGACAAGTTCAAAAACTTTGGGTGACAGCGGAAGCAGTCCACTGACCAGTAAATCCCTTCCTCTTGTAACCAAGCTCACGCAAACCACCCCACCAACTCCCTCAGTGTCAATTTCCTCCTTCCCCAGGAATGCCAATAGTCCTGCAGGCCATGTCACTGGCAAGTCTGACGAGTCCTCTCCTGCCTGGGATTCCTCCGATGCATCCTTGCGTGTAACGCCTACTGCTGCTGGCGCTGCTGTTGTTGCCGCTGGGAGTCGATGGTCATCCCAGAGGGGAAGTCGTAAGCCCACTTGTACTACTTCCAGTAAGCAATTGACTGTTCAACAGTCCTTTGCGAGGAAGATGAAATATCACAGCAGTCATCCTACTGCAAAGCGGATAACTGAGTCCTTGACAACTATGTTGGTGTTAGACGTGCGTCCGGTATCCGCCGTTAGTTCACAGGGAACTAGACAATTTATTGAGGCAGTGTGCCCCCGTTACCAAATACCATCTAGGTTCCACTTCTCTAGGCAGGCGATACCGAGAATGTACACGGACGTCAGAAAAAGACTCACCAGTGTCCTAAAAAATGCAGTTGTACCCAATGTCCACTTAACCACGGACATGTGGACAAGTGGAGCAGGGCAGGGTCAGGACTATATGACTGTGACAGCCCACTGGGTAGATGTATGGACTCCCGCCGCAAGAACAGCAGCGGCGGCACCAGTAGCAGCATCTCGCAAACGCCAACTCTTTCCTAGGCAGGCTACGCTTTGTATCACCGCTTTCCAGAATACGCACACAGCTGAAAACCTCTTACGGCAACTGAGGAAGATCATCGCGGAATGGCTTACCCCAATTGGACTCTCCTGTGGATTTGTGGCATCGGACAACGCCAGCAATATTGTGTGTGCATTAAATATGGGCAAATTCCAGCACGTCCCATGTTTTGCACATACCTTGAATTTGGTGGTGCAGAATTTTTAAAAAAACGACAGGGGCGTGCAAGAGATGCTGTCGGTGGCCAGAAAAATTGCGGGACACTTTCGGCGTACAGGCACCACGTACAGAAGACTGGAGCACCACCAAAAACTACTGAACCTGCCCTGCCATCATCTGAAGCAAGAAGTGGTAACGAGGTGGAATTCAACCCTCTATATGCTTCAGAGGTTGGAGGAGCAGCAAAAGGCCATTCAAGCCTATACAATTGAGCACGATATAGGAGATGGAATGCACCTGTCTCAAGTGCAGTGGAGAATGATTTCAACGTTGTGCAAGGTTCTGATGCCCTTTGAACTTGCCACACGTGAAGTCAGTTCAGACACTGCCAGCCTGAGTCAGGTCATTCCCCTCATCAGGCTTTTGCAGAAGAAGCTGGAGGCATTGAAGAAGGAGCTAACACGGAGCGATTCCGCTAGGCATGTGGGACTTGTGGATGCAGCCCTTAATTCGCTTAACAAGGATTCACGGGTGGTCAATCTGTTGAAATCAGAGCACTACATTTTGGCCACCGTGCTCGATCCTAGATTTAAAGCCTACCTTGGATCTCTCTTTCCGGCAGACACAGGTCTGCTGGGGTTGAAAGACCTGCTGGTGACAAAATTGTCAAGTCAAGCGGAACGCGACCTGTCAACATCTCCTCCTTCACATTCTCCCGCAACTGGGGGTGCGAGGAAAAGGCTCAGAATTCCGAGCCCACCCGCTGGCGGTGATGCAGGGCAGTCTGGAGCGACTGCTGATGCTGACATCTGGTCCGGACTGAAGGACCTGACAACGATTACGGACATGTCGTCTACTGTCACTGCATATGATTCTCTCAACATTGATAGAATGGTGGAGGATTATATGAGTGACCGCATCCAAGTAGGCACGTCACACAGTCCGTACTTATACTGGCAGGAAAAAGAGGCAATTTGGAGGCCCTTGCACAAACTGGCTTTATTCTACCTAAGTTGCCCTCCCACAAGTGTGTACTCCGAAAGAGTGTTTAGTGCCGCCGCTCACCTTGTCAGCAATCGGCGTACGAGGTTACATCCAGAAAATGTGGAGAAGATGATGTTCATTAAAATGAATTATAATCAATTCCTCCGCGGAGACATTGACCAGCAGCAATTGCCTCCACAAAGTACACAGGGAGCTGAGATGGTGGATTCCAGTGGGGACGAATTGATAATCTGTGAGGAGGGGGATGTACACGGTGATATATCGGAGGGTGAAGATGAGGTGGACATCTTGCCTCTGTAGAGCCAGTTTGTGCAAGGAGAGATTAATTGCTTCTTTTTTGGGGGGGGTCCAAACCAACCCGTCATATCAGTCACAGTCGTGTGGCAGACCCTGTCACTGAAATGATGGGTTGGTTAAAGTGTGCATGTCCTGTTTTGTTTATACAACATAAGGGTGGGTGGGAGGGCCCAAGGATAATTCCATCTTGCACCTCTTTTTTCTTTTCTTTTTCTTTGCATCATGTGCTGATTGGGGAGGGTTTTTTGGAAGGGACATCCTGCGTGACACTGCAGTGCCACTCCTAGATGGGCCCGGTGTTTGTGTCGGCCACTAGGGTCGCTAATCTTACTCACACAGCTACCTCATTGCGCCTCTTTTTTTCTTTGCGTCATGTGCTGTTTGGGGAGGGTTTTTTGGAAGGGACATCCTGCGTGACACTGCAGTGCCACTCCTAGATGTGCCCGATGTTTGTGTCGGCCACTAGGGTCGCTAATCTTACTCACACAGTCAGCTACCTCATTGCGCCTCTTTTTTTCTTTGCGTCATGTGCTGTTTGGGGAGGGTTTTTTGGAAGGGCCATCCTGCGTGACACTGCAGTGCCACTCCTAGATGGGCCCGGTGTTTGTGTCGGCCACTAGGGTCGCTAATCTTACTCACACAGCTACCTCATTGCGCCTCTTTTTTTCTTTGCGTCATGTGCTGTTTGGGGAGGGTTTTTTGGAAGGGACATCCTGCGTGACACTGCAGTGCCACTCCTAGATGGGCCCGGTGTTTGTGTCGGCCACTAGGGTCGCTTATCTTACTCACACAGCGACCTCGGTGCAAATTTTAGGACTAAAAATAATATTGTGAGGTGTGAGGTATTCAGAATAGACTGAAAATGAGTGTAAATTATGGTTTTTGAGGTTAATAATACTTTGGGATCAAAATGACCCCCAAATTCTATGATTTAAGCTGTTTTTTAGTGTTTTTGGAAAAAAACACCCGAATCCAAAACACACCCGAATCCGACAAAAATAATTCGGTGAGGTTTTGCCAAAACGCGTTCGAACCCAAAACACGGCCGCGGAACCGAACCCAAAACCAAAACACAAAACCCGAAAAATTTCAGGCGCTCATCTCTAGTTAATACATATATGACTGTAAATTCAGTGTATGGTAGAATTGTGGATGGATCCACCTCAACAGTGTGTAAACAACAAAGTGTAAAATCCACTGGATAAAAAGTCCCAAAAGGTAAATGGTGTATGGCATCTATAAATGCCCGAATAAAGAAGATAACATTTCTTACTAATGACCTATAACTCCACTAGAAAGTTTGTACAGGCTCCGATCTATGCATGTACTCAGGTCACCAGTCAAACTGACAGTTTTATACCAAATGAAAGCCATGTTAAGCCTCCATAATTGAATCTGAGGATTGGCTGTTCTTATATAAGATTCTTAAGACCAAATTGACTTATGCCCCTGATGAAGTCATAGAGATGAAACGCGTAGGGTTCACCAACCTGTGTCCATTGTGTTGTTGTACATTCTAACTCCACCTTGAGCTCACACCTTTGCTAAGGTGAGGGGAGATACACACCATCCATTGTATCATGACATTCACATGGATCTGTTTGGCATTGTAATTTTACTATATTTTTATGAAAAATCGTTATCTAATAAAACATCATTGTTTGATATTAATTGTTATTTTTTTTCGGGTGTTTTCTCTTGGTGAGAGTATATTTCCCTAGGGTGCTACGGATCAAGAGGAAAAAAACTCTGGTACATTGAATACATGATCTGTTGAGGTGGATCCATCCACAATTCTACCATACACTGAATTTACAGTCATATACTGTATGTATTAGCGCACTGGGATATCTTTTTTCTTATGTGATTGTTTAAGAGCCTGACTAACAGGGGTCCTATCCATAGTGCTGCTGACTAGTGCAAATTCAGGAGTATTTCTTTTTCTTGTCTATATATATATATATATATAGTCACTATAAAGCAGCGGCACTCAGCAGTCTGACGTAGTGGAAAAAAAGCCTTTATTGCGGAATATTTATTGCGCAATAAAGGCTTTTTTTCCACTACGTCAGACTGCTGAGGGCCGCTGCTTTATAGTGACTACATTTGGATGGCAACATTCCCAGAGGGCACCGCAGCAAGTAATCAGCGCCCAGAAGTGAGTGCCGAGCCTGCCAGTTTCGTGCTATATATATATATATATATATATATATATAAAACTTTGGACCTTGCAACAATCAGACCCTGGCCATTTTGATTATCTGCTGATTTTCATGTAACTTCCTAACCATAATGGTAGGTTAGCCACTACATTCGGAACACTTGTGATCTTTACCCAATAGCAGCCCCCATTCCCATAGGAAGTCATGTGTCTGCCATTTTTCCTCATGTCTTGTAAAACATACCTATAATCAATTACAATGGTTACACTGACCAACAAACACGAGAGAGGAAAGTTAGGCCAAGTACAAAAAATGGACAGTGAATATCCTACAAGCTTGTGACTAATGAAGAGAAATTCTCAATAAATCATTTGTACTATAGTAGCTGGTGAAACCCAAAAGCCTCTTAAATGATGATCATTTATTCTGTTGAGCATAACGAAATGCAATTAATTTATAAAGATTTTAAATATTATTATATTTGCATTTTAATAATCCCATGTGAGCTTTCCAACATTCTACCTTTGTAATTCCTCTCTAGATCATCTGTAATCAGCGTCATTCCGTTTAGAATGGCCTATTTTGGGGGGTCTTATTCTGATTGTTGCATTGCCTCTTTCTGTACACAGGCTGCGACATACCCTCAAGAAAAATGTGATCAGAGGAGCATCATCAAACAAGCACCCACTATCATCAAAATACATAATGAGAAAGTGATAGAAAAATATTTAAAAATGTAATTTACATAATCTGATAAAGAGCTAAAGAATTAAAGGCACCAAATGCCATGACTAAATGCATAATGCTAATCTCTGGTGCTACAGGCATTTTTCATTCATCCTCTTGTCTGATCCATGTCAAATGATATGCCTCACTTAGATACAGTTTAGAGAAAACTTTAGGTCCCAGTATTTAAATAAAAGATCAGTTGTATGTGGAAAGGCATACTAATTCTAAACAGTAATTTGGTACTCAATACACGTATGGAGACCTTTGTCAACAAAGATGCAGAAGTAGCCATCGATGTAGCAGACTTTAGTAAGGCTTTCTCTAACGTCCTAGTGGATACTGGGGAAAAGTACTTTCAGTACCGTGGGGTATAGATCAGGTCCATTGGAGCCTGGGCACTTTAATAATTTAACAGTGTGTGCTGGCTCCTCCCCTCTATGCCCCTCCTAGCAGACCCAGTTTAGAAAATGTGCCCAAGGAGCCAGGTGCATTGTTGGAGAGCTCCAAGAGTTTTCTTCAGAATTTATTTTAGTTTGTTATTTTCAGGTAGTACTGGTTGGCAACCAGTCTACCTGCGTTGTGGGACTTTGGGGGGAAGGCACCGAACCAACCTCCTGAGGGTTAATGGATTCGTAATCCCGCTGACAGTACACTGAGCTCCTGAGTGCTGTTTCACACACACTGTGTGTGCACACACCAGCAGCATGCCGCCACCCCCTAACAGATGCCAAAGTATTTACACAAGGTCCCACGGTGACATGTGGTGGCAAAAGGGTGCGGAGGTCATGGGCTACGGCCTGCAGTGCCTGCTGCGAACCTAATACTGGCAGCACAGTTAAGGGGGTTGTTAAACTTCCTTTTGTTTTATATATATACAACAATAGAAGAATTGGCGCCAGGAGGTTGCATCAACTCCCACTATTCCTACCCCTAATTGGTTAATACTTTTTTAAAAAATAATAACATGTTCCATCATAAAACTAGAGATGAGCGCCGGAAATTTTTCGGGTTTTGTGTTTTGGTTTTGGGTTCGGTTCAGCGGCCGTGTTTTGGGTTCGACCGCGTTTTGGCAAAACCTCACCGAATTTTTTTTGTCGGATTCGGGTGTGTTTTGGATTCGGGTGTTTTTTTCAAAAAACACTAAAAAACAGCTTAAATCATAGAATTTGGGGGTCATTTTGATCCCAAAGTATTATTAACCTCAAAAACCATAATTTACACTCATTTTCAGTCTATTCTGAATACCTCACAATATTATTTTTAGTCCTAAAATTTGCACCTAGGTCGCTGGATGACTAAGCTAAGCGACCCTAGTGGCCGACACAAACACCGGGCCCATCTAGGAGTGTCACTGCAGTGTCACGCAGGATGTCCCTTCCAAAAAACCCTCCCCAAACAGCACATGACGCAAAGAAAAAAAGAGGCGCAATGAGGTAGCTGTGTGAGTAAGATAAGCGACCCTAGTGGCCGACACAAACACCGGGCCCATCTAGGAGTGTCACTGCAGTGTCACGCAGGATGTCCCTTCCAAAAAACCCTCCCCAAACAGCACATGACGCAAAGAAAAAAAGAGGCGCAATGAGGTAGCTGTGTGAGTAAGATAAGCGACCCTAGTGGCCGACACAAACACCGGGCCCATCTAGGAGTGTCACTGCAGTGTCACGCAGGATGTCCCTTCCAAAAAACCCTCCCCAAACAGCACATGACGCAAAGAAAAAAAGAGGCGCAATGAGGTAGCTGTGTGAGTAAGATAAGCGACCCTAGTGGCCGACACAAACACCGGGCCCATCTAGGAGTGTCACTGCAGTGTCACGCAGGATGTCCCTTCCAAAAAACCCTCCCCAAACAGCACATGACGCAAAGAAAAAAAGAGCCGCAATGAGGTAGCTGTGTGAGTAAGATAAGCGACCCTAGTGGCCGACACAAACACCGGGCCCATCTAGGAGTGTCACTGCAGTGTCACGCAGGATGTCCCTTCCAAAAAACCCTCCCCAAACAGCACATGACGCAAAGAAAAAAAGAGGCGCAATGAGGTAGCTGTGTGAGTAAGATAAGCGACCCTAGTGGCCGACACAAACACCGGGCCTATCTAGGAGTGTCACTGCAGTGTCACGCAGGATGTCCCTTCCAAAAAACCCTCCCCAAACAGCACATGACGCAAAGAAAAAAAGAGGCGCAATGAGGTAGCTGTGTGAGTAAGATAAGCGACCCTAGTGGCCGACACAAACACCGGGCCCATCTAGGAGTGGCACTGCAGTGTCACGCAGGATGTCCCTTCCAAAAAACCCTCCCCAAACAGCACATGACGCAAAGAAAAATTAAAGAAAAAAGAGGTGCAAGATGGAATTGTCCTTGGGCCCTCCCACCCACCCTTATGTTGTATAAACAGGACATGCACACTTTAACCAACCCATCATTTCAGTGACAGGGTCTGCCACACGACTGTGACTGAAATGACGGGTTGGTTTGGACCCCCACCAAAAAAGAAGCAATTAATCTCTCCTTGCACAAACTGGCTCTACAGAGGCAAGATGTCCACCTCATCATCATCCTCCGATATATCACCGTGTACATCCCCCTCCTCACAGATTATCAATTCGTCCCCACTGGAATCCACCATCTCAGCTCCCTGTGTACTTTGTGGAGGCAATTGCTGCTGGTCAATGTCTCCACGGAGGAATTGATTATAATTCATTTTAATGAACATCATCTTCTCCACATTTTCTGGATGTAACCTCGTACGCCGATTGCTGACAAGGTGAGCGGCGGCACTAAACACTCTTTCGGAGTACACACTTGTGGGAGGGCAACTTAGGTAGAATAAAGCCAGTTTGTGCAAGGGCCTCCAAATTGACTCTTTTTCCTGCCAGTATAAGTACGGACTGTGTGACGTGCCTACTTGGATGCGGTCACTCATATAATCCTCCACCATTCTTTCAATGGTGAGAGAATCATATGCAGTGACAGTAGACGACATGTCCGTAATCGTTGTCAGGTCCTTCAGTCCGGATCAGATGTCAGCATCAGCAGTCGCTCCAGACTGCCCTGCATCACCGCCAGCGGGTGGGCTCGGAATTCTGAGCCTTTTCCTCGCACCCCCAGTTGCGGGAGAATGTGAAGGAGGAGATGTTGACAGGTCGCGTTCCGCTTGACTTGACAATTTTCTCACCAGCAGGTCTTTCAACCCCAGCAGACTTGTGTCTGCCGGAAAGAGAGATCCAAGGTAGGCTCTAAATCTAGGATCGAGCACGGTGGCCAAAATGTAGTGCTCTGATTTCAACAGATTGACCACCCGTGAATCCTTGTTAAGCGAATTAAGGGCTCTATCCACAAGTCCCACATGCCTAGCGGAATTGCTCCGTGTTAGCTCCTCCTTCACTGTCTCCAGCTTCTTCTGCAAAAGCCTGATGAGGGGAATGACCTGACTCAGGCTGGCAGTGTCTGAACTGACTTCACGTGTGGCAAGTTCAAAGGGCATCAGAACCTTGCACAACGTTGAAATCATTCTCCACTGCGCTTGAGACAGGTGCATTCCACCTCCTATATCGTGCTCAATTGTATAGGCTTGAATGGCCTTTTGCTGCTCCTCCAACCTCTGAAGCATATAGAGGGTTGAATTCCACCTCGTTACCACTTCTTGCTTCAGATGATGGCAGGGCAGGTTCAGTAGTTTTTGGTGGTGCTCCAGTCTTCTGTACGTGGTGCCTGTACGCCGAAAGTGTCCCGCAATTCTTCTGGCCACCGACAGCATCTCTTGCACGCCCCTGTCGTTTTTTAAAAAATTCTGCACCACCAAATTCAAGGTATGTGCAAAACATGGGACGTGCTGGAATTTGCCCATATTTAATGCACACACAATATTGCTGGCGTTGTCCGATGCCACAAATCCACAGGAGAGTCCAATTGGGGTAAGCCATTCCGCGATGATCTTCCTCAGTTGCCGTAAGAGGTTTTCAGCTGTGTGCGTATTCTGGAAAGCGGTGATACAAAGCGTAGCCTGCCTAGGAAAGAGTTGGCGTTTGCGAGATGCTGCTACTGGTGCCGCCGCTGCTGTTCTTGCGGCGGGAGTCCATACATCTACCCAGTGGGCTGTCACAGTCATATAGTCCTGACCCTGCCCTGCTCCACTTGTCCACATGTCCGTGGTTAAGTGGACATTGGGTACAACTGCATTTTTTAGGACACTGGTGAGTCTTTTTCTGATGTCCGTGTACATTCTCGGTATCGCCTGCCTAGAGAAGTGGAACCTAGATGGTATTTGGTAACGGGGGCACACTGCCTCAATAAATTGTCTAGTTCCCTGTGAACTAACGGCGGATACCGGACGCACGTCTAACACCAACATAGTTGTCAAGGCCTCAGTTATCCGCTTTGCAGCAGGATGACTGCTGTGATATTTCATCTTCCTCGCAAAGGACTGTTGGACAGTCAATTGCTTACTGGAAGTAGTACAAGTGGGCTTACGACTTCCCCTCTGGGATGACCATCGACTCCCAGCAGCAACAACAGCAGCGCCAGCAGCAGTAGGCGTTACACGCAAGGATGCATCGGAGGAATCCCAGGCAGGAGAGGACTCGTCAGAATTGCCAGTGACATGGCCTGCAGGACTATTGGCATTCCTGGGGAAGGAGGAAATTGACACTGAGGGAGTTGGTGGGGTGGTTTGCGTGAGCTTGGTTACAAGAGGAAGGGATTTACTGGTCAGTGGACTGCTTCCGCTGTCGCCCAAAGTTTTTGAACTTGTCACTGACTTATTATGAATGCGCTGCAGGTGACGTATAAGGGAGGATGTTCCGAGGTGGTTAACGTCCTTACCCCTACTTATTACAGCTTGACAAAGGCAACACACGGCTTGACACCTGTTGTCCGCTTTTCTGTTGAAATACCTCCACACTGAAGAGCTGATTTTTTTGGTATTTTCACCAGGCATGTCAACGGACATATTCCTCCCACGGACAACAGGTGTCTCCCCGGGTGCCTGACTTAAACAAACCACCTCACCATCAGAATCCTCCTGGTCAATTTCCTCCCCAGCGCCAGCAACACCCATATCCTCCTCATCCTGGTGTACTTCAACACTGATATCTTCAATCTGACTATCAGGAACTGGACTGCGGGTGCTCCTTCCAGCACTCGGCAGGGGGCGTGCAAATGGTGGAAGGCGCATGCTCTTCACGTCCAGTGTTGGGAAGGTCAGGCATCGCAACCGACACAATTGGACTCTCCTTGTGGATTTGGGATTTCGAAGAACGCACAGTTCTTTGCGGTGCTTTTGCCAGCTTGAGTCTTTTCAGTTTTCTAGCGAGAGGCTGAGTGCTTCCATCCTCATGTGAAGCTGAACCACAAGCCATGAACATAGGCCAGGGCCTCAGCCGTTCCTTGCCACTCCGTGTGTTAAATGGCATATTGGCAAGTTTACGCTTCTCCTCCGACAATTTTATTTTAGGTTTTGGAGTCCTTTTTTTACTGATATTTGGTGTTTTGGATTTGACATGCTCTGTACTATGACATTGGGCATCGGCCTTGGCAGACGACGTTGCTGGCATTTCATCGTCTCGGCCATGACTAATGGCAGCAGCTTCAGCACGAGGTGGAAGTGGATCTTGATCTTTCCCTAATTTTGGAACCTCAACATTTTTGTTCTCCATATTTTAATAGGCACAACTAAAAGGCACCTCAGGTAAACAATGGAGATGGATGGATACTAGTATACTTATGGATGGACTGCCGAGTGCCGACACAGAGGTAGCTACAGCCGTGGACTACCGTACTGTACTGTGTCTGCTGCTAATATAGACTGGTTGATAATGAGATGTAGTATGTATAAAGAAGAAAGAAAGAAAAAACCACGGGTAGGTGGTATAAAATTATGGATGGACTGCCGAGTGCCGACACAGAGGTAGCTACAGCCGTGGACTACCGTACTGTACTGTGTCTGCTGCTAATATAGACTGGTTGATAATGAGATGTAGTATGTATAAAGAAGAAAGAAAAAAAAACCACAGGTAGGTGGTATACAATTATGGATGGACTGCCGAGTGCCGACACAGAGGTAGCTACAGCCGTGGACTACCGTACTGTACTGTGTCTGCTGCTAATATAGACTGGATGATAATGAGATGTAGTATGTATAAAGAAGAAAGAAAAAAAAAACCACGGGTAGGTGGTATACAATTATGGATGGACTGCCGAGTGCCGACACAGAGGTAGCTACAGCCGTGGGCTACCGTACTGTACTGTGTCTGCTGCTAATATAGACTGGATGATAATGAGATGTAGTATGTATGTATAAAGAAGAAAGAAAAAAAACCACGGGTAGGTGGTATACAATTATGGATGGACTGCCGAGTGCCGACACAGAGGTAGCTACAGCCGTGAACTACCGTACTGTGTCTGCTGCTAATATAGACTGGTTGATAATGAGATGTAGTATGTATAAAGAAGAAAGAAAAAAAAACCACGGGTAGGTGGTATACAATTATGGATGGACTGCCGAGTGCCGACACAGAGGTAGCTACAGCCGTGGACTACCGTACTGTACTGTGTCTGCTGCTAATATAGACTGGATGATAATGAGATGTAGTATGTATAAAGAAGAAAGAAAAAAAAAACCACGGGTAGGTGGTATACAATTATGGATGGACTGCCGAGTGCCGACACAGAGGTAGCTACAGCCGTGAACTACCGTACTGTGTCTGCTGCTAGTAGACTGGATGATAAATAATGATATAAAAAATATATATATATCACTACTGCAGCCGGACAGGTATATATTATATAATGACGGACCTGCTGGAGTGGACACTGTCTGTCAGCAGAATGAGTTTTTTAATTTTTATAGAATAAAAAAACACCACACAAGTCACACGACGAGTGTACTTTTTCAGGCAGACATTCAATCACAATATACTATACTGGTGGTCAGTGTGGTCAGGTCACTGGTCACAGTGGTCAGTGGTCAGTCACACTGGCAGTGGCACTCTGGCAGCAAAAGTGTGCACTGTTTAATATGTACTCCTGGCTCCTGCTATAACCTATAACTGCTCCCCAGTCTCCCCCACAATTAAGCTGTGTGAGCACAGTCAGATATTATACATAGATGATGCAGCACACTGGGCTGAGCACAGATATGGTATGTGAGTGTGACTGAGTCACTGTGTATCGTTTTTTTCAGGCAGAGAACAAGAACAGAACGGATTATTAAATAATAATAAATTATAAAACTGCACTGGTGGTCAGGTCACTGGTCATCAGTCACTAGTATAACTCCTCCTAAGCTCCAGTAAGTAAATGAAGTGTCTCACTCTCACTCTCCTATCTATTTTAATTTCTAAACGGAGAGGACGCCAGCCACGTCCTCTCCCTATCAATCTCAATGCACGTGTGAAAATGGCCGCGACGCGCGGCTCCTTATATAGAATCCGAGTCTCGCGATAGAATCCGAGCCTCGCGAGAATCCGACAGCGTGATGATGACGTTCGGGCGCGCTCGGGTTAACCGAGCAAGGCGGGAAGATCCGAGTCGCTCGGACCCGTGTAAAAAAACATGAAGTTCGGGCGGGTTCGGATTCAGAGAAACCGAACCCGCTCATCTCTACATAAAACATTTATTAAAAACATATTCAAATTAATACAGAGGGAATATATTATTCCACACTTTAACATGAATGACTCTTAGCGCTGAATACAAATGTTGAAGGATCACAACAACCTCCTCCTTCTCCTTATAGTTGGTTCGGAGATAGCTTCACAACACAGACATTTGTATTCAGCGCTAAGAGTAGTGATGTGCACCGGACATTTTTCGGGTTTTGTGTTTTGGTTTTGGATTCGGTTCCGCGGCCGTGTTTTGGATTCAAACGCGTTTTGGAAAAACCTCACCGAAAATTTTTTGTCGGATTCGGGTGTGTTTTGGATTCGGGTGTTTTTTTTTCAAAAAACACTAAAAAACAGCTTAAATCATAGAATATGGGGGTCATTTTGATCCCATAGTATTATTAACCTCAATAACCATAATTTCCACTCATTTCCAGTCTATTCTGAACACCTCACACCTCACAATATTATTTTTAATCCTAAAATTTGCACCGAGGTCGCTGGATGGCTAAGCTAAGCGACACAAGTGGCCGATACAAACACCTGGCCCATCTAGGAGTGGCACTGCAGTGTCAGGCAGGATGGCACTTCAAAAAAATAGTCCCCAAACAGCACATGATGCAAAGAAAAAAAGAGGCGCACCAAGGTCGCTGTGTGACTAAGATAAGCGACACAAGTGGCCGACACAAACACCTGGCCCATCTAGGAGTGGCACTGCAGTGTCAGACAGGATGGCACTTCAAAAAAATTGTCCCCAAACAGCACATGATGCAAAGAAAAAAAGAGACGCACCAAGGTCGCTGTGTGACTAAGCTAAGCGACACAAGTGGCCAACACAAACACCTGGCCCATCTAGGAGTGGCACTGCAGTGTCAGACAGGATGGCACTTCAAAAAAATAGTCCCCAAACAGCACATGATGCAAAGAAAAAAAGAGGCGCACCAAGGTCGCTGTGTGACTAAGATAAGCGACACAAGTGGCTGACACAAACACCTGGCCCATCTAGGAGTGGCACTGCAGTGTCAGACAGGATGGCACTTCAAAAAAATTGTCCCCAAACAGCACATGATGCAAAGAAAAAAAGAGACGCACCAAGGTCGCTGTGTGACTAAGCTAAGCAACACAAGTGGCCAACACAAACACCTGGCCCATCTAGGAGTGGCACTGCAGTGTCAGACAGGATGGCACTTCAAAAAAATAGTCCCCAAACAGCACATGATGCAAAGAAAAAAAGAGGCGCACCAAGGTCGCTGTGTGACTAAGCTAAGCGACACAAGGGGCCGACACAAACACCTGGCCCATCTAGGAGTGGCACTGCAGTGTCAGACAGGATGGCACTTCAAAAAAATTGTCCCCAAACAGCACATGATGCAAAGAAAAATGAAAGAAAATAGAGGTGCAAGATGGAATTGTCCTTGGGCCCTCCCACCCACCCTTATGTTGTATAAACAGGACATGCACACTTTAACGAACCCATCATTTCAGCGACAAGGTCTGCCACACGACTGTGACTGAAATGACTGGTTTGGGCCCCACCAAAAAAATTGTCCCCAAACAGCACATGATGCAAAGAAAAATGAAAGAAAATAGAGGTGCAAGATGGAATTGTCCTGGGGCCCTCCCACCCACCCTTATGTTGTATAAACAGGACATGCACACTTTAACGAACCCATCATTTCAGCGACAAGGTCTGCCACACGACTGTGACTGAAATGACTGGTTTGGGCCCCCACCAAAAAAGAAGCAATCAATCTCTCCTTGCACAAACTGGCTCTACAGAGGCAAGATGTCCTCCTCCTCATCATCCTCCGATTCCTCACCCCTTTCACTGTGTACATCCCCCTCCTCACAGATTATTAATTCGTCCTCACTGGAATCCACCATCTCAGATCCCTGTGTACTTTCTGGAGGCAATTGCTGGTGAATGTCTCCACGGAGGAATTGATTATAATTCATTTTGATGAACATCATCTCCACATTTTCTGGAAGTAACCTCGTACGCCAATTGCTGACAAGGTGAGCGGCTGCACTAAACACTCTTTCGGAGTACACACTGGAGGGAGGGCAACTTAGGTAGAATAAAGCCAGTTTGTGCAAGGGCCTCCAAATCGCCTCTTTTTCCTGCCAGTATACGTACGGACTGTCTGACGTGCCTACTGTTAGGCGCCGGGGTCCGCTCGTCGGTGCGGCCCGGCGCCTAGCAACCAGGGACGCCGTGCGCGTACAGCCGCCGGCTCCCTGGCAACGCTAGACGCCGGGCGCACGGAGCCGCTCTGACCCTAGCAACGGGGACGCCACGTTCGGGCCGCGTTCCCCGTTGCTGGGTCTGTTCTAATTATTTTATGGTGTGCTGGCCGTGCAGCTTGCAAGCTGCACGGCATTCATTGTGATTACCCAGTCTGGCTCCTGATTGGGGAGTTCTCTGTTATAAGCACCCTTTGGACTTCCCACAGACGCCGGTGATAGCTTCTTGTTTGCCTGTGTCAGTTGCAGAGAGTTCCAGTCTTGCTCAATCCGGTTGTTCCTGTCCTCAGTGGTCCTGTACTCGGAAAGTTGTCATCATTCCTGGAGTCTGACCGAGCACCTTTAACATCCTGTGGTGTTCGTGAGTCGCGGCGCAGCCGTGTGTTGCGGCTTGTCCGCTTACTGTTTATTATTTAGTATATTTGTGTTCTGGAGCTTTTGCGGAGGATTCCGCTCCCACAGATCCACTCTGGTATCCAGCGGTGCTGGATAGGAGTAACGGATCGGTGGATCCTTGGTTGTCCTTTTCCCTGGCGGCTAGTCCGCACATACCTTTGGTTTAAGTTAGTTAGCTTGTAACCCCTGGCCTGGTTGCTTAGTCAGAGGGCCCCTTGTTATCACCCTGTCTCGGATTTCCCTTTGTCTCCCATTAAGACCTGAGGGGGCATCGGGGTTGGGCAGACATAATCCGCCCTTCGAACGCGGCTGCCATGGGCTCAAGCAACCATAGTCTCGCAGGGGATTTCTGATAACACGGGCGAGACAACGGAGTTAGGGCGCCAGGGGTTACTAGGCTCTCCTGCTCCCACTACCAGCAGATCTTCCCTGTACTCAGACCTCTGCCATAAGATCTCCTCTGGTCTGGAGTTCGGGAATCATAACATTATCACCGGCCAGACAAAAAAAGAAAATTAAAAGGAGTTAATTTTTTTCACTTATTCAGTTGGGAGATTTTGTCGGCCTCATGAATCCCACCGGTGTTGGGCCAAATCCTGGCCAACTTCTAGTTAGTCAGATTCAAGAACTTACTCAGATGGTTCAGGATCTGTCCCTCCGGGTGAGGTCACAGGAAGATCTGTTACGGACTTCCCCGAGGGTCATCCCTGAACCAAAAATGCATCTGCCTGACCGTTTTTCTGGGGATAGAAAACAGTTTTTTAATTTTAAAGAGTCTTGTAAACTTTATTTTCGTTTAAGACCAGTCTCCTCAGGTACGGAGGCTCAGCGGGTTGGAATTATTATTTCTCTGCTTCAGGGGGATCCTCAGACCTGGGCTTTTGGTTTAAAGACAGACGATCCGGCCTTATTGTCTGTAGACGCCTTTTTAAAATCTTTAGGGCTATTGTATGACGACCCTGATAGAGAGGCGTCCGCTGAGAGTCAGTTGCGTGCTCTCAGACAGGGTAGGAATCCCGCAGAGATTTATTGTACGGAGTTTCGCCGTTGGTCGAACGACTGTGGATGGAATGACCCAGCCTTACGCAGTCAGTTTCGCCTCGGCTTATCTGAATCTATAAAAGACAGTCTCCTTCAGTATCCCGCTCCTGAGACTCTCGATAAACTCATGGAGCTCTCTATTAAGATAGATCGTCGGCTCAGAGAGCGGAGGGCTGAAAAAGGAGCATCTGTCGGATCTACTCCTTGTGTTTTTTCCATTCCTGTGGACATGGAGGAGCCTATGCAGATAGGTCTCTCCAAATTGTCTCCTGAAGAAAGAACCAGGAGGCAAAATTCTGGTCTTTGTTTATACTGTGGAGGTAAGGGACATTTTGCCCGTAGTTGTCCGAACAAGTCGGGAAACTACCCGACCAAGTGAGTTGTGAGGGGGTTCACTTTGGTCTGCAGCTTATCTCCTCAAATAATTCACTGTTAGTTCCTGCTAAAGTTTCCTTTGGCAGCCTCTGTTCCGCGGTCTCTGCTTTTGTGGACAGTGGAGCTGCAGGGAACTTTATGGATTTAACATGGGCCAAGGCCTTAGGTATTCCTCAGTTAACCTTGGGTAGGTGTGTCACCATGCATGGTTTAGATGGGAGTCCCTTGTCCAATGGGGTTATTTCTCTCTGTACACCTCCTGTTTTACTTTCGGTAGGAGCTCTGCATTCTGAAAAGATTGAGTTTTTCCTTACCCATTGTCCAGCAGTTCCTGTGGTTCTGGGTCACCCTTGGCTGGCCTTTCATAATCCCATCATTGATTGGCAGTCGGGGGAGATCTTACAATGGGGTACCATCTGTAATAAAGAATGTATTACGCTTCCTATCCGAGTAGCTGCCGCCGTTCCCGCACCCATTCCTGTGGAATACCAGGATTTTGTTGATGTATTTTCCAAGGGCAATGCGGATATTCTGCCTCCCCATAGGCCTTATGATTGTGCCATTGAGCTATTTCCTGGTGCCACGTTGCCTAAAGGAAGGTTATATGCATTGTCTGGTCCTGAAACTGTGGCCATGAATGAGTATGTGAAAGAAAGCCTTGGGAAAGGATTTATCAGGCCATCTAAATCCCCTTTAAGTGCAGGTTTCTTCTTCGTAGAGAAGAAGGATGGTTCACTTAGACCCTGCATTGACTTTAGAGCTTTGAATAAAATCTCAGTAAAGAATACTTACCCTCTGCCGCTGATCTCTGTCCTCTTTGATCAGCTACGTTCGGCTGTGATTTTTTCTAAGATTGACCTGAGAGGAGCATATAACCTCATCAGAATCAAGTCAGGGGATGAGTGGAAAACGGCATTCAGTACTCAGTCAGGCCACTATGAGTATCTGGTTATGCCATTTGGCCTGTCTAACGCTCCGGCAGTTTTCCAGGATCTCATTAACGATGTGCTCCGTGAGTTTCTTGGAAGGTTCGTTGTAGTCTACTTAGACGATATTTTGATTTATTCTGACTCTGTAGAACAACATGTTACCCAGGTGCGTCAGGTTCTAAAAAAATTACGTGAAAATCACCTATATGCCAAGCTTGAGAAGTGTGAATTTAGTCACGGAGGTATCCTTTTTAGGGTACATTATTTCCCCTCGGGGATTCTGTATGGAACCAAAGAAGCTCCAAGCCATCCTTAGTTGGGCGCAACCCACCAACTTAAAAGCAATTCAGCGCTTTTTAGGGTTTGCGAACTACTATAGAAGATTTATTCACTCCTTCTCTGACCTAGTTGCTCCCATTGTGGCACTGACTAAGAAGGGAGCAGATCCTACCAATTGGTCACGTGAAGCTGAGTTATCTTTTCAGGCCTTGAAACAAGCCTTTGTCTCAGCCCCTGTCCTCAGACATCCCAACCCAGAATTGCCTTTCATTGTTGAGGTTGATGCCTCGGAGGTTGGAGTAGGGGCTATCCTATCTCAGAAGGATCCGGATTCCCTCGAATTACATCCTTGTGCCTTTATGTCCAGGAAATTCTCATCTGCAGAATCCAACTACGATGTTGGTAACCGGGAATTGGTGGCTATTAAATGGGCTTTCGAGGAGTGGAGGCATTGGCTTGAAGGAGCGACTCATACCATTTCAGTTTTGACTGATCACAAAAATCTTCAATACATTGAATCAGCTAAATGACTGAATGCCCGGCAGGCTCGTTGGGCTTTATTTTTTACTCGTTTCAAATTTATTATCACCTTCAGGCCAGGTTCCAAGAATACTAAGGCAGATGCCCTGTCACGCAGTTTTCTTCCAGTTCAAGACAACAGTCCTGTTACTCCCATACTTCCGTCTTCAGTCATTCGGGCAGGTCTCACACAGGATGTATTTACCCAGTTAAAGCTGCTTCAACATCAAGCTCCTGAAAATACTCCTGCTGGTCGTCTTTTTGTCCCTGAGTTTTTGAGAGCAACTGTTTTGACGGAGTTTCATGATAGCAAAGTTGCCGGGCATCCGGGAATCGCTAAGACTTTGGAATTAGTCTCCCGCTCAGTATGGTGGCCTGGTCTTTCCAAAGACATTAAAGAGTTTGTTTTTTCGTGTCAGGTCTGTGCACAGCATAAAGTTCCTCGTTCTTTGCCTATCGGTCAACTTATGCCCTTGAATGTTCCTCTTAGGCCATGGTCGCATATCTCCATGGATTTTGTGGTGGACCTCCCTCTGTCAGCCGGATGCCGAGTCATATGGGTGGTAGTGGACCGTTTTAGCAAAATGGCCCATTTCATTGCTCTTCCCCGATTGCCATCTGCCCAGGGATTGGCAGTCTTGTTCCTCCGCCATGTTTTCAGACTCCATGGCTTACCCACTGATATTGTTTCTGATCGGGGTCCACAATTCATTGCACAATTTTGGAAGTCTTTTTGTGCTTCATTAAAGATGAAATTGTCTTTAACGTCTGGCTATCATCCCCAATCCAATGGGAAGACTGAGCGAGTTAATCAATCTCTAAAACAATATTTGCGTTTGTACTCGGCCAAACTCCAAAATGACTGGTCTGAGTTTCTTCCATTGGCGGAGTTTGCTTATAATAATGCCTGTCATTCTTCCACCAATGTGTCTCCATTTTTTGCAGTTTTTGGTTTTCACCCCAGGGCTAATTCATTTTTTCAACATTCCTCTGTCTCCTCACTGGCCCTGACCTCTCATCTTAGACTCATTTGGAGAAAAGTACACCTGGCTCTCAGAAAAGCGGCATTCCGGGAAAAAAGATTTTCTGACAGGCTCCGGCGGCCGTGCACTTTTAAAGTAGGAGATAGGGTGTGGTTGTCGACTCGCAACATTAAACTTCGACAAACCTCAGCCAGATTGGGTCCTAAATTTATTGGACCATTTCACATTATCAAAAAAGTCAATCCAGTTGCTTTCCGGTTACGTTTACCAAAAACTTTACGGATCGGAAATACCTTCCATTGCTCATTGCTGAAACCATATGTTTCGTCCAGTCGATTTCCTCGTAAAATATCTCAGGGGAGATCACCAATAAATGTACAGGGTCAGCAGGAGTTCCTGGTTGAGAAGGTTCTCGATTCCAAGTTTTCCCGGGGTCGGCTTTATTTTTTGGTACATTGGAGAGGTTATGGGCCAGAGGAAAGGTCTTGGGTCCTGGATGAGGATCTTCATGCCCCGAGGCTCAAAAGGGCATTTTTTCGAGAATTTCCTCGGAAACCTGGCTTTAGGGGTTCCTTGACCCCTCCTCAAGGGGGGGGTACTGTTAGGCGCCGGGGTCCGCTCGTCGGTGCGGCCCGGCGCCTAGCAACCAGGGATGCCGTGCGCGTACAGCCGGAGCCGCTCTGACCCTAGCAACGGGGACGCCACGTTCGGGCCGCGTTCCCCGTTGCTGGGTCTGTTCTAATTATTTTATGGTGTGCTGGCCGTGCAGCTTGCAAGCTGCACGGCATTCATTGTGATTACCCAGTCTGGCTCCTGATTGGGGAGTTCTCTGTTATAAGCACCCTTTGGACTTCCCACAGACGCCGGTGATAGCTTCCTGTTTGCCTGTGTCAGTTGCAGAGAGTTCCAGTCTTGCTCAATCCGGTTGTTCCTGTCCTCAGTGGTCCTGTACTCGGAAAGTTGTCATCATTCCTGGAGTCTGACCGAGCACCTTTAACATCCTGTGGTGTTCGTGAGTCGCGGCGCAGCCGTGTGTTGCGGCTTGTCCGCTTACTGTTTATTATTTAGTATATTTGTGTTCTGGAGCTTTTGCGGAGGATTCCGCTCCCACAGATCCACTCTGGTATCCAGCGGTGCTGGATAGGAGTAACGGATCGGTGGATCCTTGGTTGTCCTTTTCCCTGGCGGCTAGTCCGCACATACCTTTGGTTTAAGTTAGTTAGCTTGTAACCCCTGGCCTGGTTGCTTAGTCAGAGGGCCCCTTGTTATCACCCTGTCTCGGATTTCCCTTTGTCTCCCATTAAGACCTGAGGGGGCATCGGGGTTGGGCAGACATAATCCGCCCTTCGAACGCGGCTGCCATGGGCTCAAGCAACCATAGTCTCGCAGGGGATTTCTGATAACACGGGCGAGACAACGGAGTTAGGGCGCCAGGGGTTACTAGGCTCTCCTGCTCCCACTACCAGCAGATCTTCCCTGTACTCAGACCTCTGCCATAAGATCTCCTCTGGTCTGGAGTTCGGGAATCATAACACCTACTTGGATGCGGTCACTCATATAATCCTCCACCATTCTTTCAATGGTGAGAGAATCATATGCAGTGACAGTAGACGACATGTCAGTAATCATTGGCAGGTCCTTCAGTCCGGACCAGATGTCAGCACTCGCTCCAGACTGCCCTGCATCACCGCCAGCGGGTGGGCTCGGAATTCTTAGCCTTTTCCTCGCACCCCCAGTTGCGGGAGAATGTGAAGGAGGAGATGTTGACGGGTCACGTTCCGCTTGACTTGACAATTTTCTCACCAGCAGGTCTTTGAACCTCTGCAGACTTGTGTCTGCCGGAAAGAGAGACCCAACGTAGGTTTTAAATCTAGGATCGAGCAAGGTGGCCAAAATGTAGTGCTCTGATTTCAACAGATTGACCACCCGTGAATCCTGGTTAAGCGAATTAAGGGCTCCATCCACAAGTCCCACATGCCTAGCGGAATCGCTCTGTTTTAGCTCCTCCTTCAATGTCTCCAGCTTCTTCTGCAAAAGCCTGATGAGGGGAATGACCTGACTCAGGCTGGCAGTGTCTGAACTGACTTCACGTGTAGCAAGTTCAAAGGGTTGCAGAACCTTGCACAATGTTGAAATCATTCTCCACTGCGCTTGAGTCAGGTGCATTCCCCCTCCTTTGCCTATATCATGGGCAGATGTATAGGCTTGAATGGCCTTTTGCTGCTTCTCCATCCTCTGAAGCATATAGAGGGTTGAATTCCACCTCGTTACCACCTTTTGCTTCAGATGATGGCAGGGCAGGTTCAGGACTGTTTGGTGGTGCTCCAGTCTTCTGTATGCGGTGGCTGAATGCCGAAAGTGGCCCGCAATTCTTCGGGCCACCGACAGCATCTCTTGCATGCCCCTGTCGTTTTTTAAATAATTCTGCACCACCAAATTCAATGTATGTGCAAAACATGGGACGTGCTGGAATTTGCCCAGATGTAATGCACGCACAATATTGCTGGCGTTGTCCGATGTCACAAATCCCCAGGAGAGTCCAATTGGGGTAAGCCATTCTGCGATGATCTTCCTCAGTTTCCGTAAGAGGTTATCAGCTGTGTGCCTCTTCTAGAAAGCGGTGATACAAAGCGTAGCCTGCCTAGGAACGAGTTGGCGTTTGCGAGATGCTGCTACTGGTGCCGCCGCTGCTGTTCTTGCTGCGGGAGGAAATACATCTACCCAGTGGGCTGTCACAGTCATATAATCCTGAGTCTGCCCTGCTCCACTTGTCCACATGTCCGTGGTTAAGTGGACATTGGGTACAACTGCATTTTTTTGGACACTGGTGACTCTTTTTCTGAGGTCTGTGTACATTTTCGGTATCGCCTGCCTAGAGAAATGGAACCTAGATGGTATTTGGTACCGGGGACACAGTACCTCAATCAAGTCTCTAGTTGCCTCTGAATTAACGGTGGATACCGGAACCACGTTTCTCACCGCCCAGGCTGCTAAGGCCTGAGTTATCTGCTTTGCAGCAGGATGACTGCTGTGATATTTCATCTTCCTCGCAAAGGACTGTTGGACAGTCAATTGCTTACTGGAAGTTGTACAAGTGGTCTTTCCGACTTCCCCTCTGGGATGACGATCGACTCCCAGCAGCTACAACAGCAGCGCCAGCAGCAGTAGGTGTTACACTCAAGGATGCATCGGAGGAATCCCAGGCAGGAGAGGACTCGTCAGACTTGCCAGTGACATGGCCTGCAGGACTATTGGCTTTCCTGGGTAAGGAGGAAATTGACACTGAGGGAGTTGGTGGTGTGGTTTGCAGGAGCTTGGTTACAAGAGGAAGGGATTTAGTGGTCAGTGGACTGCTTCCGCTGTCACCCAAAGTTTTTGAACTTGTCACTGACTTATGATGAATGCGCTGCACGTGACGTATAAGGGAGGATGTTCTGAGGTGGTTAACGTCCTTACCCCTACTTATTACACCTTGACAAAGGCAACACACAGCTTGACACCTGTTGTCCGCATTTGTGTTGAAATAATTCCACACCGAAGAGCTGATTTTTTTTGTATTTTGACCAGGCATGTCAATGGCCATATTCGTCCGACGGACAACAGGTGTCTCCCCGGGTGCCTGACTTAAACAAGCCACCTCACCATCAGAATCCTCCTTGTCAATTTCCTCCCCAGCACCAGCAACACCCATATCCTCCTCATCCTGGTGTACTTCAACAGTGACCTCTTCAATTTGACTATCAGGAACTGGACTGCGGGTGCTCCTTCCAGCACTTGCAGGGGGCGTGCAAATGGTGGAAGGCGCAAGCTCATGCCGTCCAGTGTTGGGAAGGTCAGGCATCGCAACCGACACAATTGGACTCTCCTTGGGGATTTGTGATTTAGAAGAACGCACAGTTCTTTGCTGTGCTTTTGCCAGCTTAAGTCTTTTCATTTTTTTAGCGAGAGGATGAGTGCTTCCATCCTCATGTGAATCTGAACCACTAGCCATGAACATAGGCCAGGGCCTCAGCCGTTCCTTGCCACTCCGTGTCGTAAATGGCATATTGGCAAATTTACGCTTCTCATCAGATGCTTTCAATTTAGATTTTTGGGTCATTTTACTGAACTTTTGTTTTTTGGATTTTACATGCTCTCTACTATGACATTGGGCATCGGCCTTGGCAGACGACGTTGATGGCATTTCATCATCTCGGCCATGACTAGTGGCAGCAGCTTCAGCACGAGGTGGAAGTGGATCTTGATCTTTCCCTATTTTAACCTCCACATTTTTGTTCTCCATTTTTTAATGTGTGGAATTATATGCCAGTATTAATAGCAATGGCCTACTACTATATAGACTGCGCACAACTGAAATGCACCACAGGTATGGATGGATAGTATACTTGACGACACAGAGGTAGGTAGAGCAGTGGCCTTCCGTACCGTACTGCTATATATACTGGTGGTCACTGTCAGCAAACTGCAAAACTAAAATGCACCACAGGTATAGAATGTAGATGGATAGTATACTTAATGACGACACAGAGGTAGGTATAGCAGTGGCCTTCCATACCGTACTGCTATATATAGTATACTGGTGGTCACTGTGTCAGCAAACTGCAAAACTAAAATGCACCACAGGAATAGAATGTAGATGGATAGTATACTGAATGACGACACAGAGGTAGGTACAGCAGTGGCCTTCCGTACCGTACTGCTATATATAGTATACTGGTGGTCACTGTGTCAGCAAACTGCAAAACTAAAATGCACCACAGGTATAGAATGTAGATGGATAGTATACTTAATGACGACACAGAGGTAGGTACAGCAGTGGCCTTCCGTACCGTACTGCTATATGTATAGTATTCTGGTTGTCACTGTGTCAGCAAACTGCAAAACTAAAATGCACCACAGGTATAGAATGTAGATGGATAGTATACTTAATGACGACACAGAGGTAGGTACAGCAGTGGCCTTCCGTACCGTACTGCTATATATAGTATACTGGTGGTCACTGTGTCAGCAAACTGCAAAACTAAAATGCACCACAGGTATAGAATGTAGATGGATAGTATACTTAATGACGACACAGAAGTAGGTACAGCAGTGGCCTTCCGTACCGTACTGCTATATATAGTATACTGGTGGTCACTGTGTCAGCAAACTGCAAAACTAAAATGCACCACAGGTATAGAATGTAGATGGATAGTATACTTAATGACGACACAGAGGTAGGTACAGCAGTGGCCTTCCGTACCGTACTGCTATATATAGTATACTGGTGGTCACTGTGTCAGCAAACTGCAAAACTAAAATGCACCACAGGTATAGAATGTAGATGGATAGTATACTTAATGACGACACAGAGGTAGGTACAGCAGTGGCCTTCCGTACCGTACTGCTATATATAGTATACTGGTGGTCACTGTGTCAGCAAACTGCAAAACTAAAATGCACCACAGGTATAGAATGTAGATGGATAGTATACTTAATGACGACACAGAGGTAGGTACAGCAGTGGCCTTCCGTACCGTACTGCTATATATAGTATACTGGTGGTCACTGTGTCAGCAAACTGCAAAACTAAAATGCACCACAGGTATAGAATGTAGATGGATAATATACTTAATGACGACACAGAGGTAGGTACAGCAGTGGCCTTCCGTACCGTACTGCTATATATACTGGTGGTCACTGTGTCAGCAAACTGCAAAACTAAAATGCACCACAGGTAAAGAATGTAGATGGATAGTATACTTAATGACGACACAGAGGTAGGTACAGCAGTGGCCTTCCGTACCGTACTGCTATATATACTGGTGGTCACTGTGTCAGCAAACTGTAAAACTAAAATGCACCACAGGTATAGAATGTAGATGGATAGTATACTTAATGATGACACAGAGGTAGGTACAGCAGTGGCCTTCCGTACCGTACTGCTATATATACTGGTGGTCACTGTGTCAGCAAACTGCAAAACTAAAATGCACCACAGGTATAGAATGTAGATGGATAGTATACTTAATGACGACACAGAGGTAGGTACAGCAGTGGCCTTCCGTACCGTACTGCTATATATACTGGTGGTCACTGTGTCAGCAAACTGCAAAACTAAAATGCACCACAGGTATAGAATGTAGATGGATAGTATACTTAATGACGACACAGAGGTAGGTACAGCAGTGGCCTTCCGTACCGTACTGCTATATATAGTATACTGGTGGTCACTGTGTCAGCAAACTGCAAAACTAAAATGCACCACAGGTATAGAATGTAGATGGATAGTATACTTAATGACGACACAGAGGTAGGTACAGCAGTGGCCTTCCGTACCGTACTGCTATATATAGTATACTGGTGGTCACTGTGTCAGCAAACTGCAAAACTAAAATGCACCACAGGTATAGAATGTAGATGGATAGTATACTTAATGACGACACACAGGTAGGTACAGCAGTGGCCTTCCATACTGTACTTCTATATATACTGGTGGTCACTGTGTCAGCAAACTGCACAACTGAAATGCACCACAGGTATAGAATCTAGATGGATAGTATACTTAATGACGACACAGAGGTAGGTACAGCAGTGGCCTACTGTACCGTAATGCTATATATTATATACTGGTGGTCACTGGTCAGCAAAACTCTGCACTGTACTCCTCCTATATAATATTATACTGGTGGTCCCCAGTCCCCACAATAAAGCAGCACACTGAGCACAGATATGGAGTGTTTTTCAGGCAGACAACGTATACTGGTGGTCACTGTCAGCAAAACTCTGCACTGTACTCCTGCTATATAATACAGCTGCTCCCCAGTCCCCACAATTAAGCAGTGTGAGCACAGATATATGCAGCACACTGAGCACAGATATGGAGTGTTTTTCAGGCAGACAACGTATTACTGGTGGTCACTGTCAGCAAAACTCTGCACTGTACTCCTCCTATATACAGCTGCTCTCCAGTCCCCACAATTAAGTAATAAGCAAGCACAAAATATTTGCAATGCATCAACATAAACGGAGAGGACGCCAGCCACGTCCTCTCCCTAACATTTCCAATGCACGAGTGAAAATGGCGGCGACGCACGGCTGCTTATATAGAATCCGAATCTCGCGAGAATCCGACAGCGGGATGATGACGTTCGGGCGCGCTCGGGTTAACCGAGCTATACGGGAGAATCCGAGTATGGCTCGGACCCGTGTAAAAAGGGTGAAGTTCGGGGGGGTTCGGTTTCCGAGAAACCGAACCCGCTCATCACTAGCTAAGAGTCATACATCTTAAAGTGTGGAATAATATATCTCCTCTGTATTAATTTGAATATGTTTTTAATAAATGTTTTATGATGGAACATGTTATTATTTTTTTAAAAAGTATTAACCAATTGGCGCCAATTCTTCTATTGTTGTATATTCCTTATTTCCAGTCCCTTCTAACAGGGGACTTAGTTGAATCAGGCTGCCTATACCAAATAGTTTACGAACGTATTTTTTCAGGGTGACAGGTTTTACAAATTAGCGCAAAGGGAGAGTATTTGTTTGATATATATATATATATATATATATATATATATATATAAAACATGCTTTGCCAGTATAATCTTTGCAGGGAACGTGTGCCACTGAAGGGGTGGGGCATCCTGGAGAGCGGGACCAGAGGCTGAAAAGGCACCATGTTCTGCTGCTGCTGACTGAACGGCTGCATATGGAGGCTGCTTCTTCACAGACCCTGCTGATCCTGCTGATGTACTGGTACCAGGGGTCTAATAGGAAGGGGAGAGCATATTTAGCAGTATAAAACTGCATTACTAAATATACAAACACAGATATCATACCCAGCGATGCACTGCTTTGCCTTGGTATAGTGTGCTGGTCCCAATTCTCTCTGTTTCACTCCAGTAGAGCTCTCTGGGGTTACAGTGTATTTCACTGTCTGTGTTGTCACTGCACTGTTATTATCTCATTCTGTGTGTTTTTTCTGCATTAGAATGTCAGGTAAAAAGGCAATGTGTCCTTCCTGTAACTCTAAATTTACTCCTTCTCCTGAAAGATCTTTACTGTGTTATCAATGTTCTCTACCCTCTCAGGGTAGTAGTGCACAAGAGCCTGAATGGTTAGAATCATTTAAAAGTATGATTCATAATATTAATATAGAGTTGAAAACTGCAAGACAAGAAAGGCAAAGCCTTAAGCACTCTGTTGATACTATGATGGTACAGCATGCTGATCACAAACAGGCTCTACGTACCCCCCCTGTTGGCCTCCCATAAACATGCGCTCCCACAGGTGCTGCAATCTGACTCTGATACTGAAATACCAGAGCTGGATGAGGGAGAGGCAGACATGGAGGAGGACACTTCAGGGTTGAGGCCCTGATTTATGCAATTAGAGAGGTACTCCACTTTCCAGACAAAGAGACAGAACTAGACGAGGAATTGTATTTTAATGTAAAACCAAATTCCTCTGCCTCTTTTCCCATTTCTAAGGAATTAAACTTGCTTTCCAGAGAAGCGTGGGTTAACTCTGACAAGAAGGTTAAAACTCCCCAGCGGATTTTTAATACTTATCCTTTCCCCTCTGAGGATAGGAAGTTATGGGAAAATCCCCCGTCAGTGGATACGTCAGTGTCCAGGCTGTCTAAGAAACTTGTACTGCCTGTACCTGGTGCTATTTCACTAAAAGACCCTGCTGATCGCAAGATTGAGACTACCCTCACATCTATCTATACTGCAGCAGGTATAGCTCAAAGGCCCACTATAGCCTGCGGCTGGATTTCTAGAGCCATTGTAAAATGGTCTGATAATATAATACGTTGGTTTGACTCTCTCCCTCAGGAGGAGATCTTTACTCTACTGCATCATATCCAGGATGCTGCGAATTTTATGAGTGAGGCAATTAAGGAATTGTGTCTTATCAATGGCCATACCATGGCTATGGCGGTCTCGGCCCGCAGGGCCCTGTGGCTGCGCACTTGGTCAGCAGTTGCTGACTCCAAGAAAGGTGTGGAAAATCTTCCATTTACAGAAGAAGCCTTTTTCGGGGAGGAACTGAATAAGTGGATCTCCCAGGCAACAGCGGGTAAGTCTACATATTTGCCGTCTGCTGCGTCCCCTGCTAGGCGTCCCTACACTGGGCCTTCCCTGCAGTCCTTTTGTGTGGCAAGATTCAGAGGCAGAGCCAGAGGTGCCTCTAATGTGGCTAGAGGAAATCGCGGTAAGTCCCGTAAATCAGTTGCTGCTGCTGGACACCTGGACCAGACCTCTGGATCATCCTTCAACAAGGCCTCCACATGACGGTTGGCCTTAACAGCAAGGCGACTTTCAGGTAGGTGCTCGCCTTTGTCACTTTGCCCACTTGTGGGCACAGTCCTGTCGGGATCCTTGGGTGAGGGATCTCATACTTCAAGGTTACCGACTGGATTTTCAAACAATGCTTCCTCACAGATTCTTCAGCTTGCCAGCTTCACCCTTAGCAAGAGTTACCTTACAAGACGCCATTCAAAATTGGTACAAACTGGGTTTGTGGTCCCAGTTCTCCCCACGTTACATCGCAAATGTTTTTACTCCAGTCTGTTTGTTGTACCAAAGACGGACGGGTCAGTTAGGCCCATCTTGAATCTAAAATCTCTGAACCCGTATCTACTGGTGTTCAAGTTCAAGATGGAGTCCCTGAGAGTGGTGCTCTCCCGTCTGGAGGAGGGGGAGTTCCTAGTTCTCTGGACATCAAGGAAACTTACCTGCATATCCCGATATGGCCTCCTCATCAGGCTTACCTCTGGTTTGCCATGATGGACCACCACTTACAGTTTCAGGCCTTTCCCTTTGGTCTATCCACAGCTCCGAGGGTATTCACAAAGGTCATGGCGGAAATGATGCTGCAATTGCGCAGGATGGGAGTCAACATAGTCCCCTACTTGGACGATCTCCAGGGGGCCTTATCTTGTAAGAGCCCATATTTGATATTTCATAAGGATAGGGCATAGCTCAGGACCTGCCCGCAGTTTTTGGCAAAGGTGGTTTCGGATTTTCACATTAGTGAACCAATTGTAGTTCCGGTACTGTCGGATACGTCGGTTGCTCCAAAGTCCTTGGATGTGGTTAGGCTTTGAGTATTTACATCAAGAGGACTGCTCGTCACAGGAAGTCTGACTCACTGTTTGTCCTTTATAACGCTACTATAGTTGGATGCCCTACTTCTAAGTAGTCCATTGCTTGTTGGCTTTGGTTGACCATTCAACAAGCTTATTCTTCGTCAGCTTTGCCGCTGCCGAGTTCTGTACACGCCCACTTGACAAGGTCGGTGGGTTTTTCCTGGACGGTTGCCCGGGGTGTCTCGGCCCTACAGTTGTGCCGTGCAGCTACTTGGTCTGGGTCAAACACGTTTGTTAAGTTCTACAGGCTTGACAACTTGGACAAGGGTGACCTTTAGTTTGATCAGGCAGTTTTGGAGGGGTCTCAGCACTCTTTCACCTGTTCTGGGAGCTTCTAGGATGTTAGTGAAAATAGGAATTTAATACCTACCGGTAATTCCTTTTCTCATAGTCCGTAGTGGATACTGGGCGCCCGCCTCAGTGCTTTGTTTTCCTGCTTACTAGGTTGTAAGTTTGTTGGTTGGGTCTGCTGTTGCTGCCCCTGTTCCATGTTGGTTATCGTTGTTATCCTTATAGGGTTAGCGTTGCTCTCCTAGGTTCTGGCGTGCATCTGCTTTCCTGTTGTGTGTTGGTTTGTTGCCTCACTGCTTTACATGTTATTCCTTCTCTCATGTATCTACTTGGGCACAGTTTCTAGACTGAGTCTGCTAGGAGGCGCATAGAGGGGAGGAGCCAGCACACACTATTACATTCTTCAAGTGCCCAGGCTCTAATGGACCCGATCTATACCCCATGGTACTAAAAGTACTTTTCCCCAGTATCCACTATGAACTACGAGAAAAGGAATTACCGGTAGGTATTAAATTCCTATTTTTGGCACAGTTTGCTAAATAAACTCAAAAGCATGGGGTTGGATTATAAGATGGTTTAATGGATAAGACCTTGGTTGCAGGATAGGAAACAGAGGGTTGTAGTAAATGGAGCGCAGTCTCAGGAGGGAAAAGTTACAAGTGGTGTACCTCAGGGACCTGTACGTACTATGGGGGTCATTCAGACCTGATCACACTCTACTTTTTTTGCAGTGCTGCGATCAGGTTATATGCTCCGCAATGTGCAGGCGTGTTGCCCCCTGGCGACGGGGATCGCTGGACAGTGGCGGAATGAACAAAGAAAGCGATCGCACCGGTGATCGCAAGATTGACAGGAAGAGGCCGTTTGTGGGTGTTACCTGACCATTTCCAGGGAGTGTCCTGAAAAACGCAGGCGCGTCCAGCCCTTGGAAGGGAGGGTTCCTGACGTCAGCACCGGGCAGGATGATCGCACTGGAAGAGTAAGTCCTGAGCTGTGCAGGGACTGCCCAAACTTTTGTTTGTGCAGCTCTCTGCACATGAGATCGCACCCTTGCACAGCGACTACCCCCTCCCCCTGTAAGCGGCGACTACCTGGTCTCAGGGATGCAAAAAATGCACCCTAGCGATCAGGTCTGAATTAGGCCCTTGGACCAGTGTGTTTTAAAATGTTGTTAGGAACATTGGAAATGGTAACAAGGGAAAATATGCCTTTTTGCAGATGACAAAAAAGTATGCTTTAGGATAGACACACCAGGTGGGGTAAAACAAATAGTCAAGAACGTGGCAACTACAGTTTAATGGCAAAAAATGCAAAATCATGCACTTGGATCTCAAAAACCCAAAGGCTATATATAATATTGATGGCACTATACTGGAAACTACTGAGGAGGAAAGTCACTGTTTCAGGTGAGTCAAAGGCAGGTAAGCAATGTAACAAAGCAATTAGGAAGGCAAGTCAGATGCTTGGTTGCATAGGGACAGGAATCAGCAGCAGAGAGAAAGAAAGAATAATAATGGCACTATAAAGGTAATTGGCACGGCCTCATCTAGAATACTGTGTTCAGTTCTGGTTGCCATAACTTCAGAAGGATATAAATACATAAGAGACTGTACAAAGAATAGCAACTAAAATGGTGCATGTCCAACATCACAAAAGTTACCCGGAAAGATGGAAATATCTTAATTAGAGATGAGCGGGTTCGGTTTCTCTGAATCCGAACCCGCCAGAACTTCATGTTTTTTTTCACGGGTCCGAGCGACTCGGATCTTCCCGCCTTGCTCGGTTAACCCGAGCGCGCCCGAACGTCATCATGACGCTGTCGGATTCTCGCGAGGCTCGGATTCTATCGCGAGACTCGGATTCTATATAAGGAGCCGCGCGTCGCCGCCATTTTCACACGTGCATTGAGATTGATAGGGAGAGGACGTGGCTGGCGTCCTCTCCGTTTAGAATAGATTAGAGAGACACTTGATTTACTAATTTTGGGGAGCATTAGGAGTACTCAGTACAGTGCAGAGTTTTGCTGATAGTGACCACCAGTTTTATTTATAATCCGTTCTCTGCCTGAAAAAAGCGATACACAGCACACAGTGACTCAGTCACATACCATATCTGTGTGCACTGCTCAGGCTCAGGCCAGTGTGCTGCATCATCTATTATCTATATATAATATTATATATATCTGTCTGACTGCTCAGCTCACACAGCTTATAATTGTGGGGGAGACTGGGGAGCACTACTGCAGTGCCAGTTATAGGTTATAGCAGGAGCCAGGAGTACATAATATATTATATAGTGAGTGACCACCAGACACACAGTGCAGTTTATTTAATATATCCGTTCTCTGCCTGAAAAAAGCGATACACACAGTGACTCAGTCAGTCACATACCATATCTGTGTGCACTGCTCAGGCTCAGGCCAGTGTGCTGCATCATCTATATATATTATATATCTGTCTGACTGCTCAGCTCACACAGCTTATAATTGTGGGGGAGACTGGGGAGCACTACTGCAGTGCCAGTTATAGGTTATAGCAGGAGCCAGGAGTACATAATATTATATTAAAATTAAACAGTGCAAACTTTTGCTGCAGGAGTGCCACTGCCAGTGTGACTAGTGACCAGTGACCTGACCACCAGTATATATAATATTAGTAGTATACTATCTCTTTATCAACCAGTCTATATTAGCAGCAGACACAGTACAGTGCGGTAGTTCACGGCTGTGGCTACCTCTGTGTCGGCACTCGGCAGCCCGTCCATAATTGTATATACCACCTAACCGTGGTTTTTTTTTCTTTCTTTATACATACATACTAGTTACGAGTATACTATCTCTTTATCAACCAGTCTATATTAGCAGCAGACACAGTACAGTGCGGTAGTTCACGGCTGTGGCTACCTCTGTGTCGGCACTCGGCAGCCCGTCCATAATTGTATATACCACCTAACCGTGGTTTTTTTTTCTTTCTTTATACATACATACTAGTTACGAGTATACTATCTCTTTATCAACCAGTCTATATATTAGCAGCAGACACAGTACAGTGCGGTAGTTCACGGCTGTGGCTACCTCTGTGTCGGCACTCGGCAGCCCGTCCATAATTGTATATACCACCTAACCGTGGTTTTTTTTTCTTTCTTTATACATACATACTAGTTACGAGTATACTATCTCTTTATCAACCAGTCTATATATTAGCAGCAGACACAGTACAGTGCGGTAGTTCACGGCTGTGGCTACCTCTGTGTCGGCACTCGGCAGCCCGTCCATAATTGTATATACCACCTAACCGTGGTTTTTTTTTCTTTCTTTATACATACATACTAGTTACGAGTATACTATCTCTTTATCAACCAGTCTATATATTAGCAGCAGACACAGTACAGTGCGGTAGTTCACGGCTGTGGCTACCTCTGTGTCGGCACTCGGCAGCCCGTCCATAATTGTATATACCACCTAACCGTGGTTTTTTTTTCTTTCTTTATACATACATACTAGTTACGAGTATACTATCTCTTTATCAACCAGTCTATATATTAGCAGCAGACACAGTACAGTGCGGTAGTTCACGGCTGTGGCTACCTCTGTGTCGGCACTCGGCAGCCCGTCCATAATTGTATATACCACCTAACCGTGGTTTTTTTTTCTTTCTTTATACATACATACTAGTTACGAGTATACTATCTCTTTATCAACCAGTCTATATATTAGCAGCAGACACAGTACACTGCGGTAGTTCACGGCTGTGGCTACCTCTGTGTCGGCACTCGGCAGCCCGTCCATAATTGTATATACCACCTAACCGTGGTTTTTTTTTCTTTCTTTATACATACATACTAGTTACGAGTATACTATCTCTTTATCAACCAGTCTATATATTAGCAGCAGACACAGTACAGTGCGGTAGTTCACGGCTGTGGCTACCTCTGTGTCGGCACTCGGCAGCCCGTCCATAATTGTATATACCACCTAACCGTGGTTTTTTTTTCTTTCTTTATACATACATACTAGTTACGAGTATACTATCTCTTTATCAACCAGTCTATATATTAGCAGCAGACACAGTACAGTGCGGTAGTTCACGGCTGTGGCTACCTCTGTATCGGCACTCGGCAGCCCGTCCATAATTGTATATACCACCTAACCGTGGTTTTTTTTTCTTTCTTTATACATACATACTAGTTACGAGTATACTATCTCTTTATCAACCAGTCTATATATTAGCAGCAGACACAGTACAGTGCGGTAGTTCACGGCTGTGGCTACCTCTGTGTCGGCACTCGGCAGCCCGTCCATAATTGTATATACCACCTAACCGTGGTTTTTTTTTCTTTCTTTATACATACATACTAGTTACGAGTATACTATCTCTTTATCAACCAGTCTATATATTAGCAGCAGACACAGTACAGTGCGGTAGTTCACGGCTGTGGCTACCTCTGTGTCGGCACTCGGCAGCCCGTCCATAATTGTATATACCACCTAACCGTGGTTTTTTTTTCTTTCTTTATACATACATACTAGTTACGAGTATACTATCTCTTTATCAACCAGTCTATATATTAGCAGCAGACACAGTACAGTGCGGTAGTTCACGGCTGTGGCTACCTCTGTGTCGGCACTCGGCAGCCCGTCCATAATTGTATACTAGTATCCAATCCATCCATCTCCATTGTTTACCTGAGGTGCCTTTTAGTTGTGCCTATTAAAATATGGAGAACAAAAATGTTGAGGTTCCAAAATTAGGTAAAGATCAAGATCCACTTCCACCTCGTGCTGAAGCTGCTGCCACTAGTCATGGCCGAGACGATGAAATGCCAGCAACGTCGTCTGCCAAGGCCGATGCCCAATGTCATAGTACAGAGCATGTCAAATCCAAAACACCAAATATCAGTAAAAAAAGGACTCCAAAACCTAAAATAAAATTGTCGGAGGAGAAGCGTAAACTTGCCAATATGCCATTTACCACACGGAGTGGCAAGGAACGGCTGAGGCCCTGGCCTATGTTCATGGCTAGTGGTTCAGCTTCACATGAGGATGGAAGCACTCAGCCTCTCGCTAGAAAAATGAAAAGACTCAAGCTGGCAAAAGCAGCACAGCAAAGAACTGTGCATTCTTCGAAATCCCAAATCCACAAGGAGAGTCCAATTGTGTCGGTTGCGATGCCTGACCTTCCCAACACTGGACGTGAAGAGCATGCGCCTTCCACCATTTGCACGCCCCCTGCAAGTGCTGGAAGGAGCACCCGCAGTCCAGTTCCTGATAGTCAGATTGAAGATGTCAGTGTTGAAGTACACCAGGATGAGGAGGATATGGGTGTTGCTGGCGCTGGGGAGGAAATTGACCAGGAGGATTCTGATGGTGAGGTGGTTTGTTTAAGTCAGGCACCCGGGGAGACACCTGTTGTCCGTGGGAGGAATATGGCCGTTGACATGCCAGGTGAAAATACCAAAAAAATCAGCTCTTCGGTGTGGAGGTATTTCACCAGAAATGCGGACAACAGGTGTCAAGCCGTGTGTTCCCTTTGTCAAGCTGTAATAAGTAGGGGTAAGGACGTTAACCACCTCGGAACATCCTCCCTTATACGTCACCTGCAGCGCATTCATAATAAGTCAGTGACAAGTTCAAAAACTTTGGGTGACAGCGGAAGCAGTCCACTGACCAGTAAATCCCTTCCTCTTGTAACCAAGCTCACGCAAACCACCCCACCAACTCCCTCAGTGTCAATTTCCTCCTTCCCCAGGAATGCCAATAGTCCTGCAGGCCATGTCACTGGCAATTCTGACGAGTCCTCTCCTGCCTGGGATTCCTCCGATGCATCCTTGCGTGTAACGCCTACTGCTGCTGGCGCTGCTGTTGTTGCCGCTGGGAGTCGATGGTCATCCCAGAGGGGAAGTCGTAAGCCCACTTGTACTACTTCCAGTAAGCAATTGACTGTTCAACAGTCCTTTGCGAGGAAGATGAAATATCACAGCAGTCATCCTACTGCAAAGCGGATAACTGAGTCCTTGACAACTATGTTGGTGTTAGACGTGCGTCCGGTATCCGCCGTTAGTTCACAGGGAACTAGACAATTTATTGAGGCAGTGTGCCCCCGTTACCAAATACCATCTAGGTTCCACTTCTCTAGGCAGGCGATACCGAGAATGTACACGGACGTCAGAAAAAGACTCACCAGTGTCCTAAAAAATGCAGTTGTACCCAATGTCCACTTAACCACGGACATGTGGACAAGTGGAGCAGGGCAGGGTCAGGACTATATGACTGTGACAGCCCACTGGGTAGATGTATGGACTCCCGCCGCAAGAACAGCAGCGGCGGCACCAGTAGCAGCATCTCGCAAACGCCAACTCTTTCCTAGGCAGGCTACGCTTTGTATCACCGCTTTCCAGAATACGCACACAGCTGAAAACCTCTTACGGCAACTGAGGAAGATCATCGCGGAATGGCTTACCCCAATTGGACTCTCCTGTGGATTTGTGGCATCGGACAACGCCAGCAATATTGTGTGTGCATTAAATATGGGCAAATTCCAGCACGTCCCATGTTTTGCACATACCTTGAATTTGGTGGTGCAGAATTTTTTAAAAAACGACAGGGGCGTGCAAGAGATGCTGTCGGTGGCCAGAAAAATTGCGGGACACTTTCGGCGTACAGGCACCACGTACAGAAGACTGGAGCACCACCAAAAACTACTGAACCTGCCCTGCCATCATCTGAAGCAAGAAGTGGTAACGAGGTGGAATTCAACCCTCTATATGCTTCAGAGGTTGGAGGAGCAGCAAAAGGCCATTCAAGCCTATACAATTGAGCACGATATAGTAGGTGGAATGCACCTGTCTCAAGTGCAGTGGAGAATGATTTCAACGTTGTGCAAGGTTCTGCAACCCTTTGAACTTGCCACACGTGAAGTCAGTTCAGACAATGCCAGCCTGAGTCAGGTCATTCCCCTCATCAGGCTTTTGCAGAAGAAGCTGGAGACATTGAAGGAGGAGCTAAAACAGAGCGATTCTGCTAGGCATGTGGGACTTGTGGATGGAGCCCTTAATTCACTTAACCAGGATTCACGGGTGGTTAATCTGTTGAAATCAGAGCACTACATTTTGGCCACCGTGCTCGATCCTAGATTTAAAACCTACGTTGGATCTCTCTTTCCGGCAGACACAAGTTTACCTAAGTTGCCCACCCTCCAGAGTGTACTCCGAAAGAGTGTTTAGTGCAGCCGCTCACCTTGTCAGCAATCGGCGTACGAGGTTACTTCCAGAAAATGTGGAGAAGATGATGTTCATCAAAATTAATTATAATCAATTCCTCCGTGGAGACATTCACCAGCAATTGCCTCCAGAAAGTACACAGGGACCTGAGATGGTGGATTCCAGTGGGGACGAATTAAAAATCTGTGAGGAGGGGGATGTACACAGTGAAAGGGGTGATGAATCGGACGATGATGATGAGGTGGACATCTTGCCTCTGTAGAGCCAGTTTGTGCAAGGAGAGATTGATTGCTTCTTTTTTGGTGGGGGCCCAAACCAACCAGTCATTTCAGTCACAGTCGTGTGGCAGACCCTGTTGCTGAAATGATGGGTTCGTTAAAGTGTGCATGTCCTGTTTATACAACATAAGGGTGGGTGGGAGGGCCCAAGGACAATTCCATCTTGCACCTCTTTTTTCTTTAATTTTTCTTTGCATCATATGCTGCTTGGGGACAATTTTTTTGAAGTGCCATCCTGCCTGACACTGCAGTGCCACTCCTAGATGGGCCAGGTGTTTGTGTCGGCCACTTGTGTCGCTTAGCTTAGTCACACAGCGACCTTGGTGCGCCTCTTTTTTTCTTTGCATCATGTGCTGTTTGGGGACAATTTTTTTGAAGTGCCATCCTGTCTGACACTGCAGTGCCACTCCTAGATGGGCCAGGTGTTTGTGTCGGCCACTTGTGTCGCTTAGCTTAGTCACACAGCGACCTTGGTGCGCCTCTTTTTTTCTTTACATCATGTGCTGTTTGGGGACAATTGTTTTGAAGTGCCATCCTGCCTGACACTGCAGTGCCACTCCTAGATGGGCCAGGTGTTTGTGTCGGCCACTTGTGTCGCTTAGCTTAGCCATCCAGCGACCTCGGTGCAAATTTTAGGACTAAAAATAATATTGTGAGGTGTGAGGTGTTCAGAATAGACTGAAAATGAGTGGAAATTATGGTTATTGAGGTTAATAATACTATGGGATCAAAATGACCCCCAAATTCTATGATTTAAGCTGTTTTTGAGGGTTTTTTGTAAAAAACACCCGAATCCAAAACACACCCGAATCCGACAAAAAATTTTCAGGGAGGTTTTGCCAAAACGCGTCCGAATCCAAAACACGGCCGCGGAACCGAATCCAAAACCAAAACACAAAACCCGAAAAATTTCCGGTGCACATCACTACTAAAAACTGGAAGGTAGTAAGTTCAAAGTAAACTTCAGGAAACATTACTTTACATAAATGGTAGAAACTAAGACAGTAAAGCAATTTAACATGCATGGGATAGACATAAGAATATCCTTACAAAGAACTAAGAATCAAATAAGGTAGAAGTTACCAGAAAGTAAAAAAGGGGCAGACTAGATGGGCCAAGTGGTTCTTATCTGCTGTCAAAATTCTATGTTTCTATGTAACAAATATACACCAAGCTGCTGAAGGGCAAATAAAACCGCATTTAAGATATTGCGCGACATAGTCCTACATGGGGTGGGATGTAATGCCGCCCGTATTCGGGTGTCGTGCGGGATGCCGGGTGAACTCAGGCTTTTTTTTAAAGGGGCAATCACTTACAATGCAAAAACATGATAGTTAGAATTTCGTATCGCTGCTATTTGCAGCAAGACAAAATAAATTTCCCCTATGCCTCTCTCCCCCTTATGCCTCTCTCTCTCTCCATGCTCCTGTCTCTCTCCCGCTCTGTGAGATTTTATGTATATATATATGTACTGATGTATCGAGATGAGTGAGCCTACTAAGCTGAGTGCTGTGCTCTCTGTATAATATTATTTAAGCAATGTGGTCACAGGCTTATATATATATCATCTGGACCCCCACTCCCTTTAAAATCCTTCATTTGCTCTTAACTGTTGTTAATTGTGCTCAATATCTTAATCTTGTAACACTTTAAGGCAGCGAAGGGCAACAGCAGCCCAGGACTCATCTGGGCCCTCCAAGGCTTTACTTGCAAAGCCCAGCCCCTTCCTAACATAGTAACATAGTATCTGAGGTTGAAAAAAGACAATTGTCCATCGAGTTCAACCTATTTGTGGTCTCCTATGCATGATGATTTGACTAAAATTTCTGACTGATGCTGCTGTCAGCCGTTGCATTTTATCCCTATTTATAGTAACTATAATGCATGACTATGCACCATACCCCTGGATATCCTTATCCATTAGCAATTAATCTAACCCATTCTTAAAGGTGTTGACAGATTCCGCCATTACAACTCCCTCAGGCAGGGAATTCCAAACACGTATTGTACTTACCGTGAAAAAGCCTTTACGCCGTATTGTGCTGAATCTCCTGCTTTGTCATGATTTTTGTTGTTGTTGTACTGTACCTTGGAAAGTTTATTTATAAGCACTGCTGAAATGTTATTATTACAGACAGGTTTCTCTTTCATTAACTAAATTAATTCATTTAATTTACTGCTGAAATGAAGAGCAATGTGGGACCCTTTTGAAGCTTATGTGCCCCCCAAGGTGTATAAAGTTGCCTATCATTGCTTTAAGGTCTAGATTTACTATAAATTATATTTTGCAGTGTTTTCAAATTTACACCAGATTGCTGAAATTTTTTCCTAATAGTTTGAGTGTCTAAGACAGTGGGGCTAATTTAGAGATGGATGCAGCCATGTGTCTGTACACAGCGGCACTGTCCATCCGGTCTGAGCACGCGCACTGGCCGCAATGCGTATGCGCGACCCTTCTCCCTGCGGCCACATCCTGGAAAGATGCGGCAGCAGGATGACTGACAGTGTGGCAGGCCAAATGGGAGCATTTTCGGGGCAACTGCGTGATGTCACAAGCTTAAATAAATGGCGGCAAACCGCCTGACAAGCCCAGCCAGGCAAATGGTCAACCTTAATTAGATGTTTCTGCAATGTATCGTGAAGCGGTGCCTCACACATGCGGGGCAGCCTTGCCCTGTGATGGGCAGCCCCCAGCATGTGAGGAGATGAATCAGCCCCAGTATGCACTGGTTTAAAAACACAAATCGCATGCAGTTTCAGGAAAAATGCCGCCATTCCATGGATGCCCAGTCATACCCGTGTCCTCTTTAGTAAAATAAATGTATTGTGTCCTCCATCAGCGTAATAAATCTAATGTGTGCCCCCTTTACTCTAAATATAATAATCATTGCCCCCTTTAGTCAAATAAGAATCATCTTTTCCCCCTTTTTAATAGAATAAATCCAATATGTGCCCCTTCAGTCTAATAGTAATATGTACTCCCTTTAGTCCAATCATAATCATCGGTGCTCACCTTTGTCTTATAATAATCATATATACCTGCTTTAGTCTTAAAATAATCACCTCTACCCACCTTAATGTTATAATAAACATCTGTGCCCACTTTGATCTTATAAAAATAATCTTATGTGCCTCATTCAGTCTTATAATAATTATGTCCAATTCAGTACGAAGCCCGCACTGCTGCCCATTCAGAGAACCCTGATGATGTCATGAGATATGAGGCGGTGGTTAGGTAACTCACTGTACTTTAGATGTTCCATGGCAAACTAATTCTCTGTTAAGGTTTTAATTTTCGTCTCTTAGATAGAACAGTTATAAAAAACAAAACTCTTCTTTTCTACAAAAGGAATTCTTGGAGATACTTTGCTACTATAACAGATGCATTCTCCAATACCTCAGAGGATTTATATCGCATTACAGATGCTTTTGGTTTAGCAGTTGTGCAAAGGCATAAACTAAGCGCCAGTAAACATTGCACAGCTGTTTTGCTTTTTTATATATATTTTTGGAAAACGGAGCAAAGGTTTGCAATTGCATTGCAGAATATAGATCCAAATTTTTCCATAGAAAAGATTCCAAAACACTCAATATATCTGGAAAGAAACAAGTAAAAATGGATATTTTGGAACAGTGAAGGTGTCCCTCTCACAGCTGCAAATTTTTAAAACTATCAAGCTATCTAAGAAAAATATATAGGGGCAGATTTAACACATTGGGTATGGGATGCCGGCGGTCAGCATATCGACGCCAGGATCCCGGCCGCTAGAATGCCGGCAGGGAGGCAAGCGAAACAAAGCCCCTCGCAGGCTCGGTGGTTTGCTGTGCTCGCCACAGTTTCTATTCCCACTTTATGGGTATTGTTGACACCCACGAGTGGAAAAAGCCGCTGTTAGCTAGGAATCCGGCTGCCGGCAATGTCAGTGGTCGGGATTCCGGCGTCGGTATCCTGACCAACGGGATCCCGACTGCTGGCAATGTAACTACATCTCGCTTTAACAATGCGTGATATTCTTGTTATCACTCGTTACGAATAATAAATAGTGCTCCAGCCAATCAGCTCCTAACTATCATGTGGAGAACAATTTATCATTCTAAATGAGTAATAACAAGACTATCACCCACTTTGGAAGGAGAGTAATTACAGACTAATTAGGCTATTTGTAAACATTCAGTTGACTAATTAGTCTTCTTTCGTGGTGCTGTCGGGGTGCCAGAGCAAGTACTGGTGATTTTTCCTAAAATGTATGATTTTAGGAAAAATCAGATTGGGAGCTGGATGTAATAATTCCCGAGACCGCCGGAGGTGCGAGATGCCGGACGATCTCAAACCTTTTTCAAAGGGGCACAAACCAAATCCATGCCTTGCAAGTGATTGCCCCTTTAAAAAAAGTTAGAGATCGGCCAGCATCTCGCACCTCCGGTGATCTCAGGCATCATTATATCCGCCCCTTAGTCTGGAGTCCAGCAATTGAATACCAGAACCCTGTGGCTGTGGGAAAAACCTCAAGCCGCAGGGTTTTTTTAATTTTCTGCCAGCAATTAAATCTGCCCCATAGATTGTATCAACAAACTGTGGCTAATACAGTGCAAAATTTGAATTGTGTCACATTTTTCTGCAATTTGGGTCATCTTTAGTGATATAGAAGCATGTTTGTATTTTATTTCCATAACATATTCCATACTTTTTGTGCCAAATTAATTTTCTTCATTCAGTACCACACAAAAGGTTTGCATTAAGCTAAAACTCCCTTCTGTTCCACGTTGGAAAGCTGAGGTTTCATTAAATCTGGAATGTGAACTGGATGAATCTGTCTGTGACTGAGATTTGTAAACAATTGAAATGCATAATTAATCAAAATGTGCTTTATATTTATAATCCAATTTTAACCCTGAGTTTTCCACAATATACTGTTGGATAGATTTTATATCCCTGCACACCTTAAATTGACCATATACAGTATGTTAAGAGGGGTACTCACGGAGCGATCGCTGCTTAAAATCTAAGCAATCTGAATAGATTGCTTAGTTTTTAAGCATGAACATTCCTTGTGTACCCCTCACAGCGATAGCGATGCGCAGCCTCGCGCATCGCTTTTGCTGGTGCTAGATTGGCCTGCATGCAGGCCAATCTTGCGGGTTGCTCACTTCACCCGCTGGGTGAAATGAGCGCCCATACCCCCCCCCCCCCCCCCGCTCCCCCCGCACGCTCAGCACACATCGCGCTGTGCTGAGCGGGGGGAGAGATGTGTGAGTACTGGCCTTTAAAGTGTGATCTTAAGATGATTGATTTTTTTTATGTGCTTATGTGTGGGTTACAGTAGACAAAATCTAATCAAATGTGTTAATCAACAAAATTTGGCATATCAGAATATTTTATACTGAAGCTATTGAATTTAGTTTTACATGTATATTCTAATCATGTGACAAAAATATGTCACAATAGGGCAAATGTACTAAGCCTTGAAAAGTGATAATTGTCATTTTACAAACACAGCCTGTAACATAACAGTTAGGAGCTGATTAACTGGTATTTAACCTCTCTCCACTTTATCACTCTGCAAGGCTTTGTACATACTCCCCTATGCATGACATTATCATTTTGTTTTAATTTGACCATTTGTGACAACATATAGTATACCATAATTGTAAATGGTTTTATTTGTGTATAAAAGCAGGTGTTTGTTCAAAAATGTGAAAAGTTGTGTAACCCCTTCTCTCTAAGCTGATAGTTATCTGGGGGTTACCGTTAAGTGAAAATAACTATGAATATCTTGTGCCTCCACCCAAACCAATTTGTAAACCCGGGCTTGTTTGGGTAAGCCCGCCGTTAGCTAGAGTATGTATGTATGATCAGTATGTTGTGCTATTTATATACACTAGCATACCTTATACCTTTCTCTCCTTTTCCCTCTAGGTTCTTTGGATCCTTCTTTCACTTCGGCTCAGTGATGGTAAGTATAACAGGTTTTATTATGTTGCAAATGAATAGCATATGACCAATAACTCTTATGAAACACTCAATAACATGCAGTAGGGTTTCCCCCGCTAATCCCTCTCTATGGGCAGTGCCAGATTAAGGTCCACAAGGGCCTGGAGCTGAAATTGTTGAAGGGCCTATTGTGTGCCACCAGTGCTGTGGTCATGTGAATAGTGATGTGAGGGCGTGTCCTGTGCTGTGGGGGTGTGACCTGTGCTGTGGGGCAGCATCCAGGGGTTTGAAGTCATTCCAGTGGCAAGTGGCCTACAGTATGCATATATGTGCTCCTCTGTCTTTATGTGCCTATGTCTGTATGTGCTCCTCTATGTCCATATGTGCCTATGTGTGTATGTGCTCCTCTATGTCCATATGTGCCTATGTCTGTATGCAGTGCCGTAACTAGGCATTTTAGCTCTGTCTGCAAGAAACGGCATTGGCGCCCCCCCTTATGTAAAAGAGGGGCAGTGCGCGCCGCAGGAGCACGCCAAAAATATAGGGGCGTGGCTTCATGGGGAAGGGGTATGGCCACGAAATAATATCAATTCATACTACGGTGCACAGTAGTCTCCATTATTCAAATTATGGTGCACAGTAGCGCCACTACACCAGGTAGAGCCCCTTTTACACATTACGGCAGACAGTCCCCATTTTTACACATTATGGCAGCCAGTCCCCCTTTTTACACATTACAACAGACAGCATCCCCCTTTTTGCACATTATGGCAGACAGCGTCCCCTTTTTACACATTATGGCAGACGGCATCCTCTTTTTACACATTACGGCAGACAGCGTCCATTTTTTACACATTACGGAAGACAGCGTCCCCTTTTTACACATTACAGCAGACAGCATCCCCTTTTTACACATTACGGCAGACATCGTCCCCTCTTTACACATTACGGCAGTCAGCGTCCCCTTTTTACACATTACGGCAGACAGCGTCCCTTTTTTACACATTACGGCAGACAGAATAGATAGATAAGACAAAGACAGATAGATAGACAGACAGACAGATACTTAACATCTCTCCCCGCTGGCTCAGGCAGGGAAGAAGGAGGGAGGGGGACTCGGGAGCAGCAGCAGCGCAGTGTAATTGGTGGTGGCACCGCTGCAGCAGTCCCTCTCCTTCCGCATTGGCTGGCCGCTGCTGCTGTGAATGCTGGGATGAGGGAAGCGCATCCCAGTATTCACAGCAGCGCTGACCAGCCAATGCGGAAGGAGAGGGACTGCTGCAGCGGCGCCGCTACCAATTACATAGCGCTGCTGCGGCTCCAGTCCCCCTCCCTCCTCCCCTGCCTCCGGAGCTGCTCCTCTTCTCCTCCAGCGCGGCGCACACAGCACAGGCGGCTTGTAATGAGTCAATGTGTCTTATTACAAGCCGCTGACATAGAATGCTGCCCGTTGCCCCCTCAGGGTGACTGACCTGGCACACGCGTAGTTACGGCTCTGTCTGTATGTGTTCCTCTATGTCCACATGTGCCTATGTCTGTATGTGCTCCTCTATGTCCATATGTGCCTATGTGTGTATGTGCTCCTCTATGCCCATATGTGCCTATATGTGCCTATGTCCATATGTGCTCCTCTATGTCATATGTGTCTTTATCTGTATGTACACTGTTCTCCTCTGTCTGTATGTGCTCCACTATGTCTGTATGTGTTCCGCTACTGTATGTCTGTATGTGCCTATGTCTGTATGTGCTCCGCTCTGTCTGTATGTGCCTATGTCTATATGTGCCCCTCTATCAGTTGGGTACAGGATCCCGAAAGTAAGGATGTTGGCGGTCAGAATACTGACACTTTTGGTAAGTAAAGTAACCCTACCCCTTACCCTTTCCCTAACCCTCCCACAGCCTAACCCTCCCCTCATGCAGCTTAACCCTCCCCTCCAACAGCCTAATTCTAACCTCCCCTCCCACAGCCTGACACTAACCTTCACCCTAATACCTAACCCTAACCTCCCCTCTCGCAGCCTAACCCTAACTGCATACTTATATTAAGGAAGAGAGAGAGAGATAAGGGGGTGGTACAGAGAGAGAAGGGGGGAGAGATCAGGGGAGGATAGAGAAAGGGGAGAGAGAGACAGAAAGAGGAGGGAGATACAGAGAGAGAGAGAGAGAGAGAGAGAGAGAGAAGGAGGGATATACAGAGAGAGGGGTGGGAGAAAGGTGAGAGGGAGAGAGAAAAAAGAGAGGAGGGGGAGACAAAGAAAGAAGATGGGGGAGAAATAGAGAGAGAGGGGGGACACAGAGAGAGAAGGGAGGAGACAGTGAGAGGGGGGAAGGAGATGAGAGAGGGGGTTGATATAGAGAGATAGAAGGGGAGGAGTCAGAGAGAGAGAGAGAGAGAGAGAGAGAGTGTAGGGGAGACAGAGCGAGAAGGGGGAGACAGAGGGAGAGGAGAGAAAGGGGGGAGAGAGAGAGAGAGAGAGGAGAGACAAGGAGGAAACCGAGAGAGAAGGAGGAGAGGTAAGAGATCGAGGCGGAGAGAGGGAGAGCAGAGAGAGAGTGAGAGAGGAGAGAAAAAGTGGAGGAGAGAGACAAAGGGGAGACAGTGAGAGACAGAAAGGGGGGAGAGAGAGAGAGAGAGAGAGAGAGAGAGAGAGAGAGAGAGAGAAGGGTGGAGAGAGAGATAGAAGGGTGGGGAACACACAGAGAGAAAGAGAGAAGGTGGGGAGATAAAAGGGAAGCACAGCGATAGAAAGTGGATAAAGAGTGTGATACTGTGCTCGCTATATGACAGTGGATATCCTTTGCGGGATGTGCTGCTGGGAGCGTGGCTGCACTACAACAGTTCACTATGGATAGAATATACAAATAAAAAAGTGTGGTTGCTCCCTGCGCACTTCCTTATACCGGTATACACAGGACAAAAACATACATATACATACAAATACACAACAAGTATCTATTGCACCAAAACGCGCTCAGTGCGTCTTACTCTTGTGTGCTTACTTCCTGAGGTAAGATATATCCATTTATCTGGATTGTAAATACCACGAATCCCTCCTGGGTTTCTAGTATGCAGAGGTCCCGTGTACCAAATCAATATGCTCATCCTATACAGACAAAGTCCCATACTGCGCCCACTAATGGTTGCCAGGCGGATTTGCTGTCCGTGTGCATATACCCCTGCGAGTGGTGTTTGAGTAAGGTGTAAACGAAATCCTTACCTCCTCCGGGGTTTGTTTCAAAAGGGCTGGTGTAGTCACCTGTGTACAGTGGTGGATCAGTTTGATCAGTAATCAGGAAGTAAGCACACAAGAGTAAGACGCACTGAGCGCGTTTTGGTGCAAGATACTTGTTGTATATTTGTATATATATGTATGTTTTTTTCCTGTGTATACCGGTATTAGGAATTTCGGCCACCCCTTCCGCTTTGTTCAGTTTTTATTGTTAACCTTTTTATAATTACTTATACTAACTATCGCTACGGTTAATAGTAACATCTGCAATCTGCATTGCAATATTGTAAATTAATAAATACCCCCATTTTTTAGTATCACTGGATGTTATTTGTATTATTATTTCCTATAAGGAAGTGCGCAGGGAGCAACCACCCTTTTTTACAGCGAGAGAAAATGGTGGAGGACACAGAAAGAGTAGGGGGAGACAGAGAGAAGGGTGGGAGACAGAGAGAGAGTGAGAAGGTGGACAGAGAGAGAAAGAGAGAAGGGTGGGAGACAGAGAGAAGGGGGAGCGAGAGAGAGAGAAGGGGGGAGACAAAGAGAGAGAGAGAAGGGGGAAGAGAGAGAAGGGGGGAGAAGGAGAATTGGGAGACAGAGCAAGAGGAGAGAGATGGGGGGAGACACAGAACGAGAGAAGGGGGGAGACAGTGAAAGGGTTGACTCAGCCATCCCCTAAATCCCCCCCCCCACACCTACAGGCGGCATTGTGTACCTCTTCAAACCCCCCCCCCACCACCCCCTACCAGGACAGGCGGCACTTTGTACCTTCCTCGGCAGCGGGTCCCCGTCATTAGCATCATCAGCAGCAGCGGGTCCTGTCTTAGCTCCGGCAGGCGCGGGTCCCCATCATTTGCATGTGGCGCCAGTAAACCCCTGCAACAGCAACGTCCTGAGGGGGGAGGCAGTGAGAGGAAGGGAAGGAACTGTGAGTGGAGGGGAGGAGCTGGACCGCCTCGGCCAGCGCAGCGTCCGGCCTCCTTCTCTCTTAGCACTGGATCCGCACAGAGGCGCAGGGAGTGCGCACCACTGCGCTAGCAAGGTCACGGTGTACAAGTGAACGGTGGGTTGGAGGGGTGAGTGGAGTGAGTGGGCGGGGCTTCCAGCGGCCACTGATGGTGACAAAAACAAAACAAAACATTTCTTGTCACTAAAGTTTACTAGCACCTGTTGGGCCTATTTTCATGGGGGGCCTGGAGCTGCAGCTCCACCCGCCCCATTGTTAATCCGGCCCTGGTAATACCTATATAAAAAACAAACAAAAAAAACAGTTTCTTGTCCAGCAAATAAACAAAAGATTAATACTATTTAATCCTGTTTAAACAAAATATATATGCAGAACAATTCCTAATTACCAACTCTGCTGAGAGATGAAATCTGATTAATTGTAATTCCCTTCTTTTATTTTTTAATCTCTGTGTTCTCACAGGAGGCAGGACCAGATTAACAATGGGGCGTATGGGGCTCCAGCTCCAGGTCTCCACATAAAAATAGGCCCATCATCATGACAGCATGATCACTAGCCACCTGCTGGTCACATGGTCAGTCATAAATTATAACAATTAAGATTGCATTTCTATTTTTCTCACAAAATTATGCAATTTTTTTATATATTTTTTTTACATATTTAGGGAGACATTGGAGCTGATAGCACTAATCACACCTCCCCCATTTCTCACAATAGGCCCTTGAACATTTTCAGTTCCAGGCCCATGTGGCCCTTAATCCGGCCCTGACAGGAGGTTATTTACTGTAGCACACAGTTTCTGAGATACCTGGGGGTATACTTACTAAAGGTCGCATATGATAGATTTTTAATCGATGTAATTTGATCTCAATCAATATTGGGTTCCAGGGACTGAAACACATACACTGCTCAAAAAAATAAAGGGAACACTTAAACAACACAATGTACAGTAACTCCAAGTCAATCACACTTCTGTGAAATCAGACTGTCCACTTAGGAAGCAACACTTATTGACAATCAATTTCACATGCTGTTGTGCAAATGGAATAGACAACAGGTGGAAATTATAGGCAAAAAGCAAGACACTCCCAATAAAGGAGTTGTTCTGCAGGTGGTGATCACAGACCACTTCTCAGCTCCTATGCTTTCTGGCTGATGCTTTGGTCAATTTTGAAAGTTGGTGGTGCTTTCACTCTAGTGGTAGCATGAGACGGAATCTACAACCCACACAAGTGGCTCAGGTAGTGCAGCTCATCCAGGATGGCACATCAATGCGAGCTGTGGCAAGAAGGTTTGCTGTGTCTGTCAGCGTAGTGTCCAGAGCATGGAGGCGCTACCAGGAGATAGGCCAGTACATCAGGAGACGTGTAGGAGGCCGTAGGAGGGCAACAACCCAGCAGCAGGACTGCTACCTCTGCCTTTGTGCAAGGAGGAACAGGAGGAGCACTGCCAGAGCCCTGCAAAATGACCTCCAGCAAGCCACAAATGTGCATGTGTCTACTCAAACGATCAGAAACAGACTCCATGATGGTGGTATGAGGGCCCGACGTCCACAGGTGGGGGTTGTGCTTACAGCCCAACACCGTGCAGGACGTTTGGCATTTGCCAGAGATCACCAAGATTGGCAAATTCGCCACTGGCACCCTGTGCTCTTCACAGATGAAAGCAGCTTCTCACTGAGCACATGTGACAGACGTGACAGAGTCTGGAGATGCCAAGGAGAACGTTCTGCTGCCTACAACATCCTCCAGCATGACCGGTTTGGCAGTGGGTCAGTAATGGTGTTGGGTGGCATTTCTTTGGTGGGCCGCACAGCCCTCCATGTGCTCGCCAGAGGTAGCCTGACTGCCATTAGGTACCGAGATGAGATCCTCAGACCCCTTGTGATACCATATGCTGGTGCGGTTGGCCCTGGTTTCCTCCTAATGCAAGACAATGCTAGACCTCATGTGGCTGGAGTGTGTCAGCAGTTCCGGCAAGATGAAGGCATTGATGCTATGAACTGGCCCGCCCGTTCCCCAGACCTGAATCCAATTGAGCACATCTGGGACATCATGTCTCGCTCCATCCACCAACGCCACGTTGCACCACAGACTGTCCAGGAGTTGGCGGATGCTTTAGTCCAGGTCTGGGAGGAGATCCCTCAGGAGACCATCCGCCACCTCATCAGGAGCATGCCCAGGCGTTGTAGGGAGGTCATACAGGCACGTGGAGGCTACACACACTACTGAGCCTCATTTTGACTTGTTTTAAGTACATTACATCAAAGTTGGATCAGCCTGTAGTGTGTTTTTCCACTTTAATTTTGAGTGTGACTCCAAATCCAGACCTCCATGGGTTAATAAATTTGATTTCCATTGATAATTTTTGTGTGATTTTGTTGTCAGCACATTCAACTATGTAAAGAACAAAGTATTTAATAAGAATATTTAATTCATTCAGATCTAGGATGTGTTGTTTAAGTGTTCCCTTTATTGTTTTGAGCAGTGTATTTGCTAACAGTTGTTTTTAAGGATTCAGTATGATTTACCGGCGGATGGGATGCCAGCTGTGAATAGCCCTACAGCGGCATTCTGCCCACCAGAATGCCGGCAGCGGAGCGAGTGCAAAGAGTCCCCTTGTTGTCTTGCTGCGCTCGCCGTACAGTGGGAATAGTTCTGTTGTGCCAGTATTCCGGCTGGCGGCATTATACGCTGTCGGGGTTCCGGCATCAGTATCCTGACCGTCGGGATCCTGAAACTTAATATTAATACTGTACAAATGTGTTTTAGCCCTGGAAGTAGCATATAGATTTTAATCGATTTTAAATTGATCAAAAACGACCCTTAGTAATTATACCCTCGAGATTCCATAAAATTTGCAAAGCAAATTGTTGACTTTAGCAAAGGAGTACAAGTTTACACCAGCAATTAGGAGAAGCGAGTAGAGTATAATTAGCTAAACACAGAGAGTACCTTGATTGTGTGGGGAAGTATAAAATTGTCAGAGTATTACAATTGGATAAATGGGTGGACAGTGCACATATTATGGGAGCTCTTAGCTTTGCAGAAGGGTACATCAGGGCTGAACTTGTGCTGTCATATACAGGGCCGGTTCTAGACCTTGTGGAACCCAGGGCGAAAGTTTCCTTTGGTGCCCCACCACCACCACCACACCCCCACCCCCTCCCCAGGTCAAACATAGTGCACGCCTAGGGCACGCAGCAAAAAATAGGGGAGTGGCTTCATAGGGAAGGGGCATGGTCACAGTTATGCCCCCTGTAGTTATGGCCTTAGTAGTTATGCCCCCAGTAGTTGTGCCCCCAGTAGTTGTGTACCCTGTAGCTGTGCCCCCAGTAGCTTTGCCCCCTGTAGTTGTGCCCAGAGTAGTTGTGCCCACTGGTGTATGCCCCCTGCAGATTTGCCCTCAGTAATTGTGCCCCCTGTAGATTTTCCCCCAGTAGTTGTGCCCCCTGTAGCTGTGCCCCCTGGTTTCTGCCCCCTGTAGTTGTGTCTCCTGTAGCTGTGCCACCTAGTAGCGCTGCTAACAAACACAAAAAAAAGAAAACAACCACTGCTGCCGCTGCTTCTCCATCACTGCTGCCGCTGCTGCTCTGCCCGCTCCTCTCTATGGGAGAGACGTCATGGCGTCTCTCCCATAGCAGCGCCGCACAGACACTAGAGGTCAGTTATGACCTCTAGTGTCTGACGATGGAGCCGGCTACAATGGGCGCCCACACAGCCCACGGCACCTGCTGCAGCCGGAGAGCGGGGTGCGGGTGGGCAGCAGGTGACTGCGGGATGACTTTGCCCGTGGGCCGCAGCACCCCGGGCGCCCGCCCTGCTTGCCCATGCCTAGAACCGCTCCTGGTCATGAATCATGATGTCACATCGAGGAGGCACTACCATCGGCATCAGAAAGGAGCATCCTAAGGACACTACTGGTAGCTATGCAACTGTTCTAGGTACTCCTCAAGCCATATGTTGGTGCAGCGGGGAAGCAATGGTGCATACCCCTGTGCCCTGCACTCTGGGCAGCATCAACGCTCGCCCACACCTAGTTACAGCGCTGGAGTCCACAGACATTGTTACACCACAAAAAAACTTGAAATTTACATCAGTTTAGAACTAACAGAGATCAGATGTCACCTTATACTTTTTTATGTATAGGTCACACCTATTGTATACATTCCAATTGTACAGTATTTTGCACTTCTTTTACATTGGACAACAACATGTACCTAGAAGCAATTTACTAGGTACATTTTTGCCCAATGTAAAGAAAAAAGTTTCAAACACACAACACGGTCATAGATAATTCAGACAGTCCTCTCTTCCCTCATTCATAACTAATCCATATATCAAGCAATATATTAGGAAGGGATGCAGTTAATATCCCGGCTGTCGGAATCCCGGCGTTCAAAAGGCCAACAGCGGAATCCCGACAGCCACTGAAATGCCGCCGGTTGGAATATTCCCACTCGGTTGGTGGCGCCAACTGAGTTGGAAAATAACCTGTCCTGAAGATTGACAGGTCTCGAAACATGGCGAGCTCAGCGAGCCTGTTAGAGGACTTGCTGCCTCCCTGCCGGGATTCCAACAGACGAGATGCCACTGTCGGTATAGTGACAGCTGGCATCCCGTCTGCCGGGATATCATAAGACTTTTATGTGACGTTTACACTTTTGAACAGCACTGCTGCCAAATGTTAAGATTTTTAGCAACGTCGCCTTGCTCAGGCAGTGCACCCTGCCATCCTATACACAAAACTGAGTGCACTTTGAAACCCTACAATCCCATTGTGTAATGTTTTTGCTAAATTTAGTAATAGCATACTACTTTGCATTAGGTATACTCATATAATAACATTTTAAAATATTAGAAAATAGGGTAAAGGTACAACATATAACAGGGAAATCAGGGCAGGACCAAAACTAGGATATTTGTCACTTGGAGCAAGGCAGTAATTTGGCACCCCATCCCTCCCATACTTTATAAAGGGACATTGCGCACCATGAAAATAGGGGTGTGGTCTCACAAGTATGGAACAAGGCCACGTAATAGTACCCCCGATTCAAATTATTCCACACTGTAGCACAATCGTATTTACATTACACCACATAGTAGTATCCCTTATTCACGTTACAAAACTCAGTAATGCCCCTAATTCATGTTGCGCTACACAGTATTGTCCCTTATGCACATTATGCCATACAGTAGTAGTACCCCTTATACACATTATGCCGTACAGTAGTAGAACCCCTTATACATATAATGCCACAGTAGTAGTGTTCCCTATACACATAATTCTAATGTCCCCATATTATGCCACAATGTACTCACAGGAAACAGCATCAGGCATCCAGAAACGTAGAGACACAGCCTCAGAATGAGTCTCTCCCATGAGGCTACTGATGATCTCCATGGGTCAGAAGAGCATGTGATGGGCTCCTCCAATCAGAGCTCAGCATACGCTACACTACCGCCTCAGCACAGCCTCATGGGAATTATTTCCAGTAGTGCATTGCCCAGTCCCGCTTTGAGAATTAGCACTAGCAGTGGTGGACTGAGGCTGAAGAGCCACACTTCAGGGGTTTAGTGTTAAGGTGCCATTGGGGAGAAAGGTAAATATACTTACCTTCCCCCATTGGGATTCTCAACATCAAGATGCCACGGTCGGTATTCTAACCATCAGCATCCAGGGCGCCGGCATAGCAAACCTAACCCCAAGGTGGGTATCAAGTGGTGGCATCGCAACATTGCAACATCCATGCAAAGGCAAGTACCCATTACAAGGTAACCATTGATGGCAAAAGGAATTTGTGCATGATGAAAGCTGTAGCTGTACTGAAAGCATGTCACATTGGATGTCAATTGGAAGATGGGGTGTGATGGATGACAACCATTGCAGTCATAGCATTGAATAGAAAACCTTTCCAACAATACAGTAATATTGATGGTTGCTAATCATAGACTTTTCTGTCCTATCATACTGCAGTTAGTCAGAGCCGGATTAAGGGTCACATGTGCCCGGAGCTGAAAATTTTCAAGGGCCTATACTGAGAAGGAGAGGAGCTGTGATCAGTGTAGATTGAATGTGGGCCCCAATTTCTCTCTAAATACATAAACATAGAAAAAATCTACAAAATCAATTTTAATACTTGTGATTTATGATTGTTTGGCCAGCTATGCAGCTGGTCATCATCCTGCTGCCAGCATGATGGGCCTATTTTTATGTGGAGGCCTGGAGCTGTAGTTCCATCTGCCCTATTTTTTGATCTGGCCCTGCAGTTAGTTGTTCTCTGAGCTGTGACGATCTGAGACACCTCTATGCAACAGTTGTTAATGTTTTGGCCCATAATAGTGCCCTAGGTCATTTTTGAACCATAGTAGTTCCTTACACTGGCGTTTCTATAATGGGTTCAATGGGTGTGGTGCACACGGGCCCCTGGGTCCAGGGGGCGCCCACACCGCACCCATTTTAATACTTACCTTTCCGGAGTCCAGCGCCGGGAGCTGCAATCGCAGTGAAAATCGCCGCCAAAATGGCCGCCGCGCATGCGCGGTAGCCAAATTGGAGTCCGGATCATGGCGGGCGCCATGTTTCCGGAGATCTGCGCATGCGCAGTAGACTCCGGCACAGTGCCGGAGTCTACTACGCCGTCTACAGCGCCGTGCAGAGGAGGGGGCCCACCCGGAGGTGCACACGGGCCCCCTCCTCTGTAGAAACGCCCCTGGTTCCTTAGTTAATGCTATGCCCTATTGTAGTGCCCTAGTTAATTTTATAAACCATTCTAGTGCCCTAGTTTACATTATGTCTCATTGTAGGGCTTCCAGTACACATTTTGCAACACAGTATCCCCAATTCACATTATGACTTACAGTGTCACCATTTCATATTATGCCACATTACAGTGCCTCTATATATATATATATATATATATTATAGGCCCAAGGAAAAAGTTTGTAATGGCCCCTATGTACCACCCAATAGTGAAAAATGTATATGACACATATAACAGGAAAGGCGGGCCCCTCTCTGCTCTGCACCTATGGTAGCTATGCCCTTGGTGATGATAATGGCCACAGCAGTATGGAACCGTATGGGATTAGCTATTTGCTAATGCCCGATACACTGATGATTTGTTCATCACTGAGTATTGCATATATTCTGCTTTTGTAGTGTGCTTTAGCAAATTGGGCTCTCTAGGCCCTATACAGTTTGTTGTTTGCTTCTCACTTCTCATTTGTTTTCTAATGGGTTATTAGCAGTCTTAGAGTTACCCTAGATGATTTACTGATGGCAGTAAAGTAGTAGTACTTCTTAAACACGTTGTGTGTATCATATGAAAGACGTGTTTATGTACAGTATAAAAGTAATTCTCTGCACACAGTACAGTTACTCTGTGCAGGATGGGGAGGCAGAAAAACATCCTGTGTATACATCAGAGAAGAATCACATCTGTCCCCATAAGGAAGGAAGATTTGTTGGCATATAAACACATATAAGACCTTTTGAACTTCTGGTGAAATTCCACTTTATCAGTGGATGTTTCTTTTAATAGACGTCACAATAAAGAGCTATTATCCCCCAGAATTATGTGAGCAAACATTTTATATTGAGATCTGATCTTAATGAAGATTTTCTTTAGCAGAAAGTGTTGAGAATAGGGGGCATATTTACTAAAGTGCGGATTTATAGAAGTGGAGATGTCCATAGCAACCATTCATATTCTAGTTATTATCTTATAGAAGGTGCTAGATTGATTATAAGTAGAATCTGATTGGTTGGTTGCTATCTGCAAAATCTCCACTTCTATAAACCCACACTTTAGTAAATACACCTCTTAGTTTCCTGCTGCTTGATCTCATATTAAGGACAGTGCTGCAAGTATGGCAGTTCGGCCCGGTACTGCGTACTGGTAAGAAATTGACAACCGGTACGCAGTACCGCTGCCTGACCACCTTGCTTGCAGCTGCTGTGTGTCCGAGGGGAGTAGAGCGCAGCGTACGCCACTCCTGCCCCTCAGTGCTCAGTCCGGTCTCCGGTGGAGAATATCTAAAATCAGGCACCGGATCGTTAGCCAATCAGAGCTCGCATACCAGCAGCGGCGGCTCCTGATTGGCTACGGGGAACACAAGCTTTGATTGGCTCCCGAAACGGCGGCTGATTTGAGATACACGCCGCCACCGGAGACCGGACTGAGGGGCAGGAAAGGCATGCACTATGCTCTCCTCCCCTCATATACACACAGCAGCAGCAGCTGGAGCAGCCAGCCAATCAGCGGCAGTGGTGAGCAGTACTGTGGCGGCATGTGTGTATTTGGCACTGTGGGGGCATATCTGGCACTGTGGGGCATATGTGTATCTGGCACTGTGGGAGCATATGTGCATCTGGCACTGTGGGAGCATATGTGTATCTAGCACTATTTGGGGCATATGTGTATCTGGCTCTACTGAGGGCATATGTGTATCTGGCACTGCACTATTGGGGGCATATGTGTATCTGGTTCTACTGGGCGCATATGTGTATCTGACACTGCACTACTGGTGGCATATATGTGTCTGTCACTATTGGGGGTGTATGTGTATCTGGCACTGCACTACTGTTGGCATATGTGTATCTGGCACTATTGGGGGCATAGGTGTATCTGGCACTAAGAATTTTTTTCTACTTGCACCACTGATTAAGGAATCATTCAGTTCTACAACACTATCGTATGTGTATAGTACATTTGTCATTAGAAAACTTCCAGCTATATTCATCTGGGGAATGTGAAGAGATCTGTCTTATAAGAATGACTTCTTTCATGATGGCATTCTGTGGAGTATAACATTATCATTGCATAAAATGGGGGATATATATTGTAGCAGCATGGATTGTATTACCATCTTGTCTGCTGGAGCGGGGGAAGTGTAAACACCACCCTCTGGCGGTCCCCACCAGAGCACACAGCGCATCAGCTTAATGCTGATGTGTGGTGTCTCCCTGCCTGGCCGGCTCCACTACGCATGTGCGAGATCTTGATACGATCTCACATGCAGCCCGAAGCAGGTAGCTGCCACAGCCAGGGAAAGTGCTGTCCCTACTGCAGAGATAGGGCAACGACATCTGCAGCTGTCAGCTAGCGGTGGATTGGAAGCAACCCGCTTCTATACAATCTATTTTATCCCACATATGTTACATCTATAGCATGGAGTACATGACTAGCCTCTTTAATCATTCTTCCAAATCATTTGACAAAATATGTAGCCCATGGTTAGCCTCTCAAGATATTCCTTGCCCTTTTGCTTTGTAACAGCCAACTATACGTAGTGACTTTCTTCTAGGCCTTGCCTGGGGACCCGTTCTAGAGATTTCCCCCTTCTCTTTCTTCTACTTATTTCTTCTTTCTCTTCAAGTTGTTTCCTTTCGTTTTCTTATGGCCTACCACACTGTTGTGCGTGCCAGAATTCTCTTTCCTTATTATCTGTATTATGGTTTAAAAATGGATCATAACTTTGTTTAATTATGTATGGACTTGACTTTTTTTGTTTTACTCACTACCTATGCTATTGATATTCTTGTCTCTGTAGTTCACTGTGATGGACCTAATGAAAAGTATTAAATAAAAGCAATGGCGCACATGAGAATAAAGCCCCAGATCTCCATATATAAATAGGCTCGTCGTCATGTCATCATGGTTTGAATAGCTGCCCAGCTGGCCACATGGTTGGCCATCCACTGCTCAAGCCAAGGCGTCAATGATACGTGACAGTGTCATTTCTGCAAAACACAGCTTGCTGGATGTGCCAGCAGAATTTCTCCTATTGGTGCCAATTGGCCACATGCTGCCTATTCTGATACAGAGGCATAAGGCAGCCGCTGTCTTTACATAGAAGGCACCTGGCACAGCATTTTCATATGTACAGGGCCAAGGAAAGGGCTCCCTGGGGACTACCTCTATCCCTCCTCCAATGTGTTGTTCCTGGGCAGCTTTACCACTGCAAGTGTTCATACTTAAGACATACTTCACAAGAAAGCCAGAAATGCAGACAGGAAGGGCTGCACCAGATGACAATCTGGCATCAAATTCGCCAAGCAGATACATTTTGGGGCTAGAATGTTTTCTGTGACCAGTCAACTTATAGCTAGCTCTCTATGTCTAGCGTACGCACTCTCTATTGTTGTGCCTGACAGCTGCATTGCACACTCTGCTATCAAGTCTGGAATATGTTTTCTCTTATTGGGCCCTATTTATTACAATCCACATAAAAAATCCGGTGATAAAATATTTCACCATAGCAACCAAGCAGTTTCTAGCTGTCATTTATCAACTACACTCTGCAGGTACATTTATCAACTACACTCTGCAGGTACAGTAAAGGAGACATATTATAGTCAGGGTCATAGGCACTGGAACAGAGGGGACAAGGGCTCCCCGCAAAAACAATTAGAGAGGCACCAGTGAAAGTACTGGGTCGCGTGGTGCAGTACACCTGCCATATACAGCTAATACGGGCAGTATCAGGACAAAAATAATACTCTTACTGGCTGCTCTACCTCCTCCCTCCCCACAGCCCTTTTCCATCTACCTCTAAGGCACTTCTGACTCCTGCACCCAGCTCCAACCCTACAGTGTGTGGCTAGTTACTGTGGGCAGGCCCTATGCCCTTCTCATCTCCCACTTCAAATGTGCCTCACCTCTTCCCCCTCAGTTCCCCTTTGTACTCCCACCCTCTTCCTTCACCGCACACCCTGACCTCCGCACATTTCTAACCGGGTTCAGCTGAAAATGTCCCCCCTAAAGTCTCATTACTCTATAAAATCTCAATAGTCTGTAAAGTCTCAGCCGGGTGAGAGCTATGAGTGAATGCTGCTTTGTCACATAAGTCACATGTTACAGTTATGTTTTGGGGGCATATTTATTATACACAGATTGTGGGAAATCACCCAAAATTTTTATACCCTTAAAATGTACAGCAAGTACCCCCTGAAAGTATTACAGGGGTTTGTAGTATCTATGTAAATAGTTCTGCCACAGATATCTGCTGAGCTTTCACTGTTTCCCATGTATCTGCTGTGTTTTCTCTGTTTCCAAGCTCGGGCAATCACTTACAAGGCAAAACCATGCCTTGTAGGTGATTGTCCCTTTACAAAAAAAATCCAAGATCAGCCACCATCCTGCAAATCCGGGGATCTCGGACTCCATGGTGTCAGCCATTGTAGCCAAGGGCTGCATAACGCAATTTACCGGGAGAGGGATTGCCCTGATCCCTCCCCAGTAACAGCCACTGGTGTATGCACTGTCCAATGACCACACATGTGCAGAAGGTCCACAGCATAAAGTTATCCCTGATGCGACCACTTTAGTTTAGACATTACTGGGATGGGCTCCTACCAGGGCGCCTATCCCTGTAAGTGATTTTTAATACATCTTGGCAGAAACAAATTTCTTATTGCCTGAATAGCAGCAATAAGAAATTCTATTTATCTAAACCTCAATAAACAATAAAAGGTCCCTAAATGTTATATTTTTCTTCTATTACACTATTATCTGCATTTCCCATAGTGACCTCTATGCTGTATTTTACATAAATATGTACGTATGTGTAGGCATGTATATATATAACGATAGATAGATAGATGGATAGATAGATAGATAGATAGATAGATAGATAGATAGATAGATAGATAGATAGATAGATAGATAGAGAGGTAGATAGCTCTGTCATCAGGTAGGTGGTATGTCATGTAAGTCCAGCACTCCCTGAGGAGGAAACATTCAGCGAATATAGGGGTGCCAAAAAGTAATTATATTCTGACCCCCCACCCCCCAACCAAAAAGGTTATGCTGCCCCTGAAATACAAGCAGGGCAGATTAAGTAAATATGGGACCATAATGGTGTAGAAGATAATATACATAAAGTCCTATATAATTTATTTATATTGTTTTCTTTTGTTATTTATTTGAACACAGCAATCACATATGAAACTAATTTTTAATTTGTACAACTGGGCGGTCTTGGAGGATTTCCTGTATTAAACATATGGAAATCGGCGTGTCTGTTTGCTCTGTTGTTTTTCTCCCTAGTGATATGCTTTTGCAGTTTGCTTTTTCCAGATTTTTATTTTAATTGATAATAAGCCCTTAATTTTTGCAAATAAGAAACACATTAATGTGCTAAAATGAACTACTCATCTTTGGAATATAGCTAGCACTGAGAATTTTAACTGCAATGGCGTTGTATTCCTTCCTCTTCTAAAGTGCAGCTTTCAATATGGTTCAGAAATTTTCTGGATTTTTAAGGCTTGTGAGGGTTGTTTTGAACCAGAGGCATATTATTGATATATACAGTATTTTCCGATGCCCAGGTAGCAAGGCAGATGGGGCAGCATGGCTGTCCGAACTTGGTCGCTGATAGGCTCCCGACTCTCTGTTCCCAATAGTGTCACAATATTGTCAGTGGAGAAAGGACAGAGTAAAATAAAAGCATAGCAAAGTTGTGCCTTACATACAGTAAGCAAGCACAGGTTCTGATGGCACCAGAGAGATCCACATGTATAGAGGCGATACTGGAAGTCTGTTTAAGTCTAAAAATAATTATGTAAAAATCTATTTTTCCTATGAACTTTAAAGAGGGTGTTTCATGGAATGGAATGGAAATATTTTATGTAAGCCAAATTACATTTTAGGTAATTTTTGCCTATGCATTTTTTCCAAATATTTAGCTATCAAAGAAGTAATGAAAATAACACGATATCAGGTATCTGCAAATGCATGCAACAAATATCTTTGAAATGCTATTACCATTTAGTTTTTCAAGTATTGTTGCAGGTAATATTTAGTGTGCTTGGGGACACCTGGGGGAACAACCCCCCCTTTCTGTTTTCTGTTTAGTACAGTATGACCCCTCCCTTTCATGTACCTGCAAAAAGTACTGCCAGATTTGAGCAGCTTCCACTGTGTTTGTTTGCTGTTGTGAAAGGCATGGATGGAATCAGCATTTTGAGGGCATGCTGGTTCCTATAGTGCTATCTTGAGATCCCAGGGGTGGCTCCTACGTAAGCTAGCTCTCAAATTGGGTATGTTTCTGTATTCCGTTGGTGTCAGCGAAGCCTTGAAGTTGGCCTGGTAGCTTACCATATATTTGCAAATGTATGCAACAAATATCTCTGAATTTCTATTACCATATAGTTTTTCAAGTATTGTTGCAGTTACTATTTAGTGTGAGGGTCACCTTGGGGAAAACCGCCCTTTCCGTTTTTTGTTTAGTACTGAATGACCCCTCCTTTTCATGCACCTGAAAAGTACTGCCAGATTGATTTGAGCAGATTTATATCAGGATATTTATGTAAAATGTTACATTTGTAAATTTGAATGGTTTTCTTATATTCTTATATGCAGTTTACTATACCATAAAAAGAGCATCTGGTTGGTTTAGAAACTATCCCCCTGTAAATATGGGAAGTGGTTACAATACCACTAGTCGGGATCTCGGAGGTCGCAATGCCGACGCCGGAATCCTGACTAGCGGTGGAATACCACCGCCGGTATACCGGCATCACAGGCTTTTCTCCCTCTGTGGGCGTCCACGACACCCATAGAGGGAAAATATAACCTGTGGCGAGCGCAGCAAGTCACCGTGCCCAGAACGTGGCGAGCGCAGTTAGCCCGCAAGGGTCTTTCTAGCACTCGTCCCGCTGCCGGCATTCTGGTGGCCGGAATCCCAGCTACCGGTATTACATACTGATCCCATAAATACAGACTGAAGTCCTATGTCTAGTATGCCCAAATACACCCCGCTTGAATATAAATCCCTCCAAGTAAATATTTTGCAGAACAACTTTGATCAAAACTGCTCAAACAGGCCCCAAATTATGATTTTGCTGACTGGAGACTATGAAGTTACTGATGGCCTGTATGTTGTATACACAAAATAAGTGACCTCATCAGTCTCCCACTAGATATTAACTCTTCTCATTCCTAACAAATTCTACACCCACATCTCATTCTCCATATATATTATCATTCATGAATGTCATGCCATTGTATTAAAAAAATGTAAAAAAAAAAAAAACTGTTCACAATATTAATTTTTTTTTTGAGCAACTCTCCCAAATTATTGTCCTGTAGATGGCAAGACAGATAAGAAATAAATCACATCCCAAACATTCCTGTGGTAAACTATTTTACTTAGTAGGCTGAAAGGATTACAGTATTTCCCAGAATGTCACAATCCTGAATGTAGGTTTTATATTTGGTGACTTACCCCTGCCATCTGTCCTGGATCCTGTGTCTTTTCACTCACGGAGTTAAACAGCTTGTCAGCACTGAGTTTTCCTTAGTTCTCTGCCTGAGAGGTAATAGTTCATTAGCTCCACCTGTGGTGATCTCCTGTGTGAGGCTGAATTCAGTAATCTGAAGTTTGGGCCTAAAAGCCAGCATCCTATGTTTTGCAGAAGTTCAGGCTTCAGTGTTCTCTCGGCCTGCTAGGCCTCATTCTACATCACAGCCTTGGCTAGAGTAGTCACATGACAGTGACTGTTCACCTGACCCAGAGTTGTCCAATCCTCTGCCAGCCTGAGACTCTCTGCATCACCTAATCCTGCTCACCAATCACCAAGGACCAGGAAGTATAAGTTGGGAGACTGAGTTGGAAACTGGGCCAGTTCCTTGTGTCACACACAGCTATGTGTGGGCATTCTAGCTGAGCTCCCTAAGGTTGTGATATCCAGAGCTCCCGTATCCCAGTACCTCAGCACCTCCGTGCCTCAGCACCCCAGTGTCTCTACGCACCCCAGTGTCTCCACGCACCCCAGTGTCTCCACGCACCTCAGTGTCTCTATGCACCTCAGTGCCTCCAATCACCTCAGTGCCTCTACGCACCTCAGTGTCTCTAAGCACCCCAGTGTCTCTACGCACCTCAGTGCCTCTACGCACCTCAGTGCCTCTACGCACCTCAGTGCCTCTACGCACCTCAGTGTCTCCAAGTACCTCAGTGTCTCCAAGTACCTCAGTGTCTCCAAGCACCTCAGTGTCTCCAAGCACCTCAGTGTCTCCAAGCATCTCAGTGTCCCCAAGCACCCCGTGCCCTTTAGCACAGTTGTACCTGTTGTTCTTCACTGATTCATCAGCGCCTTTCCAGTTCTGTCTTTCAGGAGACCTTCAGCGCCCACACGTGCTTCCTGTCTGCCGACCTCATCCTGCATGAGGAGAACCTGGATTCGGCCATCTCTGCAGCGGTTCCTCTTCCCAGTCACCGGAAGAGACCCCGAGTCCACAACACTTCCAAACCAGGTCAGTGGTGGTATTCGTGTAGTCCTCCAGTCGCCCGCGCAGACTTCGCTAGCACCGGGTTCACAAAACCTTAGTCATGACAGTAGGAACTGGCCACATGGACCCGGCCGAAAGTGTTTGTCTGACGCAGGACCTCCTAAGCAATATTGCAGGACGCTTGGAAGGTCTGGAGTCGACTCAGCATCAATTGGCACAGTGTCTGCAGCGGAATTCTTTCTCCAGAGATTCCCTGACCTTCTGCACTAGGACTCCTGACCAACTGCAGATTTTTTACCAGATGTTATTACAGTTACAAGAACTTTTGTCTAGTATTCTTTCTGTGATGCCTGATCTCTTCAGGAATACTACCAACGTTGTTGATCCTGTTTTGTCCCAACCAGTTAATAAAGTCTCTTCCTCTGTGCAAGGAAAAGTTGTTCATCAGAGCTATCCACGGCCCAAGCTCTCTGAAGCTGAACGTCAGCGGCGTAGGGAGCTACACCTCTGTCTTTACTGTGGAAATTCCGGTCATTTTGTTAAAGACTGCATTCTTCGCAAGCCAGGGAACGGTGACAAATCTCAGTATCATAGTGCTCATGTCTACAAGTCATCCACAGTAGCCGATCCTGTTACTGCTGACGGGGGTATCAAGAAGGCTACTCTGAAAGAGACTCAAATTTATGACTGGGGTCCGGTGATTAAAAGCCCTTATTCCAAGTTGGGTGTCCAGAGAAGAATATTCAAGCCATTTAGAGTCACAGAGGAGTCAGAGTGTCCAGCCCCAGGAGGGGCATCTTCAGAGTGTCCAGCCCCAGGGAGGGGTCTACACAGTGCTGCCCAGCCAGAGAGTCTACACAGTGCTGCCCAGCCAGAGAGTCTACACAGTGCTGCCCAGCCAGAGAGTCTACACAGTGCTGCCCAGCCAGAGAGTCTACATAGTGATGCCCAGCCAGAGAGTCTACATAGTGCTGCCCAGCCAGAGAGTCTACACAGTGCTGCCCAGCCCCGTGAAGTGGGGGCTCTTGCCTCAGCCCAGCCCCGTGAAGTGGGGGCTCTTGCCTCAGCCCAGCCCCGTGAAGTGGGGGCTCTTGCCTCAGCCCAGCCCCGTGAAGTGGGGGCTCTTGCCTCAGCCCAGCCCCGTGAAGAGGGGGCTCTTGCCTCAGCCCAGCCCCATGAAGAGGGGGCTCCTGCCTTAGTTCAGCCCCGTGAAGAAAGGGCTCAGTCCATCCCGGTTCCAGCCGGTCCAGCAATACTTCAGGCCCAGCCTGGTCAGTCCGTCCCGGTTCCAGCCAGTCCAGCAATACTCCAGGCCCAGCCTGGTCAGTCCGTCCCGGTTCCAGCCGGTCCAGCAATACTCCAGGCCCTGCCTGGTCAGTCCGTCCCGGTTCCAGCCGGTCCAGCAATACTCCAGGCCCAGCCTGGTCAGTCCGTCCCGGTTCCAGCCGGTCCAGCAATACTCCAGTCCCTGCCTGGTCAGTCCGTCCCGGTTCCAGCCGGTCCAGCAATACTCCAGGCCCTGCCTGGTCAGTCCGTCACGGTTCCAGTCGGTCCAGCAATACTCCAGGCTCCGCCTGGTCAGTCCGTCCCGGTTCCAGCCGGTCCTGCAATACTCCAGGACCAGCCTGGTCAGTCTCCTTTGGCTCCAGCCAATTCAAGTATCCTGGGATCCAATCCAGTCCTACTCGTCCAGCCAAAGCTTTCTTCAGTTTCATCCTCTAAGCTTTCGTCTGATGGTTTTCCACCTATTTACTTTGATGGAGATTTATTGCACTATACCGCTCTGGTTGAACAATTTCTCTCTCGGATGGAGTCTGATCCTTCAGGTGCAGTAACTCCTTCCAACGTTACTCGATATCTGTTCCTGGCATTCAGAGGAAGAGCTTTGGAGTGGGCCAACATGCTCTTTGAGAGTAATGATCCTGTGTTCCATGACTTACAGACTTTTAGTAACGCTGTAGTTAAAGAATTTAGTCCTAAACCTTTGGAATCTGCATCAACGAAGGTCCTAAATTCTTCTGTATGAATTTCTCAAGTTCCTCTAAGATTCAAGATGGGTGTCCGGAGTCCACCCTTGAAGAGGGGGATACTGTCACAATCCTGACTGTAGGTTTTATATTTGGTGACTTACCCCTGCCATCTGTCCTGGATCCTGTGTCTTTTCACTCACGGAGTTAAACAGCTTGTCAGCACTGAGTTTTCCTGAGTTCTCTGCCTGAGAGGTAATAGTTAATTAGCTCCACCTGTGGTGATCTCCTGTGTGAGGCTGAATTCAGTAATCTGAAGTTTGGGCCTAAAAGCCAGCATCCTATGTTTTGCAGAAGTTCAGGCTTCAGTGTTCTCTCGGCCTGCTAGGCCTCATTCTACATCACAGCCTTGGCTAGAGTAGTCACATGACAGTGACTGTTCACCTGACCCAGAGTTGTCCAATCCTCTGCCAGCCTGAGACTCTCTGCATCACCTAATCCTGCTCACCAATCACCAAGGACCAGGAAGTATAAGTTGGGAGACTGAGTTGGAAACTGGGCCAGTTCCTTGTGTCACACACAGCTATGTGTAGGCATTCTAGCTGAGCTCCCTAAGGTTGTGATATCCAGAGCTCCCGTATCCCAGTACCTCAGCACCTCCGTGCCTCAGCACCCCAGTGTCTCTACGCACCCCAGTGTCTCTACGCACCCCAGTGTCTCCACGCACCTCAGTGTCTCTACGCACCTCAGTGCCTCCAATCACCTCAGTGCCTCCACGCACCTCAGTGCCTCTACGCACCTCGGTGTCTCTACGCACCCCAGTGTCTCTACGCACCTCAGTGTCTCTACGCACCTCAGTGCCTCTACGCACCTCAGTGCCTCTATGCACCTCAGTGTCTCCAAGTACCTCAGTGTCTCCAAGTACCTCAGTGTCTCCAAGCACCTCAGTGTCTCCAAGCACCTCAGTGTCTCCAAGCATCTCAGTGTCCCCAAGCACCCCGTGCCCTTTAGCACAGTTGTACCTGTTATTCTTCACTGATTCATCAGCGCCTTTCCAGTTCTGTCTTTCAGGAGACCTTCAGCGCCCACACGTGCTTCCTGTCTGCCGACCTCATCCTGCATGAGGAGAACCTGGATTCGGCCATCTCTGCCACGGTTCCTCTTCCCAGTCACCGGAAGAGACCCCGAGTCCACAACACTTCCAAACCAGGTCAGTGGTGGTATTCGTGTAGTCCTCCAGTCGCCCGCGCAGACTTCGCTAGCACCGGGTTCACAAAACCTTAGTCATGACACAGAATAAAGGTTCTTAGTTGAGAACTATATATTGTTTAAATTGTATAAGTTTAACTATAAACATCTCCATAACCCTAAAGATGGGTACACAGTAAATGATATAAGGCGCCCATAACTTTATTGTGATTACATAAACCTTTTTCTTAAGCTAGCTTATCACTAAAATAACACGACACAACACACTGAAATAAAGACACGGACACGGTAGCTGGAGTTAAAGGTCAGACGATGTTTATTGATCGCTGACCAACTCTTTAAACTATAATTGTGATCGAATTAGAATTAATTTAGATTATAGATTTCAATTTAGCTTGGAGGATGGCAAACAGAAAGTCGCTACCAGACACCAGCACCAGTCACCTAGATGAAAACCACCAAACCAAGGAGGGGAGTACCCAGACCCCGCCTCCTTCCCGCATAACCCGCATTGTGCTGGCCTCACCCCTCTTTTCTCTGGCAAACGTTCGGTTCCCGCAGGGGAACGTCTAAATGTCCAACCGCAAGAGAAGGACACACCTGCCGTCCTTCTAAAGAGGGAGCCCCACAATGACCACTTATGCCTGTGTGACAGCTGGTTGGTAGCGACTTCCCGCCAATCTGGCTTTCAATAGCCAACTGAAGGAAATAAAACAATCAATACAATCCGGGAGGGCGGGCGGGCATACAATGAATGGCAAGAGGAAGTCTGAGGCAAATGCTCTGCCCTATATACTATCCTAAGACCAACCTATTCAGCTTGATGGACAACCTTCTAATCCAATAGGGAAAACCACAGGAAAAACTGATCTGCCTAGCAACTGCTTAGTCATTAAACAACCAATCACAAAAAGTTGAGCTCTTATATTGCCTCAGGCTTATGCAGCCTTCATCTTATTTAAGGCGCCCATAACTTTATTGTGATTACATAAACCTTTTTCTTAAGCTAGCTTATCACTAAAATAACACGACACAACACACTGAAATAAAGACACGGACACGGTAGCTGGAGTTAAAGGTCAGACGATGTTTATTGATCGCTGACCAACTCTTTAAACTATAATTGTGATCGAATTAGAATTAATTTAGATTATAGATTTCAATTTAGCTTGGAGGATGGCAAACAGAAAGTCGCTACCAGACACCAGCACCAGTCACCTAGATGAAAACCACCAAACCAAGGAGGGGAGTACCCAGACCCCGCCTCCTTCCCGCATAACCCGCATTGTGCTGGCCTCACCCCTCTTTTCTCTGGCAAACGTTCGGTTCCCGCAGGGGAACGTCTAAATGTCCAACCGCAAGAGAAGGACACACCTGCCGTCCTTCTAAAGAGGGAGCCCCACAATGACCACTTATGCCTGTGTGACAGCTGGTTGGTAGCGACTTCCCGCCACAAAGGTTTACAAACCGCCACCGCCATCCGCAACCAGCAACCAAAACCAACTAAGAACAAACTAAATAACCCTACCGAAAAGGACCAAAAATATCCTCCAGGAAAATCTGCACTCCTTCCGGAGAAAGATGAACCCCATCCTCCTTGTATAACTGCCTATTACGCAGCACAAGTAAAGGATGCCTGATAGCTACTCCATCTATGGCCCTAACAAAGAGAGACACTGCCGAATTCACCTTCTTGCGGGCCTTCTCCAGCGCCGAGAAACGCACCGCCCCACGCCAATGAAAACGTGGCACTATCTCCGACCAAACAATGCACACTCCTGGCCAGTGACAACGAATCGCCACCAAATCCGCCTTAACGGACAAATCAAATCTAAGCCCTTAACTCGACCTAGATCATTACCACCTAAATGAAGGACAATACAACTAGGGCAACCCCAGCGGCGCTCACGGGAAAAAAGGAGCCGCAACAAGTCACCCCCCAACATACCTCTGACACCTAACCATCGAAATTCCCTAGACCCAAAAACATCAGCTGCCATAAGTGCCCTGGGATGCCTTGCCGCCCAAAAAGTACAGGAATGGCCAACCAGCCATATATGCTCCCCAAAATTGACGATAGCTGAAAAAGAAAACATCCTAACATCAGAATTGTGAGCACAATACATAGAATGCATAACGTAACAAAAACCCAAGTGAAGGAGAAAAATCAAAAACCCTCCCGTGGACCTTGATAGAACAGCCAATTGAAATTAGGCCCCCTCGGAGGAAAAATTTTAAAAATTCACTTCACACCCTCGATTCCTGAACGGTAGGCGTTCAAAAACCGAAGAGTAAACACGTTTTTGGGTTAGCGCAACAGGCGCACCTACAACTTATCCAAACGGACATAAGACCTATAGGAGGCAGACTTCCAATGGCCCAGCTCCCTAATAGCCGTAGGGGATTAACCCGTAGCTGCTGCATGGGAAGCCGCCCCAATCCGAAAGGAATGGGTACCGAAGTCCGCCCCCCGCAAGCCGCCAAATATTTTTTAAACACAGCAGCAAATTGAAACTTTGTCAGCGGGCCAACCTGCGCGTGCACCAGCAACTGGTCGCCCCCCGGAGGCCTCAACCGTATATACTCCTGCGTCAACCGCAGCGGGCAAGCGCCCGTTTTCTCCTGGGCCTCCAAGGACACCCCGCGACCCCGACCTGTTTGATCTGTCTTGGACCGCACAATCCTACAGAGTAACAGGCAATCCTGCATGCGCACCTTTTCATAGAGCAGACCCAACCCGAGATGCCTTTCTGCATGCCACTAACTCGCCTACTTGGAAAGCCCCCCCCCCCCCAAAAAAAAGGGGGGGCCAGGGAATACGCACAACTAAGCAAATCCACCTCGAATTCCGAGGTCGCAATTAGAGGCAGCACACACAGCAACTCTGTCAGAAGTTGCAACGTCACGGGTCTACGGGAGTCCGCGGGCGCCGGACGCAACCTAGCCCAACCTTTCAGCGCTCTGGAAAGGACAAAAGACCCCGTGGGGTCCGTCATCCCGTGGAGCCGCGAGTGAAAAGCAATGCCCGCAAGGGCAGATGCCATGGCCGCTTTTGGCCTACCGGTTTGGTAATGTTCCCAAACAAAGACCATCAAGGCGTCAGCCGAGGACTCACCCGCTACCCCGTACCTACTTTGAAAGACCGACCAATCGCGCCAGGCTGCATCATGTGCCCTGATAGTGGAGGGAGCCAGAGCACACCTGGCTAGAGCAGCTATCCCGATTCGACAATCTGCCAGACAGAAGGCGGGCACAGTAAACCCTCCGCCGCCTCTCCCGGAACCAACGCCCGGAACTTGTCAAAATGGAATCGAGACAACGCATCCGCCATTCCGTTGTCGATTCCAGGAACGTGACGGGCCCTGAAATTAATACTGCGCCGCAAGCAAACTAACACTAGATGCCGTAGCAGCCTCAGAGCCTGCAGGAGAGGAGGAACGCTTATTATTAATCGCATGTACCACCCCCAAATTGTCGCAACGAAATGAGATGTCCCTATCCGCGCACTGGCAGGCCCCTAACTCAAGAGCCACTATGATCGGGAACAATTCCAGCAAAAGGAGGTTCTTGGTAAAACCTCGCGTTACCCAAGGGGCCGGCCAGGAAGCAGCGCACCATGCCCCAGCAAAACCTTGACTGCCCGAGGCATCCGTGCACCATTGTAGTCGCTTGCTGGCACAACAAGGCGAAGGCCACAAAACCTCCCTGTTGAAGGACACCAGGAAAGAGACCAAATCCGCAAATCATACCTGATTTCGCGGGGAAGGTACATGGTGCGATGTTGCCGGACCGTCCCCGCCGTGGCCCGTTCAAGTTTGCGACAGAAAATCCTCCCCATGGGGATAATCCGGCCCGCAAAGTTGAAAGAACCCAGCAAGGACTGTACCTGCTTAAGCTGAAACCTGCGTTTGCCCAAACAGTCAGTAATTAAACCCAAAAGCTTACACACTTTATCTTCGGGTAGGCGACAGCAACCCCCCACCGTGTGTATTTCAATTCCTAAATAGCTAAGACAAGTGCAGGGGCCCTCACACTTGTCCGGCGTGACCGGCACCCCTAAACTGACGAACAAGGATCCAGCCACCGACAGAATATCCCCACAGATCGAACTGCCCCCCGGACCCACAAAGAGAAAGTCGTCCAGGTATTGAGCCACCCCGCGTTGGCCGGAGGCGGACTGGACGCACCAATGCAAAAATGTGCTGAAACTCTCAAAGTAGGCGCAGGAGACCGAACAACCCATGGGGAGACACCGATCCATGTAAAACTCGCCCCCTAGTTTGAAACCCCAGCAACCGCAGGGAAATCCGGATGCAATGGAAGTAGCCAGAAAATCCGACTCCACGTCCAATTTTGCCAACAGACCCCCCGGACCACAATTCCGCACCAAGCGCAGAGCGTCATCAAAAGACTGATAACGTACCCTGCACTCAGCCTGCGGAACAGCGTCGTTAACCGAAAAGCCCGGAGGGTGCGATAAGTGCTGTATCAGGCGGAACTTGTCCGTGGCCTTCTTGGGCACTACCCCAACGGGGGGAATGCACAAGGAGGGCAGCGAGGGAAAGGCGTAGGGCCCAGACATGCACCCCAAGCCGATCTTCCCGTCCACTTGCCGCCGGACCTCCTGCGGGAATTCGAGCGCCGATCCCAAATTCTGGCGGCGCCACCACGTGCACCGAATCGGAAATGGGCAAACGAAAACCGTGCCGAAAACCAACCAAGAGGAATGACGCTGCCGACTTGTCGGGTATAAGCCCAGCAAGCGCCGCAACTCGGGAACTTGAATCGGGGAGGAGGCTTTACTTGCCAATTCCCCCGGCCTCGGCAGGAGCGGAGGGCTTACCGCTCGCCGCTGAGGTGCAATCTTTGTCTGGGTGACTGGCCCCGCACAACTTACACGAGTGGCGAAAACGAAAATTCACCCCCTTGACGCATTTGCCCTCGTTGTAGGCAAAACACTTCCCTTTCCCTATCAACCGGGAACCCGGAGCCCCGGCCGCCCCGGGCTTCTTGACCGTGATGTCCGGGGTGGGCTTAACCTGCTGCGTGACCTCCAACCACACCTTGACTTCCTTAAAACCCGCGGGCAGGATGGGGTTGCCATCCTGATTATGACGGAAATTCTCATCGTAATCCCGCCAAGCTAAACCCTTGGATTTTAAGTACATGTCATGTACTAAAAACAAATATTTAACTAAACTGGCATACTCCCCGGGTCGCGCTTCCGTGTAGCAAGCCGTAAAAACCAAAAACCCTCGCAACGACTGGTGGAAATTGCGGAAAGCACTTTCCCCAATGCCACCCGGTTTCCTAGCTGCGTCAAAACCCTGCCGCATCTCATCCGTAAGGGTGAAGATGTCAACGTACTTCCCCTTCCGAATTTTTTCGCGCATCCGTTTACGCACCCCACGTGTAACTGCCGTGTTGGCGCAATGCACCATCTCCGTATAACGGGAGGGGTCGGGAGGCACCGCCGACGCCGGCGCTGTCCCTTTCCACGATTCTTTCGCCATGCACCGCGCAATAAGTCTAGCTAATTTACGCGGGCGCCGCGGAGAACCTGAAGATACAATGCTAGCGAGGAGGAAAGAACTACTAGACGAACAGTGTGAAGGAATAGCGTGCTCACCCATGCTTGAAGGACCCGGAACAGCCTCGACGGGTGCACCTGACTCCGGTGGCGACCGAACCTCTCCTGTCGGTGCCGCGGCCGCGACCCTCACCGACCTCCGTCCCCACCGCGACGCCGACCCGGAACCAGCCAGCACCTGTGAGGAAGAAACATAAGGGACAACATGCGCAGGGGAGACCAGCGCGTCAACGGCAATGGGGGTAACAGGCGGGGGCGGGGGCCGAGCCGGGAACATACGGGAAAAATTGTGGGGCGGACGTAACTGGTATTCCTATGGGCGACGCTCCGACGGCCGTAGGGACCGCCGGCGCAAGAGGCCAGGGAAGGCCACCGGGGAAAAATTGATCCCCAGCGAACCCTTGAGGCGCGCCAAACGTGAGAGCAGGGCCGGGTAGGTGAAACGCAGCTGCGATGGATGACTTCGTCGCCACCAGCTGCAACGCTCCCGGCGGGCCAGGGGGAGGAGCCAGGAGCCCGACACACGGGGACGACGCCACGGGACCCCGCGCAACGGGCAACTGGGAGCCCAGCCAAAAGGCTCCCGATGCGGGATTCCCGTCTGGAAACCCTCGCCCTGTCACCCTAGGAGGGGTGGGCGCCGTTGCAGTCCCAGCCACGCCCCCCGCCCCGAAGATCCCAGGGCCCGACCTCAGCACACCATCCTCCCCCCATAGACGGGCGCCACGGTCCCCCCCTCAGGGAGGGGTACCTCCGCCTCAGCTGCGGGTCCAGGGGCAGAGGGCACCTCACCCCGCTGCCCAGAGTGAAAGTCCTGGTGCGTAAACGGAGCCCCCCCCTTCCCCCCGCAGCCCCGCCGCAGACGCCCGGCACCACGTGGGCGCCCGAGCCGCCGCTCAGAGCCGCCAGCGGGGAGGGAAGGGGAGGCCCGGCGCCGACCAGCGCACCGGACGAGGAAACAATTGGGGGTACAGAAGCCGCCGGGGACGCTGGAAATTCCAACAAGGTCTGGCTAGTTTTGATAATACACTGTATCTTTTATTTGAGACTGTGTAGTAAGTGAGACTGCAATAGATACAGAGCATAAGTTACAAATTGTTAGAAATTATCCTGTCAGCTGGAAAAGATACAAATGTAGCAAAGTGCTGAGTTCTATACAGACAAATGCAGATAGAGAACTGAGCCATTACATTTATCCACAATAATATGCAGAAACTATCCTTATTCAGGAAGGAAGGATAATAACTTTGTCAGGACAATTTATTAATTGCCAAAATAGTGATGCAGATATAGTCAGATGTTCAGGAACATCAAACGTTTAAAAGGAGTTCCCAGGTCACTCAAACTGATATGAGAAAAGGAGAGTTTTTCGTATTGCATGCAAAATAAGATATGTATAGGCATTTGGGGAAAATATAGTGTAGATACTACTTTTCTTCAATGTTGGAATTAAATGTATTAATTTATGAATTTAAAGTATTGTTATGACATTAAACTATAATACTTTCCGCTAATATTTGTGATTTGACATTCGATCCACGGAACCTTGAGGAAGAAAACAGGTATAATATAAATGGTAATGTGTAAATTGTATTAACCACATATACACATACACAATCTAAGGGAGGCTTACCCAGGCAACCTGAGGTAATCATTTAGCATGGGTGGAGACACATAGGAAACAAATAGTAATACGTTAATAGGTAGAGCTTAATAGAAAGTAAAGAAGGGTTACATTTTGGAGGCACTGCTGAGATTAGTGAATACCGGAAACTAGGAAATGATGGAGAATTTGACAGGAGAGGATATATGCACTTGGTGTATGTAAAAATAAACCCTAAAAATTGTATAGGTATAAGAGGGAATTTTTCTGAATTCTCTGATGATGAGATAATAAGGATAATTGATAGACTGTATGGGGTGAAAAAGCCAAAGATAGAGTAGATAAGTGGAGAGGAGAATTAGGAAAAATTGTGTCTTTGTTAATAGAAACTGAAAAGGAGCTAGATCCATGTTTATTACCTGTGATGATTTTAGCAAACGTGGAAATAGGAGATGGCATATTATTTGGCCCAAACCAAAAGATGAGGAAACTATTAGAGCACGAATATCCACCTCCTCCAATGCTTTGGAAAGAGGAAATGCAAACAGTAATATTACAGGAGATGGTACAAATGTAGATGGGTCACAGTTTGAGACAATGGTAGATAGAGTGGTTACCCAGTTGGAACGATGTCACTACGAAGGGAGTTATAGGAGATTATGAATATTTTCAGGGATAGTGCCTGTACTATTGGGCGAAGAAACATACGAAGCCTGGAAGGAAGCTGCTGTACAGCAAGCAGAGGAATGGCAGTGCCCTGACCAAATAAAAAGGCAGAGAGTGGTAGAAAGCCTAAGGGGACTTGCCATGGGAATAATACAGGCAGCCAAATGAAGTAATCCACAAGCCACTCTTGAGACAGACGTTGAGGCTTTAGATTATGCCTATGGCACATTAGAGGAAGTAGGGGATTTAACATCTAGGCTGCACCACACCTTCCAGGAACCTTGAGAAAAGTTAAGTGCATATTTAGTAAGATTAGACAAACTCTTATACAAAATAGTACAAAAGGGTGGAATTACCCTAGATGACGTAGACAAAAGCAGAATGAAACAGCTACTGAGGAGGGCACTGACAACTGATTTGGTGGCTCAGAAAATACGATGTTCTGGAATAAGAGAACCTTCCCCCACTTTTAATGAGTTTTTAAAAGAGGTGAAACAGAAAGAAGTATTAATTGAAATGAGAGAGAGGACAATAAAAAAGGTTAAAGTTGTCCAACCCACTGTGGAAGTTAACCCTTTTGAGGAAAAGATAGTTAAAATGATAGAAGAGCAGGACAAAAAACTGGAACAGTTTATGGCCTCTCAAATAAGCAGGAGTATGGGAAATTCTTCTCAAAGGAGTAATAATAACACAGCTGTAAGAGGAATAGGGAGAGGAAACAATTATAGTAGTCGAGGAAGAGGGTGTTTTAAATGTTGCAGGACAGGACACAGAGCTTATGAATGTAATGCTAATACTGATGGACCATCTTCAAGTACTCCTGTAACAAATTCTAATGCTAATAGAGGTAGTTCTTCAGGGCAGGGAAACGAACAGGGGAGGACTGTGAACCCCTCACAGTCCCCCTAGAGGTCAGCTACTGTGCAATGGGGAATTCCTGGTGGAACGGGAAAGTACCAGAAGGCTTACTGGGGCCTACACCTATAGTCCCCACATCTATTAATGGAAATAATTGTAAGGTACTTTTAGACAGTGGATCTCAAGTGTCTATTATTTTTGAAACATGGTATAACAATCATTTATCAGATGTACCCATACAACCACTTAGTGGGCTAATCACCTGAGGATTAAGTGTTGAAAAATACCCCTACTTGGGTTATGGAATCCCCATGAATGCACACAGTTGCAGCTCACCAGGGGGGGGCATATCGTGCGGCAATGGCAGGAAGGGGAGAGAATGAGGACAGCGCGAGCCAGTCTAATAGGGGGTATAAATATGACTGACAGCTGATGCAGAGCCAGTCTGCTGATCCTCCAGCTAGCGTTTGCAGTCAGTCTTCAGGGCACCACTGAAAGAGCTGTATGCTGTAAACATACAGCGGTGCTACTGAGACTGGTTAGCATCACCCACACTGGGCTTACTCAGAGCCAGAGGTGGAGTGTAGTGGCGGAGGAGTGTGAGGAGGGAGCCTGCTGACGTGCTGTAGGACTTCTGCTGAGAGGCAGGCACATCTGGAGGAGGAGGAAGTGCTCCAGTCAGTGATGGCAGCCATAGGGAGCGGAGGCAGTGGTCAATGTTAGCGGCACATACTCTTGGCAATGAAGCGAGAGTTTACTAAGGCAAGACGCCGCCATCAGCGAGGACAAGCCAGATCCTGTAGTAGTGCTCATCAACAGTCTGGGAGGAATCGGAGGAGAGGCTACCCTGCGCTATACTATTATGGTGACGTCTAGAGGAGAGTAAGGGCTGGATGTACTGTTACTGATTGTGGGTCATCGCTGGTCAATGCAATGATGCTAATCGCATATGTACTAACATATGCGATTAGTATCACAAAGCAATGCCAGGGGTGTCCTGCGATCAGTGATGGTCCGTAGGACAAGGTTTGTGGCAGCTTTCGTCATCTCCCAGCCCCGGGAGGTGACGTGCAGGGAGTCCCCGTGATCCTCCTTCTCCCCCCTGCAGCCGGAAGGAGACAAGGCTGTGCTGCGGGGGAGAAGGAGGAGGGAGTCTGGGGGTAGAGAGGTCATCGTAAGCGGCGCAGGTCGGCGGCGGAATGCGATGGCGGTAAGAAGCCCACAAGCTTCTATGGGGTATCGCCATAAAAAGATGGCGATACCCCCGGAGGCGTAAACCCAGCAGTGGGGTCTTAGTACATATGAAAATGCAGTAAAACCCCCGAAAACGGGGGTTTTACCGCATTTTCCCTTTATTACATCCCGCCCTAAGTGAGATATTACAGCACCAGTACCACCCACTCACATAGCCTCTCACAAGACTAATTATACAATACAGAGCCAGCCTCTGGAGAATAAAGTTAATGTGGTAATAATATAGCATGCCACTAGTCCTGCTGCTATTAATGAAAGAGCAGGGATCTTATAATATATGGTGGGATTGAGCAGACTAAGTCAAGAGCAAATTAGCTGACTAAACTGAGAGCAGAGATTTTAGAATATATTGTGAGATTGCACAGACTAAGCTGAGAGCCAATCAACAGTAGGCTGCTTGAGTAAAATAAAGCCCAGTAAAGGATCCTTAACTGGACAAAGAAACAATACATCATATTTATACACATTGAGACTGAAGGATAAGGGATATGATGCATGATAGACACTAAGAATACAGCTATTGTGCTAAGTTAATATATGAATGAGTATTTTCAAGGAGCAGCAATATTCTACTTAAGAAACTAAAGTGTACAAATTATCATATTACTGCTGTAGAATAGACTTTTGTTAAAAGGCATACAAAGCCTGTGAGGCTGCAAGGTAAAATACTGTGAGCTTCAAAGTGCTGAGTTCTATACAGACAAATGCAGATAGAGAACTGAGCAGTGGCGTCAGAAGGCGGGTGCAGGGGTGCGGCCCGCACCCAGGTATCACCCACGGAAGGGGTGACACCAAGTGCTGGCTCGTCTGCAGTGAAAGGAGCCAAGTGCTGCAGTGTGATAATCCTCTGCAGCACTCGGCTCCTGTCACAGAAAAGGAGCCAGCACTGCACACTGCCTAGTCTCCGGGGGCAGCCAGCATTTCAGAGGAAGCTGGATACAGCCCACGGAGTGAAGAAGAGGTGACCCGCGAGGCCACGCCCCCTTTACATTAGACCACACACCCTTTTTGTCCGGCCGCGGCTCCAGCGGGGTGAGTGTGGGAAGAGGGGGGTGTAGTAATGCAGAGTGCGCACCGGGTGTACCCACACCTGGTGACACCTCTGAAACTGAGCCATTACATTTAGCCACATTTAGCCATATTAATATACAGAAAATATCTTAATTCAGGAAGGAAGGATAATAAGGACAATTTACTAATTTCCAAAATAATGATGCAGATATAGTCAGAGGTTTAGGAACATCAAACATTTAAAAGGATATTTTTCCTAATGTGGAAGGAGGACTAGCATCATCAAAGGACTTATCCTTTATACTATCTTGGATACCACTATCTATATATTTAGCTATACATTATATCTTTATGGGTCCCAACATGCGCACTTCACATTTTAGGCTACCCGGATCACTCAATCTCATATGAGAAAAGGAGAGTTTTTTGTATTCAATGCAAAATAAGATATGTATAGGCATCTGGGGAAATTATAGTGAAGGTACTACTTTTCTTCAATGTTGAAATGAAATGTATTTATGTATGAATTTAAAGTATTGTTATGACATTAACCTATAATACTTACCGGTAATATTTGTGATTTGACATTCGATCCATGGAACCTGGAGGAAGAAAACAGGTATAATATAAATGGTAATGTGTAAATTGTATTAACCACATATACACATACACAATCTAAGGGAGGCTTACTCAGGCAAGCCGAAGTAATCATTTAGCTTGGGTGGAGGCACATAGAAAACATATAGTAATCTCTTAATAGGTAGAGCTTAATAGGAAGTAAGGAAGGGTTACATCTGCACAGTGATTACTCCCTCCCCTGTAGGCGGCGACTACCTTATCGCTGCAGTGCAAAAAATAGCCTGCATGCGATAAGGTCTGAATGACCCCCATAGTAAAAACAGACACAGAAAATACAATTTGCAATGTAAAATATGCAGAAAAGAAATGTGTGTGGACAGTGTCACTACGGTACACTGCTGCAGTTCCCAAATGTACACAGGGAATGTCTTTGAGTGATAAGATGAATACTCCTAGCAATAGGCAAGTACTGTATGTGGAATGTTAGCAGCATCCGCTTTCAAACCTTACCGGTAGGTGTATGTAGTTAGATGAAATATCTAATGGGTGCATCTCTCCTGGTTTGTTATAATTGGGTCCCTCAGGTAAAAATCCCCAGTTCTTAGCTGGTCCGGTATGTTGCGGGGTTTTGTACTGTACACTTTACATTCTATTCTTAGGGGGGACCCTCAATTATTAGGGTTGAATACGGTATCCCGGCTGACGGTATGGTGACTGTCAGGATCCCGATAGCGGCATCCCGCCAGCCATAATACCGGCAGCGAGTCCGCTCACCATGCTTCATGCCCGATGGCAAGTTCTATTCTCAATTGGGTGGTGGTGAGTACCGACCACCCGAGTGGGAGTACCAGGTGGCGGTCGGAATACTTCCGACCACCAACATTTTACCAGCTGTCGGAATTCCATCGTCGGGATCCTGAACACCAAAATCCGGACAGACGGTATATTAACTACATCCCAATTATTAGTTTGAGTATCAGAGCCAAAATTGTCAGCGTCCGGAGTCTTACCGGTATGCTGGGGCCGCGGGGCTGGCTTCCTTGGCGATGTGCGGGCAGCGGCGGAGGTGGGCTGCTGCGCCGGATCCATGGGAAGCAGTAGCGGCGGTGAGGGGGTCGCTCTTGCTGAGCCGTTGCTAGGAGACCAGGGGCAGTGAGCAATGTGGTTTTGCAAAAAGGTCTGCATTACTGGGCGCCACCATGTTGGAGACCAAGTTTTAAGCATTGTTCCTGTTTCCTGTTTCTTCCAGCCAATCCAGGGGAAGCTCTCCCTATAAAAGGGGGCTGGGACGCCAGTGCTTCAAGTTACAACCCTGTTGTAGGTGCTTTAGCCTGTGCTCCCAGGATTCCAGCTGTATTCTGGTTCCTCCTGATCCTGCTCGGTCGGTTCTCTATTGCTGCTGCAGCCCTGCCATTTCTAGCCTGCTACTGCTTGTGGAAGCGCTCCTGGAAAACCCGGTCCAGTAAGACTCTTTGGGCACAGTCAGCCCCAGGTCTTCTGCCTCGTCTTTCAAGCCACACTCCACAGATCTCCTTCACCAGCCACGCCTTTGTACCACCGACCACAGCCTGCAGATTATTATCTTCAGCCTCGTTTTCCAAACCACAGTACACAGTCCTTGTCTCCAGCCACGTCTTCAACCACCATCCACAGTTCATCATCTACAGTCTCGTCTTTCAAATCACAGTTCACAGTTCTTCACCTCCAGCCACGTCTTTAACCACTATCCACAGTTCTGCAGTTCATTAATCACAACCTCGTCTTTCAAGCCACAATCCACAGTTCTTTATCTGCAATTACGTTCCTTAACCATCGTGCTCCAGCCTCGGTTCTCTACCTCAACCCTGTACATAATAAATACTTTCCATTGACTCTCAAACCCCACCTACATTCTTCATTGCTCTGTGTCCCATGCGAAGGAACTATATCCAGCCCCCTCATCTTGTTCATTTACAGCCTGCTACCTCCTCGGGCAAATCTCAGCTGCCGGATTCTCAAACTTTGCTAGACGTGACAAAAATATTAGAACAGCACAGTTAAGAATTACCACTTGTCTACTAGGTTCAACAGCTAATAGCTCCTAATAAGCCTCATCACTTGAAAGATGGCACTCTCCTCTTTCATATGTGATGCCTCCATGTGTACATGTACAATTATGGATAGGAAAAAGCACATAGTACTCTCACAAAAATACATCTGGAAAATGCATGTTGTCCATACCGCAATATAATGTTGTTAGTTGGTCACACATGATCACCAGATAGCTGCTATGTGCTGCATTATTTTAAAGAGAATACGTCCCTCTTTTAAATATGGGTTCCCACATGTTACAGGGGCAATTTTATGTGTTTTAGGGCACATAGTGCCTTCCTGGCCATATATGGAAAATGCAGGTTTTATTGTCAGTTGATCACCAAATAATTAGTACTAAGGGGCACCATCATTTCAGAGGTAGAGAGAGCTACATTCTGTCTAATGATGCCCCTTATTTTCTTAGAAGACAGGTTGGGGGTGATATTCCCAGTTTCTTGGGCTTTGTCTTTTCTGTAGGGATTTTATGTCTGGTGACCACACTGATCACCAAACATTAACTTCTGTTGAGTACTTACTTTGAAAGAGGGGACTCCTGATTTTTTAAATAATTTGCCCATCTATTATTCTAGGTGCCTGGGTTGGGGAGATATATAGAGGTATATAGTTCAGGAGGTACTGGCTGGTACCAGAGCCAGATTTACACACTACCCACTAGACCATCAGGAACTTCAGTGTTGATGACAGGATAGTATATGTAGCAGAGAAGAGTGTAGCAGTAGATTAACCAGGCTGATATTGGATTGATACTATTGGTATGAAATTACACTCTTCTTACTTGGTAATCTGGGATGCTGGAGTGGCAGAGCATGGCAGAGTATTGGCCAGGCTGAAACTGGGTTGCTGCTGTAGTCCAGGATCCAAGTCACTCAGACGATAGCAGGACCAGATACAGACCGAACACTGGGATGAATGGTAGCTGTGGATAACCAGGAATGGAACCAGTAGAGTAGAAACACACTGGAATTACCTGTGCAGCCAGGGATAGGGTTTACGCAGGTGTGGGCTGACTCAGATACCACGAACAAGCTATGTAATAGGATGGTCAGAAACCAGGATACAAAATCATACCTCCCAACATGACCATCTCCAGGAGGGACAGAATGCTCTGCTCCTGGACTTCCCTCTTAATCTATCATTGCCCTCACCTGTGGTGAAACACCTTTCTTATCCACGAACCTGTTCAAAACAGATGCCAGCAATCATAAATTAAAAGAAAAGCCCAGGAGCAGAGCATTTTGTCCCTCCTGTAGAGGATCATTTTTGGAAGTATGTAAAATAGCAGCTGAATATGCTGTGCAACATTAGGAAAAGACTGCACACAGGTCAAACAGTATTCAAAGATTCTAGTGGAGGATTTGGCTAAACTGCACTGTCAGGATATTATGAGAGTACAACTAAACTTCATCCAGTAGGGACTGGGTTATACCCATTTCACATCGCCAATGCCGGATCCCACCCGGGAATTGGAAACAGGTCCTTCCCGAGTGAGATCCGGCATTGGACCCTGTTAGTAGGCTTCCCGACCAAGCAATTTGCTGGGTCGGTTGCCATAGTTGTGGGGGGCAGAGGCGGCGCTGGGAGATGAGCTCATCTCTGCGCCACCTCTCCCTGTGTAGTGAACGGGTCCCGGGTAGCATCGACTCGGGAACCCGTTCGCACTGCCATTGACCCGGTTTTCAACCCAGGAATAACACTGCTTTATTCCTGGGTTGAATTACCGGGTCAGGCAACCCCAGAATTTGACCACGGCCCTTTCACATCACACACCGACCCATGTCGACCCGACAATATGCCGGGTCGATACCGGGTTATTTGTGCGGTGTGAAAGGGGTATTCAGCAGTTCACTTGTGGACAGTGAAGAGTTAAGGCCAGTACTCACCGGCAGATGTGGAGAGCGATGTGTGCTGAGCATGTGGGGGGAGACGGGGGGGTCGCTCATTTCACCCAGCGGGTGAAGTGAGCGACCTGCTAGATCTAGCACCAGCGATAGCGATGCAGGGGGCTATGCATCGCTATCGCTGTGAGGGGTACACACGGAGTGATTGCAGGCAAAGTCACAAATTCTAACAATGATGTAATCTTGCAAACTAATAGATAGTTGGCTCTGGAGTCCTGAAGTGAAATGAAGATATCAGCAACCTGGATACAAATAATGTAGGTGTAATTCAGACCTGATCGTAGCAGCAAACTTGTTAGCAGTTCGGCAAAACCAAGTGCACTGCAGGTGTGGCAGATATAACATTTGCAGAGAGAGTTAGATTTGGGTGTGTTATTTTGTTTCTGTGCAGAGTAAATACTGGCTGCTTTATTTTTACACTGCAATTTAGATTTCAGTTTGTATACACCCCACCCAAATCTAACTCTCTCTGCACATGTTATATCTGCCCCTGCACAGCACATGGGGGGTCATTCTGAGTTGTTCGCTTGTTGCCAATTTTCGCTATGTTGCTATTTGTTGCAAATTGCGCATGCGCAAGGCACGCAGGGCGCATGCGCTTAGTTATTTAACACAAAACTTAGCTGTTTTGCTGTGGCTTCTGCTGCGCTTTTCAGTCGCACTGGTGTTCGGTAAATGATTGACATGAAAGGGGCGTTTCTGTGCGGCAACTCGTGTTTTCCCGGCGTTTGCAAAAAAATGCAGGCGTGTCAGGGAAAAACGCGGGAGTGTCTGGAGAAACGGGGGAGTGGTTTGTTGAACGCAGGGCGTGTCTGTGACGTCAAACCAGGAACTAAACAGACTGAGCTGATCGCAATTCGTGAGTAGGTCTGGAGCTACTCAGAAACTGCAAGGAAATATTTAGTAGCAATTCTGCTACTCTTTCGTTCGCTATTCTGCTAAGCTAAGATAGAGGGCGGCGGCCTAGCGTGTGCAAAGCTGCTAAAAGCAGCTAGCGAGCGAACAACTCGGAATGAGGGCAATGGTTTTGCCCAACTGCTAACAAATTTGCTGCTACAATCAGGTCTGAATTACCCCCGTAGTTAGCTGGGAAACTGCACAGTTTCTAGGAGAGGCACTAGTTAGGAAACTAGTTACAGAGTTCAGGAAAGCTTTACCCAGTGAGGACTGGGTTAAACAGCAGCAGTACAGCAGGATAGCAGAACTGCCCTGCATTTAGGAAAAGTTGTTCAAGAGCTCAGTGTAGTTTAGGCTTAGTGGGAACTGAGCTTAGACATTGGACTGGCCATTTACTAGAGTGAGTGGATGGAACTTATACCCCTGGGTTTGGCGTGAGAGGCTGGGCAGAGTCATGTGGTTCAGGGAGACTCAGTTTGGCTTAGGAAAACAAAGGAAACAAAGAAATACCCTAAGGTATTACCACTCCCAGGCGCTAGATGTGAAGTTCACCACAGCAGCTATATATAAACAGGGGTTGGCCAGACCCCTAAATAATGGTAACAAATGAAAAAGATACTAGCGCTTAATGGTCACAAATGCAAAGGTGGATCACAAGTAAAATCACAATTTATTATTAAAATGTAATTTGAGCATAAGAAATTGAATGCAATGCACATAGGTGGTCAATACCACGTAAACAAATCTATATAAAAACAGTAAAAGAATGATGAGTAGTGTGACTCCCAATAATAAATAGTCTTGGTGGAAATATGATGGTGCAGTGAACCTGTTCCTATGAAAGTCCCCTTGATTTGTAAGGCTCAGTGTCCTATCCGTGGATTATAGTTACCACCAACATCTCTCGAGGTAATTAGGCGAATCTGCATCCGCAAAAGGGCTGTTCCTAGTCGGGTGGTAGAGAGTAGCTTCCCACGGTAAAATAGGAATGTCCTTGTATGGTACAATGTGGATATTCAACGGGGACTTGGTTCAGGTCTAATGTGTCCAGAAAGAAGGGATTAAACACTATCAGGCAGGTCTCACCTGACCAAGTCCCCGCCCAGTTCATGACGTCAGTCCCCAACGGATCGGGCAGTGTGCATGCTCAACACACTGCCCGATCCGTCCATAGATATATCTGCCGATCAATTGATCGGCAGATATATCTACCAGTGTGTACCCACCTTTAGAGTGAGAAAATAACCCAGGGAACACTGGTGACAACCGTTAGTGTGAACATAAACAAGGAGTGACACATGGTTTAACAGAATATGGTCATTGTGTAACTGTTGCATCTGTCAAAGGCTCTAATTTATGAAACACTATCAATGGGGAATATAACTTTCTCCAGTGAAATGCCATGTTAGTCTAAACCATAATAAAAATGATATAACTTCAGCTCCAGTATACGCTCAAAAATTGATACATAGTTGCACAATTATGCTTCTCTACTCTTACATTATAAACATATTAATTACAATTTATTGATATTATATACACAATGAAAATAATAAATGATCTTTACATACTTCCCTATTGATAGTCTCATATTTCTCTAAAGTCATAAGTTTGTCTTCACTCGTCAAGTACTTTTCTCTAACTAAAACATGCACACATACAAAGAGGCAAACAGATGGCTCTATTGCTGATGTAATAACAGCTTGTTTTACCAACTGGGAGACCTGAGCTAAGCAACAGGCTTGAGTTTTGGGTCCCAGCCAAAGAAGCTGGAATGCAGAAATAATAAGCTCAGCCTCTTGGGGTGTTGGTTCAAGGCGAATATTGTTGGCTATGCATTATATTGTTGTTGGATAGTTTCACAGCGATGATAGTTTCCTTCAAAGGAAATGCCTTATGAACTATATTCTACACTGACCAAGTATAATGTTTGTAGTTTACCCCTAGCAACAAAAAAAAGTAGTTCATTGGGGCCAGATCACCTCAGTCTCAATTAGAATTGGTTTAATTGAAAATCTTACACAACATGGTTAATGTATGATGTAATATAACTTATATAACATACGATATTAGATTTTATTAGACAAACTTTCTATTCACTTGTCAACATTCTTCCTCTCCCCCCTTTCCCCCCTGTCAGGCCCGGGTGTTTTTGTGAATCCGTTAACCCGGAACCAACCACAGGTGTAGGTGCTGGGGTATGAAGAAAGCAGGGAGGACAAAGAAAGTTCCGCTTCATATATTTATTAAATAACAATTCAGTAAGGAGTTAAATGACTAGTTGTTAATCATCATTATACTGAAGTATTGCAAGAATGGCAGAAATAATATGCAAGAGAAAACTCAAAAATAAATAAAAGAAATGTTCATGGAAACATATGCAAAAGCAAGCTGAAGAATAAATGTTGGATTGTCCAAATATAAACAAGCTTTGATGCAGAACTGCAGATTGTGTTTAACTGGTTAATGCAGACATGGTGAATTAACTGTAAGAATTTGCAATGGAGTTTTGAGGGTTAACTGAGAGACTGTGATGAATTATCCTTGTAATGACAACATAGCAAATAAAAAGTACTGAATTGAGTTACTTGCGGGTTCCGGAGATCACTGTGAAACTGTAGTAGAAGACAAGGTGATGAATGGGTTAAATGCAGAGTTGAACAAATGAACAGCTGAGAGAAACAGAATCCTCCAGACTTTGAATGATAGGCAGACTGACAAGGTAACCTCATGCAGGACACTGGGAATCCAACTATTTCCAATAGGAGTGCAATTAACTGACAGCACAGCAGAGAGCCGGTGGATCTTTCAGCAGTGAAGGCTGCAGACGGACCTCTGGGAACGGAGGCGATATCTGGACCACTGGAATCACACAGGAATGCACGGAGAGAGCTCAGAGCTAGAGCACAGCTTTGATACAACAAAGCACTGGCCCAGAGTGACATAATCCCAGCCTACTTAAAGGCAGCACAAGCACGGGATTGGCTTACACCTGCCCACAGGTGTTTTCACAAGTGCTCAGTATTAGCTATTTGGTCTCCAACATGGCCACCTCCTATACAGCAGACACACCGCAGTGCCTTAGGCCATTTGGTCCCCGCACTCACAGTTCCCAGACTCTGCATTACCTGTGCCATTGATCACGCCGTGTCCCCACACGGGCGCACAGCACCGCGAGCAACCGCACTGGCAACGGATGAACCCCAGAACCCGCAAAGGTGAGAGACCGGTTCGTGACAGTACCCCCTCTTCTACGGGTGGTCTCCGAACACCTTTTGAACCTTGTCAGGATTTTTGGAGAAGTATTTCTGTACCAGTCTTGGAGCATGAACATCTTCAGAGAAAACCCAGGATCTTTCCTCCGGACCGTAACCCTTCCAGTCGACCAGAAACTGTAAACGTCCATATCGGGAACGTGAGTCCACAATCTCTTTAACTTCAAATTCCTCATTCTGCAAAGAGTGAACTTTAGGAGATTTGGACTGGGTAGTACGGAACTTATTGAGAATCAAAGGCTTCAGTAAAGATGTATGAAAGGCGTTAGGAATTCTCAAAGACGGTGGCAGCTTGACTTTGTATGACACAGGGTTGAGTACCTTTACAATGGGAAATGGACCAATAAACCTGGGAGCAAATTTCTTAGAAGGAACTTTGAACTTGAGATTGCGCGTAGAAATCCAAACTTGGTCTCCCACTTTGTAATTCGGTACAGCTTTACGTTTTCTATCTGCAAAAGATTTATAACGAGCGGAAGTTTTGACCAAGGACTTACGTACACAACTCCAGATGCTAGATAGACGTTGAAGCTCTTGATCTGCCGCTGGGACCTCTAGGGCTGGCAATGGATGAAACTCTGGCACACGAGGATGAAAGCCGAAGTTAATATAAAAGGGCGTAGATTCTGAAGATGAATGGAAGAGATTATTATGAGCAAATTCTGCCAATGGAAGGTAGTCAACCCAGTCATCCTGTGAGGACGATATATATAGCCGGAGAAATGTTTCAAGGTCTTGGTTGACTCTCTCAGTTTGTCCATCTGTCTGAGGATGATATGCAGAAGAAAAGTTCAACTTGACATTTAAAGATGAACAAAGCGACCTCCAAAACTTGGCCACAAACTGTGTTCCCCGATCAGAGATAATTTCTCGAGGAAGGCCATGCAACTTGAAGATTTCAGAGATGAACAATCTGGCTAGTAAAGGGGCTGATGGTAACCCAGTTAATGATATGAAATGTGCCTTTTTCGAAAATCGATCCACTATCACCCAAATGGTATTTCGCCCTTTTGATGGAGGTAGATCGGTCACGAAATCCATTGAGATATGAGTCCATGGTTGTTTGGGTATGGATAGTGGATGTAGTAGACCTGGTGGAGAACTTCTTGGACTCTTATGTTGGGCACATTTAGGACATGCTGCTATAAACTATTGGACATCGGCTTTGAGACGTGGCCACCAATAAGACTGTTGAATAAATTTGAGAGTCTTTAGAACCCCAGGATGACCCATGAAGGAAGAGGAGTGAGCCCAGGTAAGCAGCCGTTTTCGAAGACTTGTGGCGACAAAGGTCTTGCCAAGCGGAGGAACTGGAGAGGTTCGAGTCATTAAAAAGGACGTAGGATTCACAATGGCTTGATTCGTGGTAGCATCATTTAATTCAGAAGAAGCAAAGGACCGGGAAAGGGCATCTGCCTTTTTGTTCTGAGACCCTGGACGATAGATGAGTTTGAATTCAAATCGTGAGAAGAAAAGCGCCCATCGAGCTTGTCGTGGATTCAAACACTGAGCTGACTGCAGATACAGAAGATTCTTATGATCAGTATAAACTGTAATGCGATGTTGAGCTCCTTCTAGAAGGTATCTCCACTCCTCAAATGCCAACTTGATGGCAAGTAACTCTTGCTCACCGATTGCATAATTACGTTCTGCCGGGAGGAACTTACGGGAGAAATATCCACAGGGATGGACCTTTTTATCTTCAAAGACTTGTGACAACACAGCTCCTACTGCTTCTGTAGATGCATCCACCTCTAGTAGAAAGGGACGATTCAAATCAGGCTGTCGAAGAATGGGGGCTGACACAAAGGCTTGCTTTAAATCAGAGAAGGCTTTGATTGCTTCTGAAGACCAGTTCGTAGGATTTGCTCCCTTGCGAGTTAGGGCTGTGATGGGAGCAGCTAACGTAGAATAATTCTTGATGAATCTCCTATAGAAATTCGCAAAGCCAAGAAATCGCTGAATCCCCTTGAGAGTTGAAGGAGTGGACCAATCTCGGATAGCTTGTACCTTACCTGGATCCATACATAGCTCTGATCCAGAAATGATGTAACCAAGGAACGGTATGGAAGATACTTCAAAAGTGCACTTCTCTAACTTACAATAAAGTTGATTTTTCCTCAGACGTGTCAGTACCTCTTTAACTTGGTGACGGTGAGACTTTAGATCCTTAGAGAATATTAGGATATCATCCAAGTACACTACTAGACACTTGTAGAGAAGATCACGAAAAAGTTCATTCACATAGCTTTGAAAAACTGCAGGTGCATTACAAAGACCAAAGGGCATTACGAGGTATTCGTAATGCCCATCCCGGGTATTAAAAGCAGTCTTCCACTCGTCCCCTGCACGGATGCGGATTAAATTGTAGGCCCCTCGGAGATCCAGTTTTGTAAACACAGTAGCTCCCTTTACCCGGTCAAATAATTCTGGAATTAAGGGTAATGGATACTTGTTTTTCACAGTGATCTTATTGAGTCCACGGTAATCTATGCATGGTCGTAACCCACCGTCCTTCTTCTTAACGAAAAAGAATCCGGCTCCTGCAGGTGAAGAAGATGGTCTGATAAATCCTTTGATTAGATTTTCCTGTATATAGTCAGACATAGCTTGCGTCTCTGGGATGGATAGCGGATAAATTCGTCCCCTAGGAGGGGTTTTGCCTGGAACCAGGACGATTGGGCAGTCCCATTCGCGGTGAGGAGGTAGAGAGTCTGCTGCTTGTTTACTGAAAACATCTGCAAAAGATTGATACACCGGAGGTAGGTCGGGAAGGCTAATTGACCGGAGAGGTACAATTGAGGCTAAACAGTCCTTGGTACAAGATTTACCCCACGAAAGGACTTCCATGGTTTGCCAATAGAGTTGAGGATTATGTTTCTGCAGCCAAGGTAAACCAAGTATCACATCTTGAGAGGCTTTGGGAATCACGTAGAAGGAGAGGTATTCGGAATGGAGCACACCAACTTTCATCTTGAGACATACGGTTCGATGAGTAATTATACCATCTGGAATTCGACTTCCATCCACTGCTGTAACGGCAACTGCTGCTTCCAGAGGCATGGTTTGAACTTTAGACCGCATGACAAAGGCTGAGGAGATGAAGTTCTCGGCTGCCCCGGAATCTAGGAGAGCTGAAACTTTCACTGTAGAACTTGGAACTTCTAATTGAATAGACAAGGTCGGCTCTTTCCCAGAACGTGATTCTAGAGTAACTCCTAGCTTAACCTCTCTTGAATAAGCTAGGAGCGAGAGTTTCCCGGTCGGAGTTTGCAGAATTTAACTAAGTGTTCGGAGGACCCACAGTACATGCAGAGGTTACCCTGTCGACGACGAAGTCGTTCCTCTTCTGTGAGGCGAGAGCGCCCAATCTGCATAGGTTCTTCTGTCGTTACCGGAGACTGTGAAGAAGAGTCTTGTCGAGGCCTAGGATGATAACGTGGACTGGATCGCTCTGCCCTGGATTTCTCTAAACATCGCTCCCTGTAGCGTAGGTCAAGTTTGTTACAGAGAGAAATCAATTCATCCAGTTTAATTGGCACATCCCGGATAGTTAAATCATCCTTGATTCTCTCTGAAAGTCCATTCCAAAACGCGGCGATCAGGGCCTCCTCATTCCAGTTTAACTCTGAAAACAACGTGCGAAACTGAATAATATATTGACTGACAGGACGTAAACCTTGACGTAGACGGAGAATCTCCAAGGATGCTGAGGTGGTCCTGCCTGGTTCGTCAAAGATTCTCCGGAAGGAAGATACGAACTCTTTGTAATTAGAGAGGATAGGATCACCTCTCTCCCATAATGGTGATGCCCACTCCAGAGCCTGACCAGAGAGGAGGGCAATAATATATGCGACCTTAGAACGAGCTGATGGGAAACTGGCGGACATCAGTTCGAACTGGATCTCGCATTGATTCAGGAATCCTCTGCAAAGTTTTGGAGTCCCGTCAAACTTACTTGGAGAGGGTAACTGCAAGCGGGACGTAGGCAGCATCACAGGAGAAGCTGTAGTGGTAACTGGGACAACCGGAGTTGGAATCTGAACTTGAGACGTTTTAATAGCTGTATGAAGAGTCTCTAAACGGTCTGCCATAGTTTGCATAAACTGCACTATTTGTGTCTGTATAGACTCCTGGTTTTCCAGACGGGAAAGGATATCTGACGTAGCACCGCCTCCTGCGAATTGGTCACTTGACGGGTCCATGTGGCCAGTGCTTACTGTCAGGCCCGGGTGTTTTTGTGAATCCGTTAACCCGGAACCAACCACAGGTGTAGGTGCTGGGGTATGAAGAAAGCAGGGAGGACAAAGAAAGTTCCGCTTCATATATTTATTAAATAACAATTCAGTAAGGAGTTAAATGACTAGTTGTTAATCATCATTATACTGAAGTATTGCAAGAATGGCAGAAATAATATGCAAGAGAAAACTCAAAAATAAATAAAAGAAATGTTCATGGAAACATATGCAAAAGCAAGCTGAAGAATAAATGTTGGATTGTCCAAATATAAACAAGCTTTGATGCAGAACTGCAGATTGTGTTTAACTGGTTAATGCAGACATGGTGAATTAACTGTAAGAATTTGCAATGGAGTTTTGAGGGTTAACTGAGAGACTGTGATGAATTATCCTTGTAATGACAACATAGCAAATAAAAAGTACTGAATTGGGTTACTTGCGGGTTCCGGAGATCACTGTGAAACTGTAGTAGAAGACAAGGTGATGAATGGGTTAAATGCAGAGTTGAACAAACGAACAGCTGAGAGAAACAGAATCCTCCAGACTTTGAATGATAGGCAGACTGACAAGGTAACCTCATGCAGGACACTGGGAATCCAACTATTTCCAATAGGAGTGCAATTAACTGACAGCACAGCAGAGAGCCGGTGGATCTTTCAGCAGTGAAGGCTGCAGACGGACCTCTGGGAACGGAGGCGATATCTGGACCACGGGAATCACACAGGAATGCACGGAGAGAGCTCAGAGCTAGAGCACAGCTTTGATACAACAAAGCACTGGCCCAGAGTGACATAATCCCAGCCTACTTAAAGGCAGCACAAGCACGGGATTGGCTTACACCTGCCCACAGGTGTTTTCACAAGTGCTCAGTATTAGCTATTTGGTCTCCAACATGGCCACCTCCTATACAGCAGACACACCGCAGTGCCTTAGGCCATTTGGTCCCCGCACTCACAGTTCCCAGACTCTGCATTACCTGTGCCATTGATCACGCCGTGTCCCCACACGGGCGCACAGCACCGCGAGCAACCGCACTGGCAACGGATGAACCCCAGAACCCGCAAAGGTGAGAGACCGGTTCGTGACACCCCCACAGTCAAAATAAACAATTGGACATGCAGGGAGTTCAATTGGCACTGTGACATTAACCTATACCTGTCACGCCTGAGGGTTGGGTTTGGTTTGGACAGGCGTTTGTGGATGGAGCTGACACAGAGGAATTACAAATGAATTGAGGAGGCTTTAATCACGTATGGTGCATAGACTTGAAAGAATCGTTGATCGTTGATGTTTTAGCAGTGACAAGCCCAGAGGAAATTATAATAAAGAACAAAACTTTTATTAAAGAACAACATCCATGATTCACTGCAGTTACTGTATGCTGACAAGATAGCAGGTTAGCCACAGGAATGATGACTGGAATGAAACTGGATTGGACTGAAGAAGACAAAGCTCAAATAACAATGATATCCAAAATGAAACTGGATTTGACTGTAGAAGACAAAGTTCAAATAATAATAATATCCAAAATGAAACTGGATTGGACTGTAGTGCTGACCGGGCTTGACCCGGAATCTTGACACTTGACAGTATTAAAGTAAGACACAGTTCAAATGACAATAGTATCCGGAATGAAAACAGAATGGACTGGAGTGCTCACCAGGCTTGATCCGGAATATTAACACTGGCAGTATTGTAGATAGACATAGTTCAAATGCCAATAGCATCCGCTATGGAACCAGAACGGACTGAGTGCTCACCGGGCTTGATCCGGAATCTTAACACTGGCAGTATTGCAGTAAGACACTGAAGGAAGGCAAAGTCCAAATAGCAATGGTTGCCAGAATGGAATCAGGACGTACTGGTTCATACAAAGTCACTGGAATGAAGGAGCTCAGCACAGAACTGTTACTTCCTGGAAAGAGACTGTTGTACTGACGAACTGGTAATCCTAGGAAGTTACCTTTATACCTTACAGTGTGGATTCATTGGATGTTGCAGTCAGCTGATGAAAGGAGCTCCAGGATTGGACAATGGAGAATAAGCTGATGGAATCCAAGATGGCAGCGCCCATGTCTGAATTTGGGCAGAAACTCAGACTAGGCCCAAACACCAGGAAGTGAGCACAATGAGAAATAAACACTGAAACAATGGAAGACAGCGCTGTAAAGGGCTATGCACAGAAGCAGCAGCCGCTGCAGGAGACTTCATGCTGTATCAGCGCTGGTGGACCTCTAGGAGCGATGTGTGGATACAGCATGCACAGACCTTTGCGCCAGCCAGGACAGATATTGCATAGGTAAGAAAGTACTTTTAAAAGTCCGGAGTGCGACAATACCTTCAATTTAACAGGGTTCATATAGGGATTATGTCAAAAGTATGGCTTATACAATCAATGATGTATTCCACTGTGACTCAAGCTTTATGTAACTAGGACAACAAGTTTTAGTAACACAATGTTTTGGGATCCCAAAATAGGTTGTTCCATTAAAATGTGTAACATAGCAGAAAATCAAGTCACTTAACATCATCAGATTCCCTTCCCTACTTAGGGTCCCAGCTCTGCTACAGTCATCACAATATCTATTCTTGTACTCATTGTTGATTGGACATCAGTGGTATGGTGCTGAAAATATAATCCTGCATTGGTGGTAAAACTGAACCAACCATACATTAGCTGTTTTTTGGGTCACATAGTTTGCATATTTGGATGTGGTTGTTTTAGTGAATCAGAGATTTCATAACTATAAATGACAGTAGGGAGGAAACTCTCAAGACTTGCACTGCATGTGGGGCAGATGTAACATGTGCAGAGAGTGTTGCTGATTCAGAAGTGCACAAAAGTCACCAACAATTACAGTGCACCTTGTTCATGGATCTATAGGAGTTATTCAGAGTTGTCAGCAAACCAAAAATGTTAGCAATTGGGCAAAATCATGTTGCACTGCAGGTGGGACAGATGTAAGATGTGCAGGGAGATGTAGATTTGTGTTCAAATTGAAATCTTACTTGCAGTGTAAAAATAAAGCAGCCATTATTTACCATACACAGAAACAATACAACCCACCCAAATCTAAATCTCTCTGCACATCTTACAGCTGTCCCACCTGCACTGCAACATGGTTTTGCCCATTTGCTAACAAATTTGCTGCTGCGATCAGATCTGAATTAGGCCCTGTGTTTTTTTCCTTTATTTTTCCTTTCTTCTGTATGCACTGCGAGTGAGAAATTATCACAGATGAAGCAGGACGATACTAAAGGATGTTCTGTTTGATTTCTAATTCTATGTTGATTCTTGGATAATCAGTTTTCTCATTAATGATATTTCTAGTTGTCTTAAACTGTTGTATTTTAGGTACAACAAGGAATCCCTCAGGCTGTCATTTGGGAGGTGAGTACTCTGTAGCATATGGGGCATTTTTTGGGTGGACACTGGGACTTACTGGGGGGTGCAAATGAAGAACTCGCCCAAGGGCACCAAATACATTAGGCATTCCATTTCATGTCATACATGGACACTCAATGATGAATGCCTTTCACAGAGTACAACTTTTAGAAACATTGCCAGTAGAATAGAGTTTCAGCACAGGTAATTAGGCCTATAATAAAACAAGATGGGATCAAAATATTTTTTGCTTAGTTATAAAGATGAGCTGATTTTACCTTTGCTTAATAAATGCACACTTACAGTATCAAGGAATTCACATTCAAATAATGTATCTCTGATGTTAAACATTATTTATTACCTGCATGCACAAAGAGCTTTTACCTATAGTAACCACACAACTTACTCCTACTAACTACAACTGCTGTTGTGCCATTCAGCCAACATTTGATATAATTTTTTATCAAACCACTATTAATTACATAATTTTTCTATTGTAAACTGAATACACGCTACCTATATCTAAATCAATTAAGATGATAATAGGCATTTTTTCAGAAATAAAGGAGATATACTGTATAATGGATAGTTCCTCTACAGATTTCCACAATAATGAGAGAAATAGATATTAAATACAGTTGAGTGGCATTAGTTCCATTTAAAAAAAAATCCACATTTTAGGAGTAAAATTACTAAAGGTAATTTTTTGGGCAAATTTCCATTGGTTTTGCAATTCACCCATTGACCCAAGAACAAACCAACGAAAAAACAGACAAATGACCAACTTTAGAACCAGTGGATGATGGTAGAGAACAAAAACCAAAAAGAAAAATAGAATGCGCTGGCAAAAAAATAATAAATTTAAAAAAGGATTCTTTATTAACTATTTATTGTTTTATTTTATTCTCATATAAAATATCAATTAAAAAAGCACTTTCTCACCAATTTTCACTTGGTCAAAAATATTATCACTTTTTATATATAACAATTTTACATGGCATATCACAAAATTGCTTCAAATACCTCCCAAAAACTCCTTGCTCATACCACCTAATTATACATAACTTAAAAAATACAATATTTTGGTATATTCATAGAGCATTTTGCACATATCAGAAAAATGAAAATTCCTTTATGACGATACTCTGCATGCACATACTGTTCCTTCTCTGTATAGGAGGATATTTCCGAATATTTACTTTGTATTTCTATTAGTGAACAGCTGTTAATTGATTTTCAGTCCTGTTAGAACGGCAAACAAACGTTTATGGAGAAGCATACACTATTGGATAATTTGTATCCACTTCTTAAAGTAAATGTTACTTTTGTATTATTACTTGTAAAATGAAGTTTTCATAAAATAGCATAGAGTGAGAAGCTTATTAGTGGGCTAGTTGTTATATGTCCATTCAAGCAAATGAAATTAGAGCATGACCATGCATTTAAAAAAGAAGATTTTACCACGTCCAGTCTCTGGTAAGTTTAACTCCTGGGCTCCCGGCTCTGGAACTGAATCCTTTTTATAAAGCCATATCCGGAGATAGGTATATCACAGAAGTCCTTCAGAGATTTCTAGGATCGTGTTCTCCATAATAATTGACCAGCTGGTATTGGTAGTAGTAGATTTAAAAACGCATTTCCACGCCTGAATCACCTGTCAGCGGCTTCCTCAGTAAGTGTCTATTTTTCTGATATGTGCAAAATGCTCTATGAATATAGCAAAATATTGTATTTTTTAAATTGTGTATAATTAGGTGGCATGAGCAAGGAGTTTTTGGGAGGTATTTGAAGCAATTTTTTGATATGTCATGTAAAATTGTTATATATAAAACCAACTTGAAAATTGGTGAGAAAGTGCTGTTTTATTGATATTTTATATGGAAAATAAAATAAAATAATAAATAGTAAATAAAGAATCCTTTTTTAAATGTATTCATTTTTGCCAGCGCATTCTATTTTTCTTTTTAGTTTTTGTGTTTTTATAAAAGGGTTGAGTAATCCCTTATAATAGAAAGCTGCAGGCAAAGTAATATCTTAATAATATTTTAAATAATTAGATAAATGGCACCAGGTGATATTTTGTTCTTTGGTTCATTGATGATGGTAGAGCCTTCAATGCTCATGGGTACATTGAACTCCATCTGGTCCTTCTGTCTAACTGTCCTGTTTAACTTCCACGACTTTGACCCTTGAACTTGTCTGACTTTTGCTCCAGCACTGATTTCTCTGTCTTCATTTCTGACCTTATCGTTAAACCATCCCTTCATTATAAACAGCAGATTCCTGAATATCTACCTTGTACTGAAGTTTTGGCTTTTGTCACTACTTTTGGTGGTTACCACCTCTGCTGCTATCAACTGGGATTGAACCCTGAATTTACACAGTAGCTGTCTCTGAATTGTACCTTACACCCCACCTCCCAAATTTTGTTGGGAACCTCGCCACCAGGACATGCTGCGCTCGCTGCTGGAATTCCAGATGGCGGGTTCCCAGCGTCTGTCTCCTCACTGCTAGGATCCTGACAGCTGGGATCACATACTGATTCTGGTATACACCCAGATGGATATAAATGTGTCTCATAAGTATGTAGCAAAACCCAGTTATTTATAGTACCTGGTATTCCCAGGTAGTGCCCCATTTAACTTATAACCAGGCTAAGCACTTTTTAGCTTCCACGATCGGCCAAATGCAATCACATCGCAGTAGCGAATCTTGCTGAATAAGGCCCCTAATCTGAATCCTACCAAACATCTATGGAAAGGTAAAGGGTTCCATCAGTTTGTCCATGACATTTTCATTTGTTTCATTCTTTAAAATATTCTGCTGAATCAAAACTCTAATGCAAAGTCTGATTTCTATTGAATCTGAAATAAAAAATGTTGGATGCTAATGACGTTTATCACTTTCAAGTTATTTCAGTGGAAAACATGGGATATTCTTTTTTCATGGGAGGGGAGCAAGAAATTTGTCCACATCTGTATATATTGAAATCATAAATACTTCTGTCATAATTGACTGCATTCCTAGTTATGTAAATATAATCATTAATAAATACTTAGCATTCTTATCACTCATCAGCATCTAAGAAAACAGCATAAGCAACACTCACATATGCCCAGTATCATATAATATACTGTGTACATACAGAGCCTTTATGCCAGTGTTATACAGCACACTTATGCTCATTAATAACAGTGTGCAATGCACATGGTCTTAAGCAGGTGGTTTAAAAAGTAATTATAGAATTAGATTTTCATCAGTAGAACAAGAATGTCTAATACCTAAGGGGCCATACAAATTTCAGCAGAAGTCACTGTGATAATCACATGGTACTCTGCATGTGTTACCTTGAAGACACAGTATAATTATGTTTCCGCACACTGTTGTGCTGTTTAATTAGAGAAATTGTGTGACAATACTGTGACTTTTGCATCTGATCTACCCTTTTGTATTCTTACTAATAAGCGTGTACGCACCGAACTAGTAACCACCTTAAGGTTCAGAACAGTTTTAATACATCTTTGTAATTAGCATTATATATTAGATGAAAAGATGAACAGTTCATTTGATGAGCATAAGAGATACAGTAATGCAGTAAAACTGGCTAGATTTAATAATTAAGAAAAGTGCACTTGTTAAGTGCTGCACACAAAAGTAAATACATTTTTATTATTTTATTCAATATCTTCTACATAATGGCTTACAACTTACTATGGTACTAACAGCACTTTTCCCCCCATAAGACTAATCCTTTACATTTATAAATTTCAAAAATTTTAGTATAAAAAAACAGATAAATAAGTAAATATAAGGAATAGATTTGTTGGCAGACAGGAATATCTAATGCCATTAATTTGCTGATTTTTGTACAAATACATATTTTACTAATTCACGTTTTGTTTATCTCTGAACAATGACAAATGCCATCTGATTCTCTATGAGGGTATAATACACTGAATAAAGAGTGGAACATTTCCACATTATTTCCTCCATATTCGTCCCCACTTTGTCACTTTGATATGTTGTTTGCACAGATTACACTTCTTTGACTATTACGTCCAACCAGCATTCTGCAGTCACCTCTTCTAACGACCACAGTATACAGGTGTCCACGATATTACTTTTTACAACCCTCTGACCATGGAATCATCCCAACCACTTTTGCTTTCTGTACAAGTTTAAACTTCTTGGTCAAATAAACCATATTTTCTGCCTGAGAAAACACTGGGTTAAGAAAGTGTTTATGGTCTTTAACTGTACAAATGGTCTTTGCAACATACAGAGTACAATATAATACACTGAGTAAAGAGTGGAGCACTCCCACACTATTTTCTCCATATTCGTCCCCACTTTGTCACTTTGATATGTTATTCGCAGGGGTGCCCAGAATAGGAGTTAGGGAGTAGCTATGTGCAAACACAGGGTAATGAGATTTATCATAACTATCCCTCCTCTTTTTCCTGCAACATAACCTTTGTCAAATCAGAGGTGGTCGAGGTTAGAAACAATTTTATATAAGGTGATTGTCTGGTCCTAATACACAGCACTGCAATGGCTCATACAGTAGGTTCTATGTGCATTAGCATATTGAGCACAATGTTCTAATGACGCCACAGATAGTGGTGACATATCATTGTTAACTACTGTATTTTTGTAAAAAGTAAATGCATACACATTACTTAATTGGGAAATCTTGTTTTCTGACTCATCAAAATCTTGAATTTAAAGCAATGAAGAAAGGAACTTTCATCAGCCTTGGACAGTGTCCAATAATGAGTATACTCTCTTTACCCTAAGTGGAAACAGGGAAAGATACAATAGTGTGATATTCTGACAGAAATGCATTGGTAAATAGTATACATATGCTCACACTGAGCAACAAATACATACAAATGGGTGTGCCACAACTAAGCTGGTATATAGCACTCGGCGGCTTTGTGACCGATGGTATCCCGACTGGCGGTATCATGATTGCCTCCGCTGGATAGAAAGGAATGACTCCGGATCCCTTCAACTCCAAACTGAATGCTGGGGAGTGATTCCAGATTGAAACCCCAAAAAGTCAGCAAGTAGTCCACACAATGGTCCAATGTGTGTCAACTTCATCCTGGGAAAAAGTTTTATCCAGAATCTCCAGGTTCTCCCTAAAGTTATAACATGGGGCTAAGTTATGTTCTGCCCCATTCCACAAAGATAGAGGAACACTATGCACTTTTATAGGTAATCACATATCTGCCAACAATTCTGGATAAAAACTGTAAACAAATATACATAAACCATGCCTAGGATGACGCATACCACACCCATTCCGGTGGTCTGTGCAAATCGGCACTATTGATTGGTATGGATAGATAAAATTTGAGTTGCCTTAAGTAGAGATGAGCAAAATTATTTATTACGTTTTAGAATTTGTTAGATTTTGTCTTTTGGGTGTTCCCTCATAAAAGACAAAAGATTTGGAAAAGGGTTTTATGAAATGGTCATTTGTAATGTTCAACCATAAGTACAGAATGTGCTTGATGAATGATCACTGTTCAAATTTTCAGATGTTTCAGATTTACAAAGATTGTAAATTGACATTTTTTTTTAGCAAATACACATAGGTAAACAAATTAGATTATTGCAAATTAACGATCTTAAAAAGATTATGCCATGGGACATTTTCAGATCCTGTAAAATAGCTTATCATTGAGCATCTGCCAGTGGCTGTGAATGATAAAACACATTGCGTATGATAAATGGTGCTCCAGCCAATCAGCTATTAACTGTTATGTGTTCAGCTCCTGTCATGTGTTTGAAAAACTGATGCTTGTTTAGTCTCTTTCTCTATTATTCCCTGTATTCTAACCAAGATCCACCCTCAGGTCTAGATGGCCTGATGCTGGCAAGTAAACTAAATGGACATGTATACCATCTTGTTTGTGTTCTACAGACATAGAGTAAGTTTATTTGATCAAAATAAATACTTTCCTGGTTGTGTTTAATAAGCCGGATACTCATAATGACTGTGACCGGCTGTCTAGTACTGTAAATCCAATATAGCAGTGTCCATGGCTGCACATCTGTCTACAGGAAAGCTTTACATCGTCTGGGGATCTACAGTGAAATAAGTAACAAATGTTTCAGGATACATGCGTGGGAAGATTTGCATTCCACTGGGGTGATACACTTGTAACTTATCTTTACACTTGATATTGCTTTTAGGCCCTCAAACTTTTCATTTAAGATTTCCAAGTCAAGTAGAATGTGTACAATTTCATTAAGGACATAATGATTCTTAATAAGGACCATTCAAAGACAGTCATTTATTTATTCAAGGGCTTATCACATCACTGGACAAAAGTTTACAGAGTAAAATGAAAAACAGGTTATAAAGGTAAAGGCTGCAAGATAACTGAAGAAAAAAATTATGGAGTCAAATCCCCATAGAAAGGGGAAAAGGAAAAGAAACCAGATAAATTTAAGGTGCACTCATCCAACTACTAACTCATCAATATGATTGTTGTTATAGAACATATATATCCACAGCAGCAATATCAAATAAAGGCTTAAATGCTCAATAACCTAAAATTATATAGAGGTTTATTTTATTATTCATTTATATGGGACTCAATTGTCCTTTATTCAAATTAGAGCGAAATATTAAAATTCATAGAGTAAGAAACAGAGAATAGAAAGTGACAGAAATGGTGACAACTTATTTTCCATAAAAAATAAGGGTTTTCACCATAAGGTATGTTTTAGAAGTGAATTGTCTCTAATGAGTCATTGTGAGATAGAAAAATAACACAATTACATGTGAAAACTTACTGTACAGTACTTGTGTATCAAATAGAAGGCATACTGGCAATGCTCAACAAGTGATGCTATTGCATATAACAGGACATATACCAGTTCTTGCATCCCAATGCTCATAATGCAGAGCATACAGTATATCTGCACATCTTCTGGCAACACCAATCAAGGTTGAGGAGCAACATCTGATTGCAAACTCAGCACTTCTGCTTACAACAGCAAACAGGGTTGATGCAACACCAGATCACATCTAATACATATTCTTCCCTTTCAGCCTAGTTTTGCAGAAGCAGATTTCTGATTACAGTAATGCATTGCTTGAGAGCTTAGTTTATCATAAACAAATTACACAGATTACACTTCTTTGACTATTACGTCCAGCCACCATTCTACAGTCTCCTCTTCTAACGACCACAGTCAGAGCTGGCCCTAGGCATAGGCAAATGCCTAGGGGCACAAACAGCTTCTGCTATTTAAAATGATATGCAGCATGCCTATATTCTGTGTGTGACTGCAGCTATATTTGCATTCAAATGCTATAATGAAAGACAAAAACGTGTAAGATGTATGAGGCAGTGATGTGCGGTGAGGTCTGTGGCTGGTGAAGCACTACAGCCATAATGTCCGCCGAATCCTGCCGATGACTCCTACCGCCGCCGAGCCAATGCCCACTACTGCCTCTGAGCCGATGCCCGCTGCCACCGCCAATGGCTTACAAACTTGCCCACCATCAACTGGCCGGGGTTCCCTGGAGGAGTGGGGAACCCTTAAATTAAGGATTCCCCCCACCTCCAGGGACCCAAGGGCAAGGGGTGAAGCCCGAGGCTGTCCCCAGCACCCCTGGGTGGTGGGTGCTGGGCTGATAGCTATAAGTGTATAAAAAAAAAAAAAAGAATATTGTTATTTGTTTTGGAACTACAAGGCCCAGCAAGCCTCCCCCGCTTGCTGGTACTTGGAGAACCTGAAGTACCAGCATGCGGGGAAATAATGGGCCCGCTGGTACCTGTAGTTCTACAACAACAATAAATACCCAAATAAAAACACAACCCACACACCTTGAAAGTAAAAATTTATTAAAACACACTTACACACTCACATATACTTACCTACATCCCACACCGATCACGTCCACTTGTCCATGTAGAATCCAAGAGGGGTACCTGTAAAAATTAGAGAGAGATTACTCACCTACATCCCACGCCGATCACGTCCACTTGTCCATGTAGAATCCAAAAGGGGTATCTGTAAAAATTAGAGAGAGATTACTCACCTACATCCCACGCCGATCACGTCCACTTGTCCATGTAGAATCCAAAAGGGGTACCTGTAAAAATTAAAATGATACTTACAAACTTTGTTAATCCACAGGAGGGTGAAAAGCATGAGACAATCCCAAGGGGGTAGAGCAGGGCCGGTGCAAGGTAATTTAGCACCCTAGGCAAAACTTATAACCCCACACACACACACACACACACACACACACACACACACACACTTATATACACCCCCTTAGGTGAAAAAGTGTGGAGGTCATAGATCTGTGACAGGGTTCGGCTCCACCTCACCGTGCTGGCACTGCGCGGTGACCTGTGATTCGCTGGCCAGTGGGCTTGTCCCTGTGTACAGTGCAGCACCTCTCGCAGCTGCTGCCACTCTGTTTGGTCAGTGGATGGGGGTGCGTGTGGGGGGAGCAGTAGTGCATCTGCAGGGTGCAGTGTGTACAGTGGGTGCTGCCGCTGACTCCACTTCCAGACGAGTCGCAGGGGACAATGGTGGACAGTGTGTACCGGACCCACTTCCTGTGGGTGGAGGCCGAAGGGGTCCCGGATCAGTACGCAGGTGGCCGAGCAGCTCTGGTCTGGCATTATTACAGTGGAGACAAGTGAAATTGCACCAATGAGTCCCTGCTGCAGAGGCATGAATGCCAGACCCTGCTGGACATCGCCTGTAGCAGAGGGTGTGCCCAGTGGGGAAGCGTGACTTCTACCCAGGGGAGAGGACGGCTTCCCCGTCACTGCTACAGACTGAGATTCCATTCCCATTTGTACACACTAGTGATAGCCCGGTCCCATCCGTGACACACAGAGCTGTCAAATTTACATCACGTAATGACACACAGTAGTGCTCCTTCTACACATTACTATGCTATCACTGTTTGTGCATTTCAGGTACACAATCAGCCCGGTGATAAAGATTCACCAAATAGAGTATGAAAATTATTTTGCACACATGCTGTCAATTTGTACCACCTAGCGCACCCACACTGCCACCCTGCCACTGTGTACCCCCTAGCACACCCACACTGCCACCCTGCCACAGTGTACCCCCTAGCACACCCACACCACCACCCTGTTACACTGTACCCCCTAGCAGACCCACACCACCACCCTGTCACACTGTACCCTCTTACACACCCACTCCACCAGCCTGCCACCCTGTACCCCCTGACACACCCACACCGCCAGCCTGCCACCCTGTACACCCCCAATACCCCCACACAACCAGCCTGCCTCCCTGTAACATCTAGCACCCCCACACCACCAGTATGTACCCCCTAACAACCCCACACCACCCATCAGCCTGCCACCCTGTACCCCCTAGCACACCCACACCACCACACTATACCCCCTGAAACACCCACACCGTCAGCCTGCCAGCCTGTACCCTCTAGCACTCCCACACCACCACTGTGCCACGCTGTACCCCCTGAAACACCCACACCACCAGACTGACACCCTGTACCCCCTAGCATACCCACACAACCAGCCTGCCACCCTGTACACCCCCACACAGCCAGCCTGCCTCCCTGTAACCTCTAGCACCCCCACACCACCAGTATGTACCCACTAACAGCCCCACACCACCCATCAGCCTGCCACCCTGTACCCCATAGCACACCCACATGACCAGCCTGCCACCCTGTACACCCCACACACACCCAGCCTGCCACCCTGTACCTCCTAGCACACCCACACCACCAGCCTGCCACAATATGCCCCCTAACACCCCCCCACCACCAGCCTGCTATCCTGAACCCACAACACCCCCACACCACCAGCCTGCCCCCTTGTACCCCCCAACACCCCCACACCACCAGCATGTACCCCCTAACACCCCCACACCACCAGCATGTACCCCCTAACACCCCCACACCACCAGCATGTACCCCCTAACACTCCCACACGACCAGCCTGCCACCCTGAACCACCTAACACCCCCACACCACTAGCCTGCCACCCTATACCCCCCTGACACACCCACAACACCAGCATGTACCCCCTAACACATCCACAGAACCAGCTAGTCAATACAGAAATTACCTGGACTCACACTCTCCTCCGGGTCTGCGGCCACATGTCCATAAATAGTCTCCAGCGCTGGGGGCAGGGGTTAGGGAACTATTGGCAGTGGCAGCGTTTCAACTTCTGTGCAGGCTGGAGAAGGGGTTCTGCACAAGGCTGCCACTGATAGCACGCACCGCGTCACATGACCACTATCCGGCTGCAGCACACGTTCTCCACACGGCCGCGGCTGGCTTTCACTGTCACTATGCACTGCTTTCTCCAGGGCAGCCTCAGCTGGCCACCCCTTCAGGTCCCCCGCCCATAGGCAGCTGCCTAAAGCTGCTTCATGGAAGCACCGGCCCTGGGAGAGAGGGAGGGAATGAGGGAGGAAGGGGGGGGGGGGGAGAAGATAGAGAGAGATTACCGCATAGGTGATCGTTCCCACGCCTCCACTTTCGATGCTGTACAGGGAAGCACTGCCAGTGACGGCAGGATGCAGTCACTGTCAGTGCTATACAGCTGCTGCCCAATCACAGAGACAGGGGCGTGCTTTCATATAAGCTGAAAGCACATCCCTGCTGCTCTGCGGCACTTGTACTGGTGCCACTTACACTGTTATTTTTCATAGCCTTTTCCAGTCCTCTGATTGGCTCCGCCCCCTATCCGCCCCCCTGCTTCTGGACTTTTACAATGGCCGGCGTGCGGCACCACTCTTGGTGCCGCAGAAATTCATTTACAGGGTATTTACACTGTCAAATGATTAGAATAATGGCCCTCATTCCGAGTTGTTCGCTCGCAAGCTGCTTTTAGCAGCATTGCGCACGCTAAGCCGCCGCCTACTGGGAGTGAATCTTAGCTTAGTAAAATTGCGAACGAAAGATTTGCAATATTGCGAAAAGATTTATCTGTGCAGTTTCTGAGTAGCTCGAGACTTACTCTTCCAGTGCGATCAGTTCAGTGCTTGTCGTTCCTGGTTTGACGTCACAAACACACCCAGCGTTCGCCCAGACACTCCCCCGTTTCTCCAGCTACTCCCGCGTTTTTCCCAGAAACGGCAGTGTTTTTTCACACACTCCCATAAAACAGTCAGTTTCCGCCCAGAAACACCCACTTCCTGTCAATCACACTCCGATCACCAGAACGATGAAAAAACCTCGTAATGCCGTTAGTAAAAAAACAAACTGCTTAGCAAATTTACTTGGTGCAGTCGCAGTGCGAACATTGCGCATGCGCAATTAGCGGAAAATCGCTGCGATGTGAAGAAAATTACAGAGCGAACAACTCGGAATGAGGGCCAATATAAAGAACATACTTATGACACAGAATATGTGTCATAAGTATCTTTTTTTTAATTCTTTTCATCATTAAAGACAGGGGAGGCCCTGCCTCCCCTGCCTCCCCTGACTGCACGTCCCTGATATGAGGATACATCTGTATCCAAGCAGAGGTAAAGGTCACAGTGTCAACGGCAGTGTAAGTGCTGTGTGCGGGGTGGTTGGTTGTGCAATAGTGTCCTGCATATGTGAAAGGGGCATTATGTGTGTCATGTGTATATGCATAATTAATAATAATAATAATAATAATAATAATAATAATAATTCAGAGATGATCGCAGCAGTAGATTTGTTAGCAGTTGGGAAAAACCATGGGGGTCATTCCGACTTGATCGCATGCTAGCTATTTTTTGCAGCACTGTGATCAGGTCAAAACTCAGCAAAACCGTGCATGCGTATGCACCGCAATGCGCAGGTGCGTCATACGGGTACAAAGTGGATCGTTGCTAGGCGATGGATTTAACAAAGAATCCATTCGCACAGCCGATTGCAAGAAGATTGACAGGAAGAAGGCGTTTATAGGTGTCAGCTGACCGTTTTCAGGGAGTGGTTGGAAAAATGCAGGTGTGTCCAAGTGTTTGCAGGGGGGTGTCTGACGTCAATTCCGGGACCGGACAGGCTGAAGTGATCGCAGCGGCTGAGTAAGTTCAGATCTACTGAGAAACTGTGCAAAACTTTGTTCCGCACGGCTGCACAACCGTTCGCAAACTTGCAAAGAGAAAATACACTCCCCCACAGGCGGCGACTGCCTGATTGCAGCGCTGCAAAAAATGCGATCAGGTCTGAATGACCCCCCATGTGCACTGCAGGGGGTCAGATATAACATGTGCAGAGAAAGTTAGATTTAGGTGTTGTGTGTTAAAATTGAAATCTAAATTGCAGTGTAAAAATAAAGCATCCAGTATTTACCCTGCACAGAAACAATGGAGGTCATTCCGAGTCGTTCGCTCGGAAAATTTCTTCGCATCGCAGCGTTTTTACTAGAGATGAGCGCCTGAAATTTTTCGGGTTTTGTGTTTTGGTTTTGGGTTCGGTTCCGCGGCCGTGTTTTGGGTTCGAACGCGTTTTGGCAAAACCTCACCGAATTATTTTTGTCGGATTCGGGTGTGTTTTGGATTCGGGTGTTTTTTTCAAAAAACCCTAAAAAACAGCTTAAATCATAGAATTTGGGGGTAATTTTGATCCCAAAGTATTATTAACCTCAAAAAACATAATTTACACTCATTTTCAGCCTATTCTGAACACATCACACCTCACAATATTATTTTTAGTCCTAAAATTTGCACCGAGGTCGCTGTGTGAGTAAGATAAGCGACCCTAGTGGCCGACACAAACACCGGGCCCATCTAGGAGTGGCACTGCAGTGTCACGCAGGATGTCCCTTCCAAAAAACCCTCCCCAAACAGCACATGACGCAAAGAAAAAAAGAGGCGCAATGAGGTAGCTGTGTGAGTAAGATTAGCGACCCTAGTGGCCGACACAAACACCGGGCCCATCTAGGAGTGGCACTGCAGTGTCACGCAGGATGGCCCTTCCAAAAAACCCTCCCCAAACAGCACATGACGCAAAGAAAAAAAGAGGCGCAATGAGGTAGCTGTGTGAGTAAGATTAGCGACCCTAGTGGCCGACACAAACACCGGGCCCATCTAGGAGTGGCACTGCAGTGTCACGCAGGATGGCCCTTCCAAAAAACCCTCCCCAAACAGCACATGACGCAAAGAAAAAAAGAGGCGCAATGAGGTAGCTGACTGTGTGAGTAAGATTAGCGACCCTAGTGGCCGACACAAACACCGGGCACATCTAGGAGTGGCACTGCAGTGTCACGCAGGATGTCCCTTCCAAAAAACCCTCCCCAAACAGCACATGACGCAAAGAAAAAAAGAGGCGCAATGAGGTAGCTGTGTGAGTAAGATTAGCGACCCTAGTGGCCGACACAAACACCGGGCCCATCTAGGAGTGGCACTGCAGTGTCACGCAGGATGTCCCTTCCAAAAAACCCTCCCCAATCAGCACATGATGCAAAGAAAAAGAAAAGAAAAAAGAGGTGCAAGATGGAATTATCCTTGGGCCCTCCCACCCACCCTTATGTTGTATAAACAAAACAGGACATGCACACTTTAACCAACCCATCATTTCAGTGACAGGGTCTGCCACACGACTGTGACTGATATGACGGGTTGGTTTGGACCCCCCCCAAAAAAGAAGCAATTAATCTCTCCTTGCACAAACTGGCTCTACAGAGGCAAGATGTCCACCTCATCTTCACCCTCCGATATATCACCGTGTACATCCCCCTCCTCACAGATTATCAATTCGTCCCCACTGGAATCCACCATCTCAGCTCCCTGTGTACTTTGTGGAGGCAATTGCTGCTGGTCAATGTCTCCGCGGAGGAATTGATTATAATTCATTTTAATGAACATCATCTTCTCCACATTTTCTGGATGTAACCTCGTACGCCGATTGCTGACAAGGTGAGCGGCGGCACTAAACACTCTTTCGGAGTACACACTTGTGGGAGGGCAACTTAGGTAGAATAAAGCCAGTTTGTGCAAGGGCCTCCAAATTGCCTCTTTTTCCTGCCAGTAAAAGTACGGACTGTGTGACGTGCCTACTTGGATGCGGTCACTCATATAATCCTCCACCATTCTATCAATGTTGAGAGAATCATATGCAGTGACAGTAGACGACATGTCCGTAATCGTTGTCAGGTCCTTCAGTCCGGACCAGATGTCAGCATCAGCAGTCGCTCCAGACTGCCCTGCATCACCGCCAGCGGGTGGGCTCGGAATTCTGAGCCTTTTCCTCGCACCCCCAGTTGCGGGAGAATGTGAAGGAGTAGATGTTGACAGGTCGCGTTCCGCTTGACTTGACAATTTTGTCACCAGCAGGTCTTTCAACCCCAGCAGACCTGTGTCTGCCGGAAAGAGAGATCCAAGGTAGGCTTTAAATCTAGGATCGAGCACGGTGGCCAAAATGTAGTGCTCTGATTTCAACAGATTGACCACCCGTGAATCCTTGTTAAGCGAATTAAGGGCTGCATCCACAAGTCCCACATGCCTAGCGGAATCGCTCCGTGTTAGCTCCTTCTTCAATGCCTCCAGCTTCTTCTGCAAAAGCCTGATGAGGGGAATGACCTGACTCAGGCTGGCAGTGTCTGAACTGACTTCACGTGTGGCAAGTTCAAAGGGCATCAGAACCTTGCACAACGTTGAAATCATTCTCCACTGCACTTGAGACAGGTGCATTCCATCTCCTATATCGTGCTCAATTGTATAGGCTTGAATGGCCTTTTGCTGCTCCTCCAACCTCTGAAGCATATAGAGGGTTGAATTCCACCTCGTTACCACTTCTTGCTTCAGATGATGGCAGGGCAGGTTCAGTAGTTTTTGGTGGTGCTCCAGTCTTCTGTACGTGGTGCCTGTACGCCGAAAGTGTCCCGCAATTTTTCTGGCCACCGACAGCATCTCTTGCACGCCCCTGTCGTTTTTTAAAAAATTCTGCACCACCAAATTCAAGGTATGTGCAAAACATGGGACGTGCTGGAATTTGCCCATATTTAATGCACACACAATATTGCTGGCGTTGTCCGATGCCACAAATCCACAGGAGAGTCCAATTGGGGTAAGCCATTCCGCGATGATCTTCCTCAGTTGCCGTAAGAGGTTTTCAGCTGTGTGCGTATTCTGGAAAGCGGTGATACAAAGCGTAGCCTGCCTAGGAAAGAGTTGGCGTTTGCGAGATGCTGCTACTGGTGCCGCCGCTGCTGTTCTTGCGGCGGGAGTCCATACATCTACCCAGTGGGCTGTCACAGTCATATAGTCCTGACCCTGCCCTGCTCCACTTGTCCACATGTCCGTGGTTAAGTGGACATTGGGTACAACTGCATTTTTTAGGACACTGGTGAGTCTTTTTCTGACGTCCGTGTACATTCTCGGTATCGCCTGCCTAGAGAAGTGGAACCTAGATGGTATTTGGTAACGGGGGCACACTGCCTCAATAAATTGTCTAGTTCCCTGTGAACTAACGGCGGATACCGGACGCACGTCTAACACCAACATAGTTGTCAAGGACTCAGTTATCCGCTTTGCAGTAGGATGACTGCTGTGATATTTCATCTTCCTCGCAAAGGACTGTTGAACAGTCAATTGCTTACTGGAAGTAGTACAAGTGGGCTTACGACTTCCCCTCTGGGATGACCATCGACTCCCAGCGGCAACAACAGCAGCGCCAGCAGCAGTAGGCGTTACACGCAAGGATGCATCGGAGGAATCCCAGGCAGGAAAGGACTCGTCAGACTTGCCAGTGACATGGCCTGCAGGACTATTGGCATTCCTGGGGAAGGAGGAAATTGACACTGAGGGAGTTGGTGGGGTGGTTTGCGTGAGCTTGGTTACAAGAGGAAGGGATTTACTGGTCAGTGGACTGCTTCCGCTGTCACCCAAAGTTTTTGAACTTGTCACTGACTTATTATGAATGCGCTGCAGGTGACGTATAAGGGAGGATGTTCCGAGGTGGTTAACGTCCTTACCCCTACTTATTACAGCTTGACAAAGGGAACACACGGCTTGACACCTGTTGTCCGCATTTCTGGTGAAATACCTCCACACCGAAGAGCTGATTTTTTTGGTATTTTCACCTGGCATGTCAACGGCCATATTCCTCCCACGGACAACAGGTGTCTCCCCGGGTGCCTGACTTAAACAAACCACCTCACCATCAGAATCCTCCTGGTCAATTTTCTCCCCAGCGCCAGCAACACCCATATCCTCCTCATCCTGGTGTACTTCAACACTGACATCTTCAATCTGACTATCAGGAACTGGACTGCGGGTGCTCCTTCCAGCACTTGCAGGGGGCATGCAAATAGTGGAAGGCGCATGCTCTTCACGTCCAGTGTTGGGAAGGTCAGGCATCGCAAACGACACAATTGGACTCTCCTTGTGGATTTGGGATTTCAAAGAACGCACAGTTCTTTGCGGTGCTTTTGCCAGCTTGAGTCTTTTCAGTTTTCTAGCGAGAGGCTGAGTGCTTCCATCCTCATGTGAAGCTGAACCACTAGCCATGAACATAGGCCAGGGCCTCAGCCGTTCCTTGCCACTCCGTGTGGTAAATGGCATATTGGCAAGTTTACGCTTCTCCTCCGACAATTTTATTTTAGGTTTTGGAGTCCTTTTTTTTCTGATATTTGGTGTTTTGGATTTGACATGCTCTGTACTATGACATTGGGCATCGGCCTTGGCAGACGACGTTGCTGGCATTTCATCGTCTCGGCCATGACTAGTGGCAGCAGCTTCAGCACGAGGTGGAAGTGGATCTTGATCTTTCCCTAATTTTGGAACCTCAACTTTTTTGTTCTCCATATTTTATAGGCAGAACTAAAAGGCACCTCAGGTAAACAATGGAGATGGATGGATTGGATAGTTTACTAGTATACAATTATGGACGGACTGCCACGGTTAGGTGGTATAAAAAAACCACGGTTAGGTGGTATATATTATAATAATAATACAATTATGGATGGACGGACTGCCTGCCGACTGCCGACACAGAGGTAGCCACAGCCGTGAACTACCGCACTGTACACTGGTTGATAAAGAGATAGTAGTATACTCGTAACAACTAGTATGACACTATGACGACGGTATAAAGAATGAAAAAAAAACCACGGTTAGGTGGTATATATTATAATAATAATACAATTATGGATGGACGGACTGCCTGCCGACTGCCGACACAGAGGTAGCCACAGCCGTGAACTACCGCACTGTACACTGGTTGATAAAGAGATAGTAGTATACTCGTAACAATTAGGATGACACTATGACGGTATAAAGAATGAAAAAAAAAACACGGTTAGGTGGTAGGTATATAATAATAAATAATACAATTCTGGTCGGACGGACTGCCTGCCGTGTGCCGACACAGAGGTAGCCACAGCCGTGAACTACCGCACTGTACACTGGTTGATAAAGAGATAGTAGTATACTCGTAACAATTAGGATGACACTATGACGGTATAAAGAATGAAAAAAAAACCACGGTTAGGTGGTAGGTATATAATAATAAATAATACAATTCTGGTCGGACGGACTGCCTGCCGTGTGCCGACACAGAGGTAGCCACAGCCGTGAACTACCGCACTGTACACTGGTTGATAAAGAGATAGTAGTATACTCGTAACAATTAGGATGACACTATGACGGTATAAAGAATGAAAAAAAAACCACGGTTAGGTGGTAGGTATATAATAATAAATAATACAATTCTGGTCGGACGGACTGCCTGCCGTGTGCCGACACAGAGGTAGCCACAGCCGTGAACTACCGCACTGTACACTGGTTGATAAAGAGATAGTAGTATACTCGTAACAATTAGGATGACACTATGACGGTATAAAGAATGAAAAAAAAAACACGGTTAGGTGGTAGGTATATAATAATAAATAATACAATTCTGGTCGGACGGACTGCCTGCCGTGTGCCGACACAGAGGTAGCCACAGCCGTGAACTACCGCACTGTACTGTGTCTGCTGCTAATATAGACTGGTTGATATTTAAAGAGATATTAGTAGTATACAACAATACTATACTGGTGGTCAGGCACTGGTCACCACTCCTGCAGCAAAAGTGTGCACTGTTAATTAATATAATTGTACTCCTGGCTCCTGCTAACAACCTGCAGTGCTCCCCAGTCTCCCCCACAATTAATTATAAGCTTTTAATTTATACATTGATGACTGTGCAGCACACTGGGCTGAGCTGAGTGCACACAGACTGAGTCACACTGTGTGACTGACTGTGCTGTGTATCGTTTTTTTTTTCAGGCAGAGAACGGATATAGCAGAGAGAACTGAACGGATATATTATATTAAATAAAAGTTAACTAGCAACTGCACTGGTCACTGACTGTGGTAAACTAACTCTGTCTGCGACTCTGCACAATCTCTCTCTATCTAATCTATCTATCTCTATTCTAATGGAGAGGACGCCAGACACGTCCTCTCCCTATCAATCTCAATGCACGAGTGAAAATGGCGGCGACGCGCGGCTCCTTATATAGAATCCGAGTCTCGCGATAGAATCCGAGCCTCGCGAGAATCCGACAGCGTCATGATGACGTTCGGGCGCGCTCGGGTTAACCGAGCAAGGCGGGAAGATCCGAGTCGCTCGGACCCGTGGAAAAAAAAGTGAAGTTCGTGCGGGTTCGGATTCAAAGAAACCGAACCCGCTCATCTCTAGTTTTTACGCTTAGTGCGCATGCGCAATGTCCGCACTGCGACTGCGCCAAGTAAATTTGCTATGAAGTTTGGATTTTTACTCACGGCTTTTTCTTCGCTCAGGCGATCGTAGTGTGATTGACAGGAAATGGGTGTTACTGGGCGGAAACAGGCCGTTTTATGGGCGTGTGGGAAAAAACGCTACCGTTTCCGGAAAAAACGCGGGAGTGGCTGGAGAAACGGAGGAGTGTCTGGGAGAATGCTGGGTGTGTTTGTGACGTCAAACCAGGAACGATAAGCACTGAACTGATCGCAGATGCCGAGTAAGTCTGAAGCTACTCTGAAACTGCTACGAGATGTGTAATCGCAATATTGCGAATCTTTTGTTCGCAATTTTAAGAAGCTAAGATTCACTCCCAGTAGGCGGCGGCTTAGCGTGTGCAATACTGCTAAAATCGCCTTGCGAGCGAACAACTCGGAATGAGGGCCAATATAACCCATTCAAATCTAACTCTCTCTGCAAATGTTATATCTGCCACACCTGCAGTGCACATGGGGCCTAATTTTGAGTTGATCACAGCAGCAAATTTGTTAGCAGTTGGGCAAAACCATGGGGGTCATTCCGAGTTGTTCGCTCACTAGCTGCTTTTTGCAGCATTGCACACGCTAGGCCGCCGCCCTCTGGAAGTGTATCTTAGCTTAGCAGAATAGCGAACGAAAGATTAGCAGAACAGCTAATAAATAATTCTTAGCAGTTTCTAAGTAGCTCCGGACCTACTCACCGATTGCGATCAGCTCAGTCCGTTTAGTTCCTGGTTTGACGTCACAAACACGCCCTGTGTTCGGCCAGCCACTCTCCCGTTTCTCCAGCCACTCCCGCGTTTTTTCCTGACACGCCTGCGGTTTTTTTGCAAACGCCGGGAAAACGCTGTTACCACCCAGAAACGCCCCTTTCCTGTCAATCGTTCACCGATCAGTAGTGCGACTGAAAAGCGCAGCAGAATCCACAGCAAATCTGCTAAGTTTTTAGTTAAATAACTAAGCGCATGCGCCCTGCGTGCCTTGCGCATGCGCAGTTTGCAACAAATCGCAGCATAGCGAAAGTCGGCAACGAGCGAACAACTCGGAATAACCCCCCATGTGCACTGCAGGGGGGACAGATATATATCATGTGCAGAGAGAGTTAGATTTGGGTGGGGTGTATTCAAACTGAAATCTAAATTGCAATGTAAAAATAAAACAGCCAGTATTTACCCTGCACAGAAACAAAATAACCCACCCAAATCTAACTCTCTCTGCAAATGTTATATCTCCCCCCCCCCCCCTGCAGTGCACATGGTTTTGCCCAATTGCTAGCAAACTTGCTGCTGCGATGAACTCAGAATTACCCCCATGGTTTTGCCCAACTGCTAACAAATTTGCTGCTGCGATCAACTCTAAATAACCCCCAATGTGCGGCAAATGTGTAAGGGGCACTATGTGTGTCATTATGTGTATAAGTGCACTAATAATGTGCAGGATATATGAAAGGGACATTATGTGTGTCATTATGTGTATAAGGACATTATTAATATGCAGCATATTTGGAAGGGACATTATATGTATAAGGGCATTAAGAAAGGTTGGCATAATGTGTAAGGGGCATTACTGTGTAGTATTATGTATATAAATGCATTACTAATGTGTGGCATTATGTGTATAAGGTGCTCTACTGTGTGGCATAACATATAGAAAGGGCACTACTGTATGGTCTAATGTGAATAAAGAGCAATATGGTGTGATGTAATGTGAATATGGGGCACTACTGTGAGGAGTAACGTTTATAAGGTAAAGTGGTACTATTGTGTGATTTAATGTGAATTAGGGACACTATCGCATGATAAAATGTGAATAAAGTTGCATTACTGTGTGGTGTAATTTGAATTGGGTGTACTATTGTGTGGCCATGCCCCTTCCCAGCAAGAACACACCCCTTTTTGGGCTGTGCGTCGAATGTGCGCACTGTTCCTATTTAAAATATAGGGGTAGGAACACCAAAATGAGCACTGCTATGAGTGAGGGTTGATGATGCTGGGAAAGGGGTTTAGGGTCAGAGGCAGAACTTGTGGCGGTTCTAGGGGGCACCAGCCAAAATCTTGCTAGGACATAATATTGGTTAGGGCCGGCTCTGACCACAATTTACAGTACTCCACGATCAGGGGTGCAAGTAGAAATTTTTTCTTAGTGGTACCAATAGTAAAAATGGGTGTGGTTACATGCCAAGAGACAGCGTGGTCACACAAAACTTGGGGAGTGGCTACATGACAATAGGGGCATGGCCACATTATGCCACACACCGTAATGCCCCTTACACAATATGCTAAACACCGTAATGCCCATTACACATTATGTCACACACCGTAATGCTTATTACACATTATGCCACACACCGCAATGCTTACAACACATTTTGCCACACACCGTAATGCCCATTACACATTATGCCAGACACTGTAACACCCATTACACATTATGCCACACACCGTAATGCCCATTACACATTAAGCCAGACACCGTAACACCCATTACACATTATGCCAGACAGGTAACACCCATTACACATTATGCCACACACCGTAATGCCCATTACACTTTATACCACAAGCCATAATGCCTATTACATATCATGCCACACACAGTTATGCCACTGACACCCTTTTATGTCCCACACACAAAATTATAATTTATGACCCAGCGGTGGGCTGGTGATACTGCGTACCACCACCATATTTCTTAATGGTACTCGGTACCAGCCTGTACCACCCTACTTTCAGCACTGTCCATGATGGTACTTTTTCCAACCCTCTGACCATGGAATCATCCCAACCACTTTTGCTCTCTTTACAAACATCTTGGTCAAATAAACCATATTTCTGCCTGAGAAAACACTAGATTAAGGGGAAATCTGTACAAATTTTTATTGACAAATTAGGATTTTATGTAGACTTCATGGGCCGGATGTAATGCAGTCCAAGTTCTCCCGACGTGCGGGATGTCGGCCAAACTCAGATGTTTTTTTAAAGGGGCAATCGTTTACAAGGAATAACTGTGCCTTGTAAATGATTGCCTTTTAAGAAAACGTCCAAGTTTGGCAAGTATCCCACACATTGGGCAAACTCGGACTCCATTTCATACAGCCTCATATTTTTTTCCAGAAAGATAATTTTATTACAAAGGATTTTATTTAATTTATATTTTACTGATCTTCCAATTATCACTTTCAATTATTCAGATTTTTGTTACCATTCAATAACACTTTTTCCATCTTATATATCATACCTCCCAACATGACCCTCTCCGGGAGGGACAGAATGCTCTGCTCCTGGACTTCCCTCTTAATTTATGATTGCCCTCACCTGTTCTGAAACACCTTTCTTATTCATTAACCTGTTCAACACAGGTGCCAGCAATCATATATTAAGAGAGAAGTCCAGGAGCAGAGCATTGTGTCCCACCTGGAGAGGGTCATGTTGGGAGGTATGATATATGGCAAACTCATGTAAATCCTGCTATAGCCTTATATTTGGTAGAATATAGAAACTAATTTACTCAACAGTTCACACCAATTACAGTACCTATATTTATCTATATAATTATACATCACCTGCAACAATTACTCACTATTATCACTCTCATACAATACTGCACATAAGCTACATTCTGTAACAAAAAGTACAACTCACATTTACTGTTATCATTCATTTCATCCTTATTATTAACATTTTAGTTAAATAATATGTGTTCTTATTTAAAATATACATTTTGATGTGTTAAAATCTGTTATTAGTTGCCAAAAATCTTTTTCATAACTTACACACAGCTCAGTAATGTGGTGCATACATGACCAGCTGAAACATATTGAGCCTGATGCACAGTTTTACATACACAGATACACCCTTGTGCATTTTCACACTGCACACGCTACAGAAACCAATGTATGTAAGTATAGGCGTGCTGATGGAATTGTGGTCTCAGCAAGGAATACACTATTTTATAGATGGCTCTATTGCACAGATATTGATGAGCACAACTCTGCATAAAGTGACATGTGCATTCTAAGTGGGTTCCCACCCCCCTTCCCCCTCTTTTTCAATCCCACCAGCGGCTCTCACTGCCATGATAGACAAAGGACACACAGCAAAAGAGAACCCACCACTTCTATTGGAGGTAAGTATTGCTAGGGGTGTGGGGGGAGGGCATGCTGAGGTGACTCAGCATATGCTGGGTCCATTTTACTAGTTACTTTATCATTCATTTTGACATTTTAAGGAGTCTTTACAGTAGATTTTTTCAAGATACTGTAAGTGATCTGTTTTTGTTCTTTTTCAAGCACCATGAGTCCACAGTGAGACTTTATGTTGCTAGAATAATTTTTGCCAGGTTGATAGCTAGTGGGACACCCATGTTTTTTTCATCTAATCCTCTCCCCCCCGTATCTCTGTTACCCTCCCTACTCATCTCTGTTATCCTTCTCCCCTGCCATTTCTTTCTTCTTTACCCCCTGGGTGGGGCACCACACACTTACAGAACTCCGGGAACAATCCCGTAGATGGTACAGCGCTGGCAGGTGGGAAAGGTGAAGCTGTGGCTGTGCTTAACAGGCAGCTGCCAGTGAGAGCCGTGGGGGCGGAGCTGTTAGACAAATGCCATGTAGCTTTATATAATAAATACTGTGTTTCTGGCCACTGCTGCCGCCAAGGGGCCTCCTCCCTTAATGGATAAATCAAACTTCCAGGAGGTTCCAGCTGGATCTCAAGTGGGAAGAATTTGTGACAACTAAACAATCAATAATGAATTTGCACTTTGATAAACAGAAACCTCGGCCATCAAACAAATACACATTCTGACTTGTTTTCTTGCACCATAAACCATCTGTGATCAAGCCTTAAAAAAGTGAAAGCAATAATCCAAGTAGGGAAAATCAATTTAGTAGTTTATAGTAGTAAATTCAGGCTCTTCCTAATTACCTGGTATGGGCACCTACAGTACTGCTACTCAGTGGCGTAAGTTTGTCCCAGTTGCCCAGAGGCAAGAAAATATTGGTGCCCCCCATATATATATATATATATATATATATATATATATATATTACACATATTTGCTCCTGCATAGCAAGCCTGCAGATTCTGACTATATGAAGCTACTACAAAACCGTTGCAACTAGGCAGATCTTTGTAGGGGTCCAGCAGGGCCGTTTCTAGCCAATTTGGCTCCCAGTGCAGGATTTAAATATGTGCCCCCCCCCCCCCATTCACTTAAGAAAAAATGTGCCCCCCCCATAGATATAAAGAGTAAAAGTATGCGTGCACCTTCGGCAAGGGGCGTGACCTCGTTAAAATGGCCGTGGCTTTGTTAAGATGGGTGTGGCCTCATCTGATCTCATCATCACGGCCACCACACGATAAAAAAAAAAAGTCCTCATTTTACACATTACAGCAGGCACGCGAACCCATTTTACACAGCACGGCAGGCAAGTGTCCCCATTTTACACAGCACGGTAGGCAAGTGTCCCCGTTTTACACATTTCGGCAGGCAAGTGTCCCCATTTTACACATTACGGCAGACAGGTGTCCCCATTTTACACATTACGGCAGACAGGTGTCCCCATTTTACACATTCCGGCAGACAGGTGTCCCCATTTTACACATTCCGGCAGACAGGTGTCCCCATTTTACACATTCCGGCAGACAGGTGTCCCCATTTTACACATTCCGGCAGACAAGTGTCCCTATTTTACACATTCCGACAGGCAAGTGTCCCCATTTTACACATTCCGGCAGACAGGTGTCCCCATTTTACACATTCCGGCAGACAAGTGTCCCCATTTTACACAGTACGGCAGGTGGTGGTGGGGGGGAGGGAGAGAGAGAAAGGGAGAGGGGCTGACTTACATTTGAAGCGGTTCTTCCCGCTCTTCAGCCGCCTCTCCCTCGTCTGCGCAGCGCTGGCCGTCTTGGCTCCCCCTTCTCCCTCCGCACAAACGCGTCATTCCGCAAAATCCCGCCCCCCGAGCTGGGCACTCGGGAGGAGAGGGGAGGGGGGTTTGAAAGTGCTCAGGAAGTGCCGCTGCGGGCGCCCCTTGCGGTTGCACGGCTCACCCGCCGCAAGAAACGGCACTGGGGTCCAGCTACACACTACATAGATCTGCTCAGTCACTCACAATGCTGATTATTTCTCTGACAATTAATTTGCAAGTGACATATTCAGGATTAGAACCCACAACCTATTACACTGGAAGCATGCACCTTACTGGTGGAGATATCTGCTCTTGCATAGGAAGTATGAGAATTCTAACTATATGAAGTTACTTGTAATTGTCAGAGAAATAACTTCACATAGTTAGAATTCTCATGCTTCCTTTTAGGATGTGCACTTGAAATTTTTCGGGTTTTGTGTTTTGGTTTTGGGTTCGGTTCCGCGGCCGTGTTTTGGGTTCGACCGCGTTTTGGCAAAACCTCACCGAATTTTTTTTGTCGGATTCGGGTGTGTTTTGGATTCAGGTGTTTTTTTAAAAAAACCCTAAAAAACAGCTTAAATCATAGAATTTGGGGGTCATTTTGATCCCAAAGTATTATTAACCTCAAAAACCATAATTTCCACTCATTTTCAGTCTATTCTGAATACCTCACACCTCACAATATTATTTTTAGTCCTAAAATTTGCACCGAGGTCGCTGGATGACTAAGCTAAGCGACCCTAGTGGCCGACACAAACACCTGGCCCATCTAGGAGTGGCACTGCAGTGTCACGCAGGATGGCCCTTCCAAAAAACACTCCCCAAACAGCACATGACGCAAAGAAGAAAAAAAGAGGCGCAATGAGGTAGCTGTGTGAGTAAGATAAGCGACCCTAGTGGCCGACACAAACACCTGGCCCATCTAGGAGTGGCACTGCAGTGTCACGCAGGATGGCCCTTCCAAAAAACACTCCCCAAACAGCACATGACGCAAATAAAAATGAAAGAAAAAAGAGGTGCAAGATGGAATTGTCCTTGGGCCCTCCCACCCACCCTTATGTTGTATAAACAGGACATGCACACTTTAACCAACCCATCATTTCAGTGACAGGGTCTGCCACACGACTGTGACTGAAATGACGGGTTGGTTTGGACCCCCACCGAAAAAGAAGCAATTAATCTCTCCTTGCACAAACTGGCTCTACAGAGGCAAGATGTCCACCTCATCATCATCCTCCGATATATCACCGTGTACATCCCGCTCCTCACAGATTATCAATTCGTCCCCACTGGAATCCACCATCTCAGCTCCCTGTGTACTTTGTGGAGGCAATTGCTGCTGGTCAATGTCTCCACGGAGGAATTGATTATAATTCATTTTAATGAACATCATCTTCTCCACATTTTCTGGAAGTAACCTCGTACGCAGATTGCTGACAAGGTGAGCGGCGGCACTAAACACTCTTTCGGAGTACACACTTGTGGGAGGGCAACTTAGGTAGAATAAAGCCAGTTTGTGCAAGGGCCTCCAAATTGCCTCTTTTTCCTGCCAGTATAAGTACGGACTGTGTGACGTGCCTACTTGGATGCGGTCACTCATATAATCCTCCACCATTCTTTCAATGGTGAGAGAATCATATGCAGTGACAGTAGACGACATGTCCGTAATCGTTGTCAGGTCCTTCAGTCCGGACCAGATGTCAGCATCAGCAGTCGCTCCAGACTGCCCTGCATCACCGCCAGCGGGTGGGCTCGGAATTCTGAGCCTTTTCCTCGCACCCCCAGTTGCGGGAGAATGTGAAGGAGGAGATGTTGACAGGTCGCGTTCCGCTTGACTTGACAATTTTGTCACCAGCAGGTCTTTGAACCCCAGCAGACTTGTGTCTGCCGGAAAGAGAGATCCAAGGTAGGTTTTAAATCTAGGATCGAGCACGGTGGCCAAAATGTAGTGCTCTGATTTCAACAGATTGACCACCCGTGAATCCTTGTTAAGCGAATTAAGGGCTCCATCCACAAGTCCCACATGCCTAGCGGAATCGCTCCCTTTTAGCTCCTCCTTCAATGCCTCCAGCTTCTTCTGCAAAAGCCTGATGAGGGGAATGACCTGACTCAGGCTGGCAGTGTCTGAACTGACTTCACGTGTGGCAAGTTCAAAAGGTTGCAGAACCTTGCACAACGTTGAAATCATTCTCCACTGCGCTTGAGACAGGTACATTCCACCTCCTATATCGTGCTCAATTGTATAGGCTTGAATGGCCTTTTGCTGCTCCTCCAACCTCTGAAGCATATAGAGGGTTGAATTCCACCTCGTTACCACTTCTTGCTTCAGATGATGGCAGGGCAGGTTCAGGCGTTTTTGGTGGTGCTCCAGTCTTCTGTACGTGGTGCCTGTACGCCGAAAGTGTCCCGCAATTCTTCTGGCCAACGACAGCATCTCTTGCACGCCCCTGTCGTTTTTAAAAAAATTCTGCACCACCAAATTCAAGGTATGTGCAAAACATGGGACGTGCTGGAATTTGCCCATATTTAATGCACACACAGTATTGCTGGCGTTGTCCGATGCCACAAATCCACAGGAGAGTCCAATTGGGGTAAGCCATTCCGCGATGATCTTCCTCAGTTGCCGTAAGAGGTTTTCAGCTCTGTGTGCGTATTCTGGAAACCGGTGATACAAAGCGTAGCCTGCCTAGGAAAGAGTTGGCGTTTGCGAGATGCTGCTACTGGTGCCACCGCTGCTGTTCTTGCGGCGGGAGTCCATACATCTACCCAGTGGGCTGTCACAGTCATATAGTCCTGACCCTGCCCTGCTCCACTTGTCCACATGTCCGTGGTTAAGTGGACATTGGGTACAACTGCATTTTTTAGGACACTGGTGAGTCTTTTTCTGACGTCCGTGTACATTCTCGGTATCGCCTGCCTAGAGAAGTGGAACCTAGATGGTATTTGGTAACGGGGGCACACTGCCTCAAGAAATTGTCTAGTTCCCTGTGAACTAACGGCGGATACCGGACGCATGTCTAACACCAACATAGTTGTCAAGGCCTCAGTTATCCGCTTTGCAACAGGATGACTGCTGTGATATTTCATCTTCCTCGCAAAGGACTGTTGGACAGTCAATTGCTTGGTGGAAGTAGTAAAAGTGGGCTTACGACTTCCCCTCTGGGATGACCATCGACTCCCAGCAGCAACAACAGCAGCGCCAGCAGCAGTAGGCGTTACACGCAAGGATGCATCGGAGGAATCCCAGGCAGGAGAGGACTCGTCAGAATTGCCAGTGACATGGCATGCAGGACTATTGGCATTCCTGGGGAAGGAGGAAATTGACACTGAGGGAGTTGGTGGGGTGGTTTGCGTGAGCTTGGTTACAAGAGGAAGGGATTTACTGGTCAGTGGACTGCTTCCGCTGTCGCCCAAAGTTTTTGAACTTGTCACTGACTTATTATGAATGCGCTGCAGGTGACGTATAAGGGAGGATGTTCCGAGGTGGTTAACGTCCTTACCCCTACTTATTACAGCTTGACAAAGGCAACACACGGCTTGACAAATGTTGTCCGCATTTCTGGTGAAATACTTCCACACCGAAGAGCTGATTTTTTGGGTATTTTCACCAGGCATGTCAACAGCCCTATTCCTCCCACGGACAACAGGTGTCTCCCCGGGTGCCTGACTTAAACAAACCACCTCACCATCAGAATCCTCCTTGTCAATTTCCTCCCCAGCACCAGCAACACCCATATCCTCCTCATCCTGGTGTACTTCAACACTGACATCTTCAATCTGACTATCAGGAACTGGACTGCGGGTGCTCCTTCCAGCACTTGCAGGGGGCATGCAAATGGTGGAAGGCGCATGCTCTTCACGTCCAGTGTTGGGAAGGTCAGGCATCGCAACCGACACAATTGGACTCTCCTTGTGGATTTGGGATTTCGAAGAACGCACAGTTCTTTGCGGTGCTTTTGCCAGCTTGAGTCTTTTCAGTTTTCTAGCGAGAGGCTGAGTGCTTCCATCCTCATGTGAAGCTGAACCACTAGCCATGAACATAGGCCAGGGCCTCAGCCGTTCCTTGCCACTCCGTGTGGTAAATGGCATATTGGCAAGTTTACGCTTCTCCTCCGACAATTTTATTTTAGATTTTGGAGTCCTTTTTTTACTGATATTTGGTGTTTTGGATTTTACATGCTCTGTACTATGACATTGGGCATCGGCCTTGGCAGACGACGTTGCTGGCATTTCATCATCTCGGCCATGACTAGTGGCAGCAGCTTCAGCACGAGGTGGAAGTAGATCTTGATCTTTCCCTAATTTTGGAACCTCAACATTTTTGTTCTCCATATTTTAATAGGCACAACTAAAAGGCACCTCAGGTAAACAATGGAGATGGATGGATACTAGTATACTTATGGATGGACGAGCGACTGCCGACACAGAGGAAGCTACAGCCGTGGACTACCGTACTGTGTCTGCTGCTAATATAGACTGGATGATAATGAGATGAAATCAATATATATATATATATAATATCACTAGTACTGCAGCCGGACAGGTATATATATTTATTATGTAATGACTGATGACGGAGCTGCTGGACACTGTCAGCTCAGCAGCACCGCAGACTGCTACAGTAAGCTACTATAGTAGTATGTATAAAGAAGAAAGAAAAAAAAAAAAACACGGGTAGGTGGTATACAATTATGGATGGACGAGCGACTGCCGACACAGAGGTAGCTACAGCCGTGGACTACCGTACTGTGTCTGCTGCTAATATAGACTGGATGATAATGAGATGAAATCAATATATATTATATCACACCAGTACTGCAGCCGGACAGGTAGATATATTTATTATGTAATGACTGATGACGGACCTGCTGGACACTGTCAGCTCAGCAGCACCGCAGACTGCTACAGTAAGCTACTATAGTAGTATGTATAAAGAAGAAAGAAAGAAAAAAAAAACACGGGTAGGTGGTATACAATTATGGATGGACGAGCGACTGCCGACACAGAGGTAGCTACAGCCGTGGACTACCGTACTGTGTCTGCTGCTAATATAGACTGGATGATAATGAGATGAAATCAATATATATTATATCACACTAGTACTGCAGCCGGACAGGTAGATATATTTATTATGTAATGACTGATGACGGACCTGCTGGACACTGTCAGCTCAGCAGCACCGCAGACTGCTACAGTAAGCTACTATAGTAGTATGTATAAAGAAGAAAGAAAAAAAAAACCACGGGTAGGTGGTATACAATTATGGATGGACGAACGACTGCCGACACAGAGGTAGCTACAGCCGTGGACTACCGTACTGTGTCTGCTGCTAATATAGACTGGATGATAATGAGATGAAATCAATATATATATATATATAATATCACTAGTACTGCAGCCGGACAGGTATATATATTTATTATGTAATGACTGATGACGGACCTGCTGGACACTGTCAGCTCAGCAGCACCGCAGACTGCTACAGTAAGCTACTATAGTAGTATGTATAAAGAAGAAAGAAAAAAAAAAACCACGGGTAGGTGGTATACAATTATGGATGGACGAGCGACTGCCGACACAGAGGTAGCTACAGCCGTGGACTACCGTACTGTGTCTGCTGCTAATATAGACTGGATGATAAGGAGATGAAATCAATATATATATATATAATATCACTAGTACTGCAGCCGGACAGGTATATATATTTATTATGTAATGACTGATGACGGACCTGCTGGACACTGTCAGCTCAGCAGCACCGCAGACTGCTACAGTAAGCTACTATAGTAGTATGTATAAAGAAGAAAGAAAAAAAAAACCACGGGTAGGTGGTATACAATTATGGATGGACGAGCGACTGCCGACACAGAGGTAGCTACAGCCGTGGACTACCGTACTGTGTCTGCTGCTAATATAGACTGGATGATAATGAGATGAAATCAATATATATTATATCACACTAGTACTGCAGCCGGACAGGTAGATATATTTATTATGTAATGACTGATGACGGACCTGCTGGACACTGTCAGCTCAGCAGCACCGCAGACTGCTACAGTAAGCTACTATAGTAGTATGTATAAAGAAGAAAGAAAAAAAAAAACCACGGGTAGGTGGTATACAATTATGGATGGACGAGCGACTGCCGACACAGAGGTAGCTACAGCCGTGGACTACCGTACTGTGTCTGCTGCTAATATAGACTGGATGATAATGAGATGAAATCAATATATATTATATCACACTAGTACTGCAGCCGGACAGGTAGATATATTTATTATGTAATGACTGATGACGGACCAGCTGGACACTGTCAGCTCAGCAGCACCGCAGACTGCTACTGTAAGCTACTATAGTAGTATGTATAAAGAAGAAAGAAAAAAAAAAACCACGGGTAGGTGGTATACAATTATGGATGGATGAGCGACTGCCGACACAGAGGTAGCTACAGCCGTGGACTACCGTACTGTGTCTGCTGCTAATATAGACTGGATGATAAGGAGATGAAATCAATATATATATATATATATATATATATATATATATAATATCACTAGTACTGCAGCCGGACAGGTATATATATTTATTATGTAATGACTGATGACGGACCTGCTGGACACTGTCAGCTCAGCAGCACCGCAGACTGCTACAGTAAGCTACTATAGTAGTATGTATAAAGAAGAAAGAAAAAAAAAAAACCACGGGTAGGTGGTATACAATTATGGATGGAAGAGCGACTGCCGACACAGAGGTAGCTACAGCCGTGGACTACCGTACTGTGTCTGCTGCTAATATAGACTGGATGATAATGAGATGAAATCAATATATATATATATAATATCACTAGTACTGCAGCCGGACAGGTATATATATTTATTATGTAATGACTGATGACGGACCTGCTGGACACAGTCAGCTCAGCAGCACCGCAGACTGCTACAGTAAGCTACTATAGTAGTATGTATAAAGAAGAAAGAAAAAAAAAACCACGGGTAGGTGGTATACAATATTATATATATATTATATACAATTATATATATATATATATATATATTAAACTGGTGGTGACTGGTGGTCAGGTCACTGGTCACACTATCAGCAACTTGCAAGTAGTACTGCTAAGCAGACAATCACAATATATATTATACTGGTGGTCAGTGTGGTCACAATGGCAGTGTGGCACTCTGGCAGCAAAAGTGTGCACTGTACGTTATATGTACTCCTGAGTCCTGCTCTCAGACTCTAACTGCTCCCCACTGTCAGTGTCTCCCCCACAAGTCAGATAATATACAGTCACACTATCTATCACTTCAGCAAGTAACTAGTACTCCTCCTAATGCTCCCCAAAATTACTACTGTGTCTCTCTCTACTGTCTCACTCTCTTCTCTATAAACGGAGAGGACGCCAGCCACGTCCTCTCCCTATGAATCTCAATGCACGTGTGAAAATGGCGGCGACGCGCGGCTCCTTATATAGAATCCGAGTCTCGCGATAGAATCCGAGCCTCGCGAGAATCCGACAGCGGGATGATGACGTTCGGGCGCGCTCGGGTTAACCGAGCAAGGCGGGAAGATCCGAGCCGCTCGGCCCCGTGTAAAAAAACATGAAGTTCGGGCGGGTTCGGATTCCGAGGAACCGAACCCGCTCATCCCTACTTCCTTTATAGGAGTAAATAGCTTCATCAGTAAGGTGTCTGCTTCCAGTGTATTTATAATAAAGAGGGTGTTATTTGTAATGTGTAGTGATTAGTGGGGAAGTCGGCTACGGAAGAGATACCGGCTGCTGTCATTTAACTTAATTGATTAATGTCGCTGAACACACGGAACAGGAGGAGAGGTGCCCCCCTTCAAAGCAGGAGCCCGGCGGCAGCTGACTCCGTTGCCTCCCAGAGTTCTGCCTCTGCTGCTACTACTGTGTGCATGTGTGCGTTCCATTAGCTATACATTACTTTTCATTTTTAGCTACATAAGCAATTTGCTATTCATATTATTGAGGAAATCCTATTCTTAGTATTTGTTTATTATATGGGAAGTGGTATTTTTACTAAAGAGTTCTTACTGGCATAGTTAAACCTTTACATGCCAGTATTTATGGTCAAATCTCAAATGACCGTGTGTCATTTCCACCCTGGCTCCAAAGTGTTCCCTGCGTGAATGTTGTAAAATACAATTCTCATCTAGAGAGATTGATTACACAGGATCTTTGCTCTGAGATATTTGTCAGAATTTGAAATAAGCTTTTCTTTAGAGTAAATAAATTGAACTTGCATGAAAATGAGTACTATACAATTGATAAACTCTGATTAAGGTAAGAAAATAAAGAATAATAATATAATTATATACACAATGCTAGAGAATACAGTTGAAATATTTATTTGATTTTTTAATATTTATTAATTTCTATTATCTCAGATTTTACACAGACCCAGCAAGGAGATTGTGACACTGAATAAAGTTTTACTTTAAAATGTATTAACCCTTGTTCCCTTATTTGATTTTTCTCAATGTGCATGTATAGCCAAGGTTTTTTTTATGTTACTCCTGGTCCAGGTCAATGCAACTTGCCTAGTTTTCGTGATCAAAAAAGAAGAAATAACATTGCATAACCTTACTGTGAAAACTGGAAATGGGACAACACTAAGGGGGGAATTCAAATGTTTGAAAAGTCAGTTGGGTGGCTGCTTTTTCCTATCTAATAGACAGGAGAAAACAGACACCAAACCGACTTTTCAAACATTTGAATTCCCCCCTAAATATATTAAAACTAGTTATCAGCTCATCAAAATGACAGAACAACATAACAGCAATGTCAGCGTCGGCGGCTGTATGCTCCCATATGGAGCAACACTTGAATTGCTCCATCAGGTGTTATCTAGTGGCTGCTGGCATACTTACATAGAAACATAGAAACATAGAATTTGACGGCAGATAAGAACCACTTGGCCCATCTAGTCTGCCCCTTTTTTATTTTATCCTTTAGGCAATCTCAACCCTTTTTTAACCTTAATTCTTTGTAAGGATATTCATATGCCTGTCCCAAGCATGTTTAAATTGCCCTACAGTCTTAGCCTCTACCACCTCTGATGGGAGGCTATTCCACTTATCCACTACCCTTTCTGTGAAGTAATTTTTCCTTCAATTTCCCCTGAACCTCCCCCCCCCCTCCAGTCTCAATGTATGCCCTCGATTTCTAATACTTCTTTTCATTTGAAGAATGTTTCCCTCCTGAACTTTGTTAAGACCCTTGATATATTTGAAAGTTTCTATCATGTCCCCCCTTTCCCTTCTCTCCACCAAACTATACATATTAAGATCTTTTAGCCTTTCCGGGTAAGTTTTGTGATGTAGGCCATGCACCATTTTAGTTGCCCTTCTTTGTACACTCTCTAATGTATTTATATCCTTCTGGAGATAGGGTCTCCAGAACTGGACACAGTATTCCAGATGGGGCCGTACCAATGACCTATACAGTGGCATTATCACTTCTTTTTTCCTGCTACTGATTCCTCTCCCTATGCAACCAAGCATCTGACTTGCCTTTCTCATTGCTTTGTTGCATTGCTTTCCTGCCTTCAAGTCACTTGAAATAGTGACTCCTAAATCTCTTTCCTCCTCAGTAGTTTCCATTATAGTACCCTTGATACTATATTTAGCCTTTGGGTTTTTGAGACCCAAGTGCATGATTTTGCATTTTTTAGCATTAAACTGTAGTTGCCATGTTCTTGACCATTTCTCAAGCCTACCTAGGTCATTAATCATTTGTTTTACCCCTCCCGGTGTGTCTACCCTGTTGCATATCTTTGTATCATCTGCAAAAAGGCATATCTTCCCTTCAATACCATCTGCAATGTCACCAACAAAGATATTAAAGAGAACTGGACAAAGTACAGATCCCTGGGGTACTCCACTGGTAACATTTCCCTCCATAGATTGCACTCCATTAACTACGACTGTCTGTTTTCTATCCAGCAACCAGGTTCTTATCCATTTAACTGATTTATAATCCACACCCAGGCTTTCAAGTTTATTTAGCAGTCTGCGATGTGGGACAGTGTCAAATGCCTCACTAAAGTCTAGATATGCTACATCTACAGCTCCCCCTTGATCTATTATTTTCGTCATAGAGTCAAAAAAGTCAATAAGATTTGTTTGGCATGATCTCCCACCAGTAAATCCATGCTGTTTTGGATCCTGTAAGTTGTTTGATTTAAGATATTCCACAACTCTTTCTTTTAATAGTTTTTACATTACTTTCCCTACTACTGATGTAAGGCTTACTGGTCTGTAGTTACTTGCTTCTTCCTTGCTTCCACTTTTGTGCAGTGGAACTACATTTGCTCTTTTCCAGTCCTCTGGAATAGCACCTCTATTTAGTGACTGGTTAAATAATTCTGTCAAAGGTGTAACCAGCACATTTTTTAGCTCTTTGAGTATCCTTGGGTGTATCCCATCTGGTCCCATTGATTTATCCACTTTTAGTTTTGAAAGTTCTGTTAGGACCTTCTCCTCTGTAAATGTATTTTCATCTACCTTATTTTTATGAATGTCCTTGCAACTTAACTGTGGCCCCATTCCTTCTTCTGTAGTAAATACTGAGCAAAAATAATTATTTAGGTGATCTGCTATTGCCTTGTCTCCCTCCACCAAATGCTCACTCTCTGTCTTAAGTCTTATTATTCCTCTATTTGATTTTCTCCTTTCACTTATATACTTAAAAAAAGTTTTGCCCCCTTTATCTACTGACTGGGCCATTTTCTCCTCAGCTTCTGCCTTTGCATGTCTGATCACTTTCTTAGCATCCTTCCGTCTGTCCAGATACACCTCTTTGTCGTTATTATTTTGAGTCTGTTTGTATTTCCTAAAAGCCATCTTTTTTGCTTTCACACTAGTTGATACTTCTTTTGTGAACCACACTGGCTTCCTTTTCCTGGTGCTTTTCCTAACCATTTTGATACAAAGGTCTGTTGCACTTAGTATTGCACTTTTCAGTTTTTTCCACCTCTCCTGCACTCCTTCCAAGTTCCTCCAGTCTGCCAATGAATCACTTAAACATCTCCCCATTTTTGCAAAGTCAGCATTTCAAAAATCCAACACCTTTGTTTTTGTGTGACAGGAGTTGGATCCTGTCTTTATACTAAACCATACTGCTTGATGATCACTGGATCCCAGGTGCTCACCCACATATATATCAGATATCCTATCACCATTTGTAAGAATCAAATCTAATATTGAGTCTTTGCGAGTGGGTTCCCTCGCCAATTACTTGAGAGATGCTCCCTGTAAGGAATGTAGAAATTTGCCACTTATAGCTGAACTTGCAAAAGACCCCTCCCAATTTACATCAGGTAAATTAAAGTCTCCCATGATTATGACTTCTCCCTTTAAAACCATTTTAGAGATGTCCAACAATAGGTTCCTGTCCAAATCCTGCCCCTGGCCAGGTGGTCTATAGATCACCCCAATGCGAATAATGTCCTTCTTCCCGGTTTCTATGGTGACCAAAAGGGCCTCAGTTTTGGCTTCAATATTTTGTATTAAAGTAGCATTTATGCTTTTTTTCACATACATCGCTACCCCTCCTCCTATTCTTCCTATTCTATCCTTCCTAAATAAATTGTATCCTGGTATAGCTATGTCCCAGTCATGATTCTCATTGCACCAAGACTCTGTAATTGCCACAAAATCCAGGTTATCCCTTGTCATTATCGCAATTAGCTCTGGAATTTTGTCTCCTAAGCTCCTAGCATTTGCAGACATAGCTTTAAGAATTTTGTCTGTGCAATTGTTATTAGTAGCCATGTCCAGAGCGTACAAAATAAATGACAAGTTTAAAGTTGAAATTACCTGTTTGGGGATGTTGCTCAGTATTTGTTTTTTTTTACTAATCAGTAATCATACTCTGTCCTTTACACCATGACTACACCTTACTAAATATAAAGATATAGTACACCTGACCACAATGGGCAAATGTTCAAAGGAGGTAAACACCAGTCAGTATGCAATAATTAACTGTTTCACCGAGCAACTTCCCCACACATGCAATGACAATTACAAGAAATCATTACATCAAGAAACATACATGAGTTTGCATAAGAGAGAACTGTAGAGAGCAGATTGGGGATGAATTTTCATAGGTTTTAAAAAACAGATAATATGCATAAGATGAATTACATACTTTTGAGGCATTAAGGCAGACCATTTGTGGTAGTGTTGGTGTGTTGATGTTTCCCTTGTTTTCCTTCGATTTAACGCAGGTATAACGCTATTTTTATAATAACACTTTTATGTCAGCACTTCTATGGAAGCACTACCAGCCGATGGCTATCCAGCCGTATACTAGATTTTAAATAGGAACAATAGCCATGTGAATGCAATGATTGCAAACTCCACCCAATACAATCCCCCTTTAAGCTAAGGCCATAAATTAGCTTAGAAAAACAGACATTACATACCAATAAGGCAGCCAACTATATCTTTACAAAGGTAATATATATATAATTATTTTTTTTTAAGAGCAATAACATCAAGGCGTGCAGTCAGGACTTGGCCTGCACACATTTGTGAAGTATGCATTTGTTAAGGATGTATTTTAAGGATGAAGTTAGAACCGGAACTGAAAACCATCTCTCCTTTTTTCACAGGTAAAAACAACATCCTCATGTTTGTTTATCTGAGTCTATCATCTCTCTCTGGCTACACTTTTCACACCCCAAGAAAGTTTGCCTGCAAATGTCTATGATCTGTCTTCAATGCAAAATCCCCTCTGTTAATTAGCTGAACTTCTGATTGCACACCTCCCCCTTTGCCAACTGATATAGGGGGTAATTCCAAGTTGATCGCAGCAGGAATTTTGTTAGCAGTTGAGCAAAACCATGTGAACTGCAGGGGAGGCAGATATAACATGTGCAGAAAGAGTTAGATTTGGGTGGGTTATTTTATTTCTGTGCAGGGTAAATACTGGCTGCTTTATTTTTACACTGCAAATTAGATTGCAGATTGAACACACCACACCCAAATCTAACTCGCTTGACACATGTTTAATCTGCCTCTCCTGCAGTGCACATGGTTTTGCCCAACTGCTAACAAAATTCCTGCTGCGATCAACTTGGAATTACCCCCATAGTGTGTAGCATTTAAGAGCAATTTCATCAAGGCCTGCAGTCAGGACTTGGCCTGCACACATTTGTGAAGTATGCATTTGTTAAGGATGTATTTTAAGGATGAAGTTAAAACCGGAATTTGAACTGGATTTGGAATTTGGACTATGCTAGAATCTCTAATTAAACTAGTTCCCCAAATACTGCAACTCAAGACCATTATGTGGCCTCTCCTCACCTCTGCCATGAGAACACCGGGACCAATGCCTACTACTCCTCTGTCCAAGAACATCATGACTGCCCTCGGGCCTACCCCTCAAGCTGATCAGGGAACTGAAAGGGTGAGCATCAGGACCAAACCTTGCTGGGTCGTTTCCATTGCACATTAGTGTGCTCCCCACATTCTCACACTCACCCGCACTGCTGCCATGAGACCAGGACATTTATATTTTTTGCAAAATAATGTTAGTACAGTTTTCCTGCAAATGTGTTTTCCTCTTCTTTTTCTTCTTACAGCATACTTCCACCCCACTGTGTGCTATTCCTGTAATGTTTACCTCCATTGATTGCACACCCTGCCAGCAGCAACCTATGCAGTTCGCCCCACATGGCAGCCTCGGATGGTTCCTCCGCTCCGTGGGCACGGTATGCTTCATTTGGATCTTTCCATATAGGGAATAGCATACTCTTACACATGTGTCAGTTTTCCCATACATGCATTTGGCCCTTGTATGGCTTATCTCCCACTGTGTAACCTTCGTAGTGCACCCAACATGGCTGCCTTATCTGGTGCGCTTGTGGATGGGATGAAAAATACATGGACCTGATGGTTTTGTTGGAACCCTACTCTGAACTTTAGGACTCTGCAATCTCCCTATTTTGTGCTATCTCTTCTAGGAGTGGAATATTCCACCCTGGGTAATACTACGCAGTGTGCCCAAGATGGCTGCTGCACCTGGTACCTTGTGAGGGTGGAATACACAACCCTTGGAGGTTATTACCCAAAATACCATACACCAATCATGCATTATGCTTTCTGTGTGCTCAAGGTTTTCTTTTATGTCTGTGTGGTTTATCTTTGATGTATTACTTAAATCTTCTGTATTATGTGCATTGTTTGAGTTCAAGATGGTGCCGCGGATGGCTGCCTCAGTGCTGCTCTGCCAAGCAGCCTTTGTTTTTACATGTCTAATATGTCGAGTCTATCGTACAATTGCAATGTGCAGTAGAGATGAGCGGGTTCGGTTTCTCTGAATCCGAACCCGCACGAACTTCATGTTTTTTTTCACGGGTCCGAGCGACTCGGATCTTCCCGCCTTGCTCGGTTAACCCGAGCGCGCCCGAACGTCATCATGACGCTGTCGGATTCTCGCGAGACTCGGATTCTATATAAGGAGCCGCGCGTCGCCGCCATTTTCACACGTGCATTGAGATTGATAGGGAGAGGACGTGGCTGGCGTCCTCTCCATTTAGATTAGAAGAGAGAGAGAGAGAGATTGACCTGATTTACTGGAGCTTAGGAGTACTGTAGAACTGTAGAGAGTGCAGAGTTTACTAGTGACTGACCACAGTGACCACCAGACAGTGCAGTTTTATTTAATATATCCGTTCTCTGCCTGAAAAAAACGATACACAGTGACTCAGTCACATACCATATCTGTGTGCACTGCTCAGCCCAGTGTGCTGCATCATCTATGTATATATCTGACTGTGCTCAGCTCACACATCTTATAATTGTGGGGGAGACTGGGGAGCACTGCAGTGCCAGTTATAGGTTATAGCAGGAGCCAGGAGTACATATTATTATTAAAATTAAACAGTGCACACTTTTGCTGCAGGAGTGCCACTGCCAGTGTGACTGACCAGTGACCTGACCACACTGACCACCAGTATAGTTAGTAGTATAGTATACTATATTGTGATTGCCTGAAAAAGTTAAACACTCGTATCTGACTGTGCTCAGCTCACACATCTTATAATTGTGGGGGAGACTGGGGAGCACTGCAGTGCCAGTTATAGGTTATAGCAGGAGCCAGGAGTACATATTATTATTAAAATTAAACAGTGCACACTTTTGCTGCAGGAGTGCCACTGCCAGTGTGACTGACCAGTGACCACCTGACCACACTGACCACCAGTATAGTTAGTAGTATAGTATACTATATTGTGATTGCCTGAAAAAGTTAAACACTCGTCGTGTGACTTCACTTGTGTGGTGTTTTTTTTTTTATTCTATAAAAAACTCATTCTGCTGACAGACAGTGTCCAGCAGGTCCGTCATTATATAATATATACCTGTCCGGCTGCAGTAGTGATATATATATATTTTTTATATCATTATTTATCATCCAGTCGCAGCAGACACAGTACGGTAGTTCACGGCTGTAGCTACCTCTGTGTCGGCACTCGGCAGTCCGTCCATAATTGTATACCACCTACCCGTGTTTTTTTTTTCTTTCTTCTTTATACATACATACTACTACTACATCTCTTTATCAACCAGTCTATATTAGCAGCAGACACAGTACAGTACGGTAGTCCACGGCTGTAGCTACCTCTGTGTCGGCACTCGGCAGTCCGTCCATAATTGTATACCACCTACCCGTGGTTTTTTTTTCTTTCTTCTTTATACATACATACTACTACTACTACATCTCTTTATCAACCAGTCTATATTAGCAGCAGACACAGTACAGTACGGTAGTCCACGGCTGTAGCTACCTCTGTGTCGGCACTGGGCAGTCCGTCCATAATTGTATACCACCTACCCGTGGTTTTTTTTTCTTTCTTCTTTATACATACATACTACTACTACATCTCTTTATCAACCAGTCTATATTAGCAGCAGACACAGTACAGTACGGTAGTCCACGGCTGTAGCTACCTCTGTGTCGGCACTCGGCAGTCCGTCCATAATTGTATACCACCTACCCGTGGTTTTTTTTTCTTTCTTCTTTATACATACATACTACTACTACATCTCTTTATCAACCAGTCTATATTAGCAGCAGACACAGTACAGTACGGTAGTCCACGGCTGTAGCTACCTCTGTGTCGGCACTGGGCAGTCCGTCCATAATTGTATACCACCTACCCGTGGTTTTTTTTTCTTTCTTCTTTATACATACATACTACTACTACATCTCTTTATCAACCAGTCTATATTAGCAGCAGACACAGTACAGTACGGTAGTCCACGGCTGTAGCTACCTCTGTGTCGGCACTCGGCAGTCCGTCCATAATTGTATACCACCTACCCGTGGTTTTTTTTTCTTTCTTCTTTATACATACATACTACTACTACATCTCTTTATCAACCAGTCTATATTAGCAGCAGACACAGTACAGTACGGTAGTCCACGGCTGTAGCTACCTCTGTGTCGGCACTCGGCAGTCCATCCATAATTGTATACTAGTATCCATCCATCTCCATTGTTTACCTGAGGTGCCTTTTAGTTGTGCCTATTAAAATATGGAGAACAAAAATGTTGAGGTTCCAAAATTAGGGAAAGATCAAGATCCACTTCCACCTCATGCTGAAGCTGCTGCCACTAGTCATGGCCGAGACGATGAAATGCCAGCAACGTCGTCTGCCAAGGCCGATGCCCAATGTCATAGTACAGAGCATGTCAAATCCAAAACACCAAATATCAGTAAAAAAAGGACTCCAAAACCTAAAATAAAATTGTCGGAGGAGAAGCGTAAACTTGCCAATATGCCATTTACCACACGGAGTGGCAAGGAACGGCTGAGGCCCTGGCCTATGTTCATGGCTAGTGGTTCAGCTTCACATGAGGATGGAGGCACTCAGCCTCTCGCTAGAAAAATGAAAAGACTCAAGCTGGCAAAAGCAGTAGCACCGCAAAGAACTGTGCGTTCTTCGAAATCCCAAATCCACAAGGAGAGTCCAATTGTGTCGGTTGCGATGCCTGACCTTCCCAACACTGGACGTGAAGAGCATGCGCCTTCCACCATTTGCACGCCCCCTGCAAGTGCTGGAAGGAGCACCCGCAGTCCAGTTCCTGATAGTCAGATTGAAGATGTCAGTGTTGAAGTACACCAGGATGAGGAGGATATGGGTGTTGCTGGCGCTGGGGAGGAAATTGACCAGGAGGATTCTGATGGTGAGGTGGTTTGTTTAAGTCAGGCACCCGGGGAGACACCTGTTGTCCGTGGGAGGAATAGGGCCGTTGACATGCCTGGTGAAAATACCAAAAAAATCAGCTCTTCGGTGTGGAAGTATTTCACCAGAAATGCGGACAACAGGTGTCAAGCCGTGTGTTCCCTTTGTCAAGCTGTAATAAGTAGGGGTAAGGACGTTAACCACCTCGGAACATCCTCCCTTATACGTCACCTGCAGCGCATTCATAATAAGTCAGTGACAAGTTAAAAAACTTGGGCCGACAGCGGAAGCAGTCCACTGACCAGTAAATCCCTTCCTCTTGTAACCAAGCTCACGCAAACCACCCCACCAACTCCCTCAGTGTCAATTTCCTCCTTCCCCAGGAATGCCAATAGTCCTGCAGGCCATGTCACTGGCAATTCTGACGAGTCCTCTCCTGCCTGGGATTCCTCCGATGCATCCTTGCGTGTAACGCCTACTGCTGCTGGCGCTGCTGTTGTTGCTGCTGGGAGTCGATGGTCATCCCAGAGGGGAAGTCGTAAGCCCACTTGTACTACTTCCAGTAAGCAATTGACTGTCCAACAGTCCTTTGCGAGGAAGATGAAATATCACAGCAGTCATCCTGTTGCAAAGCGGATAACTGAGTCCTTGACAACTATGTTGGTGTTAGACGTGCGTCCGGTATCCGCCGTTAGTTCACAGGGAACTAGACAATTTATTGAGGCAGTGTGCCCCCGTTACCAAATACCATCTAGGTTCCACTTCTCTAGGCAGGCGATACCGAGAATGTACACGGACGTCAGAAAAAGACTCACCAGTGTCCTAAAAAATGCAGTTGTACCCAATGTCCACTTAACCACGGACATGTGGACAAGTGGAGCAGGGCAGGGTCAGGACTATATGACTGTGACAGCCCACTGGGTAGATGTATGGACTCCCGCCGCAAGAACAGCAGCGGCGGCACCAGTAGCAGCATCTCGCAAACGCCAACTCTTTCCTAGGCAGGCTACGCTTTGTATCACCGCTTTCCAGAATACGCACACAGCTGAAAACCTCTTACGGCAACTGAGGAAGATCATCGCAGAATGGCTTACCCCAATTGGACTCTCCTGTGGATTTGTGGCATCGGACAACGCCAGCAATATTGTGTGTGCATTAAATATGGGCAAATTCCAGCACGTCCCATGTTTTGCACATACCTTGAATTTGGTGGTGCAGAATTTTTTAAAAAACGACAGGGGCGTGCAAGAGATGCTGTCGGTGGCCAGAAGAATTGCGGGACACTTTCGGCGTACAGGCACCACGTACAGAAGACTGGAGCACCACCAAAAACTACTGAACCTGCCCTGCCATCATCTGAAGCAAGAAGTGGTAACGAGGTGGAATTCAACCCTCTATATGCTTCAGAGGTTGGAGGAGCAGCAAAAGGCCATTCAAGCCTATACAATTGAGCACGATATAGGAGGTGGAATGCACCTGTCTCAAGTGCAGTGGAGAATGATTTCAACGTTGTGCAAGGTTCTGATGCCCTTTGAACTTGCCACACGTGAAGTCAGTTCAGACACTGCCAGCCTGAGTCAGGTCATTCCCCTCATCAGGCTTTTGCAGAAGAAGCTGGAGGCATTGAAGAAGGAGCTAAAAGGGAGCGATTCCGCTAGGCATGTGGGACTTGTGGATGCAGCCCTTAATTCGCTTAACAAGGATTCACGGGTGGTCAATCTGTTGAAATCAGAGCACTACATTTTGGCCACCGTGCTCGATCCTAGATTTAAAACCTACCTTGGATCTCTCTTTCCGGCAGACACAAGTCTGCTGGGGTGCAAAGACCTGCTGGTGACAAAATTGTCAAGTCAAGCGGAACGCGACCTGTCAACATCTCCTCCTTCACATTCTCCCGCAACTGGGGGTGCGAGGAAAAGGCTCAGAATTCCGAGCCCACCCGCTGGCGGTGATGCAGGGCAGTCTGGAGCGACTGCTGATGCTGACATCTGGTCCGGACTGAAGGACCTGACAACGATTACGGACATGTCGTCTACTGTCACTGCATATGATTCTCTCAACATTGAAAGAATGGTGGAGGATTATATGAGTGACCGCATCCAAGTAGGCACGTCACACAGTCCGTACTTATACTGGCAGGAAAAAGAGGCAATTTGGAGGCCCTTGCACAAACTGGCTTTATTCTACCTAAGTTGCCCTCCCACAAGTGTGTACTCCGAAAGAGTGTTTAGTGCCGCCGCTCACCTTGTCAGCAATCGGCGTACGAGGTTACATCCAGAAAATGTGGAGAAGATGATGTTCATTAAAATGAATTATAATCAATTCCTCCGCGGAGACATTGACCAGCAGCAATTGCCTCCACAAAGTACACAGGGAGCTGAGATGGTGGATTCCAGTGGGGACGAATTGATAATCTGTGAGGAGGGGGATGTACACGGTGATATATCGGAGGATGATGATGAGGTGGACATCTTGCCTCTGTAGAGCTAGTTTGTGCAAGGAGAGATTAATTGCTTCTTTTTTGGTGGGGGTCCAAACCAACCCGTCATATCAGTCACAGTCGTGTGGCAGACCCTGTCACTGAAATGATGGGTTGGTTAAAGTGTGCATGTCCTGTTTATACAACATAAGGGTGGGTGGGAGGGCCCAAGGACAATTCCATCTTGCACCTCTTTTTTCTTTTATTTTTCTTTGCGTCATGTGCTGTTTGGGGAGGGTTTTTTGGAAGGGACATCCTGCGTGACACTGCAGTGCCACTCCTAGATGGGCCCGGTGTTTGTGTCGGCCACTAGGGTCGCTAATCTTACTCACACAGCTACCTCATTGCGCCTCTTTTTTTCTTTGCGTCATGTGCTGTTTGGGGAGGGTTTTTTGGAAGGGACATCCTGCGTGACACTGCAGTGCCACTCCTAGATGGGCCAGGTGTTTGTGTCGGGCACTTGGGTAGCTGAGCTTAGTCACACAGCTACCTCATTGCACCTCTTTTTTTCTTTGCGTCATGTGCTGTTTGGGGAGTGTTTTTTGGAAGGGCCATCCTGCGTGACACTGCAGTGCCACTCCTAGATGGGCCAGGTGTTTGTGTCGGCCACTAGGGTCGCTTAGCTTAGTCATCCAGCGACCTCGGTGCAAATTTTAGGACTAAAAATAATATTGTGATGTGTGAGGTATTCAGAATAGACTGAAAATGAGTGGAAATTATGTTTTTTGAGGTTAATAATAATATGGGATCAAAATGACCCCCAAATTCTATGATTTAAGCTGTTTTTTAGGGTTTTTTGAAAAAAACACCCGAATCCAAAACACACCCGAATCCGACAAAAAAAATTCGGTGAGGTTTTGCCAAAACGCGGTCGAACCCAAAACACGGCCGCGGAACCGAACCCAAAACCAAAACACAAAACCCGAAAAATTTCAGGCGCTCATCTCTAATGTGCAGTATGAACTCATACATGTAATGTTTGTAATGTATGCTACGTTCTTCCCCCTTATTATGCTATGTATTCTCCCTTTATGTTGCTGCTAGGCAAGGCATTGTACCACAAGAAATTCCTAGTGTACATGAGTACACATGGCCAATAAAGCTGATTCTGATTCTGATACCTAGATCTAACAATCTTCCCTTAACCAGTCTTGTGTCTCCTGCTGTTTTTCTGCTATACCTCCTAAATTTTACAATAAGACTGAGCTTGTAGTATTTCCACCTTGTAGTATTTCCCCTCACCTCCCCCCTTCTCCATCTAATGACAACATTACTCTCTTCCCTGACCCACAAGTATATTTCCTATGGGTTATCTTCATCGGTTCACTTTCTTTCAAACCCTACATTCATGCCCTATACCATTCATGCAACTTCCACCTTTGTTACATTATTAGGATCAAACCCTTTCTCAGTCTGGATATTACTAAGACTCTCATCTAATCATTGGTCATCTCTAGACTGGACAACTGCAATCTCCACCTATGCCTGCATCTGTTCACTCCAGTTCATCCTCAACACTGCTGCTCAGCAAATTTTTCTCTCCACCCACTCTGTTTCTTCCTCCGCACTCTGCCAGGCTCTACGCTGGTTCCTTATCCAGTCCTCTCTTCCCTACATATCTAACTTCAGGGTTCACTACGGGTGGCCGGCGGTCGGGCTCCCGGCGACCAGCATCCCGGCGCCGGGAGCCCGACCGCCGGCTTACCGACAGCTTGGCGAGCGCAAATGAGCCCCTTGCGGGCTCGCTGCGCTCGCCACGCTACGGGCACGGTGGCGCGCTACGCGCGCCACACTATTTTATTCTCCCTCTATGGGGGTCGTGGACCCCCACGAGGGAAAATAATTGTCGGTATGCCGGCTGTCGGGCTCCCGGCGCCGGTATACTGAGCGCCGGGAGCCCGACCGCCGGCAAACAGAAGACAACCCCTAACTTCACCCCACCCCACATCGCTTCACACTCTTTTTGCTCTACCAATGACCACTGCCTTTATTACTAAATTATTATCTCTTTCCACTCTTGCCTCGAGGATTTTTCCAGTGGTGATCCCCACTACTGGAACTTACTCCCACCCTTAGACTTTCAACCTTCCTCCAAATCTTCAAAAAGGCACTCAAACCCCATCTCCTTATTAAAACTTACCACCTCTCCTTCCAAACCATTTTGTTGCCTTACACTGAGTCAGTTCATTGCACCCATCGACTGGGGGTACTGATTCAACCAGCACTGATTTTCTATCAACTACAAACACAATGGATACAGCAATGACCAGACAGTAACAAATATATTTAAGGCAAAATAACCAATGGAGTGGAAACTGAGAAAAAAAATCCATCTCTATGCAACTGAATAGACAGCATGTGACAAACAATCTTGGGATTGAAATGCTACTTGTGTCTCCCAAGTAACTAGCACTGCTGGATGGAAGATCAGCTGCTCCAAGAATAGGAAGCTAAAAGCCATAGCTAGGCAATGGACATGTTGATACGTTTAACATCTTTCCCATTTGAGGAGTGGTAAGTGCCACAATAATGAGTTCTCTAAGGAACCATGATAATAAATAATTCATTCAGCCTTTTTGCATGTAAATTCCTAGCTGGAACGTAAGATCTCTTCTCAGGTCCTTATCCCCTCCAATGAACCAGATAACGGATCTGTCCTTGAATTTACTTGCAATCTAATATATTTAGATTGTAATCTGTTTTTCAACTTCAAACTCTTCCCACCATCCAAAACTGTAGGTGAATTCATAGGAACTGACCTTAAAGCTTTTTGGTAATAAAACACTGTCTTAAATAGAAAGCAATGAAAAGTTCTAGGAAATTTTGTAGATGGAGGTAGGTCCAAATGGTAGCAGACTACACTGATTTTCTAGTGATCTAAATGGGCTGATATACTTGGGTCCATACTTAGCAGAGGGTTGCTTCAATGTAAAGCTAAGGATGGACTGTCACGATCCGGGTATCTGGACGCCATTTCTTACCCATCAGATGCCTCCTAAGGCTGGCTCAGTGCTCCAGGACCGGATCCCATCTGTTATCCTGATGTGCATATTCCCGCATCCTCTCCTGTCTCTCTGGACGCTGTCACAGTAACGCCTTATACATCTGGCATGGCGTCTCCCGCGGCCTCCGCCGCCGTTCCTGAGCTTCTGCATTCAGAGTGGCGATTACGTCAGCCGCGGCCTCCGCTGTGTCCGCGTGGTTGGATGTGCACCTGTCAGCCTGGCGTCTCCTGTCTCCGGTGGCCGGCGCCGCCATTACTGTTTTCCAGACCACATGGATTACAAACCAAACTTCCCTCCAAGTGTCTGCATGGGCGCAGCCATCTTGGATTCTGTCATCTGATCATATTCACCAATCTGCTGTCTGTATTATTAATTTGCATAATTGCCTAGCCAATGCCTTCCTTGCTGCAGGTATAAATAGGTTGTGCCTGAGCAAGGAAGGCGTCAGTGCTTTGGTTGTCAAACCTAGTTCCAGTTTGTCTCTCTCCTGTGAATGTCTTCCAGGTTCCAGCTCCTGTCTCCAGACTTCTGCTATAGAGACCCGCACCAGCATTCCATCTGCGGTGTAGCCTGACTCTCCGATCCATTCTGGACTCACCTGTTTCCAGCTACAACATCACCTGCTTCCAGCTCAGCTTCCAGCAGTGTACAGCTTCTCTTAAAGGGTGTCCTTTCTGCAGTTTACCACTCTCCACCGGTATTATTATTTCTCCGCTCTCAAATTCTACATTTCATCTATATTGCATCGCTCTCAAGCTTTATCTATTATTTAACTGGTTCCAGCCAGTATCCACTCCGTGCCAACACCTGTCTGGTTCTAACCAGTACCCACAGCAGCATTTTATCTACAGCAGTCCAGCTTTCCCTGGAACACCAGCTGGTACGACCCTGGGCTTTCCTCATTGCTACAGTTGAGCCTGGTAAGGACTTTCCAACTTGCAGATAATAAGAACTGTCTCATACCACCAGAGCTCTGTGGCCCCTGCCACCCTGTAGTACCCAGGAACTGTATTATTATTTCTCTGCTGATTTTTATGTTTCTTTTTACTGCTACTGTGATGCATGGAGTTTGTCATAAATAAATATCATTGACTTTTACTCAAGTTGTCGTGGTCACGCCTTCGGGCGGTTTCTCTTCATGTTACTTACATGTCCAGGGGTCTGATACAACCTCCCAGGTTCCGGTACATCTCAGCCCCTACAACTGAGGCTGCCTTCCGTCAGCTCAGGCCCTCAGTTGTGACAGTAAGCACTGACCAAATGAATCCAGCCGGAGACCAGGATCAAGCTGCCAGGCCGATGCAAGAACTGGCAGCCCGACTTGAACATCAGGAGGCTGCACAGGGCCACATCATCCGCTGTCTCCAGGATCTCTCTACTCGGCTGGATGGGATTCAGACAACTCTCCGTGGATCAGACGCGTCTGGTGCGTCAACCACAGTGACTCCAGCTATAACCCCATCCACCTTACCCGTTTCTGCTCCACGTCTTCATCTTCCAACGCCAGCAAAATTTGACGGTTCTCCAAGATTCTGCAGGGGATTTCTCAACCAGTGTGAGATTCAGTTTGAGCTACAACCTGGCAATTTTCCCAGTGACCGTACAAAAATTGCCTACATCATCTCTCTTCTCAGTGGCTCAGCCCTTGATTGGGCATCACCGTTATGGGAGAGGTCCGACACCCTGCTATCTTCTTACACTGCATTCGTGTCAACATTCAGGCGCATCTTCGACGAGCCAGGCCGGGTAACTTCAGCTTCGTCTGAGATTCTCCATTTACGCCAGGGATCACGTACTGTAGGACAATATCTTATACAGTTCCAGATCCTGGCATCCGAACTGGCATGGAACGACGAGGCCCTGTATGCTGCATTCTGGCATGGTTTATCTGAGTGTATTAAAGACGAGTTAGCTACCAGAGACTTACCCTCCAAGTTAGATGAGCTAATCTCACTTTGTACAAAAGTTGACTTACGTTTCAGAGAGAGAGCAACTGAGCGTGGAAGATCATCTGCTCCAAAATCTTCTGCTCCTCCTCCTCGCCAACTGTCACCAACTAAAGATGAGCCCATGCAAATTGGCCGTTCCCGTTTAACTCCTGCTGAGCGCCGAAGACGTCTCTCCGAGTCTCTCTGTCTTTATTGTGCAGCTCCGTCTCACACCATTAATGCTTGTCCCAAACGTCCGGGACTCCAGACCCTAGCTCGCCAAGGAGAGGGCCGGCTAGGAGTAATGATCTCCTCTCCATCCCCTCAAGATTGTAATCTCCCAGTCTCGCTTCAAGTTGCTCAACGTTATCAGAACGTCATTGCCCTCCTTGATTCCGGAGCAGCTGGGAACTTTATTACCGAAGCCTATGTTAAACGGTGGTCCCTACCCACCGAGAGACTTCCTTCCTCCTTTTCCTTAACTGCCGTGGATGGCAGTAAAATTTTTGATACAGTTATTGCTCTAAGGACTCTACCAGTTCGTCTGAGAGTGGGAGTTCTTCATTCCGAACTTATTTCACTTTTAGTGATTCCAAGAGCCACACATCCTGTGGTCCTGGGCCTTCCATGGCTCCGTCTTCACAATCCTACAATTGATTGGACGACTACGCAAATCCTGGCATGGGGTCCCTCCTGTGCTGAGACATGTTTGTTTAAAGTGTTGCCTGTCTGTTCTTCCTCCCCCAGGTCGTCTGATGTTCCACCTCCTCCATATCAAGATTTCACGGATGTGTTCAGTAAGGCTTCTGCTGATATCCTTCCTCCTCATAGAGAATGGGACTGCCCGATTGATCTCGTTCCAGGGAAGGTTCCACCTCGAGGCCGAACTTATCCGTTGTCTCTGCCCGAGACGCATTCTGTGGAGGAATACATTAAAGAGAACCTAGCAAAGGGGTTCATTCGACCTTCTTCTTCTCCAGCCGGCGCAGGCTTCTTTTTTGTAAAAAAGAAAGATGGTGGTCTGCGGCCGTGCATCGACTACAGAGGTTTGAACGACATTACCATCAAGAACCGCTATCCTTTACCCCTGATTACTGAGCTCTTTGACAGAGTTAGCGGAGCTACCATCTTTACAAAGCTGGACTTGAGAGGTGCATACAATCTCATCCGGATCCGTGAGGGTGACGAGTGGAAGACCGCATTTAACACCCGTGACGGACATTATGAGTACCTCGTCATGCCCTTCGGATTGAGCAATGCTCCAGCTGTCTTCCAGCATTTCGTCAATGAGATCTTCAGAGACATTCTATACCGTCATGTCGTGGTCTATCTAGATGATATCCTCATTTTTGCCAACAATTTAGAGGAACATAGTTTTTGGGTAAAGGAGGTTCTGTCCCGTCTCCGTGTCAATCATCTCTATTGCAAATTAGAGAAATGCGTCTTTGAAGTCAAGTCCATTCCGTTTCTAGGGTACATTGTGTCCGGTTCCGGACTAGAGATGGATCCTGAGAAACTACAAGCAATCCAGAATTGGCCGGTACCCTTAACCCTCAAAGGGGTCCAGAGGTTCTTAGGGTTCGCCAATTATTACCGAAAGTTTATACGAGACTTTTCCACCATTGTGGCACCTATTACTGCTTTCACCAAGAAGGGTGCTAACCCGTCCAAGTGGTCTGAAGAAGCCATGCAAGCTTTTCATCTTTTAAAACAGAGGTTCATCTCTGCGCCTGTCCTGAAACAGCCTGACATCGACTCTCCTTTCATCTTAAAGGTGGATGCCTCCTCCGTTGGAGTAGGAGCGGTGTTATCTCAGAGGGCTAAAGATGGCCATTTACATCCTTGCAGTTTCTTCTCACGGAAGTTCTCCCCAGCGGAACGCAACTATGCCATTGGCGACCAGGAGTTGCTAGCCATCAAGCTCGCTCTAGAGGAGTGGAGATATCTGTTGGAGGGAGCCTCTCATTCAATCACCATCCTTACAGACCACAAGAACCTTCTATATCTGAAAGGCGCACAATGTCTCAACCCTCGTCAGGCCAGATGGGCACTTTTCTTTTCCAGGTTCGACTTTAAACTCCAGTTCTGTCCGGGCTCTCCGAATCGCAAGGCCGATGCCCTTTCCCGCTCATGGGAGCAAGAAAATGAGTCAGAGTCTTCAGACAAGCATCCTATTATAAATCCGTTGGCATTCTCCACGGTTGGGATGGACTCTACGCCCCCATCAGGGAAAAGTTTTGTGAAGCCGACACTAAGGAAGAAGCTCATGCATTGGGCCCATGCTTCCCGCTTTGCCGGACATACAGGTATCCAAAAAAACCCTGGAGTTTATCTCTAGGTCCTATTGGTGGCCAACTCTGAAAAAGGACGTTTTGGAGTTTATTGCATCTTGCCCAAAGTGTGCTCAACATAAAGTATCCCGCCAGTCGCCTGCGGGGCAACTGGTTCCACTATCTGTTCCCCGTCGACCATGGACCCATTTGTCGATGGATTTTATTACTGATTTGCCCATGTGCAACAAGTTCAATACCATCTGGGTGGTAGTTGACCGGTTCACCAAGATGGCACACTTCATTCCTCTCACCGGTCTTCCGTCCGCTTCCAAGTTGGCTCAAGTATTCATACAAGAGATCTTCCGACTCCACGGTCTTCCAGAAGAAATTATCTCAGATCGAGGAGTTCAATTCACAGCCAAATTCTGGCGAAGTTTATGTCAAGTCCTCCAAGTCAAGCTAAAGTTTTCCACGGCTTACCATCCTCAGACCAATGGTCAAACTGAGAGGGTGAATCAGGACTTGGAGTCCTTCCTCCGCATCTATGTGTCCTCCTCTCAAGATGACTGGGTTCAATTACTTCCCTGGGCCGAGTTCTGTCATAACAACCAGTATCATTCTTCATCTTCTTCAACACCATTCTTCACCAACTTTGGATTCCACCCTAAAGTCCCTGAGTTCCAACCGCTTCCAGCAACTTCTGTTCCCGCAGTGGATATCACCTTGCATCAGTTTGCCAATATCTGGAAGAGCGTACGATCAGCTCTGCTCAAGGCATCGTTCAGGTACAAGAAGTTTGCGGATAAGAAGCGTCGAGCAGTTCCTGCTCTCAAGGTGGGTGATCGGGTATGGTTATCCACGAAGAATTTGAGGTTGAGAGTTCCCAGTATGAAGTTTGCACCTCGCTTCATCGGTCCTTTTAAAATTGATCAAGTCATCAATCCTGTTGCTTACAGACTCCAGTTACCTCCTTTCTTAAAAATACCCAGGACATTCCATGTTTCCCTGTTGAAACCGTTAATCTTGAATCGGTTTCATTCCTCACTTCCTCCAACTCCGAAAGTCCAAACTCAACGAGGCGTTGAGTATGAAGTGGCCAAGATCCTGGACTCACGTCACCGTTACGGTCAACTTCAGTATCTTATTGACTGGAAGGGTTATGGCCCTGAGGAACGTTCATGGACCAATGCTTCTGATGTCCATGCTCCTGCCTTGGTCCGGAGATTCCATTCCAAGTTTCCTCAAAAGCCAAAGAAGTGTCCTGGGGCCACTCCTAAAGGGGGGGGTGCTGTCACGATCCGGGTATCTGGACGCCATTTCTTACCCATCAGATGCCTCCTAAGGCTGGCTCAGCACTCCAGGACCGGATCCCATCTGTTATCCTGATGTGCATATTCCCGCATCCTCTCCTGTCTCTCTGGACGCTGTCACAGTAACGCCTTATACATCTGGCATGGCGTCTCCCGCGGCCTCCGCCGCCGTTCCTGAGCTTCTGCATTCAGAGTGGCGATTACGTCAGCCGCGGCCTCCGCTGTGTCCGCGTGGTTGGATGTGCACCTGTCAGCCTGGCGTCTCCTGTCTCCGATGGCCGGCGCCGCCATTACTGTTTTCCAGACCACATGGATTACAAACCAAACTTCCCTCCAAGTATCTGCATGGGCGCAGCCATCTTGGATTCTGTCATCTGATCATATTCACCAATCTGCTGTCTGTATTATTAATTTGCATAATTGCCTAGCCAATGCCTTCCTTGCTGCAGGTATAAATAGGTTGTGCCTGAGCAAGGAAGGCGTCAGTGCTTTGGTTGTCAAACCTAGTTCCAGTTTGTCTCTCTCCTGTGAATGTCTTCCAGGTTCCAGCTCCTGTCTCCAGACTTCTGCTATAGAGACCCGCACCAGCATTCCATCTGCGGTGTAGCCTGACTCTCCGATCCATTCTGGACTCACCTGTTTCCAGCTACAACATCACCTGCTTCCAGCTCAGCTTCCAGCAGTGTACAGCTTCTCTTAAAGGGCCGGTGTCCTTTCTGCAGTTTACCACTCTCCACCGGTATTATTATTTCTCCGCTCTCAAATTCTACATTTCATCTATATTGCATCGCTCTCAAGCTTTATCTATTATTTAACTGGTTCCAGCCAGTATCCACTCCGTGCCAACACCTGTCTGGTTCTAACCAGTACCCACAGCAGCATTTTATCTACAGCAGTCCAGCTTTCCCTGGAACACCAGCTGGTACGACCCTGGGCTTTCCTCATTGCTACAGTTGAGCCTGGTAAGGACTTTCCAACTTGCAGATAATAAGAACTGTCTCATACCACCAGAGCTCTGTGGCCCCTGCCACCCTGTAGTACCCAGGAACTGTATTATTATTTCTCTGCTGATTTTTATGTTTCTTTTTACTGCTACTGTGATGCATGGAGTTTGTCATAAATAAATATCATTGACTTTTACTCAAGTTGTCGTGGTCACGCCTTCGGGCGGTTTCTCTTCATGTTACTTACATGTCCAGGGGTCTGATACAACCTCCCAGGTTCCGGTACATCTCAGCCCCTACAACTGAGGCTGCCTTCCGTCAGCTCAGGCCCTCAGTTGTGACATGGACAACCAAATCCCTTCTCCAACTTTGAAATTACAGGTACATGCAATCTGATGACTATCAATTTGTTTACTGACCTGTGTCTGCGATGAGCAGGGGTTTTGCTGATTCTTGAGGTATCAGTTTGTAGGACATTAGCAAAAGAAGAGGCTTTGGGTTGTTGAACACATACACAATAGAATGTATAGATATGTTGGATGACTTGTGGATCATAGTTAACAGACATATTGGTGTTACACAACCACTGAGGAGCCCACGATATATTGGCCATTCAATTGAATTGCCGATATATTGGCCAGTGTGTACCCAGCTTTACACTCACTTGTTCCAAACTGCTGATATGCAATCAACATTCCCATAGAAGCAACATCTCTCTTATTACAACGGTCATCCATGTGTGGAGGCTTATGTATACCCAACTTAAAATACTATTACCATGCAGCTCAGATGGCCTCCTGTGTTCAGTGGTGTCGTTCTGGGGCAGAAAAGGTTTGGACAGCTATAGAGGCCGGTGAGTTGGGACACACTTTCCTCCCTCTTGTGGCTTCCGAGATCCTCCCGCCCTCGTACTATACCATCTTACCCAGTGGTGGCCTGCTCCTTGTGTGTTTGGGATTTTGTAGTGAGAAAACTGCAGTTGGTCCCTAGCCTATCCCCTCTCATACCACTGTTCCATAATCCTGCCTTTCCCCCAGGAATGATTAGTAATGCTTTTTCCCTCTGTAAACAGATGAACATTTACTTTCTTAATGATGTTACCTCTAATGCGGCTTTTGCATCCTTTGCCCAGCTTCAGACACAATCCTCTCTCCCTCAAAGCGTATTTTTTCGATACCTCCAACTTAGACACTTTCACTCCAAGGTCCATACCACTCTCTCCTCTAGTCCTCTTACCACTCTCGAAAACATGTGTATGAGAAACTCTTCTACGAAAGGTCTCATCTCTGACCTCTATGCCTTGCTATTACAGAGCTCTGCTCCATCCAGGGATCACAGGGAATTGTCCTAGGAGAGAGATCTGGCTGTCACTTTGGACGAAGAGTAGTGGGGAGAGATATGGCGTAATGCATCCTCCAGCTCTATATGTGTCAAGATTAAGAAAATGTGTATAAGCTACTATACCACTGGTACTATGTACCTTGTCGTTTAAAAGTGATGTATCCTGACGTGTCAGATAGATGCTGGAGGGGTTTCGCTACTGAAGGGACCTATATACATATTTGGTGGGCTTGCCCAAAACTAGCGCTCTTATGGAGAGACGTTGTTCGACTTCTCTCGCTCCTCTTTGCCACTCCAATCCCCCTGGAGCCTAAATACCTCCTTCTGCCCTTAGAACTCCCAACTTTGAATAAACTTCAGAATAAATTACTACATCATGTAGCTACTGCTACAACATGCCAAATTGCAAAGGCCTGGAAACTGCCCTCCCCACCATCCCTGCATTCTGTCGTCACTTATATTTGGAATATATGACTAGTATCAGTAGGCAATCTGCCACTGTGTTTGATAAAGTTTGGGCACCATGGCTTGCTTCTCAAAACGCCTCCTCCCCATTCTGTAGCTAATTAAGTTGTGTTCCCTCTACCTTTTGCATAAGTTGCCCAGACCCTGCCACTTGGACCCCCCTCTTTTCTCCTCTATATACCTCTTTGCCCTACATCTTGTTCTATTCTCTCTCTGTTTCTCTCCTTTCTGTTTCTTAATCCTCTTTGCTGGCTGGCCACGCCGTAGACCTAGAGGATTCTCTCTTTTCTTGTACTACTTCTGTTATCCTCAAAAAATAAAACAAGGTTTACTCATATATCTGCTATATTTTTTGGTGTATATCAGTGTATTGCAATTTCTTTTTTGTTATTATGTGTCACACTGACTTGTGTATCACTGTGAATTGACCAATAAAATTCTTCTATAAAAAAAAAAAAAGAAGCAACATCTCTCTGTGTCTATTATCCACCCTCCCAGGAACGCCTCTTCCATGTGTCTAAGCAAGGCCGGATTAAGCCTTGTAGGGGCCTGGGGCACTTAAGACAGGGGGGCCCTGGAGGAGGGGGAGGGTGTATATTAGATTTGCATACCTCTCAATATGACCCATTCTGGGAGGTCCAAATGCTCTCTACTTGGACTTCCCTTTAAATATATGATTGGCATCAAAAGTGTTGAAATATTTGAAGTATTTCAACAAAAATAATTACAATCATAAATTAAGAGGGAGGTCTAGTGAAGTCAATGTGCTCTGGCTGGGGGGCCCCTTGACAGAGGGGGGCCCGGGGTATAGTATGCCATGTATCCCCCCTTAATCTGGCTATGCCAGAGCTGGATTAAGGCTTCAGGGGGCCTGGGGTACTCAAGACAGGGGGGCCCTAAGATTTAAAATTAATATCATTACATCTAGTGCATGTTATAAAGGTAAAGGGGCACTGTAATGTGGCATAATATGAACTGGGGACACTGTATGTCATAATATGAATTGGGGGTACTGTGTGGCATAATGTGTACTGGCAGCCCTACAATAAGGCATAATATGAACTAAGGCACTATTATGGTTCATAAAACAAACTATGGGGCATAAAATTAACTGAGGCACTACTATGCAATTATAGGGCATAAAATAACCAACTGCTGAGGAGAAGTGTCTCACTAGAGCATTGGAACAGAGGCCCTTTTAAAATGTTGCTATGGGGAGCACAATGTTCTGGCTATGACCCTGCATACGAGTACTGCTGTATTTACACATACACACGATAACAATGATTATGAGACTAATAAATACTAATTATTATACATGCATGTATACTATAACATAAATGTCTATACATTATATATATATATATATATATATATATATAAAATCTATCTATCTACACACATAGATAGGGTGGCACTCCGGGATTTGAAAAATTTAAAATACGTGTGGTTTATTTCTACATTTCAGGGGATGATAGCCCGTCACCAGGACCAAGCGGCCCTGATGCGGGGTATAATCCCCCAAAATATTGAAATAAACCACGTATTTTTGTAACTTTTTCAAATCCAGGAGTGCCGCCCTATCGATCTATGCATACAGGGGTGTAAGCAAATGCACCACGTGAAGGCACCCAGGTAAAGTAAGTTGAATGGTACCATTTGTCCAGGGAGTGCCGGATACACTACACAAAAAGATAAAAAAATATATATAAAAAAAAAAAAAAAAAAAAAATATATATATATATATATATATATATATATATATATGTAAAAAACAAGAAAAAAAATAGCGCCACTTGTGGTAGGTTAGCCCTCACTGCAAATGTAAAATATATGTCCGAATTTACACTCCCTTGGTACAAAGGGTGTCAGCTGGCCCCAAAAATAAAAACAGCAGTGGTAAATTGCTGTAAGAAATGTTATAGGAAACCAAGGAATTGGGTGCTAGCGACCAATGGTGTCTATATTAAAGGAACGTAAAAAGATAGTATATATATATAAAAAAAGGGGGACTTATATATATAAAAAAACGTATTTATTTTTGCACAATATAAAAGGGAGGGTAATACACTGTGGTTTATAAAAATTCACAAAACACAATAGTTAAAAAAAAAATGGAGTAAGAAGTAAAAAGTAAAAAGGTACAAGGTGCAAATCAATTGGTAGTACATATATAAAAAAATGCTTATCTTAGGTACAGGAGGTAGATCTGAGAAAGATCATGGAGTGCCCAACGCGTTTCGTCCTTCAGGACTTCATCAAGGGTGGTGTGGTACTGAGACAAAGCTCCTATTTATACCACTATCAATTAGACTATGTATGACATCACTTCCTCCCATAGTGATGTTAAGGGAAAACTATATACTTCATGTGTTTTTCAAAATTAGACCAATTATATATAGGTAACAAATGTTTTGAGAACAAAGCTAGTTATAATCATCAACTTAAAAAACGAGCAATTTTGTAAGTAAAATCTAATGATTAGTTCATATGAGTACTGGCATCCCGGACTTCCGCCTCACTTCCTGTAGTGTGGCGGGTATTGTTGCGCATGCGTTAACTCCCGAGTATACGATCAGGTGACGTTTGTCACTTCAAAGTTCCTTCTGCGCTTGCGCCGACTCCCGCGAAGCGCCCTGTCCCGGAAGTCGCTGTATGATTCACCGGACATCGCGTCACATACAGGATCCCGGAAGCGCGGTGTATCGTGAACCGCAGTGTGTCACTTCCTGTGGGAGCTTAATTCAGTGAGTGATCTCCGGAGGCTTGTCTTGGAACGCACGTGGAACGCAAACATTGTCTCTGACCCCGTTGATAATAGGTCCCAACGGCGGAGTATTACTTCTTTGGAATACAGTTTATGGCTTCTTCATTTAGACTGCATATGAGTAAGGAGCTTCTTCAGAGAGCACATGGTGGAAATAAAAGAAGATTTTATATAAGTTACCAGAGTTTTATGATGGACTTCATTTGAACCAATTATGTATTCATTTCAGTGTAATAAATATTTTATAAAAATTGATATTATTAATAAATATTAATGCATATTCAATTATTAAAGTGCATGTGCTTTTGTTTATATTTTAGGTTATTTACTTGGTGTGCAGGATTGTGAGAGCTACAAAAAATTAAGTAGTGCATAGGATATATAATAAAGTGAACCATAGGTATTTAGGGTTTATATGAGTGAATATTAAAAATAACAGCTGTTTTACTGGTTTAGGAACTTTTATGTGTATACATTGTTTCTACAGCACCTGGTCTTCTCAGGGGGTCACCCCCCTGATACTGGCCAGGCCCATAAAAATGCTTAGCTTCCACGATCGGACGAAAGTGGGCGTTCCATTTTGGTATGGCTGTAGTCTACTTAACACTAGTTCACCAGAAATTTTTTATAACTGTAGAATGGTCTGGAAATAAAAAGAGAGAGAGAGCGCCAATCCCAAACACCACAGTGTTTATTAGGGGAGAAAGACAAATATATAAATACAGAGGGGGGGGGGGGGGGGGTGTTGTGTTAAAAAGGTAATCAAAGAAAGGGAGAGATTTCATAGCTTTCGTTAAATCCAGCCGGATGCATCGTCCTCAATTGGAAAATCCAAAACATCTCCCTTCTGGATAACAGGTTTGCCAGATCGCCACTTCTTTCGCCAAGTGTGACATGTTCTATGGCTTTGTATGTTAAGGCCTCAGGATTGGAATTGTGGTGTAGGAGAAAATGTTTAGAAACTGCATGTGCTTCCACCTTGTTTTTAATGTTTCGAACGTGCTCTTGGATCCTTAATTTTAGCTGTCTCTTTGTCTTCCCAATATATTTTTTACCACAATCACATTCCAAAAGGTAAATTACAGAGGTTGAGTTGCAGTTCATGTATTCTTTTATCTTGAATTCTTTCGTATCACCTGTTGCGGAGAAAGTCTTTCGGTTTGGGTGTACATATTTGCAGGTATTGCAGTGTCCACACTTATAGCTACCTACACACCTGATAAGAGGTTCTTTCTTGTTGTTTATGGATTTCAGCATGCTTGGTGCCACTAAGTCCTTAAGGTTTTTTGACTTCTTAAAAATAATTTCAGGTTGTGGTGGTAAAATGTCTTTTAAAACAGGGTCCATTAAAAGAATGTTCCAGTGAGTCTTCATTGATTGTCGGATAATTTTCTCATGTCTGCTATAGGTCGTGATAAAGGCAGTAGAGTCTTCTTTCTTTTCCCTTTTCTTGTACGTTAGGAGGTCATTTCTCACCAAGGTTCTTGTTTTATTGACCGCCTTGTCTAGAATGTTCGTGGGATACTTCTTATCCAGGAATCTGTTTTTGTATTTCTCCAATTGGTTATTACATTCTTCTATTTCGCTGCAGTTCCTTCTGATTCTATGGAACTGTGAATAGGGGATATTATTTTTCCACTGTTTTAGGTGATTACTCCTGTAATCCAAGTAGCTGTTGGTATCCACCGGTTTGATGTAGTTCTTTGTGATGATGTTATTTTCTTTACCCACCAGGATGAGATCCAAAAATTCAATTTGTTCCTTATCAATTTTTGAAGTAAATGTGAGATTCAATTCGTTGTGTGCCAGGTATTCATTAAAAAAATTGTTAAAATCTTCTATTGTGCCGTCCCAGATCATCAGGATATCATCTATGTATCGCTTGTAAAACACAATAAAATTCTTAAAAGGGTGGTCATTGTAGATGTAAGTTTCCTCCCATTTTCCCATAAATAAATTAGCAAAACTTGGTGCGAAAATAGTTCCCATAGCGGTTCCGCAGCTTTGTAGATAAAAATTGTCTAAAAATTTAAAATAATTATGGGTTAAAATGAAGAACATGATATCACAGATAAATTGTCTGTGGGAATCAGTCATTGAAGGATCATTGTCCAGATATTCTTTGCATGCTGCTACACCCTTTTTATGTTCGATACATGTATAAAGTGCTTGCACATCGATTGTGACCCATAAATATGTTGGTTTCCATTCGATGTCTTTGACTAGGTTGAGTACTGCGGTTGTATCCTTGAGATATGATGGTAATTGGGTTACATATTTCCTGAGGAATACATCTGCATATTCAGAAAGATTTGAAGTAAGGGAATCTATACCGGCCACTATAGGTCTACCTGGTGGGTTTGTAATTGATTTGTGGATTTTTGGTAAAAAGTAAAATATCGGGGTCACGGGGTAGGACTGCATTAAAAACTGGTATTCCTCCTCCTCAAAAAGCGGACATTCCAACATCAAAACCACTAATTAAGGACATCTTCAACCTTTCACAACACACTCTCTCACAACCGGAAATCTCTTTGTTAAACAAAGGCCTATCCTTTGCGCCTACCAGCGGCATGAATAAATTTGAAACTTTCATAGACCTCAACAAGTTTGTACGAAAATTAACATTGAAACGACACTTCCAAAAGAAAGAAAACGCCATTCTCAGAAACTATGACAACACAACTATCCAATCAAAATCAGGACTAAAACCATCATCGAAGTACTACCCATTGGAATCCAAGGGGAGCCATCTAAGTATCTTTTACGACCTAGTGAAAAAGGATCTATGTGATTCAGAAGTAGAACCAATCCAGGAAAAAAACCTCTCCAATAAAGAACAAGAAGCCTTAAAGAAACTACAGAAAAATACTGATATCATTATCAAACAAGCTGACAAAGGGGGGGGTTTAGTGATCATGGATCGAGAAAAATATATAACAGAAGCCAAGAGACTATTGGACGACACTAAATCATACAAAATATTACAAAAAGATCCAAAAGAAGAATATTTGGAAGATCTTCGATCACTACTTTTAAATGGACTACGTACCAGCATTTTAACAAAGGAGGAATACCAGTTTTTAATGCAGTCCTACCCCGTGACCCCGATATTTTACTTTTTACCAAAAATCCACAAATCAATTACAAACCCACCAGGTAGACCTATAGTGGCCGGTATAGATTCCCTTACTTCAAATCTTTCTGAATATGCAGATGTATTCCTCAGGAAATATGTAACCCAATTACCATCATATCTCAAGGATACAACCGCAGTACTCAACCTAGTCAAAGACATCGAATGGAAACCAACATATTTATGGGTCACAATCGATGTGCAAGCACTTTATACATGTATCGAACATAAAAAGGGTGTAGCAGCATGCAAAGAATATCTGGACAATGATCCTTCAATGACTGATTCCCACAGACAATTTATCTGTGATATCATGTTCTTCATTTTAACCCATAATTATTTTAAATTTTTAGACAATTTTTATCTACAAAGCTGCGGAACCGCTATGGGAACTATTTTCGCACCAAGTTTTGCTAATTTATTTATGGGAAAATGGGAGGAAACTTACATCTACAATGACCACCCTTTTAAGAATTTTATTGTGTTTTACAAGCGATACATAGATGATATCCTGATGATCTGGGACGGCACAATAGAAGATTTTAACAATTTTTTTAATGAATACCTGGCACACAACGAATTGAATCTCACATTTACTTCAAAAATTGATAAGGAACAAATTGAATTTTTGGATCTCATCCTGGTGGGTAAAGAAAATAACATCATCACAAAGAACTACATCAAACCGGTGGATACCAACAGCTACTTGGATTACAGGAGTAATCACCTAAAACAGTGGAAAAATAATATCCCCTATTCACAGTTCCATAGAATCAGAAGGAACTGCAGCGAAATAGAAGAATGTAATAACCAATTGGAGAAATACAAAAACAGATTCCTGGATAAGAAGTATCCCACGAACATTCTAGACAAGGCGGTCAATAAAACAAGAACCTTGGTGAGAAATGACCTCCTAACGTACAAGAAAAGGGAAAAGAAAGAAGACTCTACTGCCTTTATCACGACCTATAGCAGACATGAGAAAATTATCCGACAATCAATGAAGACTCACTGGAACATTCTTTTAATGGACCCTGTTTTAAAAGACATTTTACCACCACAACCTGAAATTATTTTTAAGAAGTCAAAAAACCTTAAGGACTTAGTGGCACCAAGCATGCTGAAATCCATAAACAACAAGAAAGAACCTCTTATCAGGTGTGTAGGTAGCTATAAGTGTGGACACTGCAATACCTGCAAATATGTACACCCAAACCGAAAGACTTTCTCCGCAACAGGTGATACGAAAGAATTCAAGATAAAAGAATACATGAACTGCAACTCAACCTCTGTAATTTACCTTTTGGAATGTGATTGTGGTAAAAAATATATTGGGAAGACAAAGAGACAGCTAAAATTAAGGATCCAAGAGCACGTTCGAAACATTAAAAACAAGGTGGAAGCACATGCAGTTTCTAAACATTTTCTCCTACACCACAATTCCAATCCTGAGGCCTTAACATACAAAGCCATAGAACATGTCACACTTGGCGAAAGAAGTGGCGATCTGGCAAACCTGTTATCCAGAAGGGAGATGTTTTGGATTTTCCAATTGAGGACGATGCATCCGGCTGGATTTAACGAAAGCTATGAAATCTCTCCCTTTCTTTGATTACCTTTTTAACACAACCCCCCCCCCCCCCCCCTCTGTATTTATATATTTGTCTTTCTCCCCTAATAAACACTGTGGTGTTTGGGATTGGCGCTCTCTCTCTCTTTTTATTTCCAGACCATTCTACAGTTGTAAAAAATTTCTGGTGAACTAGTGTTAAGTAGACTACAGCCATACCAAAATGGAACGCCCACTTTCGTCCGATCGTGGAAGCTAAGCATTTTTATGGGCCTGGCCAGTATCAGGGGGGTGACCCCCTGAGAAGACCAGGTGCTGTAGAAACAATGTATACACATAAAAGTTCCTAAACCAGTAAAACAGCTGTTATTTTTAATATTCACTCATATAAACCCTAAATACCTATGGTTCACTTTATTATATATCCTATGCACTACTTAATTTTTTGTAGCTCTCACAATCCTGCACACCAAGTAAATAACCTAAAATATAAACAAAAGCACATGCACTTTAATAATTGAATATGCATTAATATTTATTAATAATATCAATTTTTATAAAATATTTATTACACTGAAATGAATACATAATTGGTTCAAATGAAGTCCATCATAAAACTCTGGTAACTTATATAAAATCTTCTTTTATTTCCACCATGTGCTCTCTGAAGAAGCTCCTTACTCATATGCAGTCTAAATGAAGAAGCCATAAACTGTATTCCAAAGAAGTAATACTCCGCCGTTGGGACCTATTATCAACGGGGTCAGAGACAATGTTTGCGTTCCACGTGCGTTCCAAGACAAGCCTCCGGAGATCACTCACTGAATTAAGCTCCCACAGGAAGTGACACACTGCGGTTCACGATACACCGCGCTTCCGGGATCCTGTATGTGACGCGATGTCCGGTGAATCATACAGCGACTTCCGGGACAGGGCGCTTCGCGGGAGTCGGCGCAAGCGCAGAAGGAACTTTGAAGTGACAAACGTCACCTGATCGTATACTCGGGAGTTAACGCATGCGCAACAATACCCGCCACACTACAGGAAGTGAGGCGGAAGTCCGGGATGCCAGTACTCATATGAACTAATCATTAGATTTTACTTACAAAATTGCTCGTTTTTTAAGTTGATGATTATAACTAGCTTTGTTCTCAAAACATTTGTTACCTATATATAATTGGTCTAATTTTGAAAAACACATGAAGTATATAGTTTTCCCTTAACATCACTATGGGAGGAAGTGATGTCATACATAGTCTAATTGATAGTGGTATAAATAGGAGCTTTGTCTCAGTACCACACCACCCTTGATGAAGTCCTGAAGGACGAAACGCGTTGGGCACTCCATGATCTTTCTCAGATCTACCTCCTGTACCTAAGATAAGCATTTTTTTATATATGTACTACCAATTGATTTGCACCTTGTACCTTTTTACTTTTTACTTCTTACTCCATTTTTTTTTAACTATTGTGTTTTGTGAATTTTTATAAACCACAGTGTATTACCCTCCCTTTTATATTGTGCAAAAATAAATACGTTTTTTTATATATATAAGTCCCCCTTTTTTTATATATATATACTATCTTTTTACGTTCCTTTAATATAGACACCATTGGTCGCTAGCACCCAATTCCTTGGTTTCCTATAACATTTCTTACAGCAATTTACCACTGCTGTTTTTATTTTTGGGGCCAGCTGACACCCTTTGTACCAAGGGAGTGTAAATTCGGACATATATTTTACATTTGCAGTGAGGGCTAACCTACCACAAGTGGCGCTATTTTTTTTCTTGTTTTTTACAAATCTTTCTCGGTATTACTAAAAATTAGCTGCCTGGTGGGGTTTGACCTCATAAACATGTTTAGGAACAATGAACGTACTACAAAAAGAAATGACTTATGTCAGAGGATATTTAATGAAAATAAAACCGTGGACACACCCACCCCCCCATGTGACTTAGATGACCTCTTTTGGGGGATTGAGAGACTTCTCACAAAAGAGGTGAAAGCGTGGTGGGATGTCAAAGGTTTAGAACACTACATTTCAGTAGCCAGAATCCCTAGAGGATTAAGGGTGACTAAACAACCCACTTTTGGAAATAATAACACTGAATTCATAGAAAAATGGGATGCTATCCTACACACCTGCTCCATTGATCTCATGAAATTATTAATTATGGAGAAAAAGAACACACTGATTGAGCTAGAATCATCTATTAAAGAGAAAGAAGCAGAAATTGATAAATTTAAAGACAAGGAGGATTGCATCATCAATGGAAAAGTATTAAGTAAGAAAATGGAACGAATAGAGGAGGAAGTAATTAAAGGGAAAGAAAAGAAATTCTTACGGGACAAAGAAGACTATGAGCAAGGGAAGATCAAGAATTGGAGCAGATTCAGAGCTCCAGGATCATATCAGAATAAAGCTACCAAACAGTATTGGAAAACGGTACCTAATGACCGATCAAGGATTAAGAACCAAGACACCCCTAATGACCATAAATCCGGAACCATAACCAAAAACAGGTTTTCTATATTACAAAGAAGGGGATCCCAGAGTGATAATGATTTTTTATCCCCAAGCACAGGCACAAGACCAAAGGACAACATGAAGAACCAGATAAAGGAAGATATCAGACATGCCTCCCCCCTAAAAAGACGGTTTATAGAAGACGAGGAAGGCGGGGCGGCAGGAGGAAGAGAACTCAAAAAGCGGACATTCCAACATCAAAACCACTAATTAAGGACATCTTCAACCTTTCACAACACACTCTCTCACAACCGGAAATCTCTTTGTTAAACAAAGGCCTATCCTTTGCGCCTACCAGCGGCATGAATAAATTTGAAACTTTCATAGACCTCAACAAGTTTGTACGAAAATTAACATTGAAACGACACTTCCAAAAGAAAGAAAACGCCACTCTCAGAAACTATGACAACACAACTATCCAATCAAAATCAGGACTAAAACCATCATCGAAGTACTACCCATTGGAATCCAAGGGGAGCCATCTAAGTATCTTTTACGACCTAGTGAAAAAGGATCTATGTGATTCAGAAGTAGAACCAATCCAGGAAAAAAACCTCTCCAATAAAGAACAAGAAGCCTTAAAGAAACTACAGAAAAATACTGATATCATTATCAAACAAGCTGACAAAGGGGGGGGTTTAGTGATCATGGATCGAGAAAAATATATAACAGAAGCCAAGAGACTATTGGACGACACTAAATCATACAAAATATTACAAAAAGATCCAAAAGAAGAATATTTGGAAGATCTTCGATCACTACTTTTAAATGGACTACGTACCAGCATTTTAACAAAGGAGGAATACCAGTTTTTAATGCAGTCCTACCCCGTGACCCCGATATTTTACTTTTTACCAAAAATCCACAAATCAATTACAAACCCACCAGGTAGACCTATAGTGGCCGGTATAGATTCCCTTACTTCAAATCTTTCTGAATATGCAGATGTATTCCTCAGGAAATATGTAACCCAATTACCATCATATCTCAAGGATACAACCGCAGTACTCAACCTAGTCAAAGACATCGAATGGAAACCAACATATTTATGGGTCACAATCGATGTGCAAGCACTTTATACATGTATCGAACATAAAAAGGGTGTAGCAGCATGCAAAGAATATCTGGACAATGATCCTTCAATGACTGATTCCCACAGACAATTTATCTGTGATATCATGTTCTTCATTTTAACCCATAATTATTTTAAATTTTTAGACAATTTTTATCTACAAAGCTGCGGAACCGCTATGGGAACTATTTTCGCACCAAGTTTTGCTAATTTATTTATGGGAAAATGGGAGGAAACTTACATCTACAATGACCACCCTTTTAAGAATTTTATTGTGTTTTACAAGCGATACATAGATGATATCCTGATGATCTGGGACGGCACAATAGAAGATTTTAACAATTTTTTTAATGAATACCTGGCACACAACGAATTGAATCTCACATTTACTTCAAAAATTGATAAGGAACAAATTGAATTTTTGGATCTCATCCTGGTGGGTAAAGAAAATAACATCATCACAAAGAACTACATCAAACCGGTGGATACCAACAGCTACTTGGATTACAGGAGTAATCACCTAAAACAGTGGAAAAATAATATCCCCTATTCACAGTTCCATAGAATCAGAAGGAACTGCAGCGAAATAGAAGAATGTAATAACCAATTGGAGAAATACAAAAACAGATTCCTGGATAAGAAGTATCCCACGAACATTCTAGACAAGGCGGTCAATAAAACAAGAACCTTGGTGAGAAATGACCTCCTAACGTACAAGAAAAGGGAAAAGAAAGAAGACTCTACTGCCTTTATCACGACCTATAGCAGACATGAGAAAATTATCCGACAATCAATGAAGACTCACTGGAACATTCTTTTAATGGACCCTGTTTTAAAAGACATTTTACCACCACAACCTGAAATTATTTTTAAGAAGTCAAAAAACCTTAAGGACTTAGTGGCACCAAGCATGCTGAAATCCATAAACAACAAGAAAGAACCTCTTATCAGGTGTGTAGGTAGCTATAAGTGTGGACACTGCAATACCTGCAAATATGTACACCCAAACCGAAAGACTTTCTCCGCAACAGGTGATACGAAAGAATTCAAGATAAAAGAATACATGAACTGCAACTCAACCTCTGTAATTTACCTTTTGGAATGTGATTGTGGTAAAAAATATATTGGGAAGACAAAGAGACAGCTAAAATTAAGGATCCAAGAGCACGTTCGAAACATTAAAAACAAGGTGGAAGCACATGCAGTTTCTAAACATTTTCTCCTACACCACAATTCCAATCCTGAGGCCTTAACATACAAAGCCATAGAACATGTCACACTTGGCGAAAGAAGTGGCGATCTGGCAAACCTGTTATCCAGAAGGGAGATGTTTTGGATTTTCCAATTGAGGACGATGCATCCGGCTGGATTTAACGAAAGCTATGAAATCTCTCCCTTTCTTTGATTACCTTTTTAACACAACCCCCCCCCCCCCCCCCCTCTGTATTTATATATTTGTCTTTCTCCCCTAATAAACACTGTGGTGTTTGGGATTGGCGCTCTCTCTCTCTTTTTATTTCCAGACCATTCTACAGTTGTAAAAAATTTCTGGTGAACTAGTGTTAAGTAGACTACAGCCATACCAAAATGGAACGCCCACTTTCGTCCGATCGTGGAAGCTAAGCATTTTTATGGGCCTGGCCAGTATCAGGGGGGTGACCCCCTGAGAAGACCAGGTGCTGTAGAAACAATGTATACACATAAAAGTTCCTAAACCAGTAAAACAGCTGTTATTTTTAATATTCACTCATATAAACCCTAAATACCTATGGTTCACTTTATTATATATCCTATGCACTACTTAATTTTTTGTAGCTCTCACAATCCTGCACACCAAGTAAATAACCTAAAATATAAACAAAAGCACATGCACTTTAATAATTGAATATGCATTAATATTTATTAATAATATCAATTTTTATAAAATATTTATTACACTGAAATGAATACATAATTGGTTCAAATGAAGTCCATCATAAAACTCTGGTAACTTATATAAAATCTTCTTTTATTTCCACCATGTGCTCTCTGAAGAAGCTCCTTACTCATATGCAGTCTAAATGAAGAAGCCATAAACTGTATTCCAAAGAAGTAATACTCCGCCGTTGGGACCTATTATCAACGGGGTCAGAGACAATGTTTGCGTTCCACGTGCGTTCCAAGACAAGCCTCCGGAGATCACTCACTGAATTAAGCTCCCACAGGAAGTGACACACTGCGGTTCACGATACACCGCGCTTCCGGGATCCTGTATGTGACGCGATGTCCGGTGAATCATACAGCGACTTCCGGGACAGGGCGCTTCGCGGGAGTCGGCGCAAGCGCAGAAGGAACTTTGAAGTGACAAACGTCACCTGATCGTATACTCGGGAGTTAACGCATGCGCAACAATACCCGCCACACTACAGGAAGTGAGGCGGAAGTCCGGGATGCCAGTACTCATATGAACTAATCATTAGATTTTACTTACAAAATTGCTCGTTTTTTAAGTTGATGATTATAACTAGCTTTGTTCTCAAAACATTTGTTACCTATATATAATTGGTCTAATTTTGAAAAACACATGAAGTATATAGTTTTCCCTTAACATCACTATGGGAGGAAGTGATGTCATACATAGTCTAATTGATAGTGGTATAAATAGGAGCTTTGTCTCAGTACCACACCACCCTTGATGAAGTCCTGAAGGACGAAACGCGTTGGGCACTCCATGATCTTTCTCAGATCTACCTCCTGTACCTACGATAAGCATTTTTTTATATATGTACTACCAATTGATTTGCACCTTGTACCTTTTTACTTTTTACTTCTTACTCCATTTTTTTTTTAACTATTGTGTTTTGTGAATTTTTATAAACCACAGTGTATTACCCTCCCTTTTATATTGTGCAAAAATAAATACGTTTTTTTATATATATAAGTCCCCCTTTTTTTATATATATATACTATCTTTTTACGTTCCTTTAATATAGACACCATTGGTCGCTAGCACCCAATTCCTTGGTTTCCCATATATATATATATATATATATATATATAGTCCAGATAGGGATCACACACACACACACACACACGTATGTATATACATATATATATATATATATATATATATATATAGCAGAAATATGTCTGGCACTCTCCCGTGGGCTAATAGAGCAAGGCTCACGCTCCGGTGCCCTCCCAAGCAGATAAAGTCTCACCTGACAAAGTTCACCGCTTCACCAAAGTCTCCAGAGTGCCGCCTCGTTCTTTCATCCTATATATATATATATATATGTTTCTCCAAGTCTGCCGGCACTCCTTGCTAGATAGCAACTGGTCCCGGTGCCACAGTGCAGAAACTCCAATTCAGTTCTCCAAGACAGCACGGCACTCGCAGGGACACAGTTCAAAAGTTTAATATAGGTGTCATAAACATCAACATGTTTCGAGGCTTTCGCCTCTTTCTCAGGACTCACCAAAAAACATACTACCCCACGAAGAAGTCTGAGAGACGAAACGCGTTGGGCCTTTCCCTAGAGACCCCCTGCTGAATCAGTTAAGATTCTTATTTTTTCTACTTGTATTTTTGCACTTTGCATTTTGCACTTTAAATAGGAGTTACATATAATGCATTGTATATCGACTTTTAAATAGCTTTTCCTTTTTTATTCCCTTTTTAATATCATTCATTTCATTTTTTAGCATTGTAAAATAAAATTATTTTAATTTGAGCATATATACACTTTCAGTGTTTTGATAACCACACCGTTGGCCGCTAGAACCCCTATCCGGTATTCTTATTTTAATTTATTGCAGTAACACACCATTGCTGCTTTCTTAGGGGACAGCTGACTCCTAGATTATTGGGAGTGTGATTATATTTTGGGAGGAGTAGTATCATAAGTGGCGCGGCATTTCTTTGCAATTATATATATATATATATATATATATATATATATATATAGAATCTCACCACTCGGCGGCACTCCGGACAGACAAATAAAGACTAGGCAGTCATCTTGAGTTAAATCGACGTTTCAGTGCTCGTTGCCACTTTTATTAAGATTCTCAGAATCTGTCTGAGAATCTTGATAAAAGTGGCGCCAAGCACTGAAACGTGGATTTAACTCAAGATGACTGCCTAGTCTTTATTTGTCTGTCCGGAGTGCCGCCGAGTGGTGAGATTCTATAGTGGGCCGCTGCAATATGGTCGTCACAGAGGGCACCTGGCAAGTTACTGTGTGGGATGCATTGAGTGCCGGATCTGGTGTGTGTGTGTGTATATATATATATATATATATATATATATATATATATGGAGCAAATGCCACCGGTGCCTTCTGTAATTAGTTTGTGCAACAGGAAGAAAACATTGGCACTCTGGTATTGTTCAAATAATGCAATGTATTGGCATAGAAAATGTTACCAACATTTCGAGGCGATTACAGCCCCTTTGTCAAGGTCGCCAAAAAACAGGGGCTGTAATAGACTCGAAACGTTACTAACCTTTTCTATGCCAATACATTGCACTATTTGAACAAGACCATCAGAGTGCCGCTGTTTTCCTCCTGTTACTGTATATATATGTATATATATATATATATATATATATATATATAAAACTAGTGAAGAAAAAGGGCGCCTATTTAGTGTTTTAAAGAATTGATATAAAGTGAACCAAGTGGTAATGTATGGACATCACTTATCTGATACAAACACTGTCTTCGGTCGCATGACCAATGCACATATGTGAAGAGAAATAGAACAGAAATAACATAGCGCGTACAGTTTTCAAAGCATATTTCGCCGTAAAGTACAGTTGTATCTAAAAAACCTCCTAAGGATAGGCAAATCCTCAATGGTAAAAATCCACCAGCAGGGATTGTTTAAAGGTTTTTTTCACAAATTTTAATACAACATATAAAACATAAAAACAGATGGTAAAAATGCAAGCGTACAGAATATAATAAGAAATCGAGCTTATCAGTCCGTATATGCAATCGGATACATCCTGTTTTCCATGAAAATCCAATACTGGTAAAAATGCAAACGTACAGGAATGTTTAAGTTAAAAAGCTTATCTATCCATAAGGAGGTCTCAGGTGCAGCAGTCCCAACGCGTTTTGTTAGCAGTATGACTCCATCATGGGGATATATATACACACACACACACACACACACACACACACACACACACACACACTATGTATATATATATATATATATACTGTATACACAAATATATACTGTATATGCAAATATATATATATATATATATATATATACATGTGAGATGAGATGACCCAGAACCTAACCTTTTCTTACTCTTCTGGCAGGCTGCACAAATAATGTATTATAGGAGAGCTGGCTGGGTGCTGGGTGCTGGCTGCCTCCATGTGCGTCCTCCTTGTTCACAGAACCTGCAACTTGCGCACCCAGCCAATGACTGAGCCACAGGCTGCTACTCCTCAGATTATTGGAGAGCTGAGCCGTCGCTCAGCTGTTCTTCCCTGTACACACTCCCTGCGTGCGGTGCCACAGGTTAGCCTTTCAGCCGGGGACAGCCATCGCTCTCCTGGCATGTTTGTGGCGCCGCCGGGGATAGACATAGCTATCCTGCCCTGCACATGGCTCCGCCGGGTCCTGGGAGCCGGGACTGGAAGTGCAGCGCTGCAGATCGATCCAGAGATCTGATCTGTGGTGGCAGCAGGGGGCCCTTTCAAAAGGGGGCCCAGGGTACTTACCGCCAGGGCCCCCCACTTAATCCGGCTCTGGACACAGCAGGCCAGTGAAGCCAGGTGATTATTTTTGCTGTTGTTGTAATTACAACTTATTTTATTGCTCTTTTATTTTGCAACTGATGGGGGTGGGACAATAGGCTACAAATTGTGCTGCAAGAGGTGGTGGTGGGGTGAGGTTTGGCCTTCACATGAAGGGGACAGTGACATGATGGGGGGTGACCAGTAATGTGCCTAGGGGCGGACTGACCCCTAAATCTACCCCTGCTCATCTCCAATTATGACCGATGTGTTGTTTTGTAATGGGGCATTTTTGGGGTTGTTTTGTAACTGTTTTGTAATGGGGCATTTACATGAAGGCCAAATCCAGTGAGGATGTTTTCATGGAATTGGAGACTAGGCAGAGTTGGACCAAAATATAACCTGTTTCCATGTGTATATTTTTCACAGAGTACAGGTAAATAAACACTCCGTTTTGGAACCAGAAACACCAAGGCAAGTGCTTCCCCTGTCGTTTAGGACATTTTTTTATTAATATTTATAATGCAGCAACATTAACGCTCGGCCACCCAAATCTGCCTACACACACACACACACACACACACACACACACACACACACACACACACACACACACACACACACACACATTACCGGGGCTAGCTCCATCTTACTCTGCACATTCGGGTGGCTAGCCACTCCCTTGGGACCAGCGGCCACCTCTTCTGCAAGAGCTACTCCAACTTCAGATGTCAAAGGATTCGGCGCTGCAGTGCTGCACCACAGAGCTTTCCTCAGGGAGTGGACATTACTATAGTGCCAGCATGGGACACAGGAGGCCGGGGTACTGGGACTGGCGCTGCTGATGTCTGTGCTGCTTCAGGTCAGTCACTGTCTCTGCTTTCCATGTGTACAGCCCCATGCCCTGCCCGGCAATATGCTGCACCCCAGACCTGTCACCTGCTGGCCCCTAACTGCTCCCTATTAGGTCCGTAACTAGGTATGTGCGGAGTGTGCCACCGCACATTGCGCTGCAGGGTAGGGGGCACTGTTGGCATCACTTGTCAATTATCTGTTTTAATTACTTTCACTTGCAGCTTCTGCCCTTTTTGAAGCATAGCATCTCCTGACAGCCCCTGTCTCCTTCCCTAACCCCTTTCTGTCACTAATACCTATACAGCAGTCATGTACTTGACTTAATAGCTCTTTGTTGTTCAGTCACACTGTCCTTTATTACATTTCGGGATGCTGATGTGTCCAGGATTTGAACCCGTTGCTTATGACACTACAGTCGGGCACTCTATTCTTTGAACTATCTGCCCTTGCATAGAAAGCTAGAGAATTCCAAGCTGCACAGTTCTAACTATTTGAAGCTTACCTTGTACTTTAAGAAGGGGTGATCAGTTTTGCTGCTGGGCAGATCTATGCAGTGTGTGGCTACATGGTATTGGATGTGTGGCTGCACACTGCATGGATCTGCTCGATTATGGTGCTGGTTATATTTTTACGGGGTACAGGTAGCTTCATAGTTAGAAATCTCATTGTTTTTATGTGGGATCAAGAGACACGGTAGGTGGGGTGTTTGGCTTGGATGCAGCAGGTTGTGGGTTTAAGTCCTGGGTGAAGCAGTATATTGAAATGTGTTATTGGTATTGTGGCTGAATGGCGGCGAGCTCAGAGGTTGAGTGCATGAATGTAGTATAAAGAGGATGTGTCCAAATCCATTTTTTGCAGTGTTCTATAAATGTGTGTAGAATACAGTATATATATTTTATTGAGGTTCAGAACAAACAGTAATATGCAGTATACAGAGGGAAGACACAGCCGTATATAGTAGAAAAGAAGCATACTGTCAAACATACATGAAATGGTGGCAGCATGGTCTTGAATTCTACCTCAAATTTTCCATTTTCTACCATAGAACACAGAAATTAGAAAGTAGACCATTGCAGAGCTTAATAAAAAAAAAGAAAAAAGTAAAAGAGGACGGTAATAGGTCTGATTCAATAATAAGAATTTGAGCATATAAAGGCGTCCACCTACGTGGGGGACGCATAACACAAACAATAAACAAACAGGGAAAATATTACCTGCCAAAGCCAGGGGACCGTCAACCCATCCATGGAGAAACCATCAAAGCAAGAAAAAATATGAAATATGGAGTTCTAAGAAGAGGCAAGGAGGGAATAGAGGAAATCAAGAGGAGGAGAAAGAGAAAGGGAGGAGGCAAAGGGTATTGGAAATTTATGGGAGGGAAACAGGAGGTCTATAATCCAAAAGTTGATGACAGTACCATGTAGTACAATGAAAGCTTTGTTGGATAGCCAATTTTGTGGGAGTAGGCAACTTATGGATAAACTTTCCCCAGCATTGAAACAATGCGGGAGTCAGGATTTCTTTGTTAAGAGATGTTTCCAGCCAGTCCATTGTAAATAGGAAAAGTAATCGAGAGGTTGCCATGGGTAAAGTGGGAGGAGTGTCATGTATCCATTACTGGAGTATGGATTTCCTTCCCACGGCTGAAAGAAGTACCACTAGTTTTTTTATCTTGAGAAGGAATATTTGGCTGGCCAAAGAGATGCCCAAAGAGGGCCCAAGAGGCAGTACATTGGAAGCTTATACCTAATTCAGAAGAACCATATGTCTGTAGCTCACTCCAAAATGTTTGTATGTGGGGCAGTGTCAGAAGCAGTGCATAATATCAGCTATTGGTGCAGAACACTTAATGCATGTCGCCGAGTCAGAAAGGCCCATTTAATTACTCCTTTTTGGAGATATGTAAGCCCTGTGCAAAATCTTGTACGACATTTCCTGATATATACTTGCTGGAATAAGCTTCAGAAATTTAGCAAAACTGTCCATCACTGTTTCAGGGGACAAAGAAGGGATTTGAGAGGACCATTTTTGTAGTTGATCAAGGTCAGAAGTGGGTATAATTTCTGTGCGTATTCAGGCATAAATAGTGGAGATGGAGTATGTGCCAAAGTGTAAAAGCGTATCTAAAGGGTTAAGAAAGTCCGGCTTATATGGATGTGATAGAACCGAATGTAGATAGTGGGAGGCCTGGAAATAGTAGAATGCGTGAAGGGGGCTAATGGTTTTTTTTTCTATGGCTTCAGTGAAAGTAGCTTATTCATAGAATTGAGAAGATTGTGAACATGCGTGATCTCCACGGAGTGCCAAGTATTGAAAGGGAAGGAGGCCCGTCCATTTTGGAAATCTAAATTACCGGTGAAAGGGAGAAACAATGAGTGAAAGTAGTGAAGATTTAGTGACTTCCTAGACATTCTCCACGCCCAGATAGTGGACGTCAGGAGTATCTTGTCCAGGGGAAGCAGTTTCAGGCTAGTGTTATTGGCATGTAGGATATAGCTGAGGGACAGAGGGGCGCAAAGCTGGGAATCCAATAATGAATCGGTATAAACGTTTGTGTCCCTAAGCCAGTCCATGGCAAAACAGAGAAGACAAGCCCTATTGTATTGCTCTATGTCAGGCAGATTCAGTCCACCATTCTGTACTGTCTGGGACAATTTAAGAAAGCTTATTCGGGGCCGCTAATTGGACCATATGAACTTAGAGATGCACGAGTTGAGGAGGGATAAATCAGATTTCGTGAGCAGGACAGGGACCATTTGGAGGACATAGAGCAATTTTGGGAAGCTGGCCATCTTAACAAGGTTACAGAGACCTACGAGATTAAGAGTAAAGTTTTGCCAGAGACCAAGTTCAGTTTGAATTTTAGTGCGAATAGGGTAAACGTTGTAGGAGTAAAAGAGGGCGGGATCCGAAGATAATAAAACACCAAGATAAGTGATATGAGTAGGAGCCCATCGGAACAGAAAAGGGGTGTCCCAACCTACAGTATAGTGGCTTGACGAAATATGGCTAGGGCCTCCGATTTGTCATAATTAATGGAAAACCCAGCAAAGGAAGAGAAGCGTGCTATAGATTCCTGTAGTCTTGGAATAGACTGCTTAGGGTTAGAGGTGAGGAGAAGAATATCATTAGCAAACGCTATGATTTTCAATTCCTGAGTGCCAATTTTAATACCCTTGAAAACAGATTAATAATATAGCGTAGAAAGGGTTCTAAAGCTAAATTGAAGAGGAGGAGGGAAAGATGACAGCCTTGCCGAGTCCCTCTTTCAAGGGTAAAGGGAATTGAGGAGATATTGTTAACCATTACCTGCGCTGTAGGGACTGTATAGAGGAAGTTAACAAGGCCACAAAACTTCTCCCCAAAGTGTTGATAGCGTAAGACTCTATCAAGGTGAGGCAAGGTGATCTTATCAAAGGCCTTTTCAGCGTCAAGGTTGATTAGAATGTTATGTAGAAGGTTATGAGAGTGAGAATGGGTGATGGCAGCCAGAGCAGCTCTAATACCTTGCACCGACCGTCTATGTTTAATGAAACCCAACTGCGCAGGTGATATAATGCAAGAGAGACATAATTGCAGGCGGTTAGCCATTAATTTAGTCAGAACCTTAAAGTCTTGATTAAGGAGGAAAATTGGCCTATAAGAACTAGTTAGGGAAGGGTCTTTACCAGGTTTCGCTATAACAATTATCTTAGCTTCATTGAACCTAATTAGGGTCTGTTTGGAGGTGAGGATATGATTATAGAGGGACGTAAGAGTGGGAGCTAAGTCTTCCCGAAGCATTTTATAAAACTCTGCGCCAAAGCCATCAGGGCCGGGGCTCTTATTATTCGGCAGACTTTTAAATAGTGTCAATAACTTTGTCAGTTGTGATTGGGCTTTCCAGTAGGTCCCTCTCCTCTTGTGAGAGGATAGGGAGATCAGCCTCTTCAAGAAAAGAGCATCCGGTATGGATATCATCAGGACCTTTAGCATATAGGGAGCGATAGAAGCGCATGAATTCAGTGCAGATAGTATCAGGGTCTGAGATCAGTTTCCCTGAAACATTAATGGCGTTGACCCACGTACGGGATTTGGGTCCCTTGATCAAATTAGCCAACAGTTTGCCCGACTTGTTGCCCCCTCTATGGAACTTATTCCGCTGGTAATCATAAGAAAGTTGAGCTCGTTCAGTGAGGAAAGTGTCGTAAATGAGCTTTGCTGAAAGATAAGCTTCCTTATGAGTGGGGGTGTCGTGTTGTTTATATCTCCGATAAGAGGAGCTGAGTGTCGCACTTAGTGTCTGTAGTTGTAAGGAGAATTTTTTCCTTTTGGAGTGAGTGTAAGACATAATGTGTCACCTAAGGACCGCCTTAGCAGCACCCCAGAATAGTCGTATATCCAGACTCTGGTCACTGTTATCCAAAGTATGGTTAAGCCAGGATTGTTTGAGCTGAAGAAGGAAGTCAGTGGATTGGCATAGGTATGCGGGGAAACGCCAGCATGGGAAAAAGCGATGAGGTAAAGTTAACTGAATGTGTAAAGATATTGGGGCGTGGTCAGAAATTTAATGTCGGCAATTGACATGTGGGTAATCTTGGGACAAAGGCGGGTAGAAGTAAAAATGTAATCTATGCGGGAGTGAGACGAATGGGGGTGAGAGTAGAAAGAAAAGACTTTCTGGGTAGGCTGAAATATGCGCCACGGGTCAAGCAGGTCTAGTTGTGTGCAGAAAGAGGGCAGTAGGAGTAGCATTGCGAGTACTTGCTCTGGATTTATCCATGGATGGGTCGATCACCAGGTTGAAGTCCCCGCCTACAATCAGACTTTGGCTGCCCCAGGTGAGGAGCGTCATTAAAAGAGCTGCAAAGAAGGAGTCAGGGGAAACATTAGGCGCATATACATTAAGAAGAGTATAGACAGTGTTGTCAATAAACACATCAAGCAATATGAATCTGCCTTCGGGATCAAGAAGTTTTCTATGAATTGAGTATTGTAGGTTGGTGTGGAAGAGGATAGCCACCCCTCTAGACTTAGAATGGTACGGGGCTGAAATACATTCTCCTATCCAAGGGGCACATAAGGAATTTCTAGGGTCCTCTAGCCAGTGCGTCTCCTGAAGAAACGCAATATGGGGGCCATACATTTCAAGTGAGATACCACTTTCCTTCTTTTAACGGGGTGGTTAAGTCCCTCCACGTTCCAGAAGACAATACGTAGTAGACTATCACTTGAATCTCCATCTATATTAGGTTATGGGGAGGCAACAGAGGCCATACTAGCCTACACCCACAGTTGGAAACATTAAAGTAAACATGAGTAGGGTGAAATAGGGCCTCTCCCCGTCCCAGTGAGTGGGGGACGACACCCCAGGAGAGGAAGGAGGCCCTGGCCTAGGCAGACATAATAAACCAGATAAAAAAACAGCAAAAACAGTAAACATTTAGGAAGTGAATCAGGAGTATACATATGTTATACACATAATACTCTGCATGAGAGACCCGAGTTTGGAATCAGGACAAAAATGAACTACAAGCTAGTAAAGATAGTCAACAGTCAAGTGTCAGGTTGAGAGAAGTGTTGCTTTGCCTCTTCGGGATCGTGAAAGAATAGCGGCTTGCTATCTTCGAAGACTCGGAGGTGGGCTGGGTAGAGTAGTGAGAACTTAACCTTAATATCAAAGAGGTGCTTGCAGATGGGGGCAAACTCTCTGCGTTTAGTAGCCACAAAGGCAGAGAAGTCCTCAAATATGAGGAGGCAGTCGCCTTTGTAAGACAGGCTGTCTGTCTTGCGGTAATGATCAAGGAGTTTCATCTTATCTACATAGTTCAGGATCCTCATTATAACAGGGCGGGGGCATCCAGCAGAATTTTTCCGTTCGGGCTCGATCCTGTGGGCTCTCTCAATGACAAGTGAGACCCCTTTGAGATCCATGGCTAATTGCTGTGGGATGCCTGAGGAGAGGGGATCCATAAGTTCGTAGCCTTTAACTGATTCTGGGATGCCAATGACCCTCAGGTTGTTATGCCGGCTACGATTTTCAAGGTCATCGATCTTCTCTGAGAGGTCGGAGATCTCCAGTTGTTTGGCTTGTATGGTTCGCTGAGCCGTCGTCAGGTCATCCTCTAGGGACAATATCCTCTGTTCCACCTCATCCAAGTAGTTTGATTGTTGGCTGAGCTGGGTCAGAGCGGATTCAATGGCTTCCTTGATACCAGCCAGTTTTTTGTCCAGAAGGGGTCCCAGGACAGCCACCAAATCATTATGCTTAATTTTTGGCTGTTTAATAGGTGGTCTGGATCTGCATGTGCATTGGGAGGTGGAGCGCGAGATTAAGTGATCCAAGTAAGAGGAGCTTCCACAGGAAGTGTCATCCCGAGGCGGCAGTGTAGCTCCCGCTGAAGTCATTGAGGTGGGTATTAGGAAATTTTCAGATGCAGATGTGTCGAGATAGTGGGACGACAGCAACAGGAGCACGCAGAGAGTAGGAGGTGTTGAGAGTGTGTGCTGCATGGGATTCCGGAAGTGACATATGGTGACATTGGCATCGGACGTACGTTTCACCCAGGGCAGGACTTGCTCAACATGGTGAGCAAGATCTGCCCTGGGTGAAACGTACATCTGAGGCCAAATCAAGGCCCCGGTTTCAGGCTGGTAAGTAGGCCGCAGCCGTGGGAGCATCCACGGCATCTCCCGGTCATTTTGTCAGTGGCAGGGGGTAGGGGAAGGAGCAGGGAGAAAGATTGGGGTGCAGGACTGGGGTAAAGCAGGTCCGGAGGGTATAGTAGATGATGTAAAAGCAGGAGCTAAGGGAAGCTGCAACTGCTCTCCTCCTATGCTAGGACATGCCCCTTCTGTCTATCTATCTTTATATATAATGTGGGAAGGGGCATCATAACAAGGGCATTCTCTTGGATCAATTTTGTTATGTCCCTTCCCCGCAAGGCATGCACCTTATGTCCTTATTGGAAAAATTCTCTTTCTGCCACAGGGCACCTAAAAGTCTAGTTACGGCTCTGCTGCCTATGCCCGACTGCTTCCTATGCCCCTGACACCCCTCTGACTGTTCCCTATGCCCCAACTGCTCCCTATGTCCATGAAAAACATCTGACTGCTTCCTATGCCCCTAACTGCTCCCTATGTCCCTGACACACCTCCGACTACTGCCTATGCCCCTGACTGCTCTCTATGTCCCTGACACACCACTGACTGCTCCCTATGCACCTGACTGCTTCTTATGTCCATGATACACTTCTGACTGCTACCTATGCCGCTGACACACCTCTGACTGCTCCCTATGCCCCTGACACACATCTGACTGCTCCCTATGCACCTGACTGCTTCTTATGTCCATGCACCTCTGACTGCTCCCTATGCCCTTGAATGTTCGCTATGTCTCTGGCACAATTCTGACTGCTTCCTTTGTGCCTGACACACCTCTGAAGGGCCCCATACACTTACGCAACATGTCCATCTGACATGTCGCAGACGATCACCCCGGCAGCCTCCCAGGGGCATGATCGCCCAAGATATATCATATGCTGTCCTTCTGCATACAATGTATCTTGGGCGATCTCAGCCATGCCTGCGGGGTCGGACATGATTGAATGTGCAGCACATTCAATCTGGAGGATCCGATGCTCACGGGAATGCGCATCGGATTGGAAGCACCTCCAAAATGCCAGATTTCATACGATATATCGGGCCGAATGCCTGAAATCGGATGAAATCGGGCATTATCGTCCTAGTGTATGGGGCACTTAACTGCTCCCTGTGCACCTGACTGCTTCCTATGTCCCTGATTTCTCCCTATGTCCATGATACATCTCTGACTGCTCCCTAAGCACCTGACTGCTTCCTATGTCCCTGATTGCTCCCTATGTCCATGACACACCTCTGACTGCTCCCTATGCACCTGACTGCTTCTTATGTCCATGATACGCCTGACTGCTCCCTATGCCCCTGATTGCTCCCTATGCCCCTGACTGTTTGCTATGTCCCTGGCACACCTCAGACTGCTCCCTATGCCCCTGACTGCTTCCTGTGTCTGAGACACAGGCTACAAGTGTGGTTGAGAGCAAAGACAAAAAAAACTTTGTTGGGAGCACTCTTGAAATAAATGTATAAATATGTAATTAGATGAATATGTGAAGATAAGTAATATATAAACTTTAACCTTTAATAAATTCCTATTTATTAAAACAAATAAATGATTTGTTGCATGGTGAACGTGTATCTTGTTCTCCTAAACATCTTGATTGCCTGTTAACAAATAAAGGTTCAAGATACCAAGTAGGTGGTGAAAATATAATTTCTAAATATAAGATTCCTATGGAGTTAAATCAATAAAAGAAATCCAAATCCTCACTGAGGGGGTGGGATGCTAATCAATAAGATCCCAAATCTGTGAAGATGATGTGTCAGTCTAAAGATAATGGAGGCCAGAATGAGGGCCAAAGTCAACAGATCTAAAAGTATCTCCTGGAGAAAGAAGGAATAGAACTGTCTCTTCCCTGCTTTTCTCCACTTCTGAGCGCAAAATATACACACAGTTCCAGCCAAAGATGGCGTTATGTTTGTCAAAAGAGATGAGAGAAGCTTGTCTCATGTATATAAATATTGTTTCTGTGCAACCCCACTGTAACCTATGGGGGTTGCTGAACTGTACAAGATGAACCAAAAGTGCGCTTTCAGTATACTTTATATGGAGAAATGACGTGAATTGTGTCATCATGACCCTATACAATTTGCCCTGATGATGTGATTTGCTTTGAATCATGTGATCACACCTCCTTGACTATTTCAATAGTGAGGCCGGTGGGATGCAGAAGGGTGACCTACTCAGGGGCAAATGAAAGATTTCTACAGGCGGGTTTCCAAATGCTTGATTTTAGAGTAAGCGTGGTCAATGGGGGGCTGGGCAAGCGGCAGGGTGCCATCTGCCCTCTGGGCCAGTACATTTCTACAACTGTGGGGCCTCTTTATACTCAGCATGCATAAGCTTGATGCTCCAAGCTATTACACTGCACCGCAGTCTGGCCGCATCCTATTATCTGTCTCTATCTTTCTACAGTAGCTGAGCTCAGCTCCCTGCAGCGTCATGATGTAAAGGGTGTGTGGTCATGTCCCTTTCCCTATACTTTCAATGGAAGTTTGTCAAGTCAAAAAACGGTACAGACCCCCCCAAAAATGTAACTTGTTAAAAAGGTACAGTAATGGTATGTGAATATGTTACATTACACTGCACAGGACTATGGTGTATTTTCTACAGTGCATTGATGTTATTAATCTGGTACATTATCATGCATGCACTAGCAGTATTTAGTATATATATTATTTTTCAAGGGGCCCAGACCATGCACAAATGGTTTGCAAAGCCTCTAATAATGGGCCCCTGCCACTGCATTTCCCCGGTGGGCCCATCATGTCCCAGTGCGACACTGAGTGGGGAGGAGCCAGGAGCCAAACAGGGAGGGAGGAAATGAGGAAGGAAGGGAGAAAAGGTTGTCATTTGAGATAGAAGCACTGTGTTTTGGGTAGGTTTGGAGGGAATAGGAGGGCGCAGTTTGGGATTGACTAAGGTACATTTGTTTATGAATAAATAAACTGGTAACATTCTACATGAATAGTACATAAATAGAAAGAATATTAGCTGCACTAAATATAATACAAATTTTCTAACATCAAAACAGAACATATTAGCAAATAATAAAAGTTGTAATATTTGACTGACTAGTACAGTGCAAAATGCGCCCATGTTAGGATTCTGGATTTTTTTGTAATCATCACATGGTGTCTTTTGTACTTTAAAGACTTTTAACTGATGAGCATAGGAGGGACAACTGTCAATAGTCGGCTGACACGTTTTTGTTTGTATGTGTACCCAAGCTGGATTCCTTGGCTGGATTGGAGTTTGAGATACGCTGTGGAAAACTGGATGGTCTAACGTAGTTTCTGCTCATGGACTAGTACGTAACTACGATAGTCTGTGTGTGGCTGGTGGGACAAAAGGAGCTGCTGGCAATCGTAGGCAATGGAGGTGCAGCAAAAGTCCAAAGGAGAACTCTAGATACAAAAACACACAGCTGGAGATATGATGATATGTATATTCACCGTATTCGGACCTGAAGTCAGAAGATGCAGGAGTCACCGGAATGGAACTGGAATGCAGGAGACACCGGAATGGAACGGAATGCAGGAGACACCGGAATGGAACCGGAATGGAACCTGAATACAGGAGACACCGGAATGGAACCCGAATGCAGGAGCCAGTAGTGCAGCAAGGTGGTAATACACTGTAAGTCTCTAGACAAGGTAGCCTGCAGGAGCTTACAGGTAGCTTCTTAACAGGGCTAAAGACAACATTGCACTGGTGTCTTCTGTTTCGCAAGGAAGTCCTTATATAACCCTGGCTGGCTAGGGATTGGCTGAGAACATTGTATGGTTTACTGTTGGTGTTTAGCCGATCACCTCACTCAGACTGTCATGACTGTGCTCAGCATCCAGCGCTGAAGGAGAGACTATACCTGATAACCTGTGAGTAACATGGGAGCCGCGATGAGAAACAGACATTGTCATACCTAATAACATGACTCTCTCCAGGAGGGACAGAATGTTCTACTTCTGGACTTCCATCTTAATTAATGATTGCCATCACCTGTGGTGAAACACTTTTCTTTTCAAATAACTAGTTCAACACAAGTGATGGCAATCATACATTAAGGCTAGGGCCACCCATAGCGGCCAAGGGGGTCCCGCTGAACGGAACCCGCTTGGCCGGGAGGGTGGCATAGGCGCTCATGTGCAGTCTCCTTCCGGCCACGTGGGTCCCATTTTATATATTAACATTTTATATATTAACACAATCCAATCAAGAGTGGCCCAACACAAGAGTCTTCTTTTCTCTTTGTACATATACAGTATCTTTGACTCCATAGTGCACCACCAACCACAGTCATTGCCTTGAAAAAGGACGCATTATACATATGTTGGTCCCAATTATGTTACTTTCAAATCCGCCCATGAAATTACATTTTGATTGATACTGTGCAAAATCAACCCCATTCTCTCTTACATCTTGAAAACACAGCCTGTGGCATAGCAGTTAGGAGCCGATTGGCTGGTACTTTATATCCGTCGACTTTATCTCCATCCAAGCAGAGCCGGCACTAGGCATAGGCAAACTAGGCAAATGCCTAGGGCATTTGGTAAGCCTAGGGGCACAAACAGCTTCTGCTGATTAAAATTATATGGAGCATGCCTATATTTTCTGTATGACTGCGGCTGTATCTGCATACTAAATGCCATGTTACAGTGCATTCCTGGAAATCTCTGTAACGTAGCATTTAATATGCAGATACAGCCACAGTCACATACAGAATATAGGCATGCTGCATCTAATTTTTTTGTGCATCCTAGCCACATAGTAATGCCAATAAGATGCATTTTCATCAAAAAAGGCGCCTGACATTAGCAGAGCTGCTAGCTGACTCACACCAGGCATCTCCTGCTGCGTGGTGTATTGAGGCAAGATGTATGTTGACACATCTGTATCCAAGCAGAAGCAGAGGTCACAGTGTTAGCGGCCATGTGAGTGCTGTATGTGGGTGAGTTGGTTGTGCAGTAGTGATCGGCATATGTGTAAGGGGCATATGTGTGTCATTTGTATAATGCATTAATAATGTGCGACAAATGTTTAAGGGACACTGTGTCTGTCATTATGTGCATAAGTGCACTAATAATGTGCGGCATATGTAAAAGGGACATTATGTGAGTCATTATGTGTATAAGTGCACTAATAATGTGCGGCATATGTAAAAGGGACATTATGTGAGTCATTATGTGTATAAGGGCAATAATAATATGCTGCGTATGTGTAAGGGACATTATTTATTTATTTATTAACAGTTTCTTATATAGCGCAGCAAATTCCGTTTAGCTTTACAACTGGACACAATTAGATGACAAAACTGGGTAAAACAAACAGTCATAGAGGTAGGAGGGCCCTGCTCGCAAGCTTACAATCTATGGGAAAAAAGGCATTGATACACAAGGATAGGTGTTATTTATTGCATAGTTGTCCACCAGGTTGTAAAGGTTCTTGGTGGGCTGCATGATATCACATCACAGCAGTGATGAACCAGGGTCAGGAGGGAGGGAGAGTGAAGATAGAAAATATGTGGGGGATGTGTGGATTGTACTGTGGGGACATAATTATGTCTATAAGGGCATTAATAAAGGTTGGCATAATGCGTAAGGCACATTATGTTTATAAGGACATTAATAATGTGTTTCATTTGTGTAAGGGGCATTACTGTGTGGTATTATGTGTATAAATGCATTACTAATAAGTGGCATTATGTGTATAAGGTGTTCTACTATGTGGCGTAATGTATAGAAAAGGCACTACTGTGTGGTCTAATGTGAATAAAGAGCAATATGGTGTTGTATAATGTGAATAAGGAGCAATTCAGTGTGATGTAATGTGAATAAGGGGCACTACTATAAGGAGTGACGTATATAAGGTAAAGTGGTACTACTGTCTGATGTAATGTGAATAAGGGAAGCTATCACATGATAAATTATGAATACAGTTGCACTACTGTATGGCATAATTTGAATTGGGGGTACTATTGTGTGGCCATGCCCCTTCCGAGCAAGAACACATCCCTTTTTGAGCTGGGCGCCGAATGTGCGCACTGTTCCTATTTAAAATATAGGTGGTAGGAACACCAAAATGAGGACTGCTATGGCTGAGGGGTGATGGTGCTGGGAAAGGGGCACAGGGTCAGGAGCGGAACTAGTTGTGGTGCTAGGGGGCACCAGTCAAATTGTTGCCTAGGGCATCATATTGGTTAGGGCCGGCTCTGCATCCAAGGCTTAGTAAATAGACCCCATTACCTCCAGCTGCAAATATTAGTGAAAAAGTCAAAGACTGATGTTTTAGATGTTTTGAAATTTAGCAGAAGCAGATGCAATAATAGATTAGTAGATTAATTTGACGTTTCGGAGCAGAACATTTTTTGTAGTGTGCCAGACGGTAGAAGGGGCCACATTGGAGTGACATTACATACCTCCCAACATGACCCTCTCCAGGAGGGACAGAATGCTCTGCTCCTGGACTTTACTCTTAATTTAGGATTGCCATCACCTGTGGTGAAACTCCTTTCTTATCCAGTAACCTGTTCAAAACAGGCGCCTGCAATCATAAATTAAGAGAAAGTCCAGAAGCAGAGCATTGTGTTTCTCCTGGAGAGGGTCATGTTGGGAAGTATGCATTATACTGTTACGAAGGGTTTATTTTTTTTTAAATATACTGAAATAAAATGGAAGAGGAATATCAGCATTAGTGTGATGGAGACGCAATAACACGTCACATTAACAGTATGTAACATATCACACGTAGCATCCCTACTACATGGGAGTGACAGGAGCCAGTGAGGGGGTTACACCAGGACGCCTAGTCACGTGACCCCGCCCACTGCAGAGCGGCGGAACTACAACTCCCGTGATGCAGCGAGCGGGCGGCTGGCCGGCGGCCAGGCCGTGGACACGGGAATGTGGCCGCTGCTGGAGACCGTGACGTCGCTGTGTGGGTGCGGCCACAACCAGAGCGTCCTCGGCTCTCAGCGAGCTGTATGGCTGCCGCCCCCTCCTGCTGTTTGGAGGCGGAGACCCGGCTCACAGGGAGGAGCAGCCGCTGCACAGCAGCAGCCAGAGACTGAAGACCCGAGAAAGAGGGGAAACAAAGAGCGAGCACCCCGGGGAGAGAAGCGACCGGCAGCGGAGACTGGCACTCCGGCTGCGGGGAGTGGTGCCCCATGAAAGCCCGCACCCAGGTAAATATCCCGGGGCATAGGCGGACACCAGCTGACCGCTGCTGCTGGGGGAGCAAGGGAGGGAGGGTGCAGGATGTATACACATATGTGACCAGGAACACACCCACAGCAGCAGCGTATAAACACTACATGGAACATGCATGTCACATGCAGCAGCCCATGCGGGCGCCCTGTCACCTCTGCAGAAGTTCTATCAGTCACTGTGCCCGCCCGTACAGCATGGGGTGTCTGTACCCTGCTAGCAGCATCCCGTATATTTACACATACTGTACACAGGGGTGCACTGTGCTCGCAGGCTGGCTGTGTGTGACATGCACCCAATGGTGGTACCGGGTCACCCCTCTCCCCAATAATGCCTCTTACTTGCTGCTTCCCCACCCACTGTGCAGCCCCCCAATTCCAGCTGCATGCACCCAGCATCCTCCTACGTCTCCCCGGGGATGGGTCAGTGGCTGCCTCTGTGTAGTGTACTGCTGCTGCTGCCGCCTGTGTACGTGTGTCTGCATGGCCAGACACGGATGGCTGGAGCTGCCCAGGTCTCCCAGCACACACAGGAAAGGGGGCTTGGGATCCTCCAGCAGCACAAAACTCATGAGCTGTAACTGGGCAGGAGGAAGAGGCCATAAACACCCCAGAGCAATGTGCAAAACTCTGGTTTAGAAATCACTTCCACCTCTTGCAGAGTCCAGAGAAAGCTGCAGCTCAGAGTTGAGCCTCTGCTACAGGGATATCTATCTATCCTGTACTAAGCCATGGAGAGAGATAAAGTACCAACCAACCAGCTCCTGTCATTTTCCAAACACAGCAGTTAGGAGCTGATTGGCTGGTACTTAGTCTCTCTCCAATTTATCACTCTCAGAGGCTTAGTACATCTTCCCAATGTAATGGTATTTATGTACCAGCTGTTTCTACATCTGTCTGTACTCGGTATAGTCAGTGCATGAGTTGAGATCTGCAGCTTACCTGTCATTGAGTTGTGATAATACTATATGGCTGCAATTGGTGCTTACCAGTTATGCTCATTGTGTGGTTTGAATATGTATGTTTTAATTCTAAACACAATGAAAATGCAAACTGAATACATTGGGTATTGCCATTTGCTTCCATTGAAGGAAGGTGAACTGCGGCAGAGCATGGGCAATGTGTTCAAACAGATTAAAGGGGCGATGCCAGACAGATGAGGCATGTAATTCATTCAGTGTTACGCATTTAAAGACAAATAGAGGAGGGGAAAAAAACTAATGATTATAGGACTAGGCACACTCTAATCATCAGGTTTTTTTTCCTCCATTTGTCCTTAAATGCATTGCTGATGTATTAATATATTGATTCTTTTACTGGAACGTATTGACATTTTTGCATTAGCCTTTAGGTTATTTCTGTAATAGTTCTAAAACTGTGCATTAATTCCTTACCTATGGATTTTTTTTTTACCCTTATTACTTGAAGAAAAATTCAGTGTATTATTAAAAATGATCTGATAGTGTGCGGTTTTAGAGCAAACATTGTTTTTGTCACTTTGCCTGCGCTTACATGAAAAATACATTGCCACAACTTGCTAAATCTAAAGCGGTATTTTTGCATGTATTTCACAGCCGATTACTTTTTATGTGGCATTTTCTTGGAGGCACTTTTGATTCCCAATGACTGGGGAAAAAAAATAACAGTAAGAGGAAAAAGTGATCACTAGTGTAGTGGGATCCGGTCTGAAGGTCGACAATGTTTAGGTCGACAGTCACTAAGTCGACAGGGTTTCTAGGTCGATATGTGCTAGGTCGACATGCCAAAATGTCGACATGCGTTTTTCACATTTTTTTTTTTTTTTTTTACTTTTTCATACTTAACGATCCACGTGGACTACGATTGGAACGGTAATCTGTGCCGAGCGAAGCAAGGCACCTTGCCCGAAGCATGGCGAGCGGACACGGTGCACTAATTCGGCTTCCCGGTCACTGTATGCAGAAAACGACCCCCCCCCCCAAAAAAAACCCCTCATGTCGACCTTTTGACCTGTCGACCTAGCACATGTCAACCTAGAAACCATGTCGACCTTCCAATCCTGTCAACCTAGTGACTGTCGACCTAAACATTGTCGACCTGATGATCCACACCCAGTGTAGTACCTACAACCTTTGAAATAAGGTGTCAAGGTGGAGATCAAAGTTTATGCTGGGTACACACTGATAGATATAGCTGCAATCTGCAGATATATTTATTGCCAGATTGGGCAGTGTGTTGTGCCTGATCCGTCGGGACTAATGTCACAAACTGGGCGAGCATTTACATGCACCCGCACAGTTCAGCCTTCAATCACCACAGGCTGCCACAGCATGTGTACGCAGACCGCCCGTACACACACAACGATGCACCAATATATCTGTAGATATATTGGTCATTGTGTGTGCTGCAGGGCCGACACAATGTGTATGTGAAAGACGGCATTCACAGTCATATCGTTGGTACACACTGGCCGACGGGCAAGCGATATATCTGCAAGTGTGTACCCAGCAATAGAGAGAGAAAGTATCAGCCAGTCAGCTTCTAACTGCAATTTTACAGGCTGTGTTAGAAAAATGACTCTTAGGTCAATATTCAATTGTGTTGCGTGCCCGATTTCCCGTCTAAAGTGACGGGAGAACGCGGGGTGCTATTCAATTGTATTTTCTTTTGTGCTGATCGTGCCCATAGAGGGGGGAAATGCAGGTGCTGGCAGCCATTGCGCCTGAATGGAGCAATAATTGAATTGCTCACTTGGGTGGAATCTAGTGGCTGTCAGTGCGTGCCACAATTGAATATCGCCCATAGTAGCTGATTGGTTGGTACTTTATCTCTCCAAACTTTGATAACTATCCCCCCAAATTACTGCATAAATTTAATAAAGGAAAATGGGTTTATCTGATTACCTACCAATCTTCCAAATCCAGATATCCAGAAATGCTTGTCCACAGAGCATGATCTACAATGGACATACACAGTAAATCCACTATGGTGCAGTACCATAAAACAATTTTATAATGTTTTGTAATTCATCATAGACTGAATCTAGAGTTCCAGCTAAAATCCAGTTAAGTCTTTAATTGTTAGAAACACAGTGGGAGGCAACCCAACATGCTTCGTTAACCAAACTTCATCAGGGTTTCTTTTACTGGAATTTTCAGACTTTTTTTTTGAGGACTATACTGTAGATCCATTCTATGATGCAGTGATTCTTATGGTGATCTACAAGCTCAATTTTGGAGATCCTTCCAGATGTGGAGAAGGATTCAGACAAGCCTATATTTTTTTTTTTTCTCTTGTGAGCATATGTTAATTGTGGTCTTGACTTTTTTTTCATGTTTATGAACCATAGTGCAATTTTATATTTATTGTAGATTATACTCACATAAACCTATTTTTCTTTATTAAATGTACGCAGTAATTTGGTACCGTATTTAAGAGTTATGAGGGAAGCAGTCAGGATACCAGCTGTCAGCAACCAGGCAGTCAGAATACCGACGTCTGGAACCCGAGGAACCCGACACTAATCTGAATGCCAACACCGGCATTCAGAAAGGGGGCAATGAGGGATGTTAGGTTTAGGTTGCATCCCGGGTGGTTAGGGTTAGGATTCGGGAAGGGGGGGGGGGGGGGGTTAGGGTTCTGCACCCCCTTGGAGGGTTAGGTTTAGGCAGCAGGATGGGGGGTTACGCACAAAGGGGGGAGGTTAGAGTTAGGCTGCGGATAGGTAGGGTTAGGGGAGAGAGGGTAGAACACCCTTTACTCACCACTGTCTGTATTTTAAACTCAGGGATACAGGCGTTGGTATTTCGCACGCCGGGATCTCATACTGATCCCCAGACTCGTATTGTAAATCACAGTATGAGTTCTTTTCCCTCTTTATAGGAATTGTTTGACTTTGAACTGGACCTGGAACAGGTCAGAGGAGGTGGGTATCCAGTCTCTAGGTCAACAGGGTCTAGGTCGACCACTATCGGTCGACAGTAACTAGGTCGACAGGTCAAAAGGTCGACACAAGTTCTTCTAAAAAAAATTATTTTTATGAACTTTTTCATACTTAACGATCCACGCGGACTACGATTGGGGATAGTAACCTGTGCTGAGTGCAGCGAGGCCCCTTGCCCTGAAGCTCGCGAGCCATGCGAGGGACACTGTGCACTAATTGGGGTTCACGGTCACTGTATGGAGAAAACGACAGCAAAAAACATAAACTCATGTCGACCTTTTGACCTGTCAACCTAGACCATGTCGACCTACAGACCCTGTCAACCTAGTTACTGTCGACCAATAGTGGTCGACCTAGTTACTTTCGACCCGCCATACCACACCCGAGGCGGTGGGCTGCTATTATGATATTAAGACAACTTGGACTGGTTGTCACTTTCGTTAGTGCTGAAACCAAGACAGATATGCATGTTTTATTTGGTTTAGGTTATTTATCTTAAAAAGTGCTTCACATTTTAATACCATGGTAACCATTTCAAGCAGCATCTGTCGTTACCACAAGAGTGAGAGAGGAAATCCACAACCTCTGCAGTTCAGTATCACTGTAACACAGAGACCATTATAGATCTGCTATTATCCACTATTAAACAAACCAGTGTTGCAGCTTATTATGGCAGAAACTGTCACCCACTATCACTCGACAAAAAAAAGCGAAATAAGTGCCGGCACTGGACACCACTACGAATCAGAATCCGTGAAATACCTTATATAAAGGGAAATGTATTCTTTATAGAAGGATTTTTTTGTTTTCTTCTAAATAATGGATTGTAACTGTAATGCTCGAGTCCAGATGGTTAAATTAAATTGACTGAGGTACTAATTAAGTCACCTGAGATCAAGCAGTGATATCCTTAACAGGGCCGGCAACAGAAATCTTGGGGCCCGGTACAATTAAGTCTCTGGGGGCCCCTCCCGCCCAACCATTTTCTGCTGAAATTTAAGCCAAAAAAGATTTGGTAGTATATATATATGTAGCGATGAATCACCTAGTGTGTGTGTGTGTGTGTGTGTATATATGTATGTGTATATATATATATATATATATATATATATATATATATATATATGTATGTATGTATGTGTATATATATATATACGCACACACACACACACACACACACACACACACACACACACACACACACACACACACACACACACACCTATCTATCTACATACACACACATTAGAATAAAATTAAATATACACACTTAAATGCCACACAAGTGTACCCCTCCCAGGGGTGAGAAATGCAGGGCTGCTGATACTGCAGCCAGATTCTTCTGCTTGCAGCCAGATTGCGCTGCAAGCACGGTCTCTCCTCTTGCTCTTCGCTAGCCGCTGGAGGCAGGGAGTAGGTCAGAAGAGTCGGCACGGGCACAGTCAGCTTCTCGTGTAATGATGCCAGGATAGCGCTATCATTCATTCCCATGGCGCATGCACCGCATGTATGTGTTAACTGGGGTTGCTGCGGGTTGATGGGGAGGAGGTCGCGGTGGCGGGTTGCCGTAGCGGCGGATTACTTTAGCCAATTGGCTTCATTGTTTGTGTAGCAGTGACCGGCCAGCATGCAAATCAAAGGTGCCGCTGCTCCGTTTTGTATGTCTCTGAGCCTCGGGGCCCCTCCGGACCTTGGGGCCCGGGATGGCTGTCCCCTTTGACTCCCCCTGTCGCCGGGCCTGATCCTTAAAACCTGGACTGTAATTGCGAAGTTTGGGAAACTCTGCTTTAAGGCCCATAAACACTGGGCGATTTTGAGCTCAAAGTAGCTCACTTTTGACATTTTGAGATCAAACTCGGCCAGTGGCTCCCGCGTCATCGCTGGCCACCGCCATTCTTTGGGCTATTTGAACAACTGAGTGAAGCACTTTCCACAGTCTCCTACTGTGGACAGTGCTTCACCCCCCCCCCTCCCCCATGAACATTGCTGGGCACAGGAAAATAGCTCAGTCGTATGCACTGAGCTATTTTCCTGCCAGCGATGTTCACATCATCACTGTGCCTACACACTGGGCAAAAACTCCCTCTGTATATGCACCTTTAGTATTTATTTATTTATTTTTATTTATTTATTAGCAGTTTCTTATATAGCGCAGCATATTCCGTTGCGCTTTACAATTAGAACAACAATTATAGAACAAAACTGGGCAAAGACAGACAGACAGACAGAGGTAGGAAGGCCCTGCTCGCAAGCTTACAATCTATAGGGAAATAGGCATTGATACACAAGGATAGATGCTACCTGTCACATAATGGTTCCCCAGGTTGCTAGGTTCTTATATGATATGATCACCCAGCAATGTTGGAAGACAAAATGTGAGTTTATGTGGACTGTACAGAGGGGATGTAACTTGATAGGGAAGCTGTGAAGGTTATGTGTGTGGGTCTGAAATTTGGTAGGCTTGTCTGAAGAGATGAGTTTTCAGAGAACGTTTAAAGGTTTGGAGACTAGAGGAGAGTCTTATTGTGCGTGGGAGTGCATTCCACAGAGTGGGTGAAGCCCGGGTAAAGTCCTGTAATTTTGAGTGGGAACAGGTAATACATGTGGATGAGAGACGCAGATCTTGTGCAGAGCGGAGAGGTCTGGTAGGGAGATATTTTGAGATGAGTGAGGAGATGTATGATGGTGCAGTTTGGTTAATAGCCTTGTATGTAAGTAAAAGTATTTTATATTTGACACGGTAGAATACCGGTAACCAATGGAGGGACTGACAGAGCGGATCAGCAGATGAAGAACGTCTGGCGAGGAAGATTAGCCTCGCAGCTGCATTTAAAATGGATTGAAGTGGTGATAGCCTATGTTTGGGAAGACCAGTAAGGAGACTATTACAATAATCAATGCGGGAGATGATGAGTGCATGGATTAGAGTTTTTGCAGTGTCTTGTGTAAGATAAGGGCGTATTTTGGATATGTTTTTAAGGTGCATGTAACATGATTTAGAGACCGATTGAATGTGTGGAACAAAGGACAGTTCAGAGTCAAGGGTGACACCTAGGCATGTAAGTATGTAGTATATAAGTTCTTGCGGGCAGACCCTCCATCTTCTTCTTGTTCCTCACTTGTACATTCCGTGTCACCCATGCTCTGCTCCTTTGCCTCCTCCCCTTCAGTGACTTTGAATTTGTTTGCTCACCCATAAGTTGGGGGCGGGATCACTGAGTACTGAATCTATTCCTAGTCATGACTCGACAATGTACGTGCCTGTGTGCTACCTTAACCCGGTTATCTGTCCTACCCAGTCTGCGAAATTAGTGTTTGGTACTTATGCTATGGTCTCCCATTGTGTTTGATACTTATGCTCTGATAACATGTTACTGTTTTTTCTCTGTATACATGGGTGGCGCTGTATATACTTTGTAGTGCCTTATAAATAAAAGTTGACAATAATACACCCCTGTCTGGAGAATGGAGTTTTAATTGTGTTTATCATGGAGATCTGTAATTGCATGATTAGTAGTTGAAATGTTTTAGTTTAATTCAAGTTGTTCAATTGATCCACTGGGAAGCACTATAGCATTGTGTTTGGGAAGTATGTTCTTTAGTTGTTATGCAAGGTATACTACCGTTATTGGAGTCTCTGTCTGGCAGGACAACAAGCTGTGCTAGGATATATATCTATTGTTCTTTTATACCCTCTACAGTTATATATTGTGTAGCTATATGTTGAACTCTGAACTTCTGTGCTATTTATATACTTCTTTGTGGAAACAGAAATTTAAGTGGAACAGAAGTGATTCAATTGTTTTTTCACATGATCTCTAGTTAATTGAGACAGGGCGATATTTTTTCATTGTGCTGGTGGGTGCTTTGTGACATGCTCCATTTTCATCATTCGGGGGGCATGCCTTACATTCCCGGAGTCTTTTCCTGTACTGCCGGGTCAGCCTCAATGACAGGAGTCAGGCGCTGCATCCATCTCCTAGTCCAGGGGTGGCGAACCAGTCAGAGTCAAAGAGCCAAAAAATCTTGTTCGGTACGTCAAAGAGCCGGCATCAAGCCGAAGGCGCGTGTGCAAAAATGGGGTGTGACCTTGTGCTTGCCAGGCCACACCCCTGATATAAAATACAATGAAAATGCCAGATCCTCATAAAATACATTTTAAAGCCAGAATCAACATAAAATACATTGAAAAAGACACTTCCACATAAAATCATTTAATAATCCAGATCCACATAAAATATATTGAGAAAGCCATATTCACATAATACACTTCAGCTCCTCCATGTGTCGCTCCAGCCAGCACCCTGCTGTGTCACTCCAGCCAGCTCCACATTGTGTCTCTCCAGCCAGGATTCTCCTTTGTCACTCCAGCCAGCTCCCTATTGTGTCACTCCTGCCAGAACCCTCCTGTATCACTCCAGTCAGCTCCCCCGTTATGTCTCTCTTGCCAGGATCCTTCTGTGTCACTCCAGCCAACTCCCCCTCATATGTCACTACAGCCCAGTATCTGGCTCCCTCAGTTTTCAGTCGCCGTAGTGCACCAGTTTCCAGGATCTGTTGTGGTCTGGTGACTTTGAGTGTCGGGAGCCACATTTGGTTAAAGAAAGAGCCGCATGCAGCTCAAGAGCCACAGGTTGGCCATGGCTGTCCTAGTCACTGAGGAGGAGACAGCAATTTGGTGTCACTCTCTCTAAGCATAATCCCCGATAAGTGTCGGGTAATGGGGCTAATTGGATAGCCCCTGGCAAATGCATTAGCTTTGGTAATTCCTCGCAGCTAATTGGATACTGGCCGTACACATTTTACTTGAAGTATAACTATTATTTATGTACAGTATGGGCTGTATTCAATTATATACAGTAATTTAGCCCGACGGGGAAAGGGTGGGAGCCTCGGGCTTTATCGCCCAGGGGTATTCAGTTACAGGCTCTTTTACTTTCTCTGTAAATTATCCGCTACTACGTATTACCCCACACAATCCAGAATAAGTTCCCAGAGCTGTGGGTTAACAGCTTTGCGGCATATCGCGATTAGGGCAATTAACGCAGATTTCTGTTCAAGCCTCCCTCAAGCTTGAATAGAATCTGCATTAACTGCAGCCTGCGGGCTGTAATTGAATAGGCAATGCAGATCAATTAGCCTGCAGTAATTAACTGTGGCTCATTTTAATTTGGCCCTAAGTCTTGCTTAAATGGTCAGTGAGATTTACAAGTTTAGCTTAGGGACCGAGAAATGTAATGCTGCATATTTAGGGTAAACTGTGTTATTGGACTTTCCAGATGCTAAAATGTTGTTTTGATCTGTTGAATGCACTAGGACCAGCGTAATGTTTTGCTTCATAAAGGCAAGATATAGTATTTAAATATATAGATAACATACCTTCCAACTGTACCTTTTTAACAGGTACAGTACCTTTTTTTTATTATGGTCTGTACCGATTTTTGGCTCTCCAAACTTCCATTGAAAGTTTGGAAAGGAAAAGGGGCGTACCTGTGGCCAAGCCCCCTTTTCTAATTTGCACCGATTTTTATGTATAAAACGTTGGAGGGAATGAGATAAGATCAACAGTATAGCCTGGCATTTTTGTAGTACTTTGATTTACAAACTGCAATTCATGGTTGTGCATGCTAACTGACATTTCTGTCTTGTTCTCCTTTTTAAATAAAGTTATTCAAGTACTGTATTATTCAAATGAAGTATAGCACGTGATGATGAGTTGTCTTTGGATACTAACTGTTGCTTTGCCTTCTCCCCCCTCCTTCATTTTTTTCAGATGTATTGTCTCCTGCCTGTAGTGAAAGAATGCACAGTCCTATGAAAACCAGATGCAGTGATGAGAGGACTTGACTTTCTGAACCATCTGAAAAGTATTACTCTTGGACATAGGCAAAATATTACCATTCCTCTATGAGCTGGGTCTTTTAAGTGCTTACTTCTAAAATGGGGACAAATGCATGCAAAATATTAAACATGGTGCACCTGGAAATTGACATTTACTGGAACCATTGAATTCACCCTGCATTTCTCTTCCCTATCTTGTTTGGGATATGTCACTACTGGAATTCTGTTCTATTTTTTGCCCCAAGGCTTATTTGGTTTCAAATGTTGAAGTAACACAAGTTTGTGTGAGTGCTCAAATTCCCGTTCAGTAGCTACAATGGCTCAGACAAGTTTGCTGCAGGGAAAACCATTTTACTGCAGGGAATGGATCTTCCACAAGCTCCAGCACTGTTTGCAGGAAAAAACAAACTGCAGCGCCACTACGGCAACAAAACTGTCACTGGTGGCAAACTCTGGCAGCAATGGAGGTAGCACCGGCAAAGGAACATCATGGGGCTTACTGTTTGTTGGGGGCCCTGGAAGTGGAAAGACGGCTCTTTGTACAGAATTGTTATGGCCCAGTTCACCTGCAGGCTTACAAAGAGGCTTGCACATCCAGGTTTTGGCTTTCCATTTTTGCAGGGCACAAGACTCTGATACGCTATGTGTGGGAAACTTCATCAGGACACTGGTTGAACAGATTAGTCAAGGAGGGCTGATGCCAGGATATGAGGACACGTTAAATGACCCTTCAGTTCAAAAACTTTTACAGCCTGGAGAATGTGAACGAAATTCATCAGAGGCCTTTAAAAGGTATAGTGTTGTCATTCACATTGTCTAAAGAGGCAAAATATTTTGTTGTGTTTAAGGATGGGTACACACTGTAGCCATGGATTGGCCAACCCGCCAACAGACCGACTGATCGATATGGAAAGTACGCCGTGCAGTATGTACCCTGACTGACTGATATGCTTAGCCACGGGGACAGGTAATGATCTCATTGTCTGCAGTTCCTGCGGCTGGTATATGGGTCAGTCGTCTGGTTACCAGTACACACAGGCAGCTGTAATGATATGTCTGCATGATATATCGGCATTTGCTGTGTTGCACAGTCTACGTCAGGCATGTCCAAACTGCGGCCCTCCAGCTGTTGTGAAACTATGTATCCCAGCATGCCCTGACACAGTTTTGCTGTCAGAGAATGCTGAAGCTGTGTCAGGGCATGCTGGGATGTGTAGTTTCTCAACAGCTGGAGGGCCGCAGTTTGGACATGCCTGGTCTACGTGATATTTCTGTGAACACACCTGCCGATGGATTTAACTACTATATATTGTTTGTTAGCTGTACGAGCAATATATCAGATACCATGTACCCAGCCTAACTCTCGTGTCAATTTCATCAAAGTAAAAAAAAATCCTCTGGTTAATTTGTCTATAGTACTGCAATAGGCAACCTGATTTTGGGGCCAATTTAGGAGGTCTTCTAACCTAATCTCAATAATAAATGAGATCAATACATTTAAACAGTTGTGTGTACTTGGCTTATTTGTAAGCTTATATGTTATATATTCTCACTGATTAGGCCTTTTCAGAAATACTTCTGAATGTCACAAGATGTGTACTTATGTCTAGTGATCATTTGCTTAATTGATTACTTATTAGTGCCTTTTGTTGCTTGTAGGAAAATTGGTTCTCAGTGACTATGGTGATTCATGTCCTAGCACTCAATCTTACACAGATTTCAGCTTGTCCACTGATCTGCCTGAGGTACATTGCTTAATGGGGAAGATTCAGTTCTTCTGTGGGTGTCAGAACGTAATGGGTGCCCACCTGAGCTGTTAATTTCTCTATCGTCCTAGTGGATGCTGGGGTTCCTGAAAGGACCATGGGGGATAGCGGCTCCGCAGGAGACAGGGCACAAAAAGTAAAGCTTTTTCCGATCAGGTGGTGTGCACTGGCTCCTCCCCCTATGACCCTCCTCCAGACTCCAGTTAGATTTTTGTGCCCGGCCGAGAAGGGTGCAATCTAGGTGGCTCTCCTAAAGAGCTGCTTAGAGAAAGTTTAGCTAGGTTTTTTATTTTACAGTGATTCCTGCTGGCAACAGGATCACTGCAGCGAGGGACTGAGGGGAGAAGGAGTCAACTCACCTGCGTGCAGGATGGATTGGTTTCTTGGCTACTGGACATCAAGCTCCAGAGGGACGATCACAGGTACAGCCTGGATGGTCACCGGAGCCACGCCGCCGGCCCCCTTGCAGATGCTGAAATCAGAAGAGGTCCAGAATCGGCGGCTGAAGACTCCTGCAGTCTTCTAAAGGTAGCGCACAGCACTGCAGCTGTGCGCCATTTTCCTCTCAGCACACTTCACACGGCAGTCACTGAGGGTGCAGGGCGCTGGGAGGGGGGCGCCCTGGGAGGCAAATGAGTACCTATAAAGGCTAAAAATACCTCACATATAGCCCTAGAGGCTATATGGAGATATTTAACCCCTGCCTAATTTTTCTAAATAGCGGGAGACGAGCCCGCCGGAAAAGGGGCGGGGCCTATCTCCTCAGCACACGGCGCCATTTCCTCTCACAGCTCCGCTGGTCAGGACGGCTCCCAAGTCTCTCCCCTGCACTGCACTACAGAAACAGGGTAAAACAGAGAGGGGGGGGGCACATTTATGGCGATATTTTGATATAACAAAGCAGCTATAAGGGAGCACTTATTATAAGGCTATCCCTGATATATATATAGCGCTTTTGGTGTGTGCTGGCAAACTCTCCCTCTGTCTCCCCAAAGGGCTAGTGGGTCCTGTCTTCGTTAGGAGCATTCCCTGTGTGTCTGCTGTGTGTCGGTACGTGTGTGTCGACATGTATGAGGACGATATTGGTGTGGAGGCGGAACAATTGCCAAATATGAGGATGTCACCCCCTAGGGAGTCGACACCAGAATGGATGCCTTTATTTATGGAACTACGGGATAGTGTCAACACGCTAAAGCAGTCGTTTGACGACATGAGACGGCCGGACAATCAATTAGTGCCTGTCCAGGCGACTCAAACACCGTCAGGGGCTGTGAAACGCCCTTTGCCTCAGTCGGTCGACACAGACCCAGACACAGGCGATGACTCCAGTGGTGACGGTGACGAATCAACCGTATTTTCCAGTAGGGCCACACGTTATATGATTTTGGCAATGAAGGAGGCGTTACATTTAGCTGATACTACAGGTACCACTAAACAGGGTATTATGTGGGGTATGAAAAAACTACCTATAGTTTTTCCTGAATCAGAAGAACTAAATGACGTGTGTAATGAAGCGTGGGTTGCCCCTGATAAAAAGCTGATAATTTCAAAGAAATTATTGGCATTATACCCTTTCCCGCCAGAGGTTAGGGAGCGCTGGGAAACACCTCCTAGGGTGGACAAGGCGCTAACACGCTTATCTAAACAAGTGGCGTTACCCTCTCCTGAGACGGCCGCACTTAAAGATCCATCAGATAGGAGGATGGAAAATATCCAAAAAAGTATATACACTCATGCAGGTGTTATACTACGACCAGCTGTAGCGACTGCCTGGATGGGCAGTGCGGGGGTAGTTTGGTCAGAATCCCTGATTGAAAATATTGATACCCTGGACAGGGACAATATTTTACTGTCGTTAGAACAAATAAAGGATGCATTTCTTTATATGCGTGATGCACAGAGGGATATATGCACACTGGCATCACGGGTAAGTGCTATGTCCATTTCGGCCAGAAGAGCTTTATGGACGCGACAGTGGACAGGCGATGCGGATTCAAAACGGCATATGGAAGTTTTGCCGTATAAAGGGGAGGAGTTATTTGGAGTCGGTCTATCAGATTTGGTGGCCACGGCTACAGCCGGGAAATCCACCTTTCTACCTCAAGTCACTCCCCAACAGAAAAAGGCACCGACTTTTCAACCGCAGCCCTTTCGTTCCTTTAAAAATAAGAGAGCAAAGGGCTATTCATATCTGCCACGAGGCAAAGGTCGAGGGAAGAGACAGCAACACGCAGCTCCTTCCCAGGATCAGAAGCCCTCCCCGGCTTCTACAAAAGCCTCAGCATGACGCTGGGGCTTCTCAAGCGGACTCGGGGACGGTGGGGGGTCGTCTCAAAAATTACAGCGCGCAGTGGGCTCACTCGCAAGTAGATCCCTGGATCCTGCAGATAATATCTCAGGGATACAGGTTGGAATTAGAGACAGACCCACCTCGCCGTTTCCTGAAGTCTGCTTTACCAACGTCCCCCTCCGAAAGGGAGACGGTTTTGGAAGCCATTCACAAGCTGTACTCTCAGCAGGTGATAGTCAAGGTACCTCTTCTACAACAAGGGAAGGGGTATTATTCCACTCTTTTTGTGGTACCGAAGCCGGATGGCTCGGTAAGGCCTATTCTAAATCTGAAGTCCTTGAACCTGTACATAAAGAAGTTCAAGTTCAAAATGGAGTCACTCAGAGCAGTGATAGCGAACCTGGAAGAGGGGGACTTTATGGTATCCTTGGACATCAAGGATGCGTATCTCCACGTTCCAATTTACCCCTCACACCAGGGGTACCTCAGGTTCGTTGTACAAAACTGTCACTATCAGTTTCAGACGCTGCCGTTCGGATTGTCCACGGCACCTCGGATCTTTACAAAGGTAATGGCCGAGATGATGATTCTTCTTCGAAGAAAAGGCGTATTAATTATCCCATACTTGGACGATCTCCTAATAAGGGCGAGGTCCAGAGAACAGCTAGAGATGGGATTAGCACTGTCTCAAGAAGTGCTAAAACAGCACGGGTGGATTCTGAATATTCCAAAATCCCAGTTAATGCCGACAACTCGTCTGCTGTTCCTAGGGATGATTCTGGACACGGTTCAGAAAAAGGTTTTTCTCCCGGAGGAAAAAGCCAAGGAGTTATCCGAGCTTGTCAGGAACCTCCTAAAACCAGGAAAGGTGTCTGTACATCAATGCACAAGAGTCCTGGGAAAAATGGTGGCTTCTTACGAAGCAATTCAATTCGGCAGATTCCACGCAAGAATTTTCCAAAGGGATCTGTTGAACAAATGGTCAGGGTCGCATCTTCAGATGCACCTGCGGATAACCCTGTCTCCAAGGACAAGGGTGTCTCTTCTGTGGTGGTTGCAGAGTGCTCATCTATTGGAGGGCCGCAGATTCGGCATACAGGATTGGATCCTGGTGACCACGGACGCCAGCCTGAGAGGCTGGGGAGCAGTCACACAAGGAAGAAACTTCCAGGGAGTATGGACGAGCCTGGAAACGTCTCTTCACATAAACATTCTGGAACTAAGAGCAATATACAATGCTCTAAGCCAGGCAGAACCTCTGCTTCAGGGAAAACCGGTGTTGATCCAGTCGGACAACATCGCGGCAGTCGCCCATGTGAACAGACAGGGCGGCACAAGAAGCAGGAGTGCAATGGCAGAAGCTGCAAGGATTCTTCGCTGGGCAGAGAATCATGTGATAGCACTGCCAGCAGTGTTCATCCCGGGAGTGGACAACTGGGAAGCAGACTTCCTCAGCAGACACGATCTTCACCCGGGAGAGTGGGGACTTCATCCAGAAGTCTTCCACATGCTGGTAACCCGTTGGGAAAGACCAATGGTGGACATGATGGCGTCTCGCCTCAACAAAAAACTGGACAGGTATTGCGCCAGGTCAAGAGATCCGCAGGCAATAGCTGTGGACGCGCTGGTAACGCCTTGGGTGTACCAGTCGGTGTATGTGTTTCCTCCTCTGCCTCTCATACCAAAAGTATTGAGAATTATACGGCAAAGAGGCGTAAGAACGATACTAGTGGTTCCGGATTGGCCAAGAAGGACTTGGTACCCGGAACTTCAAGAGATGATCACGGAAGATCCGTGGCCTCTACCTCTAAGGAGGGACTTGCTTCAGCAGGGTCCCTGTCTGTTTCAAGACTTACCGCGGCTGCGTTTGACGGCATGGCGGTTGAACGCCGGATCCTAAAGGAAAAAGGCATGCCGGAAGAAGTCATTCCTACTTTGATTAAAGCAAGGAAGGAAGTAACCGTGCAACATTATCACCGAATTTGGCGAAAATATGTTGCGTGGTGCGAAGATCGGAGTGCTCCGACGGAGGAATTTCAACTGGGTCGATTCCTACATTTCCTGCAATCAGGATTGTCAATGGGTCTCAAATTGGGATCTATTAAGGTTCAAATTTCGGCCCTGTCGATTTTCTTTCAAAAAGAATTGGCTTCAGTCCCTGAAGTCCAGACCTTTGTTAAGGGAGTGCTGCATATACAGCCTCCTGTGGTGCCTCCAGTGGCACCGTGGGATCTCAATGTGGTTTTGGATTTCCTAAAATCTCATTGGTTTGAACCACTAAAAAAGGTGGATTTGAAATATCTCACATGGAAAGTGACCATGCTTCTAGCCCTGGCTTCTGCCAGGAGAGTGTCAGAATTGGCAGCTTTATCTTACAAAAGCCCATATCTGATTTTCCATTCGGACAGGGCAGAACTGCGGACTCGTCCGCATTTTCTCCCTAAGGTGGTGTCAGCATTTCATCTGAACCAGCCTATTGTAGTGCCTGCGGCTACAAGTGACTTGGAGGACTCCAAGTTACTGGACGTTGTCAGAGCATTAAAAATATATATTGCAAGGACAGCTGGAGTCAGAAAATCTGACTCGTTGTTTATATTGTATGCACCCAACAAGATGGGTGCTCCGGCGTCTAAGCAGACGATTGCTCGTTGGATCTGTAGCACAATCCAACTTGCACATTCTGTGGCAGGCCTGCCACAGCCTAAATCTGTAAAGGCCCACTCCACAAGGAAGGTGGGCTCATCTTGGGCGGCTGCCCGAGGGGTCTCGGCATTACAACTTTGCCGAGCAGCTACGTGGTCAGGGGAGAACACGTTTGTAAAATTTTACAAATTTGATACTCTGGCTAAGGAGGACCTGGAGTTCTCTCATTCGGTGCTGCAGAGTCATCCGCACTCTCCCGCCCGTTTGGGAGCTTTGGTATAATCCCCATGGTCCTTTCAGGAACCCCAGCATCCACTAGGACGATAGAGAAAATAAGATTTTACTTACCGATAAATCTATTTCTCGGAGTCCGTAGTGGATGCTGGGCGCCCATCCCAAGTGCGGATTATCTGCATAAATTGTACATAGTTATTGTTAACTAATTCGGGTTATTGTTGAAGGAAGCCATCTTTCAGAGGCTCCGCTGTTATCATACTGTTAACTGGGTTCAGATCACAAGTTATACGGTGTGATTGGTGTGGCTGGTATGAGTCTTACCCGGGATTCAAAATCCTCCCTTATTGTGTACGCTCGTCCGGGCACAGTACCTAACTGGAGTCTGGAGGAGGGTCATAGGGGGAGGAGCCAGTGCACACCACCTGATCGGAAAAAGCTTTACTTTTTGTGCCCTGTCTCCTGCGGAGCCGCTATCCCCCATGGTCCTTTCAGGAACCCCAGCATCCACTACGGACTCCGAGAAATAGATTTATCGGTAAGTAAAATCTTATTTTCCCCTCCCCTTCCCCCCCCTTCCCCTCCTGTTTGGGGGCGCATGCCCCGTGTGCGCACCCATTTGTGTTGCAAAGCGGCTAAACCCATCTAAAGTCCAGGGTAGGACCTCAAACACACCCAAAAATTAGGCTACCAATTGCGCTATTTAACTTCCGCTCCTATTATGTTAAAGTGTTTGATACAATACAAACCACAGGCTTTCCTTTGGTGTCTCCCTTGCAGGTTCTTCCTTCTTCCTGTTCCATGTGGCGCCTTCAGGTTAACCCCTACCCCTTTTTCCCCTCCCCCTCCAGCTCTTGTCTCTTACTACTTGTTCCCCCGTATATGCTATCAGAAGGTTTAGTATGCAGAAGATACCAAACTTTAGATCTCTTCACGTGAACTCTGCTCCGATGAACTTGCTTGCATCACGTAATATCTCAACTGCTTCCTTCCTCGTTATCACTCTCTTTGGCCAAATCTGAGTATTTGGGGGTCTATTCAGAGTTGCACGCAAGTTTGTTTTGTGGACAGATCTTGCAAGTATTTTTTTTTTTTTTTTTAGATCTGCGCATGCTCTGTAGTTGAGCACATGCACATACAGGTGATTCTGTATTGTACGTATATTCTTGGCATCTCCACTTGCGGCTTCATGTGCGTAACTAGAAGCCAATAGGGCGTCTGCACAGTGAGGGCTTGCAGACGGATGTGTGGACTATGCTGAGTCATGTGTGTGCAGAGGTCTACTTCATTTCAGACTGATCTCTTTCACTCTGTAGAAGTGCATGCTGATAATGATAGTAATTTGTACGGATAGGGCTCATAGATGCTTGCATATGGGCAAATACCCGCATTTAGGTGGTCATACAGATCTGAACGCAGCCATGCATCTGTACGCAGCGGCTGCATTCGGGTGGTTTGTGAACTGTCCGCAGTGCGCGTATGCGACCACACAACCGCACGTCAGGGGGGAAAGGGGAGGGGGCGGCGGAGCATAATTTTTCAGGCTAGGCAGGCCAGGAGCGTTTTCGGGGCGGCTGCATGACTTCACATGCAGCCGATCCGATTTAAAAAAATGGCCGTGGACTGCCTGACAGCGCAGCCAGGCTGTGCTGCCAGGGGTCAACCTTAATTCGATGATTGCGGATGCCTCGGGAGGCGGTGCCACACATGATGGGTGGCTTTGCCCTGTGCTGGGAGGCCCCCAGCACGTGAGGAGATGGATGCAGATCTTGCTGTGTAAGCAGCAATCTGCGTCCATCTCTGATTTGGGTCCTTAGATTGCACGAGGTGCAATGTAATTGTTGGCGACTTCTGTACACCTCTGAATCAGCCCCTTTGTATTCCATCCTTCTGTTTTAACTTTCATTTTTATTCAGTTATGAACAATCCCAACTTTGTTAAACATGTATGTTGCCTCGATCTCAAATATTTCCTACTTTCCTCTCCCCTTCATAATGACTCTCTTGCAATGCTAATACTCCTTTTTTCTCATCTTGATTTTTTGGATCTTCCTTGTACTTTGTTTTCTGTTGAACCAACTTTTCTGTACCTATTGGGCCCATAATGGGAGGAACACTGGGATCCCCAGTAGTCTGTCCTATTTTAGTATTTTGTAAAAATGTCTGATTTCCGATGTGTTAAATTTATCAATAATAATATGTAATTTATATAATGTAATTAGCAAAGTGAAACTAATGTTGTTAGTTGATTCATAGACATTATCTGGGTTGCATGTGGAAAAGGGTAAAGTGTAATACACTAACCAACTCTATCCATTTTGAAAGAACAGTAGCTTTGCTCTGCCAGTCATTGTGCCTGTTCCCTAGCAGGCAGAGGTGGGCATTATGTGACCTCTAAGCCAGAGTACTTGTCCTCTTCAGCCATTTTCTTTTCTCTGGTGTACCAAAGTGAACACCAGTGTATTTTATACGCGGCAGGGTAGCTTATGATTAATTGAATAGTTCTGTATTGTCTTAGTTGTTTGCAAACATCTTGCTGGTGCTCTGCTTTTATAATGAAGAATAATGCCTCTCTGTTAATGTCATTTCTGTCCCACATTTTTCACCAAAAATAGGCTAATTCCTTGCAAACGCTCTCAAGGGACCCAGGATTTTCCATCTCTTGGGTCCCACAATCATTGCAGTAGCCCAGGTCCACATTGCAGACCTTCATCCAGCTCAGGACTCCGTTCTCGCCCTCCCTGTAACCAGCTGAGGAGAGATACCAGAGTGGTATTAATACCTTCTATTGCGTGTATTGGCAGAACCAGCGCTCTTGGTTCTGTTCCCTGCACGATGGAGGGGAACTCACAAAACGGTCTAATAACACCATCCCTATGTGGCACTTGCCCAGTCTGCTGACTTCTGGGGCTCATTGTGTGCCCATTCCTCCAGTATCGGAGCTCTTCCGCATGGCATATGTCCACTCAGCTACTTGTTCCAAGGTCAGCCATAAGTCTCATTAATGGACTACCACACAGATTGCAATTCAAGACACCTGGCCACATTATAGTATAGCAGCAGAAGCTCGGGGTACAGGATGTCTCTGCACAGTGTGCATTACTGATGGATGGCATTGTTCATCTTGTGTGCTGTAGACAGTCTTCAGTTACCCAGCACGTAGTTTCTCCCTGTTTCAATACAGGTTGAGTATCCCTTATCCAAATATTCCGAAATACGGAATATTCCGAAATACAGACTTTTTTGAGTGAGAGTGAGATAGTGAACCTTTGTTTTTTGATGGCTCAATGTACACAAACTTTGTTTAATACACAAAGTTATTAAAAATATTGTATTAAATGACCTTCAGGCTGTGTGTATAAGGTGTATATGAAACATAAATGAATTGTGTGAATGTAGACACACTTTGTTTAATGCACAAAGTTATAAAAAATATTAGCTAAAATGACCTTCAGGCTGTGTATATAAGGTGTATATGAAACATAAATGCATTCTGTGCTTAGATTTAGGTCCCATAACCATGATATCTCATTATGATATGCAATTATTCCAAAATACGGAAAAATCCGATATCCAAAATACCTCTGGTCCCAAGCATTTTGGATAAGGGATACTCAACCTGTATCAAGGATGGCCTGAAATTTCATCTGTTCTAAAAGATGCAATCCCTAAGCCTCCAGCTTTATTTAGTGCTGCGGCCAGAGTACAGAGCTACAAGAAGGTGGTCATGTCCTGGCTGAGCTCTGGTGTACTCACTTTGTACACTGAGGTATCAACCGGGACACAGTCAAGGCAGTCAACTACTAGGTTTCTTTCCCTTCAGGCCCAGTTATCATTGTCTCCTTTCAATTCAAGGCAAGAGCCGTCATTGCTGTCTGCAACTTGCATCACCCAGCAAAGCTACTTCTCCATTCCATCAAGGCCTTTGCTACATACACCAACTTGAACACAAGATCAATGCTCCATACTAGTAGGGCACTTGTTCCTTTTGTGGCACATGCCCTATGCAGGCCTCTACACCGTCCTGACCCACACATCTTCTGACAAACTGTCTGTTTTGTTTTTCTGTTGGTGTTTCTTCTACAAATTGCTCATGCATGCACTGTTACTTCTGATGGCCACCTCACCCTCCCCTTGGTCTGCTATCCCACTGACTCATATTGTCTCTTTACACCCTCCCTTTAGAATATAAGCTCATATGGTCAGGATGCTATACATTTGTCTCGTCAGTCCAGTGTAAATTTTTCTCACGTGTCACTGTCTTGTTCTATTTTAAATGGCTCTGTATGCATTTTACTCAAGCTTCACCCTTTTATTTTGTTCTGCATAACTGTTACAGTATGTTGCATTCTCCTAACCCTCTTTTCCACTGTCACTGTCTACCCCATCTGTGTCACCTCTGTCTGCCCTTTCCCTTTAGAATGTAATCTCTCACGACCAGGGCCCTCTTCCCTCATGTGCCTTTCCTTCTCTTACTTAAATCATCTTCTGCTCCATACTCCATTCGATGGCACCAAATTCCTTGGTTTTCTCCCACCCTAAGGGCTAAAACACACTACCCGGCTTTTGCCGGCCGGGAAAAAGCCGGACGGCTTTTTCCCGTGCCGGCATTGTAGTTAACAGTGTGAGGGCTAGGGTCCCTTCACACTGCACGGCCCCGGCCCGGCTGCCGGGTTGCAGCCGGGTCTCGCCACTGGAACCGTGTGTGAACAGTGAACAGTGTGTGTGAACGGGAGCTTTCACACACAACGGTTTTTTTCCAAGCCGTGTCTGATGCTGCGCATGCGCACAGCATTACACACGGCTCAAAGCCGTTCTGTGTGCGAGACTCTGCCGGTTTCTCCCGGATGGCAAAAAGCCGGACAAAGTTTGTCCGGCTTTTTGCCATCCGGGAGAAACCGGCCAGTGTGTTACAGCCCTTATACTTATTGCAGTGCTGTCTGCTGATGCAGCTATGTTTATACACTCTGTACTTGTCCTATATTGTCCTGAACTGTAATGGTGCATACACACGGTGAGATTCGGGCTAACCCCGCTTCACACTGTGCGATAGGGACTAGGTTGGTATTGCAAGCACATAATGACTGTGCTTCCGATACCGACTATGGGGGTAATTCCAAGTTGATCGCAGGAGCATTTTTGATAGCAACTGGGCAAAACCATGTGCACTGCAGGGGAGGCAGATATAACGTGCAGAGAGAGTTAGATTTGGGTGGGTTATTTTATTTCTGTGCAGGGTAAATACTGGCTGCTTTATTTTTACACTGCAAATTAGATTGCAGATTGAACACACCACACCCAAATCTAACTCTCTGCAAATGTTATATCTGCCTCCCCTGCAGTGCACATGGTTTTGCCCAGTTGCTATCAAAAATCCTGCTGCGATCAACTTGGAATTACCCCTTATGTACGATTTTGGCTAAGTGTCAATTTTGACTATCTTTTCTACGAGATAGTCAAAATTGACTTGCCTGCACAGTCTATCTAGGCATGTGATACCGACCGCACGGGACGGCGCATCGGCATCGTAAGGTGACTTTCACCTTGCGATCTGCACTAACTTTCCTTACGATTTTGACTATATAGTCGAAATCATAAGGAAAAATCTCACCGTGTGTACACACCTTAAGTTACTGTTTTCTTATTCTGCTCATATCTTTATGTACTATGTAACTGGGCGCTGTGGGTCCCTTGTGGCGCTTTACAAATAAAGGATAATGTCTGTCATCCATGTCTTGGGCTGAATTCTTCTGTCTGGTATGTAGGTTGGTTGAAAATGCATCCACTCACTTTTATTCGGCCAACTTATAATTGTCACTTTGTTGTTTTGTAGTCTTATATGCTCCTTTAACCAACTGTGATGTTGCTGAATGTTTTGATCTCTGCTTTGTACTTGCGCTATGGTTAAGTTGTAGGCTGTAGAAATGCGCTTGATTCTGTTATTTTTAGGTTTACTACTTGTGCAGGCACTTCATGGTGCCTTGTAAATAATAAAAGGGTAAGTATTCTCTGGGGGGAAAAACACAATGACATTAGGAACACTGGTCATAGGGCCACACAATCACCTGAGGTACACTGGTCATAGGGCCACTCAATGACCTGAGGTACATTGGTCATAGGGCCTAGTTCAGAGTCCTTAGTTAAGGCCAGTAAATTTGCATCAGAAGATGCAGTCACTGGCCTCTAAACTTGCAGAAAACGTGGGATGACGCGCCCATGTTTTCTGGAATACTGCCTGTGGCCATCTTCTTCCTGCCCCAAAATGGCTGAAGCCTGTTAATCAGGCTGCGTCTTAGGGGGCACTAATCCCTCTTTGCGACCGCAGTTTTCTCGCTGTGCGTGCACACTATGGCTCAGATACATGTGCAGTAAGAGAACATTGACTGATTTTCGTACAATACACTCTTTGTGACCGCATCTGAATTAGGCCCATAGTGTACTATCCAGGAGTGGATGAGTACCAGTTGGCTGCGACTTAACCCAGATAAAACAGAGGTCCTTATGATAGGACTGCAAAATCAAAGGACAAGACTGCAGCATGGACAACCAACCGGACTTACACTTGGGGATTCAGAATTACAAACCACTGATCATGTGCGGAATCTTGGCGTTGTCCTGGATGGTGGCTTGACACTTAAACATCAGATATCAGCCACAAACAAATCCTAATACTTTCATCTGTGGAACATAGCCAGAATCAAACACTTAATTCCCTCAGATGATCTGCCAAAAGTCATACATGCATTTGTATCATCTCGATTAGACTACTGTAATGCCCTCTACCTTGGTCTCCCAGCAAAAGAATTGCACTGCTTACACAAAACACAGCTGCCAGGCTGTTAACCAACCAGCCCCGTTCTAGCCACATAACACCCATCCTCTACTCCCTTCACTAGTTGCCTGTAAAATGGCGAATCATCTTCAAGATTGGCTTACTGAGTTTCAAAGCACACAGTGTTGTCAATTCTTGCACCATTTTCTTGTATTTTTTTAAAATATTTTGTGCACCGGAAACAGATCCTTTTTCTTCTTTCTCTTTTTCTCTGAGTTTCAAAACACTACATAACCAGGGCCCAAGGTACCTGAAGCAGCTTCTGACCCCATACTGCCCCATTCGGTTACTGCGATCTGTAGATGAAGGACTTTTAGCAGTACCTAGAATCTCCCATAATTCATCGGGGGGGTCAAGCTTTTAGTCATGCGCTCCCACTCTATGGAACTCACTTCCCCGCACAGTTCAAGAGGCCCCAACTATAGAATCCTTCAAAAACAGACAAGACTTTCCTGTTTACTCAAGCATTTCCATAATGTCCCTTTAATATCTACATGCTCTCTGTATTTTATGAAAAGCTTTTCTGTACTTCATATTATGTTCATGCTATCTGTTTAGCACCTTGAGTCCTATTGGAGAAAGAGCGCTATATAAATAAAATTATAATTATTTTTATTGTTATTACTATGTAGTTAGGATTAGTGTTTTATAGCAAAGGAATTGGTATAAAGTTGCATATTAAGCATATCAATGGATGGCATGTATCAGACTTTACTTTTTAACGTAGATTGTGTACATTTTTCAATTTTGCTATTTTTTCCTTAATTACCGTATATACTCGAGTATAAGCCGACTTTTTCAGCACATTTTTCTATGCTGGAAAAGCCTCCTCGGCTTATACTCGAGTCAGCTCACGGCTGCAGCAGACGCCGTGGGCTGTGTGGGCGTCCGCTGCAGCCGGCTCCAGGGACAGACATTAGAGGTCATTATTGACCTCTAGTGTCTGTGCGGCGCTGCTATGGAAGAGACGTCATGACGTCTCTCCCATAGAGAGGAGCGGGCGGGCGGCCAGACGGACGGACAGACAGAGCAGCTGCAGCAGCAGAAAAAGCGGTCGGGAAGCAGGAGCGGGGCAGTGGTAAGTATTGTTTTTATTATTTTGTGTGTGTGTTTGTAAGCGGCGACGGGGGCACAGCAAGAGGGGGCACAACTACTGGGGGCAAAGAAAGAGGGGGCACAACTACTGGGGCACAACTACTGGGGGCAAAGAAAGAGGGGGCACAACTACTGGGGGCAAAGAAAGGGGGGCAAAGCAACAGGGGGGCATGTTTTTATCTGGCACTGTGGGGGGATATCTGTCACTGGGGGTATATGTGGCACTGGGGGCACAGCCCTAGCAACAAGCATAACACCCTGGCAACAAGCATAACACCTACCACATGAAACCCCTGGCAACGAGCATGACACACTGAGCATGAAAACCCCTGGCACCGTGCATTTCCCACCCTAGGCTTATACTCGAGTCAATAATTTTTCCCAGTTTTTTTGTGGTAAAATTAGGTGCCTCGGCTTATATTCGGGTCGACTTATACTCTAGTATATACAGGTATGTGTTCTAGTTTGTTTAAACTAGGAACTTTGTAAAACAATGGAAAACACTAATACGAAGTACGTGGCATGCTAAATGGAGTTATCTGGAGTGTTTTGAGGATAGGTTTGCACACTAGTAAAGTAGTTTTGACACTCATACAAACATGAGGAGACTATACAAACCTCATACAGATAGGGCCCTGGTTTAACTGAACCTGTAACTCCTGCTGTGGCAATCCTAATTACTGTGTCACTAAGGTGCACTTTAGTTTTTAAAGGGCCGGTCTGATGGCAATTCTAGATGGACTGATGGTATAGAAGGGGCATAAGATTTGGCGTAAGGCCTATGTCTTTTTCACTGTGTGCTAAATGCACTGCTTTGTGGTCGGCTTTGTAAAAATACCCATCCCTCCATTTTAATTACGACACTCAATGTTACTCTGGCCACCCTCACCATTCGTATAATTATTAATTGTTAATAAAGATAGTTCACTTCACTATTATACTGCGTCCTGCTATAAGTAGCTAGTATAATGTGAGAGGCTAAGAAATGTCCCTTCTCCTTACTATACAGTGATAGTACATTTACTGCACAGTACATAAACATTCCCCATAGTACACACCACGGCACGCTTGAATTGCAGTTAGTTGAGCAGCATCAGCTGACACTGTGCATACTTATATGCATACAGACTGCTACACGTGTATTTCATGTGTCAGAGGCGCCAATTGCTTCCATGCAGCTGCAATATGTCCCTATTATTGTCTGTATGGAGAGAGCATGCAATGTGTATTGGTGGTGGGAGGCTCTTGGGAAGCACAATATAGATGCTACGAAACAGGATATGCTCCAGGGGGATCCAGTCAGAATACAGACGCCGAAATGCCAACACTGTTAGAAATGCCGACACCAGCATCCCGATTAGAGACATCATCCTGGGGGAAGGGGAGGGGGTTTTATGGGTATTGGCTTTTGACTGCGGGGAGTGAGGGTTAGGGGGCCAGTGGGGAGGGAGGTAGGTATACTTACCTTCCCATATTGGGATGCCAATATGGCTGCGGTAGGTTCTTGCAGACTGTGTGAGCAGTTCTCCGAGTGTGGCCTTGGTGCAGTCACATATCTGTTGCAGTACCTCATTTTAATTTCTATGGTGCTGCTCTTTGTGAAATTTACTAATTACAGTTGTGCTCATAAGTTTACATACCCTAGCAGAATTTGATTTTCTGGCCATTTGTCAGAGACTATGAATGATAACTCACAAACTTTTTTCACTCATGGTTAGTGGTAGGGTGAAGCCATTTATTGTCAAACAACTGTGTTTACTCTTTTTAAATCATAATGACAACAGGAACTACCCAAATGACCCTGATCAAAAGTTTATATACCCTGGAGATTTTGGCCTGATAACATGCACACAAGTTGACACAAACAGGTTTGAATGGCTACTAAAGGTAACCATCCTCACCTGTGATTTTTTTGCTTGTAATCAGTGTGTGTGTATAAAAGGTCAGTGAGTTTCTGGACTCCTGAAAGACCCTTGCATCTTTCATCCAGTGCTGCACTGACGTGTCTGGATTCTGAGTCATGGGGAAAGCAAAGGAATTGTCAAAGGATCTGCGGGAAAAGGAAATTGAACTGTATAAAACAGGAAAGGGATATAAAAAGATATCCAAGCAATTGAGAATGCCAATCAGCAGTGTTCAAACTCTAATCAAGAAGTGGAAAATGAGGGATTCTGTGGAAACCAAATCACGGTCAGGTAGACCAACAAAAATTTCAGCCACAACTGCCAGGAAAATTGTTCGGATGCAAAGAAAAATCCACAAATAACTTCAGCTGAAATACAGCACTCTCTGAAAAAAAAGTGGTGTGGTTGTTTCAAGATGCACAATAAGGAGGCATTTGAAGAAAAATGGGCTGCATGGTCGAGTTGCCAGAAGAAAGCCATTACTACGCAAATGCCACAAAGCATCCCGCTTACAATACTCCAGACGGCACAGAGACGAGCCTCAAAACTTCTGGAACAAAGTCAATTGGAGTGATGAGACCAAAATTTAACTTTTTGGCCACAACCATAAACTTTACATTTGGAGAGGAGTCAACAAGGCCTATGATGAAAGGTACACCATTCCTACTGTGAAACACGGAGGTGTATCGATGATGTTTTGGGGATGTGTGAGCTACAAAGGCACTAGAAACTTGGTCAAAATTGATGGCAAGATGAATGCAGCATGTTATCAGAAAATACTGGAGGAAAATTTGCAATCATCAGCCCGGAAGCTGTGCATGGGACGTACTTGGACATTCCAACATGACAATGATCCAAAACACAAGGCCAAGTCGACCTGTCATTGGCTACAGCAGAATAAAGTGAAGGTTCTGGAGTGGCCATCTCAGTCTCCTGACCTCAATATCATTGAGCCACTCTGGGGAGATCTCAAACGTGCAGTTCATGCAAGACAGCCCAAGAATTTACAGGAACTGGAGGCTTTTTCCAAGAAGAATGGGCAGCTTTATCATCTGAGAAAATAAAGAGCCTGATCCACAACTACCACAAAAGACTTCAAGCTGTCATTGATGTTAAAGGGGGCAATACACGGTATTAAGAACTGGGGTATGTAAACTTTTGATCAGGGTCATTTGGGTACTTTCTCTTGTCATTATGATTTAAAAAGAGTAAACACAGTTGTTTGACAATAAATGGCTTCACCCAACCACTAACCATGAGTGAAAGAAAAGTTTGTGAGTTATCATTCATATTCTCTAAGAAAATCACAAATTCTGCTAGGGCATGTAAACTTATGAGCACAACTGTATATGCTGCGGAGCTCAGCCCTGGTAGAGAGATCGGTAGGATCTGTCCACTGCAATGGACCACTTGCATATGCATGTGGCGATAATCTTGCATGCACAGTAGCAAGGTCTGTCCCTGAAGCAGGAAATAAAGTGATTGTATTAGCTAACTGAGCTGTCCCGGGATGTTTTTTTAATTTTTTTATTATTATTATTATTATTATTATTATTATTATTATTATTATACATTTCAGCGATACATAATACATTCTTGCTGTAAGAAATTATAAATATCAGGTGGAAAGCCCAGTAATTGTTTATGGTAATTTCATAACTCCAAGTACTACCCCCATCCCTGCTAGATTGCTTCCTCATTGTATTGTGATATTTTCTGGGCCTACTTATGGGGTGTGGTATGGAAGGTCGACAGTAACTAGGTCGACAATGTCTAGGTCGACCACTATTGGTCGACAGTAACTAGGTCGACAGGGTCTTTAGGGCGACATGTTCTTGGTCGACAGGTCACAAGGTCGACATGAGTTTATGTTATTTTGGTGTCGTTTTCTTCGTAGAGTGACCGGGAACCCCAATTAGTGCACCACGTCCCCTCGCATGGCTCACTTCGCTCGCCATGCTTCGGGCATGGTGCCTTCGCTCCGCTACCGCTTCGCACGGCACAGATTACCGTTCCAATCGTAGTCCACGTGGATCGTTAAGTATGAAAAGGTTCAAAAAAAGAAAAAAATTGTGAAAAACTCATGTCGACCTAGAACATGTCAACCTAAAGACCCTGTTGACCTAGTTACTGTCGACCAATAGTAGTCGACCTAGTTACTGTCGACTTAGAGACCGGATCCCCTACTTATGTGCATGACATTTTTGAATCCCCTTTCCCAGGTAATCCTGATTTACAGAACCGTTTCAAGTATTATGCAAATAATTTATTTTTTGTGAATTATAAGTCTATTCCTCCTGTCTTAAGTAAATATATTTCAAATATATTCCAACATGCAGCCAAAAGAGAGCCTTGGGTACCGTGAGAATGACCATGTCAATTTAAATAAAAATAAATAAATAAAAAAGTTTGTCGTCCTTGAGGACTGAATAAACCTGAACATATGGGGTATATTTACTAAAGGTCGATATTGATCGATCTTAATCGATGTTGGGCTTCCAGGGTTAAAACACACATCTACTAATGGATTGATTAATTTTTATATTTTTAGATGTTAGTAAATGGTGTTTTATCCCTGGAAGCCCAACATTGATTGATATCGATCAAAATCTACCGTGAGTAAAGATACACCCTGGTGTGGTTAAGGGGCCATCAATATTACATACTGACCAAGCCAAAAATATGAGTCAGATATTAGGTTAAGATTCCAAAACTTTTTACATTTTCATTGTTTCAAATCTTTCCCCAGCTACTCCTTAAATGGACCACTTTTTCCCAGCAGGCTTTGGACAGGGCTTTTTGCACACCTTTATATGGCGAGAGTGGTTTATTATTTATTTTTCCCTGTGTTATTTATTTATTTATTTATTTATTGGCACAGAAAGCATGCGCACAACAGTTTTCGGTTTGCTGGTTATTTTCTGAAAAGTGTTTCCAATTTAAGCACAGCAGTCAATATGGCAGTGCCCCTTAATCTCTGAAAGGAAGATTCATTGCCCTTGCATTGAAAGCAAAGAGATAAAGTTCAGTGGGGTAATTAGGAGTGTGTAATGAATCCCTGCTCTGTGCAGTGTGATGTGACTCTCCCTAGGGAAAATGCAGCCATGTCAGTTGCTGTAACAAGTGTCTGCGCTGTTGTGTGCTCATGGCTGGGGGGCTGCGTGGCCGGCTCTAAATGATAACTAAAGCTCCAGAATAAGTTTTGCTTGCTCCTACATGTTGTGACCTGTAGTCCTATAGCGACCCTTTATCAAAGAACATGATAATATAAACCACATTAGCGCACTATGCCTGACCAGCATAAATGCTAACACCATAAAATAGCATGTACTGTATATTTATAATACTTTCAAATATAAAATCTGCCTCACATTTATTATTGCCTCTGTTCATTTTAATTTGTTTCTACAGGAATATCTTTAGGATAATGGGTGTTATGAAGTCATCCCCAGCCATTTTATTTTCATGTCATTGCTGGGGGATTGTAAAATACTTACCACATTTTCCAATGTATGTTGGAGAAATGACACAACCCTTCCCATATATTCTCCCCATCCCAGTACAAATGGCTTCCTTTAGAGATCTAACACATGATTAATGTCAGGCAAATTATTCTGTCATATAATTGGAACGGATGCTGGTCATACATTCTGCAATGTCATTAACGATTTTGGGCAGTTGGAGAAATATTGGAGCGCAAGTGCCCTGAAAAATCACAACGACCGATTAACTCATTCAGTATCATTATTGTGTATTTTAGCAAATGTGCTTGACAATGGGGGTAATAGTTGATCGCAGCAACAAATTTGTTAGTAGTTGGGCAAAACCATGTGCACTGCAGGTGGGGCAGATATAACATGTGCAGAGAGATGTAGATTTGGGTGGGTTGTATTGTTTCTGTGCAGGGTAAATACTGGCTGCTTTATTTTCACACTGCAATTTAGATTTCAGTTTGAACACACCCCACCCAAATCTAACTCTCTCTGCACATGTTATATCTGCCCCCCCTGCAGTGCACATGGTTTTGACCAACTGCTAACAAATTTGTTGCTGAATTACCCCCAATGACTGCTATTGGTCTTGTATGTAGTCATGTTTCAGCAACATGAACAGGTTCCTGTGATCTGGCTTTTCATTTATACCCCTTTGACACCGCCGATGCCGGATCAGACCCGGGAATTGGAAACGGGTCCTTCCCGGGTGGGATCCAGCATTGGCCACTGCTGCAGGCTCCCCTACCCGGCAATATATATGCCATAGCAGCAGCTTGCGGAGGTGGCACTGGGAGATGAGATAATCTCCGCTCCGCCTCTCCCTGCTGTAGTAAACGGGTCCCGGGACGCATCGACCCGGGAGCCCGTTTACACAGCCACTGATCCAGTATTCAACGCGGGTATAACACTGCTTTGTTCCCGGGTTGAATTGCCGGGTCAGACGACCCGGGATTTCGGCTATGCCCCTTTCACACCGCACGCTGACCCGTATTGCCGGGTCGATACCGGGTTATTTGTGCGGTGTGAAAGGGGTATAAGGGGCCCAGTGGTTGCATCTTTCCTACTTTGACTCTCAAATGAGTGGCAAACCAGATAATTCTGTTTCTCACTCAAAAGGGAGAATTCTATTGAATATGATGTTGAATAGCTCCGGGAATGAGTGCCCAGAGCTCTTCTGTAAACCCGCAACTAGATGATTTCTGCTTGCACCCTCCTGACTTGCGAGAAAAAAATCTGGCTTGACTAGTGTGGCACTTAAGTTGTAAATGGTGTGACTAAATCCTATAGATTGTAAGCTTGTGAGCAGGGCCCTCCTTCCTTTATGACTGTTTGTTACTACCCAGTTTTGTTATATCATTGTTATTTCCAATTGTAAAGCGCAACGGTATTTACATCGACAAGATGTATTAACATTGTGTCTGCCGAAACGGGGGAGGGAAAACTCACCCCTCCGGCAATGCCCCCTGAGCACACAGCTCATCAGCTTAGTGCTGATGAACTGTGTATCTCTTCCCGGCCGGCTTCTCTGTGCATGTGTGGGATCTCGCTACTCATGTGAAACCCCCTGCGCAGTCCGAAGCCAGCACTTGCCACAGCCAGGGACAGTTCTGCCCCTGCCGGTAAGATAGGGAATCGCCACCTGCAGCTGTCTTAATCGACAGCTGCACGTAACAGAGTGGTCAGCACTGCTGACCTTTCAAACCTTGCCCGCGCATATGGTCGTGTTTATAGACAGCAGCGCTGATATGGACGGGGGCGGTCATGTACCACATACTGGTATTTTCATACATGGGGGAGAAGCGGTATAGTGCACATAACGTGTGCTGATACTGCTTCTTCCCATAACGATATGTATGTGCTCCCAAACAACTGTTGAATTGTGACAATTGTTTGGGCATAGTGAAAGTCCCATTTAGACTGGATTATTAGACACCCAAACCACTTAACCCCCCCTCCCCAATAGTGTCTTCTTGCGGTGCAGATATTTCAGTAGTATTTGTTGTGATGAGCAATTTTGCCTGCATGTATTACTTCATGTTCTAGGCAATTTTTCATGATCCAGCCATTATCTCTAGATGTAAATGGAATAATGTATAGATAGATATTATTCAAATATTCTTATTACTGTTTTATTATGTAGTGCGTAGCTGTATGTGAATGGGAAATGTACATTTTTTATGAAGTGACTTTTGAAAATGGAAGAACATGATTGAAAATAAAAGGAACTCTAAATGGCAATTAGCATTTTAAAAGTACATTTAGAGCTCTTTAATGCGCATAAAACACACACAAAAAAACACCCGTTATTTTTTTGTCAGGAGCCAATTAATTTACCACTATATATTTGGATGTGAGAGGAAACCCACACAGAGCATGGAGAATATATACAAACTCCACACCGGGCCATTGTGGGAATAGAACCCATGACCTCTGTGCTGTGAGGCAGAAATGGTAACAATGTGCGTTAACTCTCACACACTAGAAGCATATTTATAAAGTATGGATTTTTTATGCAAGTGGCCCTTAGTCATAACCTGGTATTAATCTATGTATGTACAATGGCCCGACCACAGAAGACTAGCCATACACAGCTGGAACATTTCTTGTACATTAATAGGACTTGATGTATTTGATCTTCTTTTCCAGAGACCATACAATCTACCAAAGCACTGCTTTATATCTTGTAATAGCTTCATTTGTGGGTACACTACAAACATACCATTCTCTGGGGGGAATTCAGATCTTAACGCGCCCCCTCTTTGAAGTCTTAAGTGACAGGAAATAGAGGGGTGATAGTCAAATGGCCCCTGTTATCGCCCCTATTGTGCCCAGTACACTCTGGTTTAGGCTTGCAAGGCACCTAAACCCGACTAAACTAATGGGCGCGATCGTGTGGTTCTCTTTACGTGCATTTCAGAGCTGAAATGAACTTGTCGTGCCCATCAATATTGCCAGAGGGCGCAATCGTAGCCGGGGGGGGGGGGGGGGAAGGTTGGAGAGCACATTTGAATCCAGCCTTCTGTGTTTGGCTACTAAACATAAATATTTGCATGTGAGACTCAAAATTATTAAACAAAGTTCTGCTTTATTTTTAATTTTGTATTACTTACATGCAGTATAATAGATCATGCCGCTATAACACTTCCTGCTTCGCCTCATTACTGTTCATACATTGCTCCCTCATATTGGCGGGCTATCTGTTGGATAGCAGCACTAATATGGACAGGGGCGCATAGCACCCCTGTCACTGAGCCGGCACCGCCACTGTTGTACATGGGTGAGAAGCGGTATAGAGCACATAACGTGCGCTGATACGGCTTCTCCCTCATAACGACACATACTACATTTACCCCTATGTCCCATAACCCCCCTGTTAACAGTAATTATGTGATAATCCTTTTTCTCTAAAGGGAGGGTACATACGTAGCGATGTGTGCTGAGTGATCTATCACAGAACACTCAGCACACAGCGCGATGTGTGCTGAGTGAGGGGGTGGGGTGGGGGAGACGCTCACTTCCAGCGATGAAGTAAGCGGTCAAGCTAAATTGTGCCTGCATGCAGGCACAATCTAGAACCGGGAATAGCGACGTGGGGCATACACGCGGAGAAATGTGGACTTCATTTCTAAGCATAGAATTTAAGCACACATCGCTATGTGTGCATGCCCCTTAACATGTTAATGTTTTATCTTTTAAAATCTGTGGGCCCTCACAGTATAAGGTGTTTTCATTTTCTACAGATTTATATAAATTGAGTAAAAAAGGCACATTTGATAAAAATTTAGATAATATAGATTGGGAGGACAATGCCCCAACAATTTATGGTGTTAAGGTGTGTACACACGGTGAGATTTTTTCTTCCGATTCTGACTATATAGTCAGAATCGGAAGAAAAGTTAGTGCAGATCGCAAGGTGACAATCACCTTGCGATCCCGATTCGATGCCGATGCGCGGTCCCGCGCGGTCGGCATCGAAAGAAAAGATAGACTGTGCAGGCAAGTAAATTTTGACTATCTCTATAGAAGAGATAGTCAAAATTGACACTTAGCCAAAATCGCACAGAGCCAGTATCGCAAGCACACTCATTATGTGCTTGCGATACTGACTATGTGCCGACCCGGCCCCTGTCGCATAGTGAGAATCGGCATAGCCCGAATCTCACCATGTGTACACACCCTTAGAGCTGAACATCTTTTCTCTTACGTCCTAGAGGATGCTGGGGACTCCGTAAGGACCATGGGGTATAGACTGGCTCCGCAGGAGACATGGGCAATTTAAGACCTTTTAATGGGTGTGAACTGGCTCCTCCCTCTATGCCCCTCCTCCAGACCTCAGTTAGACCTGTGCCCAGAGGAGACTGGTCGCACACTAGGTGAGCTCTATTGAGTTTCTCTGTAAAAAGACTTTGTTAGATTTTTTATTTTCAGGGAGCACTGCTGGCAACAGGCTCCCTGCTTCATGGGACTGAGGAGAGAGAAGCAGACCTACTTTACTGATAGGCTCTGCTACTTAGGCTACTGGACACCATTAGCTCCAGAGGGTCGGAACACTTGGTACGCCTAGCTGTTCGTCTCAGAGCCGCGCCGCCGTCCTCCTCAGAGCTGGAAGATAGAAGCAGGGTGAGTATGAGAAGCAAGAAGACTTCAAAGGCGGCAGAAGACTTCAGATCTTCGTGATGTACCGCGCAGTGGTCGCGCTGCGTGCCACTGCACCCACACACACACACACACGAGGCACAGCAAGGGTACATGGCACAGGGGGGGGGGGGGGGCAATAATTACCTCATAAAAGTTCACTGGCACGCATAGATACTGCATGGGAAGTATATAACTGACCCCCGCCAGTATAAAAATTAGCGGGACCGAAGCGTGCCATCGAGGGGGCGGAGCTTAGTCCCTCAGCTCTAACACCGCTTGCTGCAGAGACGCTGCTCCCGGACTCCCTTCACCGCTGTATACAAGTAGCAGGGTGCAAAACAGGGGGGGGGGGGCACATTAATTTAGTGCTAGTGTGATACAGAAAGCGCTTACAGGTCTGGGACATTATTAATATTTCAGACCGCAGTGGCGCTGGGTGTGAGCTGGCATACTCTCGCTCTGTCTCTCTAAAGGACCTTATTGTGGGTCTGTCCCCTATATCCCAGTGTGTGTGGGGGTGTCAGTACGTGTGTGTCGAGATGTCTGAGGCGGAAGGCTCTTCCAGAGAGGATGCGGAGTAGAATGTAATAGTGACTCAGTCGGCACCGCCGACTGCTGATTGGGTAGACATGTGGAATGTTTTGAATGCAAGTGTGGCTTTGTTACATAAAAGGTTGGACAAATCTGAGTCCCAGAACCAAGCATGGAGACAATCCATGGATATTAATGTGTCACAGAACCCATCAGGGTCCCAGAAACGTCCCTTTACCCAGATAGCAGACACTGATACCGACACGGATTCCGACTCCAGTGTCGACTATGATGACGCTCGGTTACACCCAAGGGTGGCCAAGAGTATTCAGTACATGATTATTGCAATAAAAGATGTATTACATATCAGAGAGGACCCTTCTGTCCCTGACACACGGGTCTGTATGTTTAAGGGGAAGAAACCTGAGGTAACATTTTCCCCCATCCCATGAGCTGAACGCTCTATTGAAAAAGCTTGGGAAACTCCAGACAAAAGACTGCAGATTCCTAAGAGAATTGTTATGGCGTATCCTTTCCCCTCACAGGACAGGTTACGGTGGGAATCGTCACCCACGGTAGATAAGGCTTTGACGCGTTTATCCAAAAAGGTGGCCCTACCGTCTCCGGACACGGCGACACTAAAGGATCCTGCGGATCGCAGGCAGGAAACTACCTTGAAATCGATTTATACGACTACGGGAACCCTGCTCAGACCGTCGGTAGCGTCGGCATAGGTGAGTAGCGCGATTGCAGGATGGGCAGATGACTTGTCATCTGACATGGACACCCTCGACAGGGAGAGTGTATTGTTGACATTGGGTCACATCAAGGACGCAGCGTTATACCTAAGGGAGGCTGCGAGAGATATTGGCCTCTTGAGATCGAGGGCCAATGCCATGGGAATTTCAGCTAGGAGGGCGTTGTGGACCCGTCAATGGACTGGTGATGCTGACTCCAAGAGACTTATGGAGGCCTTGCCTTACAAGGGTGAACTTTTGTTTGGGACCTGCCTCGCGGACCTGGTTTCCACAGCTACCGCGGGTAAGTCTTCTTTTTTGCCTTTTGTTCCCCCACAGCAAAAGAAAATGCCTCCATACCAGATGCAGTCCTTTCGGTCTCATAAATTCAGAAAGGGACGTGGATCATCCTTCCTCGCCAGAGGCAAGGGTAGAGTGAAAAGAACACCAGCTGCGGTTAGTTCCCAGGAGCAGAAGTCCTCTCCGGCCTCTACCAAATCCACCGCATGACGCTGGGGCTCCGCTGGGGGCGCGTTTTCAGCTCTTCAGCCAAGTCTGGATTCATTCGAACTTGGATCCTTGGGTGCTAGAAATTGTAACCCAAGGATACAGACTGGAGTTTGAAGACGTGCCTCCACACCGATTTTTCAAATCGGCCTTACCAGCTTCTCTCCCAGAGAGAGAAATAGTTTCAGCTGCGATACAAAAGCTGTGTCAACAGCAAGTGATTATCACGGTTCCCCTGTTGCAACAGGGAAAGGGGTTTTATTCAACTCTATTTGTGGTCCCGAAGCCAGACGGCTCGGTTAGACCAATTCTGAACCTAAAATCCCTAAACCTGTATTTGAAAAGATTCAAGTTCAAGATGGAATCTCTCCGGGCAGTGATTTCCAGTCTGGATGGGGGGGGATTTTAAGGTGTCACTAGACATAAAGGATGCATACCTTCATGTCCCCATATATCCTCCTCATCAGGCGTTCCTGAGATTCGCTGTGCAGGATTGTCATTACCAATTTCAGAGGTTGCCGTTTGGGCTTTCCACGGCCCCGAGGATTTTTACCAAGGTAATGGCGGAAATGATGGTGCTCCTGCGCAAGCAAGGTGTCACAATTATCCCGTACTTGGACGATCTCCTGATAAAGGCGAGATCAAGAGACCAGTTACTGGAAAGCGTGGCACTCTCTCTGAGGGTACTAAAACACGGCTGGCTATTAAATTTGCCAAAATCGCAGTTGATGCCGACAACTCGACTGTCGTTTTTGGGCATGATTCTGGACACGGAACGGCAGAGGGTTTTTCTCCCATTGGAAAAAGCTCTGGAACTCCAGAACATGGTCAGGGATCTGCTGAAACCAAAAAGAGTGTTGATTCATCAATGCACTCGAGTGTTGGGAAAGATGGTGGCGGCCTACGAGGCCATTCCGTTCCATGCAAGAACTTTTCAGTGGGACCTACTGGACAAATGGTCAGGGTCCCATCTCCAAATGCATCGGATGATAAGCCTGTCCCCCAGGGCCAGGATATCTCTCCTGTGGTGGCTCCACAGTGCTCACCTCCTAGAGGGTTGCAGGTTCGGAATCCAGGATTGGTTTCTGGTAACCACGGACGCGAGCCTCCGAGGCTGGGGAGCGGTCACACAAGGAAAAACATTTCAGGGAATATGGTTAAGCCAGGTGGCTTGTCTGCACATAAATGTGCTGGAATTGAGGGCCGTATACAACGGCCTGAGACAGGGGGAGAATCTTCTTCGCAACCAACCTGTACTGATCCAGTCAGACAACATCACAGCAGTGGCACATGTAAACCGCCAGGGCGGAACAAGAAGCAGAGCAGCGATGGCGGAGGCCACCAGGATTCTTCGCTGGGCGGAAAATCATGTAAGCGCTCTGTCAGCTGTTTTCATCCCGGGATTGGACAACTGGGAAGCAGACTTCCTCAGCAGACACGATCTCCATCCAGGAGAGTGGGGGCTTCATCAAGAGGTCTTTGCAGAAGTGACAAACGGTTGGGGTCTCCCTCAAATAGACATGATGGCGTCACGCCTCAACAAAAAGCTTCGGACGTATTGTTCCAGGTCGAGGGACCCTCAAGCAATAGCAGTAGACGCACTAGTGACACCGTGGGTGTATCAGTCGGTCTATGTGTTCCCTCCACTTCCACTCATCCCAAAGATATTGCGGATCATAAGAAGAACAAGAGTTCAAACGATACTCATTGTTCCAGACTGGCCTCGAAGGGCCTGGTATCCAGATCTTCAGGAAATGCTCACAGAAGATCCTTGGCCTCTTCCTCTAAGAGAGGACCTGTTACAACAGGGGCCGTGTGTGTTCCAAGACTTACCGCGGTTACGTTTGACGGCATGGCGGTTGAACACCAAAACCTAGCTAGGTAAGGTATTCCAGGGGAGGTCATCCCTACTCTGCTTAAAGCTAGGAAGGACGTAACGGCGAAGCATTATCACCGTATCTGGAGGAAGTATGTGTCTTGGTGTGAATCCAAGAATGCTCCTACGAAGGTTTTTCAGCTGGGTCGTTTTCTCCATTTTCTACAGGCGGGGCTGGATATGGGCCTAAAGTTAGGCTCCATTAAGGTGCAGATTTCGGCCTTATCAATATTTTTTCAGAAGGAATTGGCCTCTCTTCTAGTAGTGCAGACTTTTGTGAAGGGAGTACTGCACATCCAACCTCCTTTTGTATCCCCAGTGGCACCGTGGGACCTTAATGTGGTGTTACAGTTCCTTAAATCACATTGGTTTGAACCACTTCAAACTGTTGAGTTAAAATTTCTCACTTGGAAAGTGGTCATGTTATTGGCCTTGGCATCTGCAAGGAGGGTGTCAGAATTGGCGGCCTTGTCTTACAAGAGCCCCTATATGATTTTCCATATGGAAAGAGCGGAATTGAGAACTCGTCCACAATTTCTACCTAAGGTGGTTTCGTCGTTTCACATGAACCAACCTATTGTAGTGCCGGTGGCTACGGATGTCTTGGAGGATTCCAAGTACCTTGATGTAGTCAGGGCTTTAAAAATCTATGTAGCCAGAACGGCTCGTATTGGGAAAACGGAGGCTCTGTTTATCCTATATGCAGCCAACAAGGTTGGCGCTCCTGCTTCCAAGCAGACTATCGCACGCTGGATCTGTAACACGATTCAGCAGGCTCATTCTACGGCTGGATTGCCATTACCAAAATCGGTAAAGGCCCATTCCACTAGGAAGGTGGGCTCTTCTTGGACGGCTGCCCGAGGCGTCTCTGCGTTACAGCTTTGACGAGCAGCTACTTGGTCGGGTTCAAACACTTTTGCAAAATTCGATAAGTTTGATACCCTGGCTGATGAGGACCTCTCTTTTGCTCAATCGGTGCTGCAGAGTCATTCGCACTCTCCCGCCCGGTCTGGAGCTTTGGTATAAACCCCATAGTCCTTACGGAGTCCCCAGCATCCTCTAGGACGTAAGAGAAAATAAGATTTTAAACCTACCGGTAAATCTTTTTCTCCTAGTCCGTAGAGGATGCTGGTTGCCCGTCCCAGTGCGGAATAAATCTGCAGTACTTGTACATAGTTATTGATAAGGCTACACAAGGGTTGTGTTGCAGTTCAGATCAACCTGTTGCTGATCATCTTTGTTCATACTGTTGACTGGTTTAGTTATATCCCAGGTTGTACGGTGTGTTGTGGTGTGAGCTGGTTTGTATCTCACCCTTAATTAACAAAATCCTTTCCTCGAAATGTCCGTCTCCTCTGGGCACAGTTCCTATAACTGAGGTCTGGAGGAGGGGCATAGAGGGAGGAGCCAGTTCACGCCCATTAAAATGTCTTAAAGTGCCCATGTCTCCTGTGGAGCCCGTCTATACCCCATGGTCCTTACGGAGTCCCCAGCATCCTCTACGGACTAGGAGAAAAAGATTTACCGGTAGGTTTCAAATCTTATTTTTTGTGCAACTTTTTTCATTATAATGCGTCTTATTCGCAAAACAAACCAGAATAGGCAGAAAAGCACAGTTTAACACTAATATTCCTGTGTGGTGTTCGTAGAAAATATTGTAATGTAGCATTGCGCATGCAGATACAGCTGCAGATGCACACAGAATATAGGCATGACGGCTGCGTGGCGTATTGAGGCAAGATATGAGGACACATCTGTGTATATTGGCCATTTATTATTCTTGTTATGTATAGTTCTTCTGTTCTCTTTTCATTCTTTACATGGTTTTAATTCCTCTACAGTATCCTAACTGCAATTTACAGATAATCTTGACAACAGGATAGAGGCTAAATAACACACAAGAATATTAGTGTTAAATTGTGCTATTATGGTTGGTGAGGTTTATTCATTTAGAGTTGCTATCCCATCTAAAAAAAACAACAAAAAACAAAAAAAACTTCCTGGCTATTGGTGGAGTACACATATGGGCAGATTCAGTTAATTATCAGCTCCTGTTGGAGTGGCTGCATGCACTTCTGGAGTAATACTGTATTTACTAACAGTTTCTTATATAGCGCAGCAAATTCCGTTGCGCTTTACAATTGGAAATAATGATATAACAAAACTGGGTAATAACAAACAGTCATAGAGGTAGGAAGGCCCTGCTCGCAAGCTTACTATCTGTAGGTACAGTAAAACATGATTTTTGTGCTCACTTCTATGGGGCATAAGCTAAATTCCAAATATTACTTTAGCATCCTGTAGACTTGTAGAGTGTCATTGTAACTAACTCAATCTTGAGTAGCCATTAATCTACAATTTTCTAAATATCCTACAATTACGACACCAACCACAGTCACAACATATGATGTAGAGAGGTTTTACTACGCCCCTCATGCACACTACTAGCAGAATCCCTGTTCCACCTTTTCCATTTCTCAGACTGTGAGTCATAGTCAGTCGGTCGTAAAACTCAAACGATCAAGTTACTCTCACCTCCATTTTTTTGCCATACCATTTGCCCCCATCAGTGCAGTTTGGGGAGTGAAAATTCAGAAATAGCAGCAGATTCAATTAGCCACGTTATAGGGAGATTTTTACTGCGGGTTATGTTATAGTGCACTTTGAACTATTTACAGAAGGTGTGCTCCCCCGACCTTCGCTATTCAGTCAGGAAATGCTTATTAGGGATGTCTTTCTGTAAGTCTGCATTGTTTTACACGTAATAAGTGAGGAAAAGTAGGGAAATCACCCTGAACTCCCCCAAAAAGTTACCAATAAGATGGCAGAATGATGTTAGTGACATTAAGCAAAGTATTTGGGGCCCAAGTGTTATTCAGCAAATTAAAGCCTCTAATAAATTTGGGATACATTAAAATTCATATTCGATTTTTTTATTTTTTTTTAAATGAAATTTTAAGCCACTTTAATAAAAAAAAAAAAGTAAAGTTTAATTACTTGTATCACTCTGCTGCAATATCAAGTCTCATCTATACAACACCCCCACATACATGTCCCACATCATTTAACTGCCTTTTTGTTGAAAATCACCTCTGAAATACATGTGGCCGATTCAGTTGTTTTGGGCGTCTGAAAATCCCATCTAAACAATTGTCACAATTCAGTTGTGTTTGGGCGCTCATGCACATCACGCATGTCACTACGAAACAGAACAGTTAAGCCGCCTAAAACGGCTAAACCCGTCTAAACTCCCTGGTTTAGGCGTTCAAAGTGCAGAGTTTCCACACACACATTTTCTCGTACCTCAGGAAGCTGCAAGAAAAAATGTTAGGATGAAACAATTGAATTGGCCCTAAGTCTTGATCAGATTTGACTATTTAAAAACTTCTAAGGTGGAACTCAATTAGCTGTGGGACTTACCATGAGCTTGTAATTTGCCGAAAAACACGGGTACTTTCTCTGTGAAAGGGTCAACCCGGGATGAAATTTCCAGGACTTCGACACAGGAATTTACCAGGGTTGGAGACCCGGGAATTTCAACCCGGGTTGACTCTTTCACACAGACTAAATATCCGTTTTGATCCGCAAATTACCGGGTAGAAATTCTTGACCCGGTAAATTTGCTTCTCTGTGTGAAAGGGGGTTGGGGGTCAGGCAGAGACCGGCAAAACTACTCGGCACTGAAATGCCGGGTAGTTGACGGGATTTCTGTCTGAAAAGGGTATATGTGACCAATATCCGTTATTAACATTTGTTTGTTTAAAATGTGCTATTACAGTGGTTCTCAATTTTTTTTGAATCGCGGCTCCCTAGAGCAGGCATTCCCAACCACGGTCCTCAAGGCACACTAACAGTGCAGGATTTAGTGATATCCAGGCTTCAGCACAGGTGACTTAATTAATAGCTCAGTTATTTTTATTTCTCTGACGTCCTAGTGGATGCTGGGAACTCCGTAAGGACCATGGGGAATAGACGGGCTCCGCAGGAGACTGGGCACTCTAAAAGAAAGATTAGGTACTATCTGGTGTGCACTGGCTCCTCCCTCTATGCCCCTCCTCCAGACCTCAGTTAGAATCTGTGCCCGGCCAGAGCTGAGTGCTCCTAGTGGGCTCTCCTGAGCTTGCTAGAAAGAAAGTATTTGTTAGGTTTTTTATTTTCAGTGAGATCTGCTGGCAACAGACTCACTGCTACGTGGGACTGAGGGGAGAGAAGCAAACCTACCTGCGTGCAGCTAGCTTGTGCTTCTTAGGCTACTGGACACCATTAGCTCCAGAGGGTTCGAACACAGGGCCTGACCTCGATCGTCCGTTCCCGGAGCCGCGCCGCCGTCCCCCTTGCAGAGCCAGAAGACAGAAGAGGAGATGAAATCAGCGGCAGAAGACTCCGGCCTTCATTAAGGTAGCGCACAGCACTGCAGCTGTGCGCCATTGCTCCCACTGCACACCACACACTCCGGTCACTGTAGGGTGCAGGGCGCTGGGGGGGGGGGCGCCCTGGGCAGCAATAAGAATACCTTTTGGCAATATATACACATAATACAGTCTGGAAAACTGTATATGTGTAAAAAAAAACCGCCATTAAGCTATACAAAACGCGGGAGAAGCCCGCCGCTGAGGGGGCGGGGCCTTCTTCCTTAGCACACCAGCGCCATTTTTTCTTCACAGCTCCGCTGGAAGGACGCTCCCCAGGCTCTCCCCTGCAGTATCCTGTACAAGAAGGGTAAAAAAGAGAGGGGGGGCACATAAATTTAGGCTCAAATAGGATGATAAGCAGCTATTGGGAAAAATCACTCATTATAGTGTAAATCCCTGTGTTATATAGCGCTGTGGTGTGTGCTGGCATACTCTCTCTCTCTCTGTCTCCCCAAAGGACTTTGTGGGGTCCTGTCCTCAGTCAGAGCATTCCCTGTGTGTGTGCGGTGTGTCGGTATGGCTGTGTCGACATGTTTGATGAGGGTTACGTGGAGGCGGAGCAAGGGCAGATAAGTGTGGTGTCGCCCCCGACGGGGCCGACACCGGATTGGATGGATATGTGGAAGGTCTTAACAGACAGTGTCAACTCCTTACATAAAAGGTTCGATAACGCAGCAGCCTTGGGACAGCCGGGATCTCAGCCCGCGCCTGCCCAGCCGTCTCAGAGGCCATCAGGGGCTCATAAACGCCCGCTAGCTCAAATGGTAGACACAGATGTCGACACGGAGTCTGACTCCAGTGTAGATGAGGATGAGACAAATGCACAGTCTACAAAAGCCATCCGATGCATGATTACTGCAATGAAAAATGTATTGCACATTTCTGATGTTAACCCGGTTACTACCAAGAAGGGTATTATGTTTGGGGAGAAAAAGCAGCCAGTGACTTTTCCCCCATCTGATGAATTAAATGATTTGTGTGAGGAAGCGTGGAGTTCCCCCGATAAGAAACTAGTGATTTCTAAGAGGTTACTGATGGCGTACTCTTTCCCGCCAACGGACAGGTTACGTTGGGAAACATCCCCTAGGGTGGACAAGGCGCTCACACGCTTATCAAAAAAGGTGGCACTGCCGTCTCAGGATACGGCCGCCCTAAAGGAGCCTGCGGATAGAAAGCAGGAAGCTATCCTGAAGTCTGTGTATACACACTCAGGTACTATACTGAGACCTGCTATTGCTTCAGCATGGATGTGTAGTGCTGCAGCCGCATGGTCTGATTCCCTGTCAGACAACATTGATTCCCTCGACAGGGATACTATTTTGCTAACCATAGAACATATAAAAGACGTCGTCTTATATATGCGGGATGCACAGAGGGACATTTGCCTGCTGGCATCTAGAATTAATGCAATGTCCATTTCTGCCAGGTGAGTATTATGGACTCGGCAGTGGACAGGTGATGCTGATTCTAAAAAGACACATGGAGGTTTTGCCTTATAAGGGTGAGGAATTGTTTGGGGACTGTCTCTCGGACCTCGTATCCACGGCAACAGCCGGGAAATCAACTTTTTTACCTCAGGTTCCCTCACAGCCTAAGAAAGCACCGTATTATCATGTACAGTCCTTTCGGCCTCAGAAAGGCAAGCGGATTAGAGGCGCATCCTTTCTGCCCAGAGGCAGGGGTAGAGGAAAGAAGCTGCACCAGGCAGCCAGTTCCCAGGAACAAAAATCCTCCCCCGCTTCCTCTAAGTCCACCGCATGACGCTGGGGCTCCACAGGCAGAGCCGGGTGCGGTGGGGGCACGTCTCCGAAACTTCAGCAACCAGTGGGTTCGCTCACAAGTGGATCTCTGGGCTGTACAAATTGTATCTCATGGATACAAGCTGGAGTTCGAGGCGACTCCCCCTCGCCGTTACCTCAAATCAGCCTTGCCAGCTGCTCCCAGGGAAAGGGAGGTAGTACTGGCGGCAATTCACAAGCTGTACCTCCAGCAGGTTCCCCTCCTTCAACAGGGACGGGGTTACTATTCCACAATGTTTGTGGTACCGAAACCAGACGGTTCGGTGAGACCCATTCTGAATTTAAAATCCTTGAACACTTATATAAGGAAGTTCAAGTTCAAAATGGAATCGCTGAGGGCGGTTATTGCAAGCCTGGAAGAGGGGGATTTTATGGTGTCGCTGGACATCAAAGATGCTTACTTGCATGTCCCCATTTACCCACCTCACCAGGAGTACCTCAGGTTTGTGGTACAGGATTGTCATTACCAATTCCAGACGTTGCCGTTTGGTCTGTCCACGGCACCGAGAGTATTTACCAAGGTAATGGCCGAAATGATGATACTCCTTCGGAAGAAGGGAGTTATAATTATCCCGTACTTGGACGATCTCCTTATAAAGGCGAGGTCCAGAAAACAGTTGTTAGTCAGCGTAGCACTCTCTCGGGAAGTGTTGCAACAGCACGGCTGGATTCTGAATATCCCAAAGTCGCAGCTGATTCCTGCGACGCGTCTGCTTTTCCTGGGCATGATTCTGGACACAGAACAGAAGAAGGTGTTTCTCCCGGTGGAGAAGGCCCAGGAATTGTCCTCTCTGGTCAGGGACCTCCTGAAACCAAAACAGGTGTCGGTGCATCACTGCACGCGAGTCCTGGGAAAGATTGTGGCTTCTTACGAAGCAATTCCCTTCGGCAGGTTCCATGCAAGGATCTTTCAGTGGGATGTTAGACAAATGGTCCGGATCACATCTTCAGATGCATCGGTTGATCACCCTGTCCCCAAGGGCCAGGGTGTCTCTGCTGTGGTGGCTGCAGAGTGCTCATCTTCTCGAGGGCCGCAGATTCGGCATACAGGACTGGGTCCTGGTGACCACGGATGCAAGCCTCCGAGGATGAGGGGCAGTCACTCAGGGAAGGAACTTCCAAGGACAGTGGTCAAGTCAGGATACTTCACTACACATAAATATACTGGAACTAAGAGCCATTTACAACGCCCTGAGTCAAGCAGAGCCCCTGCTTCAAAACCAACCAGTGCTGATTCAATCAGACAACATCACGGCGGTCGCCCATGTAAACCGCCAGGGCGGCACAAGAAGCAGGATGGCGATGGCAGAAGCCACAAGGATTCTCCGATGGGCGGAGAATCACGTGCTAGCACTGTCAGCAGTGTTCATTCCGGGAGTGGACAACTGGGAAGCAGATTTCCTCAGCAGGCACGACCTCCACCCGGGAGAGTGGGGACTTCATCCAGAAGTCTTCACGCAGATTGTAAACCGTTGGGAACGGCCACAGGTGGACATGATGGCGTCCCGCCTCAACAAAAAGCTAAAAAAATATTGCGCCAGGTCAAGGGACCCTCAGGCGATAGCTGTGGACGCACTAGTGACACCGTGGGTGTACCAGTCGGTTTATGTGTTTCCTCCTCTTCCTCTCATACCCAAGGTACTGAGGATAGTAAGAAAGAGAGGAGTAAGAACTATACTCATCGTTCCGGATTGGCCAAGAAGAACTTGGTACCCAGAACTACAAGAAATGATCTCAGAGGACCCATGGCCTCTGCCTCTCAGACAGGACCTGTTACAGCAGGGGCCCTGTCTGTTCCAAGACTTACCGCGGCTGCGTTTGACGGCATGGCGGTTGAACGCCGGATCCTAATGGAAAAGGGCATTCCAGATGAAGTGATTCCTATGCTGATAAAAGCTAGGAAGGATGTGACCGCAAATCATTATCACCGCATATGGCGGAAATATGTTGCCTGGTGTGAGGCCAGGAAGGCCCCGACAGAGGAATTCCAGCTGGGGCGACTTCTGCACTTCCTACAGTCAGGTGTGACTATGGGCCTAAAATTGGGGTCCATAAAGGTCCAGATTTCGGCCCTATCTATTTTCTTTCAAAAAGAACTGGCTTCACTGCCTGAAGTTCAGACGTTTGTTAAGGGAGTGCTGCATATTCAGCCCCCTTTTGTGCCTCCAGTGGCACCTTGGGATCTTAACGTTGTGTTGGATTTCCTGAAATCCCACTGGTTTGAGCCACTTAAGACCGTGGAGCTAAAATATCTCACGTGGAAAATGGTCATGCTATTGGCCTTAGCTTCGGCTAGGCGTGTGTCAGAATTGGCGGCTTTGTCATGTAAAAGCCCTTATCTGATCTTCCATATGGACAGGGCAGAATTGAGGACTCGTCCCCAATTTCTCCCTAAGGTGGTATCAGCGTTTCATTTGAACCAACCTATTGTGGTGCCTGCGGCTACTCGGGACTTGGAGGACTCCAAGTTACTGGATGTAGTCAGGGCTTTGAAAATCTATGTAGCCAGGACGGCTGGAGTCAGGAAAACTGACTCGCTGTTTATCCTGCATGCATCCAACAAGCTGGGTGCTCCTGCTTCAAAGCAAACTATTGCGCGCTGGATCTGTAACACGATTCAGCAAGCTCATTCTGCGGCATGGTTACCGCATCCTAAATCTGTAAAAGCCCATTCCACAAGGAAGGTGGGCTCTTCTTGGGCGGCTGCCCGAGGGGTCTCGGCTTTATAGCTTTGACGAGCTGCTACTTGGTCGGGTTCAAACACATTTGCTAAGTTCTACAAGTTTGATACCCTGGCTGAGGAGGACCTTGCCTTTGCTCATTCGGTGCTGCAGAGTCATCCGCACTCTCCCGCCTGTTTGGGAGCTTTGGTATAATCCCCATGGTCCTTACGGAGTTCCCAGCATCCACTAGGACGTCAGAGAAAATAAGAATCTACTCACCGGTAATTCTATTTCTCGTAGTCCGTAGTGGATACTGGGCGCCCGTCCCAAGTGCGGACTCTCTGCAATACATGTATATAGTTATTGCTTAACTAAAGGGTTATTGTTATGAGCCATCTGTTACTGAGGCTCAGTTGTTGTTCATACTGTTAACTGGGTATGGTTATCACAAGTTGTACGGTGTGGTTGGTATGAGTCTTACCCTGGATTCCAAATCCTTTCCTTGTTGTGTCAGCTCTTCCGGGCACAGTTTCCTTAACTGAGGTCTGGAGGAGGGGCATAGAGGGAGGAGCCAGTGCACACCAGATAGTACCTAATCTTTCTTTTAGAGTGCCCAGTCTCCTGCGGAGCCCGTCTATTCCCCATGGTCCTTACGGAGTTCCCAGCATCCACTACGGACTACGAGAAATAGAATTACCGGTGAGTAAATTCTTATTTTAACCATCTGTGCTGAAGCCTGGATATCACTAAAACCTGCACTGTTGGTGTGCCTTGAGGACCGTAGTTGGGAATGCCTGCCCTAGAGTATCAGTATTTTTTTCACGGCACCCGTAGGCCACAAGTTTCTTACTGAGAATTTGTAAAAAATGAAGTAAATTGTGTCTATACAGTATGTCATCCTTAGGGTCAGTTATTTGATGAGGGTCAGGACTTGCTTCTTTTTGTCCACATATTTTATGATTAGCATTCACCCGCACTGGTTTTGCCTATTACATTGACCAGAAATAATTTTATATGGGGCGTGGACAAAGTGTCCTGAGGCACCCCAGTGTGCCACTGCACATGGTTTGAGAAGCAGTGTGCCTGAAAAATATATTGTTATCATAGTAAAGTAGTGCTTTGTAGGAATTTATTTACAGATATATTTAGAAATAATGAAAAAAATGCATAACCATGGTGTTATGTTTTTATACCAGACTAACCGTTAAACATTTTTTTTGTCTTGAAATAGTGCGGCATTAGCTATCTTTTTTTTAATTTAGACTGAAATAAATTTGAAGTCTAACTGTCATTATATATTAGCCCACATAGACTGTGCATTTGTCTTTGTATTTTAAGGTCATATGGTTTGTTGCTGTTTTGTCTGGAACGTATTTAAGATTAGAACTCTGATTATTCTATTATGTAGTGATAACTATAAGAGATGCTCGTTTCCAGTCTCCATGATGCTCTCCCAAATTTGAAAGCTCAGCATGAAAACAAGGCTCCTTTCAAATATACAGAACAGTTTTCGCTGCTTTGTGCATCTCAATGTGGTTTAGTATTGATGTATACATAATAACCGGTGTAATATATTTAGCAATAAAAAGAATGGCTTTGCGAAGTGGGTGCCTTGGATGACTTTAAATAAAATAAAGAATATGCATGCATTTCCTTTAGCTAAATATATAATGCTGCTGTGTCCAAGGCTTTAAATTCCCACTAGTATCTCTAGGATTGTAAAAATATCTCGAAATGTATTGCCCCCCCATACACTTGTGCGATGCCCTGCAACGCGACATTGCGAGGCATCGCACCGGCAGTTCAGGTGCGATGAAATCACAACTGAACTGCCAAAGTGATTACCATGCGATCATGCGATAGATCGCATGGTAATCACGTGATGGGCACGTCACCGCCAAGTGGCCGCTCCCGGCAGGTGCCCATCACACATCGCAGTGCGATATATTGCATGTGTTTAAAAAAACACATGCGATCGCACTGCAATGCAATAAATATTAAGTGCAGCACATAAGATCCTGAGAAGCGAGATTCGACCGGCGTGCCTGCGCATCGCATGGTGCACAATATGTGCATACAATTATGCGATTGATTGCACAGATGCGATCGAAATCGCATGATTGTATGCCATATCGTACAAGTGTATGGGGGCCATAAGGTCCGCATTTATCAATATTGTCTGCATTCATCTACCACTTTTTCCTGTTAATGGATAAAGGATAAAGCTGCCTTAGAGCTTTTGATATATTTTGTATGGCAGGTGTGTGACAACATAGAAAATGATTGACACAGCTGTTGATGGTTTATTGTCATTATTATAGTTTGTTTTGGTCTGTTTTCTCCCAGTTGCTTGACCTTGTAATAGCCCAGTGTCCACAGGGAACCAGGACGTGCAGCAAAACTTGGCCTAACTAGGCTTCAGCACTACACAATTTAATTAATGAAATTAATTTTGTGTTCTTCTAATGTGTGCTGTGTTCTCCTGCCTGACATAGAACTACTACTGTACTGTGGTAGGGAAATTTATATCCCATGAGGAAATCAAATGGGTCATTTTACACTTGAAAGTAGATACTTTGCAATTTGTGGAATATTCTAATTTTCGCAATGCTGTTACTATTCACCTTCAACATGGTCATGGCTGTGGCTTTTTTTAGTAAGTAATGTCCTTTTAAATAATAAAAGTAGATTTGGTATGAATGAATATTCCTTTGTCTAGTTTCCAGACTAGAGATTTCATAAGATTGGTTCTGCATATTTCCTTTTTTATTTGGTACAGTAAATGTGATGTGGTGTTCTGTTATGGTTAAGACATCTTTGTCAGTGCTCGGATCTGTGGATAAGGCAAAGCTGAAACTGTAGTACAGCGTAACCTACCTCATGTTGAACTTTGTGTACAAAAGTAATATACTTTCTGTTTCCAGGTGTGTTCTTCTTCCTCTGCTGGCCATGAAAGCTCCTCCTCAGAGTCTCTTACTGGTTGTTGATTCAGTGGATGAAGGATGCAATGTTACTGAAGGAGAACACCGGCCATCTGGTTTATCTGGAACTATAGCAGATCTTTTAGCAACTCACCATGAGTTTTTTCCTCCGTGGCTCTTACTCGTCTGTTCAGCCCGCAAGCAGAGCAGGACAGTCACAAAAATGTTTACGGGTATGTATTAAAGTCACTTTTACAGTACTGGAACACTACTTATTACTAAGGATCGATACATAAATTAAATTTCATATATAGACCATTTTCTATAACAGTTTGACATGTTTAAGATGTAGGAAAGTGTTTTCTATAGAGACTCCCAAAAGTGAATATTTATGTGCCATAGGTTAACTGGGATATGGTCGTTTGTCGACCTAAGCTGTGTCGACCTGTCAATAGGTCAACCACTGAAGGTCGATATGCATTAGGTCGACATGGTCAATAGGTCGACATGTACTAGGTCGACAGGTCAAAAGGCCGACCATTAGTTTTTCACAATTTTTTTTCATACTTAATGTTCCACGTGGACTACGATTGGAACGGTAACCTTGCCCGAAGCATGACGAGCGAACACGGTGCACTAATTGGGGTTCCCCGTCACTTTATGACGAAAACGACGCCAAAAACAGTAAAAAAAAACACATGTCGACCTTTTGACCTGTCTACCTCGTACATGTCGACCTAATGACCATGTCGACCTATTGTCCCTGTCGACCTAATGCATGTCGACCTTCCATGGTCGACCTAATGACTGTCGACCTAAGTTGTGTCTATACAACGACCCATACCCGGTTAATTGGCTTTTGTTTATTATTCAGTCCTCCTTATCACATTGCACATGCAATAAGCTCAGAAAATGTGTTGCCACAAACTATGGCCCCCGTTTATCAAGCCTTGGAGAGTGATAAATAGTACAGTGATAAAGTACTCGGCTCCTAATTGCCATGTTACAGGTTGCGTTTGAAAAATGATAGTTTGGAGCTGATTGGTTGGTGCTTTATCACCGTGCAATTTATCACTCTCCAAGGCTTGATAAATCTGTGCCCTAGGGCCTAATTCAGTAGGGTTGCATTTGCAAAGCTGCACGCAAGCAACTATGCAAATGCAATTTAAAAAAAAAATGCAAATACAGTAGGAAGTGTTAAACACCTCCTTGCTGCATTTGCAATCCTAGCGATGCGACCAACATAGTGACCGATAGTTGCGATTTTTCCCCGCAAACAGCCAGCTGAGAGAGCTTCAGGCCAGCTGAGTAAGCCTCATGCTATTGCAGGGGGCCTTGCGAGACCAAGAAATCTGTGCGAGGCCAAGAAATAGCTAAAATGAAATCACAGCACTAATGTATACAACACCTCCCATCACCAGGTGCTAATGCCTGCTACTTCACAGATGATGCCATCCTACTCTGCCCAATACACTTGGCACAAATGTAGGGGCACTAGTGTCAGTGGAGGTGAGGAACTTCACCAGACAGTTTGCACTGAACCTCAAATGTTTTCTGTGCTGTACGCGAAGGCCCATTTTATTAGTTCTGAAAACAAACTGCGTGTTGCTGTACAGGCAGTTCTAAATGTACATGTATATCAGGGACATGATAGAAACTTTCAAATATATCAAGGGTCTTAACAAAGTACAGGAGGGAAACATTCTTCAAAGGAAGAGAAGTATTAGAACTTGAGGACATATACTGAGACTGGAGGGGGGGAGGTTCAGGGGAAATTTAAGGAAAAATTACTTTACAGAAAGGGTAGTGGATAAGTGGAATAGTCTCCCATCAGAGGTGGTAGAGGCTAAGACTGTAGAGCAATTTAAACATGCTTGGGATAGGCATATGAATATCCTTACAAAGAATTAAGGTTCAAAAATGGTTGAGATTACCTAAAGGATAAAAAAAAAGGGGGCAGACTAGATGGGCCAAGTGGTTCTTATCTGCCGTCAAATTCTATGTTTCTATGTTTGTTTTTCTGTTTTACTCCAGTGCACAGGCACAATTTTGTCATGGTATGAAAACATTACCATCTTCCCCACTGTAGGCCAAATCTTACAGCTTTAATTCTTTAGTGCTATCTATTTTAATTGTAAATGCTACAAAGGGATAAGCAACATGAAAAAAATAAAGAATAAAACAGTGTAAGTATATATAATAAAACACAGCAGCTGCAACAGCTCAGACTCTGCCTATTCTTATTTTAATTCTTTAATGTGCAATAAACGTATTTTAACATATATGCTGGTATAAAAAAAACAGTAGCTGCACAGAGGACATACATTTTATTGTCGCCCCTTGATTTTGTTTATAGATCTTGTCAGCCTTCTCCTTCTGTGATGGCTATAAAAAGCACTCCTTTTATTGAAGGTCCAGCCTGTAAGAAACCAGATAATTTATAGCTGTGGCAGAGATATGTTAACTATGTAAGTTTAACAAAGCGGCCACAGAGTTAAGTGAAAGACCCTTTTGCTATTTGTGAAATTGCCTGAGGCTGTGCTTTGCTGGTTGCTCTGCAGTGGGCAAAGGTCATACTGCTGATTATGTGAGGGTATGAAAGTGCTGAAACCAGTAATAAAGCTTACATGTGCATAGTAAACTCCAGGAACAGATAGTGAATCAATGGTGGGAAACCCTTGTAGAGATAAGTTTCATCTACAGTGTTGGTGGCTTCACTAGATACTGTACTTCAGGACTTTCTACAGGACTTTTGGCTCCCAGTGTAGTTAACCTCCCCGTCCCCCCTTATTTTATAGTAAGAGAGATATATACTGCGTACTGATGATCATTTTAAATCCATATTACAATTATTGCTATGAATATATGAAGTAATTAACAATTAATGGCACATTCTGAGTTGGAGTGTTTTATAATCTGTAAACCAAATAGTCCAGCAAAGGATATCAATGGTTCCTTAATGCTGTCTGGCATTATAATTCTTTAATTTAAGATGTTTTTAACGTAAAATAAGTACATGATAACGGTTATGAGAATAAAATTAATTGCACATGAGACCATACAGATTTGCGTGTTTAGCTTGCATTGAACTGTGTTACGTGTCTTTGGTGCTCCTTGTTCTGTTTCAGTGTGTCTGACACGCGTCTGTGCAGTTGAAAGTTTACTCTCCTCTCCATGGGAACTCATTGTAAACCTAATCCTATGCAGTCAAGAAGAGTTAACATGTTTGCTTTGAAAAAGAATTGTGCCCAATCCTGAAATTATAGAGTAAAACTGAACTAGCCGAATGTCAGTGCGAGAGACAATGTGGCACAGGTACACTGGAAAGAGGTTTGTTGTTCTTTATAGCAGCACATTCATAGGGGACAATTTAGTGTGGTGTGATGGCCACGATATTCAGCACACCTCACCCACAGAGTTTAAGTGCACAGGCGGTTAAACTACAATTCAGGGGTCCCCAGTGTATATTGTTGGTAGATTTATCTTTATTTGTCTGCAGTGTTTTTTTTATTTTTTATTTAAACATAGATGGGGATATACAATTAGCTGTGGTAATTTACCATGGCTAATTGCCCTGCCTGGGGCTATCCAATTAACCCCGAAGCTGGCACTAATCAGGGATTTTTTCTTCTCACCTGCCTCGTTGATAAAATGGCCCGTTTTTGTAATGGCAGCTGCAAAAAAGGTCCTGGAATTTATTTTTTTGGGCACTAAAAAAAGTGGAATAATAGAATTCCACAGAAAAAAATAAAATGCAAAAAAAAAACTGTTTTTCGTTCCAGAAAACAGTGTGACAAAGAACAGTATAGTTATCCCCTGGTATTAAACTGTTTGATTAGCTCTATTTTCAAATATATTTTTATTTAATACCATATTTCTCTGACGTCCTAAGTGGATGCTGGGGACTCCGTCAGGACCATGGGGAGTAGCGGCTCCGCAGGAGACAGGGCACAAAAGTAAAAGCTTTAGGATCAGGTGGTGTGCACTGGCTCCTCCCCCTATGACCCTCCTCCAAGCCTCAGTTAGGTTTTTGTGCCCGGCCGAGAAGGGTGCAATCTAGGTGGCTCTCCTAAAGAGCTGCTTAGAGTAAAAGTTTTGTTAGGTTTTTTATTTTCAGTGAGTCCTGCTGGCAACAGGCTCACTGCAACGAGGGACTTAGGGGAGAAGAAGTGAACTCACCTGCGTGCAGGATGGATTGGCTTCTTAGGCTACTGGACAGTAGCTCCAGAGGGACGATCACAGGTTCAGCCTGGATGGGTCACCGGAGCCGCGCCGCCGACCCCCTTGCAGATGCTGAAGAGAGAAGAGGTCCAGAAATCGGCGGCTGAAGACTTCTCAGTCTTCATGAGGTAGCGCACAGCACTGCAGCTGTGCGCGATTGCTCTCAGCACACTTCACACCAACGGTCACTGAGGGTGCAGGGCGCTGGGGGGGGCGCCCTGGGCAGCAATGAAAGTACCTATGCTGGCTAAAAATACATCACATTTAGCCTCTGGGGCTATATGGATGTATTTAACCCCTGCCAGGTTGTCAGAAAAACGGGAGAAGAAGCCCGCCGAAAAGGGGGCGGGGCCTATTCTCCTCAGCACACAGCGCCATTTTCCTACACAGCTCCGCTGCTAGGAAGGCTCCCAGGCTCTCCCCTGCACTGCACTACAGAAACAGGGTTAAAACAGAGAGGGGGGGCACTTATTTGGCGATATTATTATATATTAAGATGCTATAAGGGAAAACACTTATATAAGGTTGTCCCTGTATAATTATAGCGTTTTGGTGTGTGCTGGCAAACTCTCCCTCTGTCTCCCCAAAGGGCTAGTGGGGTCCTGTCCTCTATCAGAGCATTCCCTGTGTGTGTGCTGTGTGTCGGTACGTGTGTGTCGACATGTATGAGGACGATGTTGGTGAGGAGGCGGAGCAATTGCCTGTAATGGTGATGTCACTCTCTAGGGAGTCGACACCGGAATGGATGGCTTATTTAGGGAATTACGTGATAATGTCAACACGCTGCAAGGTCGGTTGACGACATGAGACAGCCGGCAAACCAATTAGTACCTGTCCAGGCGTCTCAAACACCGTCAGGGGCTTTAAAACGCCCATTTACCTCAGTCGGTCGACACAGACACGGACACTGACTCCAGTGTCGACGGTGAAGAAACAAACGTATTTTCCATTAGGGCCACACGTTACATGTTAAGGGCAATGAAGGAGGTGTTACATATTTCTGATACTACAAGTACCACAAAAAAGGGTATTATGTGGGGTGTGAAAAAAACTACCTGTAGTTTTTCCTGAATCAGATAAATTAAATGAAGTGTGTGATGATGCGTGGGTTTCCCCCGATAGAAAATTATTGGCGTTATACCCTTTCCCGCCAGAAGTTAGGGCGCGTTGGGAAACACCCCTTAGGGTGGATAAGGCGCTCACACGCTTATCAAAACAAGTGGCGTTACCGTCTCCAGATACGGCCGCCCTCAAGGAGCCAGCTGATAGGAGGCTGGAAAATATCCTAAAAAGTATATACACACATACTGGTGTTATACTGCGACCAGCGATCGCCTCAGCCTGGATGTGCAGCGCTGGGGTGGCTTGGTCGGATTCCCTGACTGAAAATATTGATACCCTTGACAGGGACAGTATTTTATTGACTATAGAGCATTTAAAGGATGCATTTCTATATATGCGAGATGCACAGAGGGATATTTGCACTCTGGCATCAAGAGTAAGTGCGATGTCCATATCTGCCAGAAGATGTTTATGGACACGACAGTGATCAGGTGATGCAGATTCCAAACGGCACATGGAAGTATTGCCGTATAAAGGGGAGGAGTTATTTGGGGTCGGTCCATCGGACCTGGTGGCCACGGCAACAGCTGGAAAATCCACCTTTTTTACCCCAAGTCACATCTCAGCAGAAAAAGACACCGTCTTTTCAGCCTCAGTCCTTTCGTCCCCATAAGGGCAAGCGGGCAAAAGGCCAGTCATATCTGCCCAGGGATAGAGGAAAGGGAAGAAGACTGCAGCAGGCAGCCCCTTCCCAGGAACAGAAGCCCTCCACCGCTTCTGCCAAGTCCTCAGCATGACGCTGGGGCCGTACAAGCGGACTCAGGTGCGGTGGGGGGTCGTCTCAAGAGTTTCAGCGCGCAGTGGGCTCACTCGCAAGTGGACCCCTGGATCCTACAAGTAGTATCCCAGGGGTACAGATTGGAGATTCGAGACGTCTCCCCCTCGCAGGTTCCTGAAGTCTGCTTTACCAACGTCTCCCTCCGACAGGGAGGCAGTATTGGAAACAATTCACAAGCTGTATTCCCAGCAGGTGATAATCAAAGTACCCCTCCTACAACAAGGAAAGGGGTATTATTCCACACTATATTGTGGTACTGAAGCCAGACGGCTCGGTGAGACCTATTCTAAATCTGAAATCTTTGAACACTTACATACAAAGGTTCAAATCAAGATGGAGTCACTCAGAGCAGTGATAGCGAACCAGGAAGAAGGGGACTATATGGTGTCCCTGGACATCAAGGATGCTTACCTCCATGTCCCAATTTGCCCTTCTCACCAAGGGTACCTCAGGTTCGTGGTACAGACGCTGCCGTTTGGATTGTCCACGGCACCCCGGGTCTTTACCAAGGTAATGGCCGAAATGATGATCCTTCTTCAAAGAAAAGGCGTCTTAATTATCCCTTACTTGGACGATCTCCTGATAAGGGCAAGGTCCAGAGAACAGTTGGAGGTCGGAGTAGCACTATCTCAAGTAGTTCTACGACAGCACGGGTGGATTCTAAATATTCCAAAATCGCAGCTGTTTCCGACGACACGTCTGCTGTTCCTAGGGATGATTCTGGACACAGTCCAGAAAAAGGTGTTTCTCCCGGAGGAGAAAGCCAGGGAGTTATCCGAGCTAGTCAGAAACCTCCTAAAACCAGGCCAAGTGTCAGTGCATCAATGCACAAGAGTCCTGGGAAAAATGGTGGCTTCTTACGAAGCGATTCCATTCGGCAGATTTCACGCAAGAATTTTTCAGTGGGATCTGCTGGACGAATGGTACGGATCGCATCTTCAGATGCATCAGCGGATAATCCTGTCTCCAAGGACAAGGGTGTCTCTTCTGTGGTGGCTGCAGAGTGCTCCTCTACTAGAGGGCAGCACATTCGGCATTCAGGACTGGGTTCTGGTGACCACGGATGCCAGCCTGAGAGGCTGGGGAGCAGTCACACAGGGAAAAAATTTCCAAGGAGTGTGGTCAAGTCTGGAGACTTCTCTCCACATAAATATACTGGAGCTAAGGGCAATTTACAATGCTCTGAGCCTAGGAAGACCTCTGCTTCAAAGTCAACCGGTGCTGATCCAGTCGGACAACATCACGGCAGTCGCCCACGTAAACAGACAGGGCGGCACAAGAAGCAGGAGGGCAATGGCAGCAAGGATTCTTCGCTGGGCGAAAAATCATGTGATAACACTGTCAGCGGTGTTCATTCCGGGAGTGGACAACTGGGAAGCAGACTTCCTCAGCAGGAACGACCTCCACCCAGGAGAGTGGGGACTTCATCTGGAAGTCTTCCACATGATTGTGAACCGTTGGGAAAGACCAAAGGTGGACATGATGGCGTCCCGTCTGAACAAAAAACTGGACAGGTATTGCGCCAGGTCAAGAGACCCTCAGGCAATAGCTGGGACGCTCTGGTAACACCGTGGGTGTACCAGTCGGTGTATGTGTTCCCTCCTCTGCCTCTCATACCCAAGGTACTGAGAATTATAAGACGGAGAGGAGTAAGAACTATACTCGTGGCTCCGGATTGGCCAAGAAGGACTTGGTACCCGGAACTTCAAGAGATACTAAGAAGGGACTTGCTTCAGCAAGGATCATGTCTGTTCCAAGACTTACCGCGGCTGCGTTTGACGGCATGGCGGTTGAACGCCGGATCCTAAGGGAAAAAGGCATTCCGGAAGAGGTCATCCCTACCCTGGTCAGAGCCAGGAAGGAGGTGACCGCACAACATTATCACCGCATTTGGCGAAAATATGTTGCATGGTGTGAGGCCAGGAAGGCCCCCACGGAGGAATTTCAACTCGGTCGATTCCTGCATTTCCTACAAACAGGAGTGTCTATGGGCCTCAAATTGGGGTCCATTAAGGTTCAAATTTCGGCCCTGTCGATTTTCTTCCAGAAAGAATTGGCTTCAGTTCCTGAAGTCCAGAAGTTTGTCAAGGGAGTACTGCATATACAACCCCCTTTTGTGCCTCCAGTGGCACTGTGGGATCTCAACGTAGTTCTGGGATTCCTCAAATCACATTGGTTTAAACCGCTCAAATCTGTGGATTTGAAATATCTCACATGGAAAGTGACCATGCTGTTGGCCCTGGCCTCGGCCAGGCGAGTGTCAGAATTGGCAGGTTTGTCTCACAAAAGCCCATATCTGATTGTCCATTCGGACAGGGCAGAGCTGCGGACTCGTCCCCAGTTTCTCCCTAAGGTGGTGTCAGCGTTTCACCTGAACCAGCTTATTGTGGTACCTGCGGCTACTAGGGACTTGGAGGACTCCAAGTTGCTAGATGTTGTCAGGGCCCTGAAAATATATGTTTCCAGGACGGCTGGAGTCAGGAAAACTGACTTGCTGTTATCCTGTATGCACCCAACAAACTGGGTGCTCTTGCTTCTAAGCAGACGATTGCTAGTTGGATGTGTAGTACAATTCAGCTTGCACATTCTGTGGCAGGCCTGCCACAGCCAAAATATGTAAATGCCCATTCCACAAGGAAGGTGGGCTCATCTTGGGCGGCTGCCCGAGGGGTCTCGGCTTTACAACTTTGCCGAGCTGCTACTTGGTCAGGGGCAAACACGTTTGAAAAATTCTACAAATTTGATACCCTGGCTGAGGAGGACCTGGAGTTCTCTCATTCGGTGCTGCAGAGTCATCCGCACTCTCCCGCCCGTTTGGGAGCTTTGGTATAATCCCCATGGTCCTGACGGAGTCCCCAGCATCCAATTAGGACGTCAGAGAAAATAAGAATTTACTTACCGATAATTCTATTTCTCGTAGTCCGTAGTGGATGCTGGGCGCCCATCCCAAGTGCGGATTGTCTGCAATACTTGTACATAGTTATTGTTACAAAAATCGGGTTATTATTGTTGTGAGCCATCTTTTCAGAGGCTCCGCTGTTATCATGCTGTTAACTGGGTTCAGATCACAGGTTGTACAGTGTGATTGGTGTGGCTGGTATGAGTCTTACCCGGGATTCAAAATCCTTCCTTATTGTGTACGCTCGTCCGGGCACAGTATCCTAACTGAGGCTTGGAGGAGGGTCATAGGGGGAGGAGCCAGTGCACACCACCTGATCCTAAAGCTTTTACTTTTGTGCCCTGTCTCCTGCGGAGCCGCTATTCCCCATGGTCCTGACGGAGTCCCCAGCATCCACTACGGACTACGAGAAATAGAATTATCGGTAAGTAAATTCTTATTATTTGTTTTATACTTATAGAAATTGATATAAAGCTCAGGCGACGTGTGAAATTTTATATAAATTCTTATAAGTCCGTTTTTGTTCAGTGCTTTTTTACTTTGCATTCCGTTTTTCAAGAAGAAATGAACAGTGATAAATATGGGATTGCAGAAATATAGTTAGAGGTGAGTGGATGAAGGTGTTATGTAACAATTTTCTGGATTTTTTTTTTTTTAATGGATGAAGGTGTTATGACCCAGGAATCATAGTAAATCATGATCATATGTAGGAATATAGCGTAAGATTCATGTGAATTTATAAAGTGAAAATTAGTAAAAGTAAAAAATTCTAATAATTTATCTTTAACTGTAAATATCTCAGTTTCTTCTAAACCTAATTTCTCTTACGTCCTAGAGGATGCTGGGGTCCATATTAGTACCATGGGGTATAGACTGGTCCACCAGGAGCCATGGGCACTTTAAAACTTTAATAGTGTGGGCTGGCTCCTCCCTCTATGCCCCTCCTACCAGACTCAGTTTAGAAAATGTGCTCGGAGGATCCGGTCACAGCTAGGGGAGCTCCTAGAGCTTCTTTTGTGTGTGTTTTTTTTTTTTTTTTAAAATAAGATAATTAGGCACAGGGAGGCTGCTGGCAACAGCCTCCCTGCTTCGTGGGACTTAGGGGGTGGAGTAGTGTCCAACCCTCTGAGGTTAATGGCCACTATCTCCGCTGACAGGACACTGAGCTCCTAAGGGTGATGATCGTTAGCCCCCGAGGCGACCGCTCACTCCCGCAGCATGCCGCCGGCCCGCCACCCCTTAACAGAGCCAGAAGATCGAGGTGGTGAGTGTGTCACCGGTGACCTGACAAGCGGGGAGCCGGTGTGTATGGCGGCTACAGGGTTGGAGCGCAGTACTAACACTGCGCTCCGGAAGGCTCAGCGGTACAGGTGCGGTGCTATGAGGGGCGCCCTGGGCCAGCGCAATACCCTTACAACTGGTCAGTCACTCACGCAATCAGGGGCTTCGGTAACGCTGCTAGCGCCATTACCTCAGGCCAGTATAAATATTCGAAGTGTGGGAAGACGCGCCATGTTTGGGGGCGGAGCTTCTCCTCAGAGCGGAACCAGCAGCTCACCAGCGCCATTTTCTCCCTGCAGATCCACACTCTGAGATGCTGTCAGGGAGCGCTGACCCTCCACGACGCCAGCTATCCTGTGCGGTACCAAGGGGGTTGTAGAAGGGGGAGGGGAAGACAGTCTATTGACTGTGTAGTTCTGTTAAGGGTACACAGTCAGCGCCAGACAATTATTGTATAACTGCCTACTGAGGCACTGTGTGTGCTGGCTCCAAGCTCTGTGTTTCTCTGAAGGTACTGTACTTGGGGGAAACTGTATCTGACATTTTCCTGTGTGTGTGTGTGTGTGTGTGTGTGTGTGTGTGTGTATGCAACTTTCTCACATAACCATTTCCCGGGACTCTGTGTCTTGTGCGGCAGAATATGTTTCTTCTCCAGAGGAATCCATTTCATGTACACAGGGATGTAATATTTTGTCTCAGCCTTCCGAATCCGAGCCCCAGTGGGTAGTTTCTATTAAGGGAATGATATCCCAGATTTCTACTAGGATTGCGCATTATGAGACGGAATCACAGATTTGAAAACAATCTGTGGGGGTTTTGTCTGGTTCTGTCCCCACTGCCTCAAAATCCCCTGGTGTATCCAAGAAACGTGTGCTCTTCCCTGGCAAGAGGTGTGCAACTCATGATTGAGGCTATTAGGGATATGTTACACATTACTGACAAACCACCTGAACAGATAGAGGAGGCTTACTTTACAGACAATAAGAAAACCTCCCTGACCTTCCCTGCGTCTAAGGAATTAAACGCGTTATTTGAAAAATCCTGGGAAAATCCAGAGAAAAAATTCCAGATCCCAAAGAGGGTTCTTGTGGCTTTTCCTTTCCCTGAGGATGATAGGAAAAAGTGGGAAAACCCATCTATAGTAGACGCTTCTGTATCTATACTGTCTAAAAAGGTGGTTTTACCTGTCCCTGGGTCTACTGCTTTGAAGGAACCGGCAGACCGCAAGATTGAAGCTACGCTCAAATCCATATACACTGCTTCAGGAGTGGCGTTAAGGCCCACTATTTTTCTATAGCCATAGTAAAGTGGTCAGGCACATTACTAGAGGACTTAAATTCTATGGATAGAAGTGACATTGAATTGTTTTTACGTAACATACAGGATTCGGCGGGTTTCATGGTGGAGGCCATGAAGGACCTAGGTAATCTGACTTCAATGACGTCGCCCATGGCTGTCTTAGCACGCAGGCTCTGCAGACGCGGAAATCCAGGAGAAGTGTGGAGAACCTACACTTCACAGGTCAGGCTCTATTTGGGGAAGCATTGGATGCGTGGATTTCCACCGCAACCGCTTTTAAGTCCACCTTTCTTCCCTCAGCCTCTCAGACGACGAAGAAACCTTTTTCTACATCCTCTATGCAGTCCTTTCGGTCTGCAGAAACCTGCCTCTGTGTCCTCAAAATCCTCAGCATGACGGTGGTCCTCCCTGCCTGGAAAACAGGCAGGTGGGAGCGAGGCTCAGACGTTTCAGTGACGTCTGGGTGTCATCCGGTCTGGATCCCTGGGTACAGGATATTGTGTCCCAGGGGTACAAACTGGAATTTCAAGAGCTCCCACCCCACAGGTTCTTCAGATCAGGCTTGCCAGCTTTGCTAACAGAAAGGGCTATCCTTCAGGAAGCCACTCAAAAATTGGAAAGGTCAGATGTAATTGTTCCAGTTTCACCTCATCTGGTAAACCAGGGTTACTATTCAACCCTATTTGTGGTACCGAAACCGGATGGTTCGGTCAGGCCAATTTTGAACCTGAAGTCGCTAAACCCTTATCTGAGAGAATTCAAGTTCAAAATGGAGTCTCTGAGAGCAGTGATCTCGGGGCTGGAGGAGGGTGAGTTTCTGGTGTCCTTAGACATCAAGGATGCATACATCCACATTCCTATTTGGCTGCCACACCAGTCTTATATCAGATTTGCGCTGTTGGACTGTCACTATCAGTTCCAGGCACTGCCGTTCGGCCTCTCCACAGCACCGAGGGTATTCACCAAGGTAATGGCAGAGATGATGATTCTCCTCCGCAGGCAGGGGGTGAATATAATTCCTTATCTGGACGATCTGCTGATAAAGGCATCTTCCAGGGAGAGGTTGTTGCAGTCCATTGCTCTCACGACTCGACTGCTCAGGGAACATGGATGGATCCTGAATCTTCCCAAGTCACATTTGGAGCCGACAAGGAGATTGTCTTTGCTGGGGATGATCCTCGACACGGATGTGCAGAGGGTATTTCTACCGGTGGAGAAAGCGTTGGTGAGCCAAACTATGATCCGGGATGTCTTGGAGCCTTCCCGGGTATCGGTTCATCAGTGCATTCGCCTTCTGGGGAAGATGGTTGCCTCCTACGAGGCTCTTCAGTACGAAAGATTTCATGCATGGTCCTTCCAACTGGATCTCCTGGACAAGTGGTCGGGGTCTCATCTGCACATGCACCAGAGGATACGTCTGTCGCCAAGAGCCAGGATTTCACTCCTGTGGTGGCTACAATTGCCTCACCTTCTAGAGGGCCGCAGGTTTGGGATTCAGAACTGGATCCTTCTAACCACGGATGCAAGTCTCAGAGGTTGGGGCGCAGTTACCCAAGGGGAAACCTTCCAAGGTAGGTGGTCAAGTCTGGAATCCATTCTTCCAAACAACATTCTGGAACTAAGGGCCGTGTACAACGGTCTTCTACAAGCGACACATCATCTTCAAGATCGGGCCATTCAGGTGCAGTCGGACAATGTAATGACTGTGGCCTACATAAACCGACAGGGTGGAACGAAGAGCAGAGCTGCAATGTCAGAGGTAAAAAGAATCCTCCTCTGGGCAGAAAGGCACACGTTGGCGCTGTCAGCAATCTTCATTCCGGGAGTGGACAACTGGGAAGTGGACTTCCTCAGCAGACATGATCTCCATCCAGGAGAGTGGGGCCTCCATCCGGAGGTGTTCACGGAGGTGACAAATCTTTGGGGTGTACCTCAAATAGATATGATGGCCTCCCGTCTCAACAAGAAGCTTCGGAGGTACTGTTCCAGGTCAAGAGACACATAAGAGGTGACGGTGGATGCCCTGGTAACTCCGTGGGTGTTCCAGTCAGTGTACATGTTTCCTCCACTTCCACTCATTCCAAGGATTCTAAAACGCGTAAAGAGGACAAGAGTTCAGGCTATCCTCATTGCTCTGGACAGGCCAAGAAGGGCTTGGTACGCGGATTTTCTGGATCTACTGCTGGAAGACCCCAGGCCTCTTCCTCTTCGGGAGGGCCTCTGCTACAGGGGCCGTTCGCTTATCAAGACTTACCACAGCTACGTTTGACAGCATGGCGGTTGAACGCCAGATCTTAGCTCGGAAGGGCATTCCGAACAATGTTATTCTTACCCTGATACAGGCTAGGAAAGGAATAACGTCTAAACATTACCATCGCATTTGGAAAAAGTATGTATCTTGGTGTGAATCCAAGAAGTTTCCTACGGTGGATTTTCAACTGGGACGGTTTCTCCTCTTCCTGCAAGCAGGTGTGGATATGGGCCTGAGTTTGGGATCCATAAAGGTCCAGATTTCGGCCTTATCCATTTTCTTCCAGAGACCACTGGCTTCCGTCCCTGAGGTTCAGACATTCTTGAAAGGGGTTAAGCACATCCTACCTCCCTTTGTGCCGCCTACGGCGCCCTGGGATCTTAATGTGGTGTTACAGTTCCTCCAATCGGATTGATTCGAGCCTCTACAGGAGGTTGAGGTCAAGTTTCTCACGTGGAAGGCTGTCACTTTGTTGGCCTTAGCTTCTGCTAGTGTATGTCTGAGTTGGGGGCTTTGTCTTGTAAAAGCCCCTACTTAATCTTCCATGAAGATGGAGCTGAGCTCCGGACACATCAGCAGTTCCTTCCAAAGGTTGTGTCGGGTTTTCATATCAACCAACCTATTGTGGTGCCAGTTGCAACTGACTCCTCAATTTCGTCAAAGACCTTGTAAGGGCTCTGAAAATCTATCTGAAGAGGACTGCACTTCACAGAAAATCGGACTCTCTGTTTGTCCTGTATGATCCTAAGAAAATTGGGTGTCCTGCATCTAAGCAGACTATCTCTCGCTGGATCAGGGTCACTATCCAGCATGCATATTCTACGGCAGGATTGCCGTGTCCAAGTCTGTTAAGGCCCACTCTACTCGTCAGATGTGTTCTTCCTGGGTGGCTGCCCAGGGTGTCTCAGCTTTACAGCTTTGCCGAGCAGTTACTTGGTCTGAGTCGAACACGTATGCTAAGTTCTACAAGTTCGATACTTTGGCCACTGAGGACCTAAGGTTTGGTCAATCTGTTCTGCAGGAGCCTCCGTACTCTCCCTCCCTTTCTGGGAGCTTTGGTACATCCCCATGGTACTAATATGGACCCCAGCATCCTCTAGGATGCAAGAGAAAATAGGATTTTAATGACCTACCGGTAAATCCTTTTCTCGTAGTCCGTAGAAGATGCTGGGTGCCCGCCCAACGCTTCGTGTTCCTGCAGTGGTTACTTGGTTCAGTACTGCTTTGTTCTTGGTTAAGTACTGTTTTGTTACTTGGGTAAGTATTCTTGTTCAGCAGTTGCTGAGTTTTCCAGCTGGTTAGCTTGGTTTGCCTTGTATGTGTGAGCTGGTGTGAATCTCACCACTATCTGTGTATAGTCCTCCTCTCGAAGTTGTTTGTCTCCTCGGGCACAGTTTCTAGACTGAGTCTGGTAGGAAGGGCATAGAGGGAGGAGCCAACCCACACTAAAAATCTTAAAGTGCCCATGGCTCCTGGTGGGCCCCTCTATACCCCATGGTACTAATATAGACCCCAGCATCCTCTACAGCAGAGATTTTCAACCTTTTACAACTCGTGGCACACTGAACAGGAATTAAATACTGCCAAGGTACACCATTTTTTTTACTCAAATATAATGGTGATGCATTGTGCAGTTGTGTGTTCTAGGATGTCATGTCGCAGCTTCTCAATAGGTCATGCCTGAGCCACGTCTGAGAAAACCAGAAGAGCCTAACACTGGCCAGGCCCAAAATTAGAACTGGCTCTGCAACCACTAAACCCACCAGTATTGATCACCTGGAGACTGCTCAGGGCACACTAGTGTGCCACGGCACAGTGGTTCAAAAACACTGCTCTACGGAGAAAAGGATTTACCGGTAGGTAATTAAAATCCTACTTTTCCAGACACTCCTTGGAAACGGTCAGTTGCCACCCACAAACGCCCTCTTCCTGTCACTGACCGGCGATCCCCGTTGCTGCGGTCAGTCGCGCCTGCGCATTGTGGTGCATGCTCTGTTCAGATCTGATCACAGTTTGTAAGAAAACGCAGCCTAGCGATCAGGTCTGGATCGGCCCCTAGGTACTTTTCTAGAACTCTAAATAAACCACACTTTTTACAACACTAGTCTCTGTGATGGAGTAGAGGTCACATATGGCTTACATAATATTACCTGCAAATATCAGATATATGATTGAGCTACATCAATCATTCTGACCTTTGCTTGTATTAGTGTTAACTGGAATATCTTGATAACTGCTGATTTCTGATTTGTTGCTGTGGGGTTTAACTTGTGTTGTAAACATAGCTGTACTGAGGAAAAAAGCTGAGGTACAAAGGAACTCATGTGTATGAGGTGCACCATTGAAAGTAGAAACAACAGTTTAAATTGTAAACTGAGAACAGCTTCCTGTAATTCACTCATTTTTAGTTTCTTAAAGGTGTTTCTTTTCTTGCAATACACTTTTTTTTTTTTTTTACTACCACCATGTTCCAGTCATGTATCCCAGAACCTATTGGTCAACACGCGCTAGCTGTACATTTACCATGCGAGGAAAAGGCCTTGTAGCGGAGTAGAGCAGGGAGTAAAAGTCCAAGGCTGAGCCTGCAACCATTGTCCTCGCGCGGTAAGCTATTGAAGCTAATTGAATCTGGCCCTACTTTGAGATAGATGCTTCCATTTCATGTAGCAAAGATTATGTATTCTCCAGTCCCAATAAAATGGCTGAGAAGGAGATACTGAGGAAGACCAGTGATGTTTGTTTCAGAGATGACAGAAAGTAATGCAATCCTTCAATTAGAAGCATCAGAAAATACATTTTGATTGTTTCTCTATTGTGTTTGAGTAAGCTTTAGGCTGGGAAGTACAATAGGGATTCACACAGACATATATGAAGGAGGTTCTAAGTGCATTTAGCTTTTTTTGTTTTTGTTTTTACAGCTGAACAACCCTATTGACAGTAATCAATATTTTTCAGAGAGATGGGTTAAGTACAAATTAATTGTCTGGATATTGGGTTTTCACATTGGATGAGCTATAGTTTAGAATTCCAAGAAATGCAGAGGAAAGGGTTAGTTTAAATGGAATGCTCCTAATGATTAATGTCTTGCTTGTTCCAAGAAAGCTTAGACAAAAGGCTCTGTGATAATGAGAAACAGCTGTTAACTTGGCATTAGATAACTCTTAAAGGTGTAATCTCTCCAGCATGTATTGGTGAGTGTTACTAAATATTACAGTAAGTTGTTTATATTCTTGTTTGTTTTTAGATACTATTTTTTAATGGGCTGCAACATGTTTGTTTGCAAACCAGCCCAACTGTCCTATTTGGAATTGGTTGGCTCTGTTAGTCTACATGTATATCTCTTAATTCATCAAAAAGTAATACTTGACACCTCTAAGCAAGGATTTAGCAATTCTTAATACTTTGACCACATGGTCCGATGTTGCATTTACTAACTTTTTTATTTTAATTAGGCATAGTTCTCTTTGCAACTGCCATTCCCATTTTAGTAAATCTGGTATACATATGCATGAGTTTATAGGCGGAAAATGACTACTTTCCCTAAAAATATGTCTGAAAACAAGACCAAATAATTTTCTATATTGTCCCTGTTGCATTGAACCACTGGCAGTTGGAGCTGTAAGTGCTGTGAGCACTTCCTAATAACACTTAAGAAATACAGCTGTTTGGACAATTCATCCTGAAAACTGCTGCCTCTCATTCACAGTTTAGTGAGAGTTAAAAGGAAATGATCCATACATGTTTGAGTTTAATACTTCCCATACTGTTGGTGAGGTTGTCATAGGGATTGATAATCCCTCTGACAAATGCAGTGTAAAGGAGAGCTGGCTGTGGTTTATGCATCAGTGTCCAGAACTCTTGATGTCAACTGACCCTAAGGGCTGTAACACACTTGCCGGTTTTCCCCGGATGGCAAAAAGCCGGACAAACTTTGTCCGGCTTTTTGCCATCCGGGAGAAACCGGCAGAGTCGCTCACACAGGACGGCTTTGAGCCCTGTGTGATGCTGTGCGCATGCGCAGCATCAGACACGGTTTCAGAAAAAAACGTGTGTGAAAGCTCCCCTTCACACACACACGGTTTACTGGCTACAAAGACGGCCCGGCGCCGGCCCGGCAGCCGGACCTTCCAGTGGTGAGAGCCGGCTGCCAGAGCCGGCCCTAACCAATATGATGCCCTAGGCAAGATTTTGGCTGGTGCCCCCTAGCACCGCCGCTAGTTCTGCAGGAGATGCCTGGCATGAGTCAGCTGGCAGTTCTGCTAACGTCGGGCGCCTTTTGTGTATGAAAATGCACCATATTATTTGCATTACTATGTGGCTAGGATGCACAAGCAGCTTCTGTTGATTAAAATGATATGCAGCATGCCTATATTTTGTGTGCGACTGCGGCTGTATCTGCATACGAAATACTACATTACAGTGATTTTCAGGAATACACTGCAACGTAGCATTTTGTATGCAGGTACAGCCGCAGTTACACACACAGAATATAGGCATGCCGCATATCATTTTAATCAGCAGAAGCTGCTGGTGCCCCTAAGCATACCAAATGCCCTAGGCATTTGCCTAGTTTGCCTATGCCTAAGGCCGGCTCTGCCGGCTGCAACCCGGCAGCCGGGCCGGGGCCGTGCAGTGTGAAGGGACCCTACCCCTCACACTGTTAACTACAATGCCGGCACGGGATAAAGCCGTCCGGCTTTTTCCCGGCCAGCAAAAGCCGGGTAGTGTGTTTTAGTCCTAAAGGTTCTGAATATGGAACAGTTTTGTTCCTTCTGTCAGAGTCTGGAGATTTAGTAAATCTAGTCGAGTCCAGCAAGATCTGAATCCAGTGTACAGCGTGATTGAGGGGAGCTACTTTACTTCCTATTATATCACCTTTTTCCAATAATCTATTTTTTTTATGGACATTTTTACAACATATGCAACAATATTTGTTGTCAGAGTGCTGGTGAAACTAGTACATATAGGATATGTATTTTGATAGTAAAGCACAATAGATATAACTCCTCAACTAATGTCAGGAGTAGTAGTATTGAAAGACAATCAATATGTACAGTAACATGAGGTTAAAAATAAGTACAGCACCTGCGTAACATAATGCAACAATGTGAGCTAACAAGAAAGAGAAAGCTAAAATGAATGAATAAAGATCATAGCAAACTGAAAGGATGCCCCTCCGTCTAGTAGAGCCATGTCGTACCAGGTTTTCAAAGAAGAACGTGGCCTTAGTGCTATATTTATGTCAGGGCACATGCAGTGTATCAGCTTTTTACTGTAATCTGTCAGAATAAAGCTGTTGGTGAAATGTCACTTTCATTTTCTTCTGCTCCATGTAGCTCCCTGGCTTTATAAGTAGCCACTCTGCTTTCCATATCCTATTAGCCTAAATGATTTATATTGTGCTGCATTCGTCATAAAAGTAGTCTATTATGTGTGTGTGTGTGTGTATATATATATATATATATATATATATATATATATATATATATATATATATATATATATATATATATATATATATATATAATAGCAGAAACCTAGGCGCTTCAGTACAGGTGTGCAGTGTTAAATTGTTGTGAGTGACACTCAGCTCTTTTAAGAGTAGCTGCTCATAATACAGAATAAGTGTAAGGTGTACACTTAAAAACAAAGATAAGTAGTGGAGAAAATAAGCGCTTGGGAGTGCAATAACGAGTTTTAAAAGGGGAAACAAAGTCAGGTGGGTATAGTTAAAACCAAGAGCACTTATCTGGTTTTACAAGAATTTCCAACGATTGTTGATCATTTGAGATTCACATGTAAAGAAAAAACATAGCAAAGCATAGTGTGTACTGTTTTCACAAATAAATGTCATTTAGCAATAAAGGGCAATGAATTAGGGAACGTGCTTATTCCCAATTGTATCAATTTGATAGCCCAGACATTTTAAAGGTAAACAAAATAAAAATTTAATATAAAAGACATACAAATGGCTACACTAAAAACGTACAAGATAAAAAGTATATTGAGGCTTATCTGTCCATCTAAAAAGGACTCAGCAGCAGACTGTCCCGATACATATAAAATAGCCAGAATACATGCGTACAGGAATTTAAAAGTTCAATCGCTTATCTGTCCATTAGAGGAGTTTCAGCAGCAGAATAGTCCCAACGCGTTTCGTCCGTTCAAAAGCCTGGACTTCTTCAAGGCTTCTTCTTTTATATATATATATATATATATATATATATATATATATATATATATATATATATATATGTATATATATATATGTGTATATATATATATATATATATATGTATATATATATATATATATATATACTATTAACTTTAGGTATGATGAAACCGAAGCATGTGAGCCTCTCAGGATGCACTGGTCAACTCTCCCTTCATACTCCGCCGCCATGCTCAGGCAACTCAGTTTTTTTTTTTTTTGTAGTCAGCATGGAGCTGGACACACTGAACAGGGGCTGCAGCTTGCTGCCCAAGCTTTTATTTTTCTTTGACCTTTTTATCACTTTTGACAACTTTTCTAATGAGATGACGACTCCTGGCAGTCCAGGGGATGCCATTACGGTTGCACATTCACAGCCTGCTTTACAGCCCCCGGGTTTCTATACATGCGGCCATGCAGACCCTGGGCTAAATGGTATCGGTATTTGACATTGTGGAATATGCTCAATTTCACTCAAGGCCCCTACAGTGCTTGATACTGGTCAGATGGGCCTCAAGTCACAGATCCTAGTTCTGATACAAGAGTTTCATTAATCCCTTGCATGGTGGCTTCACATTCCCAACCTGGACAAGGGCCAACCTTTCTGGATTTCACACTGGACACTTCTCACCATGGATGCCAGTCTCAAAGGGTGGGGAGCAGTCACTCCTTTCAGGGCCATTGGTTCACAGCAGAAAGACTCTCCCAATCAATGTACTAGAGCTCCGAGCAGTTTACAGGGCTCTTCAAATGGATCAAAACCTCCTTCACGGTTTGCCCGTGTAAGTCCAGTCGGACAATGTCACGGCAGTGTCCTACATAACTCGGCAAGGCAGCACTCGAAATGTGGCAGTCATGCAGGATGTGTATTGAATTCTCACCTGGGAAGAAATCCATCTTAAGAAATCCATCTCAGCCATCTTAATTCCAGGAGTACTCAACTGGGAGGCGGACTTTCTCAGACGCCAGAATGTCCACGCCGGAGAGTGGTCTCTCTACCCAGACGTCTTTTCAAATCCCGGTACACAAATGGGGTTTGCCAGCCGTGAATCTCATGACCTCCAGACACAACCACAAGGTTCCAGGGTATGGGGCCAGGACAAGAGATTTGGATGTGACCTTAGTGGACGCACTCACAGTTCCATGGAACTTCCCTCTGGCATATCTCTTCCCTCCAGTTTCTCTCCTTCCCAGAGTACTGCGCAAATTCAAGAAGGAAGGCGGCACACTCATTCTGGTAGCTCTAGCATGGCCCAGACACCATTGGTTCTCGGATCCGAGGGATCTCTCCATAGACTAGCCTTTCCCTCTACCTCTTCGGCTAGATCTGCTCTCTCAGGGGCCCTGTTTCCATCCAAACCTGCCATGCTTGTCTGACTGCTTAGCTCTTGAGACTTCCCTCCAAAGGACAAAGGCTTCAGTGCGGTAGTTCAGACTATGCTTCAGGCTTGGAAACCAACCTCAGCCCGCATGTATTACCGGATATGGCACTCCTATTTCCAGTAGTGTGCTCAGTGTAACTACGAGCCTAAAGTGCTCAGAATACCTCAGCTGTTAGCCTTCTTACAGGTGGGCCTAGCCATGGGTCTTCGCCTGGCTTCACTGAAGGTCAAGGTCTCTGCCTTGTCTATCTGGTTCCAGAAGAGACTGGCTCCATTGTCAGATGTACGTACTTTCCTTCAGGAGTTACTACAAATATAACCTCCATTTTGTCCCCCCGGTGGCTCCGTGGGATTTGTCTTCTACAGGCCTTCTCTGCCCCCTTTCAAACCTGTAGACCTCAAGGGCTTAACTGCAAAGACCCTCTTTCTCCTGCAATCACCTCAGCATGCAGGGTGTCACATTTGGGAGCTCTTTCAGGTCACTCACCATTCTTAATTTTTCACTTGGACCGGGTGGTCCTTAGAACAAGAAAAGGATACATACCTAAGGTAGTACCTAAGTTCCATATTGCAAAACCCTTTGTGGTACAAGGCTTTCAAGAGCCCGGCCTCTCGCAAGAGGAAGCATCGTTAGATATGGTCCGTGTTCTCTGGATCTACATGGACCGTACTGGTTCCCTTAGGAAGACTGATTCTTTATTCATCCTTTTCATGGATTCCACAAGCGGGGCTGGTCAGCCACTAAACAAACGTTGGTACTGCATGGCCATTTCATAGGCATATACACAAGCGGATCTGCCTGTTCTAAGTACAGTCTCTGCTCACTCTACTCGCTGTGTGGGTCCTTCATGGGCAGCCCGCCGTGGCGCATCTGCTGAGCAAGGCAAAGTAGCTTACGGGGTATACTGTCCATACGTTTCTTAGGTTCTATGCATTTGATACATTTGCCTCTCAGGATGCAATCTTTGGTCGCAATGTCCTCCTTTCAGCTTAGGAGCATTCCCTCCCTATTACAACTGCTTTAGCACTTCCCAAAGTTAAGAATTATGGACATCGAAGAAGAAAAGAGGAGTTATCGTAAAACTTACCTTTGTTAACTCGCCTTCTTCGAGATCCATGTCATCCACAGGGCGCCCAGCCTGACGCACCTAGCTTAAATAGGTAACTTCTCCGGTCACCAGCTCCCTTCTCTATGTGAGTGTGTGTTTCCTGTGTGTACCATCCTTCCATCTCTTTCCTCTCTCCACCTCCTGCTTTGTGCTTGTTACTAAAACTGAAGTGTCAGAGCATGGGGGCAGGGTATAAAGGGGGAGTAGCCCAGTGCATCCTGGGAGGCTCACAAGCTTATTGTTCGGTGTCAGTCCTGGTCTCCACCAGCCATCATACCCAAGGTTAAGAATTAACCTTGTGGATGCCGTGGACCTCAAAGAAAAAGAGTTAACTATGTGTGTGTGTGTGTGTGTGTGTGTGTGTGTGTGTGTGTGTGTATATGTATATGTGTGTATGTATACATATGTATGTATGTATACGTATATATATATATATATATATATATATATATATATATGCAAATTTGTCATGGGCTGGCACTCTCTTCCTTGCTTTCAGCTCGCTCCGGTGCCCTCAGAGATACATCGGTGTACAGTGCATATGTGTACATATATATGTAAGTACATATATATGTGTCTATGGGGTATATGCAATTGCAGTCGAATTGCTGCAAATGCCGAAAAACGGGGCATTTTCGACACAATTTTTTTTTCGACAATGCAATACAGTACTTTTCGACAAAAAAACGGACGTTTCAGATTCGACTTTTTGAAATTCGGCAGTTGTGAAATTTGACATGTCTGCAATGGTAAAAATGCGGCTTTTCGACAAAAGTATATTCAATTGAAGAATGTCGATTCGACAACAGTGCTTTTAGACAGTAATTTCGTCAATTTCATTCCGCCTCACTTTGCTGGCGGAATCTAATAAAAAATGTTTAAAAACATGTTTTTTTTGTGTTTTTTTTATTGGTAATAGCATATCTATTTATATTAGAAGGGATTATGTACTTGGTTTGTCTATTAGGAGACACAAGTATTATTTATATATTTTTTTAAAAGAATATTTTTTTTTTTAACTGACTAAAATAGAGAGAGCATGGTTTTCAGTGGGAATGGGTTAAAATCAAGAAAAAAAAATGTGTGGGGTCCCCTCTGCTAAGCATAACCAGCCTTGGGCTCTTTGAGCCGGTCCTGGTTGTAAAAATACGGGGGGGAAATTGTAAGGGGATCCCCCGTATTTTTAGAACCAGCACCGGGCTCTGCGTCCGGTCTTGGTGCAAAAAATACGGGGGACAAAAGACGTAGGGGAGCCCTGTATTTTTAACACCAGCACCGGGCTCCACTAGCTGGAGAGATAATGCCACAGCCGGGGGACACTTTTATATCGGTCCCCGCGGCCGTGGCATTAAATCCCCAACTAGTCACCCCTGGCCGGGGTACCCTGGAGGAGTGGGGACCCCTTAAATCAAGGGGTCCCCCTCCTCCAGCCACCCAAGGGCCAGAGGTGAAGCCCGAGGCTGCCCCCCCCCCGCCCCCCATCTAAGGGCTGCGGATGGGGGGGCTGATAGCCTTGTGTCAAATAAAAGAATATTGTTTTTTGCAGTAGAACTACAAGTCCCAGCAAGCCTCCCCCGCAAGCTGGTACTTGGAAAACCAAAAGTACCAGCATGCGGTGGAAAAAACGGGCCTGCTGGTACCTGTAGTTCTACTACAAAAAAATTACCCAAATAAAAACCGTACACGCACTCCGTGATAGTAAAACTTTATTACATACATGCCGACACACACATACTTGCCTATGTTTACACTCCGACCTCTGTCCACTTCTCCAAGTAGAATCCATAGGGTACCTGAAAATAAAATTATAATCACCAAAATCCAGTGTAGCATCTCTTGTCTTCTTTTTTGTTATCCACGTACTTGGCAAAAAAACAAACCGCATTACCCGGACCACGCACTGAAAGGGGTCCCATGTTTACACATGGGACCCCTTTCCCTGAATGCTGAGACCCCCCGTGACGGGGGTTCTCAGCAGTCGGGGAAAGGGGTCCCATGTGTAAACATGGGACCCCTTTCAGTGCGTGGTCCGGGTAATGCGTTTTCTTTTTTTGCCAAGTACGTGGATTACAAAACAGAAGAGGACACAAGCTACACTGGATTTTGGTGAGTATAATTTTATTTTCAGGTACACCGTGGATACTACTTGGAGAAGTGGACCGAACATCGTGTCAACATAGGCAAGTATGTGTGTGTCGGCATGTATGTAATAAAGTTATACAATCACGGTGTGCGTGTACTGTTTTTATTTAGGTATTTTTTTAGCAGTAGAACTACAGGTACCAGTGGGCCCATTTCCCCCCCGCATGCTGGTACTTGTGGTTCTCCAAGTACCAGCTTGCGGGGGAGGTTTGCTGGGACTTGTAGTTCTGCTACAAAAAACAATATTCTTTTCTTTTACACAAGGCTATCAGCCCCCCATCCGCAGCCCTTGGATGGGGGGGACAGCCTCGGGCTTCACCCTTGGGTGGGTGGAGGGGGGGACCCCTTGATTTAAGGGGTCCCCACTTCTCCAGGGTACCCCGGCCAGGGGTGACTAGTTGGGGATTTAATGCCACGGCCGCAGGGACCATTATAAAAGTGTCCCCCTGCTGTGGCATTATCTCTCCAGCTAGTGGAGCCCGGTGCTGGTGTTAAAAATACAGGGGACCCCTACGCTTGTCCCCTGTATTTTTTGCACCAGGACCGGACGCAGAGCCCGGTGCTGGTTGTAAAAATACGGGGGATCCCCTGTCAATTTTCCCCCCGTATTTTTACAACCAGGACGGCTCAAAGAGCCCGAGGCTGGTTATGCTTAGGAGGGGGGATCCCACGCATTTTTTTTCAGGGTTTTTTTTTAATCACTTTTGTGCCATCCAAAAAGTCGAATCCAGGACGCACATATCAGTCAATTGGTGCGTTTTTCAACAGCGGGACTGTCGAATTCGTTTTATTATTGAATATGTCGAATTCGGGTCCCGGCGGCCGGGATTCGACTGTCGAATTTAAAAACGGTCGAATGCCGTCCGGAATTCGACCGCAATTGCATATACCACTATGTATGTACATATGTACTGTATGTTTGGTTTTACAGCGTCTGGAAGTTGTACAAATTGCAAGTACAATACTTATTTTCATTTTTTGTATTTCCTCACTATGCTTATTTTTGTATTTCTTCAATATAACATTGTGAAAAGTAATTCTCCCAGATTGTCTAGAGGGGTTTTAAATGTGAATGCCACGGCAGTTAGTCATAAGGGTATTTTAGAGTTTTACTAAATGTTGCCGAGGTAACTGTGAGGCGTAATATTGGTAGCAGGTGTTATACCAGGTGCAAGCTTTTTCCGTTTTCTTAATTTTTCGAGTAAAAGATTATGAAATGTGCTTACCTATGCTCTTATACCAGGTGTGCAATTCCCTTTAGAATATGAGTTCTAGCACATAAGCACAAGTTTCAATGAAAGTAGAGTTTTAATGGTGGTCTTATCTCAGATAAGAGGTTTATTCATTAACCTGTGTAGTTTTTGTAAGCTTCAGTATCCGTTTATTTTCAGCATTAAGGAATGTTAAACTGTTTTGACACTTTAGTGTGTATGTGTCTGTATTATGTTTCTTGGGGAAAATTTCCAGATTTATAATTTACATTTTCTTTTATTAAACAAGTACATGCACATTATTCATTCTCAAGTGTTTTTATTTGCAGTTTTTTGTTCATATGTTTTGATCTTGCAAACATGCTCAAGGTGTTAGGTTGGGTACACACTGGTCAGTATATCTGTAGCAGATTGTGTGTGTGCAATTTAAAATAGGGACAGTGCATGCAAAAATAGGGGCATGGCTTCATGGGGAAGGGGCATGACCACATAATAGTACCAATTCACATTAACCGCAATCCAGCGTTCATCGTCGCATTACATAACACAGTAGTATTCGTTAAACCAGATCTTGACAGATTTCTCTAAAATCTAGGAGCCAGGATGAAAGTGGCCAGGCCCCCCACCCATAAAAATAAATAAAAATGAAACCATCCCACCACATTACAGAGCAGCCTGTGCCCACAAGTAAGGTGGTAACCCTGAGCAAACCATCATTCCCCAACTACCCACAGGAAAATATTTCACCCAGCCATATTAATGAGCAGCTAACCCCTCCTCCCCAGGCAACCAATCCCCATGGCCATACAACTAAGGAGATGCACCTGGCCCCTGGGATTTGTCGAGCCCTGCCTTTTACACATTATGCCATGTTAGAGCCCCTTGCACACATTGCGCCAGGTAGAGCATCTTATACACATTGCGCCAGGTAGAGAATCTTATACACATTGCGCCAGGTAGCCCTTTATACACATTGCACCAGGTAGAGCCTCTTATACACATTGCACCACGTAGAGCCTCTAATACACATTGCGCTAGGTAGCTTCTTCTACACATTGCGCCAGGTAGATGATAGATTACCCATTAGTGCCTGTAGCAGCTCTGCTAGTCCTAGTGGTGTGGTAGTCCGCAGGGTGGGTAGGGTCACCGTCCCCAGTGGGGTCAGCGTGGCCCAGCTGGCCCGCACCTAAAACCAGTACTGTACACCCAATTAGGTCTGTGAATGGCATCTTTCAGACATTTCACATCAGCCCAGCAGCAGAGCCGCTATATCGGCTGCAAGATTTATTAGCATGTCTGACTGTGTGTACGGGCAACCTGCCAACCGCCCATACACTGGCTACAGGGTCGGACATCACAGCTGGGTGGGCAGTCTAAGACGTCTGCACAGATACATCGAGCAGCCGATTGGTGAGTGTATAGGCTCACCAAATCGGCTGCCATGTTGGCATAGTGTGTACCCTGCCTTAGTTTTAACTAACAACAGAGTGTCAGCATCTTTAGCAGTGGTCTGGTGCTAGGAGAATTTGTGCTACACACATTGTTCATTGGGGGTAATTCAGATATGATCGTAGATGTGCCAAATTTAGCACATCTATGATCCCTTACTCTGGCATGCGGGGAGATGCCCTGCACAGGGCTAGTCCGACCCGCATGGCAGGCACGACACCCGCCAGCCTCCCCCCCCCCCCCCCCTCACCCCGCACAGGTACAAAAGCATCGCCGCCGTGGGCTGGCAGGCCGCTACTCTTGGCAGGCTGCGTGTGACGTCATGCAGCAAACGCGGTCCGCCCCCCCTTCCCCCCCAATGGTCCGGACTGCGCCCCGCCAACGGCGTTCTAATGCCGCTGGCACGCCTCCTCCCTGATTGACAGGCAGAGGCGATCGCAGCCCTGAGATGCTTTTAGCATCTCATTGGGCTCCCGGGGTGCGCACACGCAGTGCGGCCGCTGTGCAAGCGCACTCCACAAAAGGATTCAAACTGCGATTGCTGACGCTGCAGCGATCCAGTCTGAATTAGCCCCATTGTGCTTTAACCCCCTTCTAGAAGTTGCAGATAAGTAATCTAAGGAAAACTACTATTTTACAGAACTTTATTATATATCTTCCATTGAAAACCCCTGATCTAAACTACAGTATGTCCACACAATTAGTGATGAGGTCCATTCTGAAAACAATAATAAAAAAATATTGTCTTGTTATAGTTCATGGTTTTATAGGTAACAAACTGCTGGTGAATGATTATTAGCATTGGTAGGTGTTATGTAGTGCAACTTTTTTTTGTTGTTGCCATTCCTCACCATAGTAAAATGGCTAGACTTGTGACTTTGCTATTTGGATGATTCCATCAACTAACTGCATTCTTTTTGTGGTATCCATGGGAAACCTTAGTAATCTCCTATATGCAGAGATCAAACAGTGCAGTCTTATAATAGTAATCTAATTTTCTCTGACGTCCTAGTGGTGGCTGGGAACTCCGTAAGGACCATGGGGAATAGCGGCTCCGCAGGAGACTGGGCACAACTAAAGAAAGCTTTAGGACTACCTGGTGTGCACTGGCTCCTCCCTCTATGACTCTCCTCCAGACCTCAGTTAGAATTTTGTGCCCGGCTGAGCTGGATGCACACTAGGGGCTTTCCTGAGCTCTTAGAAAAAGAAAGTTTATTTTAGGTTTTTTATTTTCAGTGAGATCTGCTGGCAACAGACTCGCTGCTACGAGGGACTAAGGGGAGAGAAGCGAACCTACCTGCTTGCAGCTAGCTTGGGCTTCTAGGCTACTGGACACCATTAGCTCCAGAGGGATCGAACACAGGCCCAGCCTCGGTCGTCCGGAGCCGCGCCGCCGTCCCCCTTACAGAGCCAGAAGCAAGAAGAGGGTCCTGGAAATCGGTGGCAGAAGACTTCGGTCTTCATCAAGGTAGCGCACAGCACTGCTGCTGTGCGCCATTGCTTCCCATGCACACCTCACACTCCGGTCACTGATGGGTGCAGGGCGCTGGGGGGGGGCGCCCTGGGCTGCAATATTGAGTACCTTGGCTGGCAAATAACACATAATATAGTCATAGAGACTATATATGTGTAAAATACCCCTGCCAGATATACATAGAAAAAAGCGGAAGAAGTCAGCCGAAAAAGGGGCGGGGCTATCTCCCTCAGCACACTGGCGCCATTTTCCCTCACAGCTCCGCTGGAAGGATCGCTCCCAGGCTCTCCCCTGCAGTTTCCAGACTACATAGGGTAAAAAAGAGAGGGGGGGCACTAAATTTAGGTGCAATATTGTGTATACAAGCAGTTATTGGGAAAAATCACTGTTATAGTGTTAATCCCTGTGTTATATAGCGCTGTTGGTGTGTGCTGGCATACTCTCTCTCTGTCTCCCCAAAGGGCTTTGTGGGGTCCTGTCCTCAGTCAGAGCATTCCCTGTGTGTGTGCGGTGTGTCGGTACGGCTGTGTCGACATGTTTGATGAGGAGGCTTATGTGGAGGCGGAGCAGGTGTCGATAAATGTGATGTCACCCCCTGCGGGGTCGACACCTGAGTGGATGGTTATGTGGAAGGAATTACGCGACAGTGTCGACTCCTTACATAAAAGGTTTGACGACATAGCAGATGTGGGACAGCCGGCTTCTCAGCCTGTGCCTGCCCAGACGTCTCTAAAGCCATCAGGGGCTCTAAAACGCCCGCTACCTCAGATGGCAGACACATATGTCGACACGGATACTGACTCCAGTGTTGACGATGATGAGACTAGTGTACATTCCAATAGAGCCACCCGTTACATGATTACGGCAATGAAAAATGTGTTGCATATTTCTGATATTACCCCAGGTACCACAAAAAAGGGTATTATGTTTGGGGAGAAAAAACTACCAGTGGTTTTTCCCCCATCTGATGAATTAAATGAAGTGTGTGAAGAAGCGTGGGCTTCCCCTGATAAGAAACTGGTAATTTCTAAAAAGTTACTAATGGCGTACCCTTTCCCGCCAGAGGACAGGTCACGTTGGAAGACATCCCCTAGGGTGGATAAAGCGCTCACACGTCTGTCAAAAAAGGTGGCACTACCGTCTCCGGACACGGCCGCCCTTAAGGAGCCTGCAGATGGAAAGCAGGAGGCTATCCTGAAGTCTGTATATACACACTCAGGTATTATACTGAGACCGGCTATTGCTTCAGCATGGATGTGCAGTGCTGCAGCTGCGTGGTCAGATTCCCTGTCGGAAAACATTGATACCCTAGACAGGGACACTATATTGCTAACCGTAGAGCATATTAAAGACGCTGTCTTGTACATGAGAGATGCACAGAGGGATATTTGCCGGCTGGCATCTAAAATAAACGCAATGTCCATTTCTGCCAGGAGAGGATTGTGGACTCGGCAGTGGACAGGAGATGCAGATTCTAAAAGGCACATGGAAGTATTGCCTTACAAGGGTGAGTTGTTTGGGGATGGTCTCTCGGACCTCGTTTCCACAGCGACAGCTGGGAAGTCAGCATTTTTACCCCATGTTCCCTCACAGCCAAAGAAAGCACCGTATTATCAGGTACAGTCCTTTCGGCCCCAGAAAGGCAAGCGGCTTAGAGGCGCGTCCTTTCTGCCCAGAGGCAGAGGGAAAAAGCTGCAACATACAGCCAGTTCCCAGGAACAAAAGTCCTCCCCCGCTTCCTCTAAGTCCACCGCATGACGCTGGGGCTCCACAGGCGAAGCCAGGTACGGTGGGGGCCCGTCTCAAGAACTTCAGCGACCAGTGGGCTCGCTCACGGGTGGATCCCTGGATTCTACAAGTAGTATCTCAGGGGTACAAGCTGGAATTCGAGATGTCTCCCCCTCGCCGTTTCCTCAAATCTGCCTTACCGACAGCTCCCCCGGACAGGGAGGCAGTGCTGGAGGCGATTCACAAGCTGTATTCTCAGCAGGTGATAATCAAGGTACCCCTCCTTCAACAAGGACGGGGTTACTATTCCACAATGTTTGTGGTACCGAAACCGGACGGTTCGGTGAGACCCATTTTTTTTCAATTTAAAATCCTTGAACACTTATATAAGAAGGTTCAAGTTCAAGATGGAATCGCCCAGGGCGGTGATTGCAAGCCTGGACAAGGGGGATTCCATGGTATCACTGGACATCAAGGATGCTTACCTGCATGTCCACATTTACCCTCCTCACCAGGAGTACCTCAGATTTGTGGTACAGGACTGTCATTACCAATTCCAGACGTTGCCGTTTGGTCTGTCCACGGCACCGAGGGTATTTACCAAGGTAATGGCCGAAATGATGATACTCCGGAGAAAGGGAGTTTTAATTATCCCGTACTTGGACGATCTCCTTATAAAGGCGAGGTCCAGGGACCAGTTGTTGATCGGTGTAGCACTAGCTCGGGAAGTGCTTCTACAGCACGGCTGGATCCTGAATATTCCAAAGTCGCAGCTGGTTCCTACAACACGTCTACTGTTCCTGGGGATGGTTCTGGACACAGAACAGAAAAAAGTATTTCTCCCGGAGGAGAAGGCCAAGGAGTTGTCATCTCTAGTCAGAGACCTCCTAAATCCAAAACAGGTGTCGGTGCACCACTGCACGCGAGTCCTGGGAAAGATGGTGGCTTCTTACGAAGCAATTCCATTCGGAAGGTTCCATGCAAGGATCTTTCAGTGGGATCTGTTGGACAAGTGGTCCGGATTGCATCTTCAGATGCATCGGCTGATAACCCTGTCTCCAAGGACCAGGGTGTCGCTGTTGTGGTGGCTGCAGAGTGCTCATCTTCTAGAGGGCCGCAAATTTGGCATACAGGACTGGGTCCTGGTGACCACGGATGCCAGCCCTCGAGGTTGGGGGGCAGTCACACAGGGAAGAAACTTCCAGGGACTATGGACAAGTCAGGAGACTTCCCTACACATAAATATTCTGGAACGAAGGGCCATTTACAATGCCCTAAGTCAGGCAAGACCCCTGCTTCAACACCAGCCGGTGCTGATCCAGTCAGACAACATCACGGCGGTCGCCCATGTAAACCGACAGGGCGGCACAAGAAGCAGGATGGCAATGGCAGAAGCCACAAGGATTCTCCGATGGGTGGAAAATTATGTGTTAGCACTGTCAGCAGTGTTCATTCCCGGAGTGGACAACTGGGAAGCAGACTTTCTCAGCAGACACGACCTCCACCCGGGAGAGTGGGGACTTCATCCAGAAGTCTTACAAATGATTGTACACCGGTGGGAAAGGCCACAGGTGGACATGATGGCGTCCCGCCTCAACAAAAAGCTAAAAAGATATTGCGCCAGGTCAAGGGACCCTCAGGCGATAGCTGTGGACGCTCTGGTAACACCGTGGGTGTACCGGTCGGTGTATGTGTTCCCTCCTCTGCCTCTCATACCCAAGGTACTGAGATTAATAAGAAGGAGAGGAGTAAGAACTATACTCATTGTTCCGGATTGGCAAAGAAGAGCTTGGTACCCAGAACTTCAAGAAATGATCTCAGAGGACCCATGGCCTCTGCCGCTCAGACAGGACCTGCTGCAGCAGGGGCCCTGTCTGTTCCAAGACTTACCGCGGCTGCGTTTGACGGCATGGCGGTTGAACGCCGGATCCTGAAGGAAAAGGGCATTCCGGAGGAAGTTATCCCTACGCTTATTAAAGCTATGAAAGAATTGACCGCAAACCATTATCACCGCATATGGCGGAAATATGTTGCGTGGTGTGAGGCCAGGAAGGCCCCAACGGAGTAATATCAGCTAGGTCGATTTCTGCACTTCCTACAGTCAGGGGTGACTATGGGCCTAAAATTGGGTTCCATTAAGGTCCAGATTTCGGCTCTATCGATTTTCTTCCAAAAAGAACTGGCTTCACTACCTTAAGTTCAGACATTTGTTAAGGGAGTGCTGCATATTCAGCCCCCTTTTGTGCCCCCAGTGGCACCTTGGGATCTCAACGTGGTGTTGGATTTCCTAAAGTCGCATTGGTTTGAACCACTTAAAACCGTGGAACTAAAATATCTCACGTGGAAAGTGGTCTTGCTGTTGGCCTTGGCTTCGGCCAGGCGTGTGTCAGAATTGGCGGCTTTGTCTTGTAAAAGCCCTTATCTGATTTTCCATATGGATAGGGCGGAATTGAGGACTCGTCCCCAATTTCTCCCAAAGGTGGTTTCAGTGTTTCATTTGAACCAGCCTATTGTGGTGTCTGCGGCTACTCGTGACTTGGAGGACTCCAAGTTGCTGGACGTAGTCCGGGCCCTAAAAATCTATGTTTCCAGGACAGCTGGAGTCAGAAAAACTGACTCGCTATTTATCCTGCATGCGCCCAACAAGTTGGGTGCGCCTGCTTCAAAGCAGACTATTGCTCGCTGGATCTGTAGCACGATTCAACTTGCACATTCTGCGGCTGGACTGCCGCATCCTAAATCTGTAAGCCCATTCCACGAGGAAGGTGGGCTTTTCTTGGGCGGCTGCACGAGGGGTCTCTGCTTTACAACTTTGCTGAGCAGCTACTTGGTCGGGGTCAAACACGTTTGCTAAATTCTACAAGTTTGATACCCTGGCTGAGGAGGACCTAGAGTTCGCTCATTCGGTGCTGCAGAGTCATCCGCACTCTCCCGCCCGTTTGGGAGCTTTGGTATAATCCCCATGGTCCTTACGGAGTTCTCAGCATCCACTAGGACGTCAGAGAAAATAAGATTTTACTCACCGGTAAATCTATTTCTCGTAGTCCGTAGTGGATGCTGGGCGCCCGTCCCAAGTGCGGATTGTCTGCAATACTTGTATATAGTTATTGTTTAACTAAAGGGTTATTGTTGAGCCATCTGTTGAGAGGCTCAGTTATATTTCATACTGTTAACTGGGTATAGTATCACGAGTTATACGGTGTGATTGGTGTGGCTGGTATGAGTCTTACCCGGGATTCAAAATCCTTTCCTTATTGTGTCAGCTCTTCCGGGCACAGTATCCTAACTGAGGTCTGGAGGAGGGTCATAGAGGGAGGAGCCAGTGCACACCAGGTAGTCCTAAAGCTTTCTTTAGTTGTGCCCAGTCTCCTGCGGAGCCGCTATTCCCCATGGTCCTTACGGAGTTCCCAGCATCCACTACGGACTACGAGAAATAGATTTACCGGTGAGTAAAATCTTATTTTTTCTATGCTGTCTAAACATGACGTGAGGTATCTGTTTGAAGTGAAGTTCTGATGTCTGTAAAACTACGATGCTGAACGCTTCAGTTCTGCACACACCTGCTTAAATGGTTTTAAGGTAAATACAGCATTGGTACATTCGCTTTTATTTTACTACAAGGTTAAATGTTGTACAGTGCTGGTTTGTCTCCTTTCTACACTGCTTGGTATTAAAAAATATATGGAAAAAACTAATAGGCTTTCCCGTGAAATAGCTTTTTGCAGCTAACTGAATTTCATCTGTTTTTTAGGCATTGGGGTCTTTTCCGCGTTATGCATCTTTAGAAGATCTTTTCTATTGCTGCTTATTGTTGCAATAGAGAATCTATGGGCACAATTATAAGTATGCTGGGACAGCTGGTCCACTGGCCAGTCCAGGTCTCTTGTGCACATACATGGCCCCGTGTAGGGGGCTTACCCATACACCCTGCACATGAAGTCCAGACTTCGGCTTCCACTATCCTTTTCAACAAAAAATATGGGTATTTCCGTGACCCTTCTTAAATTGGCTTCCCCATGCTATTGTATTGGTGAAGGCTGACGCCTTTAATAACCGCCAATATTTTTTGTCGCTTGCTTGGCTTGTTAGATAAGGGTGAGTCATATCTGCTGCAAAAACACCAATTTTGTGTCGGATGTAGACCTCTTCTCTCTGTTAAATAGAGCAAGATAAGGAAAATAAGCCCATGAACATGTGGGTCTGAAACATGCAGGCATCAACTGATCCCTAATTTGCAGTATTTCAAGCATAGCTTACTCGGATCTGGTTCTGTTACAAATGTAGCAGAAACTACACTTTCAAAAGGCTTCTTGTTCAAGTATTTTTCTCCTGATTTCATGTGTAAAGGGCTGTTTTATATATAGAAAATGTGTTCTGTGTATTTGTGTGTCTGACCCTGTACATTAATGTGTTTTGTTTATTACTGTCAATCGGTATAAATGCCTAGTGCCATAAATTGTCAATATTCAGTCCACTATAGCCATGTAAGTAGTCAGGCAAGCATACCGTAATACGCATTTGTAAGTGATCGCATGCAGTGCTAGCATTGGAATATTACCAGTTACTTATATAGTGCACACATAATCCGTAGCGCTTTACAGAGAATATTTGCCCATTCACATCAGTCCCTGCCCCAGTGGATATTCCGTATCACATGTACACACAGACACATTCACACTAGGGTTAATTTTGTTGGGAGCCAATTAACCTGCCAGTATATTTTTTGCATTGTGGAAGGAAACCGGAGTACCCGGAGGAAACCCGCCCAAGTACGGGGAGAATATACGAACTCCGCACAGTTAGAGCCATGGTGGGAATTGAACCCATGACCTTAGTGCTGTGAGGCAGTAATGCTAACCATTACACCATCCATACTGCCCTGAATAGATGTTTTGTTGACGCTGAGGGGTGGGTTATATGCTCTCCTCTTTTTTTTGAGAATTAAAATCGTATTATTTCTACCAGAAGTATTCATCTTAATATCAAGGAACTGGGCAAGATTGGGGGAAGAACAAAGCAGACAGGACAATGGGAACAGATCACAAGGGAGATTGCTTCTAAGCATGTGGTGCTTTGTGATATTCTTCAGAGGATGGTAGAGGTGTCAAGTGATTTTGTAAGACACTTTGTGTGTATAGTGGTTTGATGTAGGGCGTAGACATTGAGTTTGTGTGTGGGTGAGAAGTTTACCCAGAGTGGATCTTTCCCCTTTGAAGAACTGTGAGTGTGTGTTGAGCTGGCTTGTGTGCGTGTCATTCTACACCCTGTGATGCTTGTTGCACACTTGTTGCTTTCTCTGCCACAAGTTGTTTCCTGCGTAGTGTGGTCATACATTGAAATACTTAATATGCCTACTTGTTACATTTCCTAAAAAAAAAAAAAATTGGGAAGATCTGGTCTAGGGAAACGTATCTGTCTGCATGTTTCATCTTTACCAGCTTTCTATGTGAATGACACAAGGACATAAAATATAATTTAAAGACCTGTCTTCAAATTACCAGTCACCCAAACAAGTCTTAGCTTTGCGAGAGAAGCTTCTCAGAAACACTCATCTATGAGGCTTATATCACTGATTCCTTTTTATGCTACCTTTACTTAATTCTAGTAAAAATAATGTGGCCTTTTCAGTAAAATATAATATCTTCTATGAAATAGTTAAGCATAGTTTCACATCACTGCTGCACCTTATTGAAACTGAACAAAAAAAGTACAGATACAAAAAAAAACCCTTTTTTTCTTTTTTATATATTCTGATATGCAGTTCAGCACAGTAATAATCATTAGACGATAGGTTTCCTGTGACAGCAGTTCTAAATTGTGCCCAGTAGGTAATTTGTGATCTTATTCTATTAAGACTAGCAAAATCATTGATAACCAGTACTCCATAAATTACTGCTGGCATCTAATTATAGTTAGTCGTTTGTATGGATGTTAATGGATTGGCTTGCTCATGATAATTACTAAAGCATTTGCCAGTGTCTAATTGCCCTAAATATTCTATAGCATCACACCTTACAAGAATTTGCAGCCTATGGGGGGTATTCAATTGGCTCTGGCAATTTCGGAGCTATCGAATTTACCTCCCTGAGTATTCAATTGCGGGTCGTTTTTGCCTGTGCTTTTTCACTTCTTTTCTTTAGTGAAAAGGCATTGGTGAAAAAAACCTGTGCCCATGTTTTCATCGGCACAGGTGCAAAAACACGTGGATTCGCCGATCCACATGTATTTTGCTTATGCCGAATGTTTCGAGCAGGCGAAAAAACGTCCCTGCTATTGCATAGGGCGAAAAGTGCAGTTTTTTTTGCCTAGACAAACAAATGACACTAATTGAATTGCCCCCCTATATCTTCTGTCTCATAGAGAGTGCGGCATTATAGTAATCCTGCGTACCCAGAGTTTTATAATTCTGTTCTAGGGAACTATAACTACATTATCAGGAAACCGGCTTTATTAATAACTGCAAACGTGTACTGCGGCGATCTACATCTGGTGCTGAGAGAAAAGAAGATGCAAATATCTTCTTGGAGACACTGGTTGTGGTTTAGTCCCACGTTGACAAAAAGGATAAGGGATTTTACATTCCAGTATTGTGTACCCTTTTTAGACCATGTCCAAGACAGAGTTTTGGTTAGTTTAGTATTGCTGAAGAGAATTCAGAATTCTCAGACAAATCATTCAGCCATAGGGGCAAATTTACTAGAGCTTCTAAAAATGAAAAGTGGTGATGTTGCCAATAGCAACCAATCTGATTCTGTCTATCGTTTTTTAGGATGCAATATAGAAATGATAGACAGAATCGGATTGGTTGCTATGGGCAACAAAACCTCTTTTCATTTTTAGAAACTTTAGGTAATATACCCCACAGTGTGCAGAAGCAGTATGAATAAGGTAAACCGGTTGCATTTTAATTTTGAGTACTCAAGTTTTAATTTAAAGAAAAATGTATATTATTTGTTTGTTGTCTAGTAAATATTAACAACATTGATTTAAAAACTGTTAGGGTAATTCCATGTGACTCGCATTACATTAAATGTTACTTTTTAGACGTTTAAGTCACCACAAACAAAAACAAAGCGAAAATTCAACATTTAAAAAATATGGCAATAATATATGGGGAAGGTAGTCCTAATTAATGCTTAGAAGCAGAAAATAAAATGCACACTCTTAGGAGTTAACTGTTATTGTGTATATACAGGACTCATGTTACAACAGAATGAACTGAGGGAACTTATACAGGTTGAGTATCCCATATCCAAATATTCCGAAATACGGACTTTTTTGAGTGAGAGTGAGATAGTGAAACCTTTGTTTTTTGATGGCTCAATGTTCACAAACTTTGTTTAATACACAAAGTTATTAAAAATATTGTATTAAATGACCTTCAGGCTGTGTGTCTAAGGTGTATATGGAACATAAATGAATTGTGTGGATGTAGACACACTTTTTTTTAATGCACAAAGTTATAAAAAAATATTGGCGAAAATGACCTTCAGGCTGTGTGCATAAGGTGTATATGTAATATAAATGCATTCTGTGCTTAGATTTAGGTCCCATAACCATGATATCTCATTATAGTATGCAATTATTCCAAAATACGGAAAAATCCGATATCCAAAATACCTCTGGTCCCAAGCATTTTGGATAAGGGATACTCAACCTGTATATTTATTTAAACCTGCTCTCCTAATTACTTTTACAATTGCTATACTATACACTCATAAGACGCTATACTTATGATTGACACATAACAAAAACAACGTTAGCCAAACTATACTTAAAATCAATTTTGACATGACTCGCATTACATACGAATATGACTCGCACTACATTTCTGTCCCCAGGCAAAGGGCTCTGATACAAATTACTCATAGCTGTAGAATCCACATAAATGAATCGATGTAGGTCTATTTATCTTCCTGATTAACTGTGAAGATGCATAAAATATTTCATCTGGTGATGCTAGCCATATAAAATATGTTCATGTGGAAATGAGCTGTTTTTCATTAACAACTATTTATTTTCAATGTTTACACACGTGAGAGATCGATACATGATAAATAAATTGATTTTCAAATATCACACAATATACTGCGATCTTTTAGTAGCATAAATATACTGAAATGTTAGCCGTTATGTGAAATGTAATTTTTGTGTATTGTGTCCTATATTTCATGGAATGATCCATTACGTTTAGTAAGCCTCATTTTTACAGAATAGACAATGTACTGTGACTGCAGTTGTGGTAAAAAGTAAACCTAGAAAGTAGTGTTCTTTTCTGTTGACATAATTCTGTGCCGTCACTGTGTACAAACAGAAACTTCTTTTCATACCAGAGTAAAGTATTTAAGATCTTTTACCAATGTCTGATCTGATAACGTTTCACATAGCTCCACCTACACAACTTCCAATTTTTTTACTATTAAGTATGTCATGTAGAATGAATGCTTCTATTAGTGTTTTATGTAACCTATAATGATCATATTGTCTTTTAATTGCAGGTTTCCGAAAGATAAGTCTGGATGATCTCCGAAAAGCTTACATTGTTAAAGATGTTCAACAATATATTCTACATCGATTGGACCAGGAAGAAGCGCTGAGACAGCATTTAACGAAAGAAACTGCAGAGATGTTAAACCAACTTCACATTAAAAGCAGTGGATGTTTTCTTTACCTGGAACGTGTATTAGATGGTGTAGTAGAGAATTTCATCATGCTCCGTGAGATAAGAGATATCCCTGGAACCTTGAATGGTCTATACCTCTGGCTGTGTCAGAGGTTGTTTGTGAGAAAACAATTTGCAAAGGTCCAGCCAATTTTAAATGCTATACTGGCAGCTTGCAGGCCACTTACAACTATTGAACTGTTCCATGCGGTTTGGACCAAAAACATGTCGTTAACAATGGAAGACTTTCAGCGGAAGTTAGATGTTTTATCAAAAATCCTGGTTGATGGGTTAGGGAATACCAAAATCCTGTTCCATTACAGTTTTGCAGAATGGTTGCTTGATGTAAAGCATTGCACTCAGAAATACTTGTGCAATGCAGCAGAGGGACATCGAATGCTTGCAATGAGTTACACATGTCGAGCAAAAGAACTGACACCAGTAGAGGTTCAGGAGTTTGGATTACATCTAATACATTCAAACCTGCAGTTAACAAACTCTGAATTGGCTTTGTGGATGATTTGGAATGGAACATGTGTAAAAGACTCCTTGTGTACAGTAATACCAAAGGAACAAGAGGTGCTACAGTTGCTAGTAAAGGCAGGAGCTCACGTTGACAGTGACGATGATCGAACATGTTGCATTGTACGACAAGCCTTGGAAAGAGAAGATTCAATCCGCACACTTCTTGATAATGGAGCATCTGTAAATCAATGTGATTCAAATGGAAGAACTCTGTTGGCCAATGCTGCTTACAGTGGTAATCTTGATGTGGTCAATTTACTTGTTTCAAGAGGATCTAATCTTGAAATAGAAGATGCCAATGGACAAACAGCACTTACTTTGGCTGCCCGCCAAGGACATGTAAAAGTTGTCAATTGTTTAATTGGATGTGGCACAAACATAAACCATTGTGATCATGATGGCTGGACTGCACTAAGATCTGCCGCATGGGGTGGGCACACTGAAGTTGTTTCTGCACTTTTGTATGCTGGGGCCAAAGTAGATTGTGCAGACGCAGATAGTCGAACAGCTTTAAGAGCGGCAGCATGGGGTGGACATGAAGATATTGTACTGAATTTGCTACAGCATGGAGCAGAAGTTAATAAAGCTGACAATGAAGGTAGAACTGCTCTGATTGCCGCAGCATACATGGGGCATAGAGAAATTGTAGAACATCTTTTAAATCATGGTGCAGAAGTCAATCATGAAGATGTGGATGGGCGAACAGCTTTATCTGTCGCCGCACTTTGTGTTCCTGCAAGTAAGGGGCATGCATCAGTAGTCAGTCTCCTGATGGAGCGGGGAGCAGAAGTAGATCACAGTGATAAAGATGGAATGACTCCACTACTTGTTGCTGCTTATGAAGGACATGTTGATGTTGTTGACTTGCTCCTTGAAGGTGGTGCAGATGTTGATCACACTGATAATAATGGGCGTACACCCCTCCTAGCCGCAGCATCTATGGGGCATGCATCGGTTGTCAACACACTACTTTTTTGGGGTGCTGCAGTAGATAGCATTGATAGCGAAGGCCGAACTGTTCTTAGTATATCTTCAGCTCAAGGAAATGTTGAAGTGGTAAGAACACTTCTGGACAGAGGACTAGATGAAAACCATAGAGATGATGCTGGGTGGACTCCACTACATATGGCTGCTTTTGAGGGCCACAGATTGATATGTGAAGCACTGATTGAACAAGGTGCTCGAACAAATGAAATTGATAATGATGGGCGAATTCCTTTAGTGCTAGCTGCACAAGAAGGACACTATGATTGTGTCCAATTACTTTTGGATAATAAGTCTGCAGTTGATCAAAAGGGATATGATGGAAGGAATGCTTTACGTGTTGCCTCTTTGGAAGGGCATAGAGACATAGTTGAGTTGCTTTTCAGTAATGGTGCTGACATCAATTCCAAAGATGCTGATGGACGACCAACACTTTATATATTAGCACTAGAAAATCAGTTAACAATGGCTGAATATTTTTTAGAGAATGGAGCAAACGTAGAAGCTAGTGATTCTGAAGGCAGAACAGCTCTCCATGTTTCCTGCTGGCAGGGACATTTAGAGATGGTTCAGTCCCTCATATCCTCTCGGGCAGATGTCAATGGATCGGACAATGAAAAACGTTCTGCGTTACAGTCTGCTGCCTGGCAAGGGCATGTGAAAGTGGTTCAACTTTTAATTGAGAATGGTGCCCTTGTTGATCATACATGTAACCAAGGGGCTACTGCACTTTGTATTGCAGCGCAGGAAGGGCACAGCGATGTTGTCCAAGTATTATTAGAGCACGGTGGAGACCCAAATCATGCAGACCAATTTGGAAGAACAGCTATGCGTGTTGCAGCTAAAAACGGGCATTCTCAAATAATTAAACTGCTTGAGAAATATGGAGCCTCAACACTCAATGGATGTAGTCCTTCTCCTGTTCACACAATGGAGCAAAAATCCTTAAATCCTTTATCTACAAAAGTACAATCTTTAACAA